>NC_084824.1:18846415-19471662 GCF_958449725.1 Rosa rugosa | reverse complement strand
CTTTGCTTAGTTGCTGAAGAAAAATCCATGTTGGACTGTTGGATTAAGAAAACACTTTTCAAACATTCTAGTTTTGGGTGGTTATATACTCCTAAATGAGTCAAGAAAATCTTTTTTGATCAAAAGAAGAACTTCATTAAATAATGAAACGATTACAATGGATTATGGGACCGTGAGATCCCACACTAGACTTCACACTGAAAGTCCATACTGACACACTGATGGAGCCACTGAGGCCCCGACTCTAAACAAAGAAAAGGTTGACTAACTTTCAAAGCCTCTTTTGCTAATCGGTGAGCAACATTGTTGCCTTTCCGTTTTACAAAGTGGCCACTACAAACATGAAATAACTGAACTAAAGATTTAACTTCCTCAATAATATGGCCTTCAACACTCAAATCCTCAGAATTATTCTCCATCGCATTAACCACCGAAAGGGCATCACCTTCAACTTCTAGACTCATAAATCCCACATGCAAGGCAAAGCGTAAGCCATGTAAAAGAGCTAGAGCTTCCACCGATCTTGGGGGGAGGTTTCCAACCTGTGGCACTGCCATAGCCCCTTTTAGTGATCCCACATTATCTCTAAACACTACACCCAGGCCACAGACATTATTTTTAGCATCACAAGCCCCATCAAAATTCATTTTTAAACAACCCACAGAAGGAGGCCTCCAATTAACTTGCCTTTGTACCGAAGAAGTGCCATGAACCTGCCTTGCTCCCCCCTTCTTCTCCCATTCCACCTGCCATTCACTAGCCATTCGAATGACATCAGCTGGCTCTAAATTCTGTTCGCCATGTCTGTGCAAATTCCTATTACGCCACAGCCACCAAGATATAAAGCCAAAGGTCTCCAGTTCAGATCCAATGGAAGTAGTGCTGACATGATGCATCAAGTCCAAAAAAGAAGGCTCCTGCCAAGTTTTATAAACCCCATTTAAAAAAGATCTCTTCCACACACTTTTAGCCTTTGGACATTCCCAGAGAACATGCATAATTGACTCATCTAATGCTCCACATTGCCAACAACGTGAATCAGCCAAAATTCTTCTTTTCTTCAAATTTTTTGCACACGGGACAAAGTTTTGTACTGCTCTCCAAAGAAAGATTCTTATTTTGTGTGGAACATTAAGATTCCATAACATTCCCCAAAAGGCCTTGCTTGAATTATGACTACATGAAGCCTCAGAACTCAACTTTTTGGTCAGCAAGTCTCGAGCTACCCAATAGCCTGACTTTACCGTCACTACTAGAATTATGCTCATAGACATCACGTCATTTAAATCAGTTCAGATTTCACCTGATGTAAAAAAAAATTCTAACATCGGTTTCTAAAAATCCGATTTCTATTTATATGATTAACATCGTATGTTACTGTTGACCGATGTCTATATTTTGATTCCAAAATTTTCAAAAACGCGGAAAGACTAAGTTAAAAGTTTTCGTACACGCGGGGAACAAAATTTTCATTCCCCCCGCACTTAGTCAGTTCTTCCACTTTTACCTTCTCTCACTTTATCTTCCAATTTCACACTCTCCCTCTTCCGCGAAGCCCTAGCCCCATCCTCCTTCCTCTCCGCTATCTTTCCACGGCCACCACCGCCTCCCTGTACTGTCTCTCTCTCATTAACGACCTCCTCCCTCTCGCCGGCATCATCGCCTCGATCTGCCGGCAAGCTCTCTCTCTCTCTCTCTCTCACTTACTCTCTCTAAAACCCTCTGTCTCTCTCTGGAATTGACGAAGATGAAGTCCATGCAGCCGCGTCGCAATTTCTTACGGGAGACGATGAAGCCAAGCCTCCCCAGTCGCCAAACCCTAGCTCCGGCAAGCCTCCAAGGAGAATGCGCCTCCGCCTACAGATCTAACTCGTCATCCTTTTTGATTCTCACAGACAGAGATTCCCAAATCCTCCCTCTTTCTATCAAGAATCGATTCACGACGACCCCTTTTTATCCCGATTCAATTTCCCCAGGTAGTGTGTTTGATTTTTGGTATATGGAGATGAATTCTATTCCATTTTGTGTGGTTTCAGTTTTAGATTTTCAATTTTGAATCTTTTTTGTTTGGGGTTTCATTTCAGGGGGATGGCTGTGATGGTGCAGCAGATGGCTACGATAGTGGCCTTTTTTGGTGTATTGTCTTTCATCTTCGGAATTATTGCGGAAAACAAGAAGGTATTGTGTGTTATGGGTCAAATTGGTGATTGTTATATCGGAAAGACTGATACATTTGTGCATGTGTTCTATTTTTTCCTTGTGTTACTTTGTGCATCCTGAAATTTGATCCATGATATTCTTCGGTTGTTATTTGTGGATGGTGGTTTGTTCGTTTATTAGGGATTACTAATTAGTTATTTTGAGTGTGTTCTATCTCTGTGAGGTTGGATTTTGTGTAATTATACACCTTTGCCTGAAGCAGGGCTTGTTTCCCATGGCTTTATTACATCTGAGCAGTAATAATCTCAGAAAGGTAATCAATATGTTAGTCTTTGCCTTCTATTTCCTTGTAATTGAGTATTTACCTAAAAGCATAAGCATCCATGTTAGGTATTTTCTTACTGTTAAGTGTTGCACTCCATTTATAATTCCAGAATCCTGAGATTGATTTGCTGACTTTTTTTTTATGTCATATATTCTACAGACTTTACTGACTTCTTTTTATGTCATATATCAAACCATTTAGGGGTTCAAAAAGGTTTTGTGGGATGGTTCAAAGGATTTGTGGGCTGGAAACTTTTTGAAAATGGAATTGATCACCTCATGTCTCATTCTTTTTCTCCTAAAGATGGTATTGAGCATGCTGGAACCCAAACTGTTGGGAAGAGTAAGGTGTTGTTCATTGCTTAAATTCTTAAGTGGTTTTTTATTTTTCGTCCTAATCATAAGCTGCCATATTATGCTTGTTAATCAAGTTTAATTGTCCTTTTCATCTTTTATGGGAATGATATCCACGTGCACTTCTTTTCTTACCTTTGAGCTACATTTTGGCAGTCTTTGACTCATCTTTATTTAATAATTAGTTGATATTGTAAAAGGCTTGTTGCTTTCCAAGATCTTTCATTACAATCAGTTTGACTTTTACAATGAAAATGATCCCTTTTTATGTCTCATATCTTTTCCTCTATCTGTGAATCTTCAGGTAATAAAAGATGCTACTCAAGAGTGAACTTGGGAAGACGATGTCACTCTATGTTTTGGATGCAATCATCTGTGTAGATCATGAGAGATATTTCCTAGGCCAACTTCAAAGCAAGGGTTTCCTAAGTTCTTGTCTTATGAACATCAGCAGCTTATCTTATCAGGTGCTTCTTTAATCAACTAAGTGAATTTCTGATAATTTGTTGGCTAGACATCAATTAAAAATAAAATAAATAAATAGATAAGAGTTAAAGCAGACCATGCTTAGGGTTGGGAGCCTCTTGTGGTCAATTTCCTTTTCTATAAGTCAGCTTGAATAATCTGGCTCCCAAATTGGCTTTTTCAATCATAAAATGGTCAGAAAAGAGGTATAATATCCATTTTCTAAACATCAAATAACTATTATGTATACAATGCAGATTTGCGACATAAATGAAGTATCAAGAGAGGAGGTGGATGAACTTACATCCCGCCTATCAATATGTATGCTTAGCAAGTAGTGTTTCATCATCTGACAATATACAGAAAAGGTACTCCCTAAGTTTCTTGGGAAAAGTAGGCCAATTTAATGTGAAGGTTCTTCTAGATTCATTTCTCAGAGAATTTGGTTTAGCTGTGGTGCAGTTTACTTTCAATGTGAAATTATATATATGTGTAATGCAAGTTGGAGTGTTAAAGGTATTTTAAGCAATAGCGAACAGGAAATACAAGTAATAGTTGGTGAAAAAAAGAGAGAGAAAAAAGTGACAATTAAAGCCTAGTTTAGTGCTAAGTTTGTATTTCATTTTCCCTGGTAAAAGTAACAAGCTAATGTCAGTTAGATAGCCATATGTTTTGTCTATCACCATTTAAATCACTTACTCTCTGGAGTAGTTAAATTACATTTTTTTTTGTTTTTGATCATGAAGCATCTGTTTTCTAATTGATTCGTTGATTCTATAGGAGTTATAATGCGATGGTGGAAATATGCTACGTTGTCGGGAATTGATATCAGTTAATAACTATATTACTTCCACTAGTAAATATGGGCACCATTCACTAAATATTCTGTTTATCGGGACCATCTACTTATGTGAAATCCTCTCTGTTTTTTATATAACATGAAATTCTGGGTGTCTTTGTCTCATCATATGTACATTTTTTTTTGGTTCAGAAAACTTTGGTATAAATACTATTTTTAAGGAGAGAACTGGAGCTTCTGTAAAGGTTTACCCAGTCGGAGTTCTTCACGGTGAGGCAGTCCAGATTTTTCAGCACTGTTAATATGAAATTCCGGATTGAGAGTTTGAGACGAAAGACCCAGTTCAATTTACTTCAGAAACTGATACAGGGTAAGGGTTTAGCTGTTGATGCTTAAATTTATCAATTTTGTAATTTTCATTCTCTATATTAATTTAGCAATTCAAATTGGTCGGTGCTTTTATGCTTTATATGTTTCAATGTGTCCGGAATCCAGCATATTATACATAACCTATAGTTGCATTCTCCCTGTTTTGGAATTAATTGTCTGGAAAAGAAGATTCATTTTTGCTTTTCAGTTTTCCTCTTCAGAGTACAGTGGGACATGGAGAAGGGCAATTTTATACAAATGACCTCAGCTTTGTTTTCCACATGATTCGGTAATCTCTATCTCTTGTGTTAATATTTTGTACATTGATGAATTTGCTTCTTTGAAATTCGCAACATGCTTGAAATGGACAGTTCCCTAGACAGAAACCAACCTTTAACTATGTATGATATCTCTCAGCATAAGAAAGGGGCTGGTCTGATATATCTTGGTTTTACTTAATGGTAGGTTGAATTGTTTTTATCAGCTGGAGGAATTCAGTGCCTTGAACCATCCTGAATACTTTATGCTGAATATGAATGAAGTATGTAGGTAATGCATAGGGTGAAGAAGATGATTAATGATTCTGTAGCCTTCCTCTCTCTCTCTGTCTCACACACACACACACCATATTGTTTATAACTTGGGAAATACACACATGCACCAGCTTCTTACTGTGACTAGTATATATATATATGAACCATGCTTTTGTAACTTTGTTGTCATCCTACCCTTGACTGATGCCAAATTAATTTAAGGAACGTACCTTGAAGCTTTATTCATGTGCATTTAATATATTATACTTCTCTGACCCTAACCTAGCCTTCCACTCTTATCTTTGTGAAGACCAAACTAAAACCTTAATTTGTTTTGTACTATGCTGCCAGCCTAGAGACGATTGCTTGTCTATAATCACGAACCCTTTTACCTGATGATTATGACTTATGTTATTCTATATGTTTTTAGCGGGCAGCAAAGACTTGGAAAGGATACACCCAAGAACAACCTGACAATGTGCACATTGAAGTGGCTGACTATTTGTAGACTTTGCTATAGATGGAGACTAGCAAAGTGATTTTGAGTAAGGCTAGCTAGATTTTTTTGAACCATTTTGGAGTAGTTGTATTGTTGCAGCAGCTGCGAACAAATCAAATAAACTACATGTAGTTATTGCAATTGTATGTTGGATACAAATTAATGCAATGCCCCATATTGAAATTATTTGGGATTTCATGTTGTCAAATGTGGATTAGATAGATGCATTCTAGCAGCAATTACAAAGTTAGTGGACATCATGCTCATGTAAAGGACATGATGTATATACGTTTATTTCAAATCAGTATTAAACTACAAAAACGATGTCATTAAAGAGATGATACATTAGATTGGAAACAAAAATCGATGTCTCTTTATTCAATGCACATCTAGTTATTAAGTAAGAAACGATGTAAAACAACGCAATGGATATCGACTTATTCAGTAAGAAACGATGTAAAACAACGCAGTGGACATCGATTTATTAAATGAAAAACGATGTCTAGTATAAGTATGAACATCGGTGTCAACCTCAAAAACTGAAGTTTAATATAAGTTTGCACATCACTTCGTAAAAGAAAACGATGTTTAACATAATAATGAACATCGGTTGAGTAATACAAAAGAATGTAGATTCAATCTTAAATAGTTTGATATATGGCAAGTACCTGTAAAGCTTATAAACAGCAGGCAAATTTCAAAAATACCGATGTGTAAGAATATATTACACATCGTTTCTAGAATGAGTAACGATGTTAAAATGAATACTAGTGCTATTGGACCTATATTTCGTTAAGCATTAAATGCATAAATATGAAGGTTTAACAATATCTAAAAACACCAATTTGTGATCATAATAGCAGTTTAACATCTATTCTAGAATCTAATCCGATGTTTATCGTAGTATGGGACATCGGTTTTTAACCGATGTCTATTTTTTTCCGATCTTTTACATCACCCACTAACACATGTGTACAAAATTTTTTTTACATCGGTTTCTGGCCGATGTATATGAGAAAAATTCTAGTAGTGCGTATAAACTCCATTCTTTGTATAGTGCCACACCAACTTGTCTGGTACCGTTCTTAATCCCAAAGGCATGCTCAGTATCATATCAGTTTCATGAGGGAGAAACATAGCTCTTATCAATGGTACATTCCAAGCTCCGGATTCCGTAAATAAAGATTCAACCTTCATATTCCCCTGCATAGGTAAGTGACACTATGCCAAAAAATGAATCAGACGACACATTTCCAACAACAGCGAAATTTTTAACTGTCGTCTGATTATATCAGACGACAGCAAGAATTATTCTGTTGTCTAAATTTTTGATTCAGTCAACAGTTATTACATTGCTGTTGTTCAATTGTCATTCAGACAATGGTTATATTTTGATGTTGTCTGAGTGAGTTATTTCAGACAACAGTTATTACATTGACTGTTGTGCAATTATTATTCAGACAATTGTGGTATTTTGATGTTGTCTGTTCAATCTAATTTAGACAATAGTTGTTTTTTGCTGCTTTATTATGTTGTATAACTCTCTTTCAGACAATGGCTACAGACAACAATTATCTATTGATACTTTGCTATTGTGCAATTTGTATTTAGACAATGGTTGAGTTATGATGTTGGCTGACTGATTTTACTCAGACAACAGTTATTTAGTGCTACTTTATTCTGTTGTGCAAGTCTCCTTTAGACAATGACTTCAGACAACAGTTATTTTTTGTTGCTTTAATCTGTCGTGCAACTCTCCTTCAGACAATGGCTATTAATTTATGTTGTCTGAGTTTTCTCGGTTAAATTTATGCTGCCCTAGTTTTCTCACTTTGTACTTCCCGCCCCTTTTTTGGGCCAAAACTTGAACTTCCACTTCTTTCTTTTATCAAACAAAAAATTTCTTCATTCAATGTTCATTTCTCGGTTGATTAACTCATCTTTCTTTCTCTCTCAAACAGCTTCCTATTCCGACTGAGACTTAATCCAATCCTCTCCAATGGCCACCATCGATATCGCGAAACCCACCGGTGGCGCTCCATGTACTCCCTTTGCCACCACGGCTAAACCAGATCTACTGCTATTCAAAAGCAAGTGCTCGAATATGAAATTGGAGCAAAGCAAATTTGCTTTGCCTGAATTGATAATCTCTTTCCTTCTCAATTTGTATGGGTTTTCTAGGTAATGGGTCAAATCAAATTATGGTTTCTTTCTAATTTCGATTTTGGAGTGGTTTCTTTTGATTTTGGGGTTTCATCACTCCTTGTTGTAGATTTTGGGGTTTCTTTCGAATTTCATGTACTAGTTTGTAGTAGATTCAACTTCGATTTTTCTTTTTTTAACGAAAGGAATTCTATGAACTGCTTCCGAGTTTTACAGCTGCTGAGCATGAACGTCTTCACAGGCTCTTTACTTAGGTGGGTATATTTGATAAATAGCAACTGACAATAATTCAAGTCGTCCTCAGCCCCCAAGTCCATGAAGGTGAATGGCTCTCTCAATCTTTTGGCTCATACCCAGATCGTTTTCTTGGATTTAATTGTGTAAAGTTGAAGCCTTTGCCTTTTTTGGGCCAATTTGATGTTTTCAATTGGTGGTGTTAATTGGATTTTCTTTTTTGGTACTTATTGTATCTGCCTTGATGTGGGTTACTTTTATGGAACTGCCTCTGAGTGGCTGGTTAAAAAATTGTCACTGATGTTGCTTTTGTTCGTAATCTCTTCATCTAAAAATCATATTGAGCCCGTGCTGACTCTATTAAGCTACAATATTGTTGTGAGCTTCATCACTTCCAGCATGAAAAAAACAAATAACAAAAGAAGAAGAGGACAAAAGGCTTGAGCTCGTTATAATTTTACTTACCTTTGTTTGTACCGCAATAGTTAGTGCAGTTGACAAACTGCGTTCTAGAAATGTCTTTACTTCATATACTGTACTTTTTTTTTCTAACGAAAAGTAGTTCATTGTGTGAAGAATCTGAGCCCAGATTTGGAGTATGGGTTTGATTCTCTAAAAGTGATTGAAGGAAATAGAGATCCAAAAAATCATCAGGTATATATTAGATTTGCATTTTTAGTAATCAAATTTTAATTGGTAGCTATGTTGTTTGTGTGTTTGATATTCTGGGATTAAACTTGCTGGCCTCTATGTGGAACCGTGAATTTTCAATTGCCTTGCTTTTTTAAAGCAGGACTTGATGAATGTGTAACTATTTGGGGCGAAAAGTTTAAAGCTTTCTGTTTTGTTAGCTAAGAAATTGAGAGATAGTTTGAGGTTGAATGTTGAGCTTTTGAATTGGCAACAGAACTTTGTATGTATAGTAGTAAGAAGGTGGCTAATGAGTATAAAAAGTGATATTCTAATGAGTATAGATAATGAGGTGAAATGTTAAGACTTTGAATTAATAGTAGGACTCGATGAATGTTTAGTGCAGCAGGTATGTATATATTTGCAGCAAATAGTTTTATGCTTTCTGTGCATTCAATGACAAATTGGTTTACTTTGCTATGGTTCTGTGCGTTCATTTTGCTATGATTAGTGATTACAGGATTGCCTATATATAGGCCTTATGGCATATTGATTGGATAATAAAGATTTGAGCTTATCTTATAGTTCCTACTTGACTATTATTTCTGTCCTCTGTCTCTATTCTCCTATTCTTTCATTTTTTAAGCCTCTACGCTTATCTTCTTCTCTCTTTTCCATACCTTTTGCTCTCTCTCAGTTTCTCTCTATATCCTTAAAATTTGTTCTGGGAGCTATCTTGTCCTTACTTGGTTTCCAAATGGGGAATAGACAAAAGATTGTTGAGGTGTCTGATGTTGTAGCTTTACAATAGGTAAGGTTTAAGGTTAATTCATACCGCTGATTGATTACATCGTCCTCAATTATAGGTCCCTAAATTATTACTTATATATTGGATGCTATTTTATTTCAGGTTCATGGGCAGATTACAGATCTTTATGACTTTTAATCCAAAAGCTTTCACAGCTGATCAGTAGACTTGCTATTGCACCGCATGAGAGTTTGAAGCCAATACATGGCAAGTGGGAACTGAAGTATTGAGGAGATCATCTTTTCTTCATCTGTTTTGGTATCTTAGTATGTTTTTGGCCTTCTAGGTATAAATAGGGATGGCTAATGTGCATTGGACACATTTATGGACAAGTTTATGTTTTCGGCCTTTAGATATGTGAGCAGGGTTAGTATGTTAACATGTTGGAATTAACATACTACTGATGGAATGAATTTATTTTGGAATAAATGGATGTGTTTCTAGATGTGTTATGATTCTCTCTCAGACAATTCAATTCCAACTAAAAACTATTGTCTTACAATTGAACATAAAAAAAATGGAATGCAAAAACTGTTGTATGAACCACCTAACTAGAATACTTTTCAAAAATATTCAATTGCCCAATTAGAAAACACACAACAACAAAATAGCACATTCTGTTGTATGAAATATAAACAGACAATGATTTTCTTAATTTTCTGTTGTCTTGCTTAAATAAACTCAACATAATTAAGTTAAATTCTGACGTAGGAGATTGATAGAGACAACAGTTTCTGTAGAAGGCTTGTTGTCTGACTTCTCTTTACAAGTTGCTTTTCTTTAGGCTGCTGTTGACATACTTTGCTTTGGACAACAGATTTGGCATCTCCTTATGTTGTTCTTTCTGGTGTTCAGACAACATACTAATACATGTCTGCTCTTGTACAAAAGCAAATCAGACGACAGTTTCGCGATGTCGTCTGATACCTGCATCAGACGGCAGGAGTATTAACAACAGCAATTTTCACTTTCAGACGACAGTGAAAAACTGTCGTCTGATTCGTTTTTTGGCATAGTGTGACTCGATACCTTGAAAGTAACCGGGGAAGGCAGCCATCTGTCCTCTTTGATTCTCACTCTCTTTCCATTACCAATCCGCCATCTGGAACCACCATCAAGAACTTGTTTCCCCCATCAAGAAAATCTTTGAGAATTAAATTTGTGAAATTGCCAACCAAATTTCCAAGTGTTTTGTTTTTTTTTTTTTTTGAGGGGAATAAAATAGTTTTGTTGCTGTTTTATTTCACCATAAAAAAAAAATTAAAAAAAACCCAGATTTCAAGTGCTTGATGTACCTTTTAAATATTTGATTAAGGATTGCCACTCCAACTTTAGACCAACCAACAGATTTGGTTGACTAGTAGCATATTTTATCATTCAAATATCAATAAGTGAATTGTATGAGATTAGATTTGGCTCTCTCACAATGATGTGGGTCACACATCCTTATTTGGGACAATGAGAGATAACGACACTACGTATAATTTCTCTTCTAAATCAGTGAGATAGAGACTCTGATTTGTTTGATATGTTTTGTTGGTTTGAGTAGGGTGCAAGTTAGCTTTTGGTGTTCTATGTTTGAATTGTTTAGGTTAAACTTCACTTGGCCAGCATTTGCAATTGAAGCTTACATTGCGTGATATCTTTGTCTCCTTTTTGTTTGTAGGGAACAGGCCTTTTTGCTAAGGAGTGTGAGATATGTGATTTTTTTGTGTATATCCCACAGTATGGGGACGGTACTGCTTCCTTGAATGTTACTGTCGCAGCTTCTATTGTCCTGCATCAGTTTGGAGGTAACCTATCAATAATGATATGAACTTGTGCTGTTTATGTCATTTGGTGTGAATATTATGATCGAAAATGTTTATAACACCGTACTTAATTATTCTTCTTTACTCTTGGTCTTCAATACTAATGTAAATACTAATGATCTGGTTCTTTGTGTGCTTTTCCTTATTGAGATCCTAATTCCTACTTCCTACGTACTACCATTACCGTATGATCTGAACTTCGTATGCACCTCTGACTTAGCTCTCACTGCCCCTTTAAGGGAGAGGTGACGTTAGGAGTTAGGTTCCTCCTTTAGTTGTAACTTCTAAGTCTTAACTAAAGCAATTGGAACAAGCTTCTCTCAATATGATTACTCAAATTCTTTAATTACCAAAATTGATCTATAGCATGCCAGTCTATGAATGCCAGCATATTCCTTTCCTTTTAAATTTGATTATTGCACTCTGAGTTTAAGTTCCTAGCGGACACACAAACAATATTGGGCAGTTTCTTTTGGACTATGCCCACTGCATGTAATTTTTCAAACAATTAAGTGTTTAAGTAAAATAGATTCGAGAGAGAATTGTAGAGAGAGATGTAAGGAGAATGTAATCATATTATTGAGAATAGGAGCCCTTTATATAGGGATTACAAAGTACTAGTTCTAATGTTACATGGAATACTAATCCGTGTAGGATTGGGAAATCTAGAACCTTCTCTCCTATTGCTACTCCTAGTTTGATAAGGCACACATAAAACTGATTTTCCTTCAACACTCCCCCTTGTGCCGCTCAAACTTGGTGGTGACGCTTCATCCGTTGCCTCGTTAAAAACCTTGCTCGAGTGAAAAAACCCTGTGGGAAAAAATACGCTCGAGGAGGAGAAAAAGAGTACAACACGTCCTCAACTCTTCGAGATCGAACATGTAGACATCATAACTCCCCCTGATTGCTACAATCATGGAATTCGGATAACTTTCTCAATCCGATGCTTTTCACATGTTTCTCGACGGTGGATTTAGGTAACGACTTAGTGAATAAGTCCGCTACATTATCCTCTGATCGGATTTGATTCACTTCAATCTTTAGAAGTGATTGTTGTTGCTGATTATAAAAGAACTTAGGCGATATATGCTTGGTGTTGTCGCTCTTGATGAAACCTAACTTCATTTGCTCAATACAAGCTGCATTATCCTCATAAATGCATGTAGGTTCATCTGTGGTAGACTTCAAACCACAACTTCCTTGAATATGTCTAATTACAGACCTTAGCCATATGCATTCACGCACGGCTTCATGTAGAGCAATAATCTCTGCATGATTTGAGGAAGTAGCAACAATGGTCTGTTTTGTAGACCTCCAAGATATCGCAGTGCTTCCCATGGTAAAGACATAACCAGTTTGGGAGCGACCTTTGTGAGGGTCAGAGAGGTACCCTGCATCAGCAAATCCCATCAAAACATCATTGTTGTTTTGATGGAGGGAAATAGGGTGAGGCCGGCCACCATGGGCGGCGGCGGCGCTGGAGGTGACAACATGGCCGACGGTCATGTTATGGACGGCGGCTCCATGCCTAATGGGGTCCGATCCCATTCTTCCGTCGTTCCTCGTCTCTCTGTAGGGATAAAATAGGTCCATATCAATCGTACCTCTTAGGTATCGAAAGATTGTCTTTACACCAATCCAATGGCGGCGTGTTGGCGCAGAGCTATGTCGAGCTAACAAGTTCACTGCGAATGAGATATCCGGTCTTGTGCATTGAGCTAAGTACAATAATGCGCCTATTGCACTCAAATAGGGCACTTCGGCCTCTAATGGTTCTTCGTCCTCATCCCTTGGACGAAACGGATTTTTCCGGGCTCAAGACTACGGCCGATCATGGGAGTACTCACAGGCTTTGCTTTATCTTCATTAAAGCGCCTTAGGATTTTCTGAGTATATGCAGACTGATGGATCAAAATTCCATCACTTCGGTGCTCGAGTTCTAAACCGAGACAAAACCGTGTTTTCCCAAGATCTTTCATCTCAAATTCGGATTTCAAGTATTTAGCAGTTTCCTTCAACTCATCTAGAGTTCCAATTAGGTTCATGTCATCGACATAAATTGCTACGATTGCAAATCCGGAACTTGTTCTCTTAATGAACACGCATGGGCATATTTCGTTGTTAATATATCCCTTCCCAATCAAGTAGTCACTTAGACGGTTATACCA
This sequence comes from Rosa rugosa, assembly GCF_958449725.1. Taxonomy (NCBI): domain Eukaryota; kingdom Viridiplantae; phylum Streptophyta; class Magnoliopsida; order Rosales; family Rosaceae; genus Rosa; species Rosa rugosa. The sequence goes on along the minus strand of NC_084824.1, from coordinate 19,458,342 downwards.
CATCCGTCCGGATTGTTTTAATCCATATAGTGAGCGTTTTAATCTTATTGAAAACGCGCTCCGTGGTTTAGAGCCACTTGATTTGGGTAATTGAAGTCCATCTGGAACCTTCATATATATCTCTAAATCTAGATCCCCATAGAGATATGCTGTAACCACATCCATAAGCTACATGTCAAGTTTTTCAGAAACTACCAAACTGACAAGGTAGCGGAATGTTAGAACGTCCATTATGGGAGAATATGTCTCCTCGTAGTCGATTCCAGGGCGTTGTGAGAAACCTTGCGCCACAAGGCGGGCTTTATATCTTATCACCTCATTTTTCTCATTACGCTTTCTAACAAAGACCCATTTATGGCCAACAGGCTTTACACTTGGGGGTGTCTGCGTTACAGGCCCAAATACCTGTCTCTTTGTTAGTGAATCCAATTCAACCTGGATCGCATCTTTCCATTTAGGCCAATCTGCTCTTCGTTGACATTCTTCAACAGAGCGAGGTTCGATATCATCATATTCTATAATTCCTTTTGCAATATGATATGCAAATGCATCATCAATAGCCATAGAATTTCTATCCATCATCTCATGTACACTAGTGTAATTTATGGAGATCTCTCTATTCTCTAGAGTTGGTTTTGACATTGGAGCGTCCCCCAATGATGTCTCTTGGACATAACCATAATCCGGAATATTCTCATGAGATGGATTATTCACATCGATGATTAATGGATTATTGTGTGCCAAACTCGCTTTCTTTCTTGAGCGAGAATCCATCGAACCTATGGGCCTCCCGCGCTTCCTGGCAAGAGCCATGGGCCTAGCCAAAACGTCACCATCACTGTGAGAGGGGACGTTGGCGCCATGCTCATATCCTCTTGAGTTGGCGTCATGTCCTCTAGTTTTAGGGACATCAATCCTTGCAGGCACGTTTGCAGCAGGTATGTGTGATCTCGTCACTTTAGCGATATCAGAAAACGCATTAGGCATCGATTCTGCTACGTTCTGAAGATCGAGAATTCTCCGCACTTCAATTTCGGACTGTGCGGTTCGGGGATCAAGATGAGACAGAGTGGGGATAGACCACGACAATTCCTGTCGTTCCTGTTGAACATTGATGTTCTTATCTCCCCCTAACGACGGGAAGACTGTCTCATCGAAGTGACAATCCGCAAATCTAGCGGTAAAGAGATCGCCTGTCAAGGGTTCTATGTAGCGGATAATCGTTGGAGAATCATATCCAACATAAATATCTAATCGTCTTTGAGGACCCATTTTGGTGCGCTGTGGTGGCGCAATTGGCACATAAACTGCACACCCAAATATGCGTAAGTGTGAGACATTAGGCTCATACCCAGTCACCATCTGGGACGCAGAAAAGGGTTGAGTGGCAGTGGGCCTCAGACGAATAAGCACAGCTGCATGCAATATTGCATAGCCCCAAGCAGAAATAGGGAGATTGGTGCGCATTACCAATGCCCTAGCGACCATTTGTAGTCGTTTAATGGCGGCTTCTGCGAGACCATTTTGGGTGTGAACATGAGGAACAGGATGTTCAACATCAATCCCAATGGACATGCAATAATCATCAAAAGTCTTTGATGTAAACTCTCCAGCATTGTCTAATCTTATAGACTTAATGGGATGATCAGGGTGGTGAGCCCTTAACTTAATTATTTGTGCTAGGAGTTTAGCAAATGCAGCGTTCCTTGTGGACAATAGCATGACATGTGACCAGCGTGTCGATGTATCAACCAATACCATAAAATATAGAAATGGTCCGCATGATGGTTGAATAGATCCACAAATATCACCTTGGATTCTTTGCAAGAATGATATATTTTCTTTGGTGTCCTTTGCATAGGATGGTCTCGATCCTAACTTTGCTAAAGAGCAGGCTTTGCAGAACGAATGATGGGATGTAGAAACAACCAATGATGATTTTGGTTGAGCCACAAAATCACAAGTGACTTTAGAAGTAAAAGTTGGAGACAAAGGAGCCTTGGTGGCGTCAATGCCACCCTCAGCCCGCAGGGGGAAGGCGGCGCCGGCCAAGGATGGCCGGATTTGGGGGGGGAACGGCGCCGTGAGGCGCAGGGGCTCCTTCGGCGTCCAAAAACCGAGTTTTACTTCTTTTCGTTCTGAAAAATGGATGTCCGTGTGAAGTCTTTAATATACGGATCATCATGTCACGACCTGGGTGTCCCAAACGGTCATGCCAAAGCCTATATGTGTCAGAATCCCATAAATCATCTCTCATGACATGGTTGGATTCAATTATTCGAATAGTGGTTGCATACAACTCACTAGATCGACACATAAGTTTCTCTAATACGCGGTTATTTCCGTAGTCATTAGAGGTGATGCAAAGGAACTCTTGTCCATTCTCACAATGTGTGTCCACATGAAAACCATTGGCTCTTATATCTTTTAAGTAATAAAGTTCGAAAAATATGTCCATGACATGAAAAATAAATCGATACTTTATTAATAATAGCCAATGATTACATCAAAGTTTCTTGACCAAAATCTAATCCATCATAAAAATCAAATCGTAGTCACTCAATCCGTTCGGTAATTTCAATTTGGTTGTGACCAGGTAAGGTAAGGCGAGATTTTGGTGGAGCGTTGCTCACTTTTAAAACCGTTCTCTCAGATCAAACCTTGCCTAGACATCACAATTACTCTTGAGTACGCCTAGAGGGAAAGAGTTAATACAATAAGTCATTTTATTGATTTAAGGCATAATTGCCATTACATGATTCTTGGAAATAATAAATACTATAAAAATCTGCGGCATTTTGTCTTCATCGCCAGATTTAAAATCTTTGTGAACTCGATGTCTTGATCACCCTGATGCGACTACCTTCGTAGGTACATTGCAAATTCAGGTCCATTGATCAGACGTTCCATATCAGAAATAGACACCATAAAGAGGATTCTCCCTTGATTGAGGCGCATTGGCGCAATATGCATAGTCCCTAGGACTGGTGGCGTTGGAAAGTGGTGCCCATGGCCAACGTTGGCTCCATGGTTTCCAACCCTATGTCCCTCAAAATCACGCCTCCTACGGTCGTGGGATTGTCGCCTTGAGCGATTACCTTCTTGAGCATTTCGATCGTATGGATCATGACGTCGATGGCGACTTTCTCTAGCCATAGGACGATGCTCTTGATAGCTATCTTGAAGCCTATCAAATCTTCTTTTCACAAGTTCATTGCCATGTCTTTCAGTAGTGGCCATAGCTTCAATAAGCTGTCGAAAACTTGTGATCCGTCTTGCATTTACATGAGTCCGGAATAAGTCAGAGGACCTCATAGCACAGACGGGGAAGGTATTGAGGGTTTTCTCAATCAACTGGTCTTCTGTGATTGTTTTTCCACAAAGACGCATCATTGCTCTGATGCTGAGAGCTTCCGAATAAAATTGCATGCCAGTGTCAAATCCAGAGAAGCGAAGATCTTTCCATTCTGCTTCTGTATTCGGAAGTATGGAGTCACGAACATTGCCATATCGTTCGCGAAGCGCATGCCAAAGCTTTATGGCGCTATCCTCATTTATGAACTCAAACTGTAGGTCACTATCCATGTGACGTTTCATGAAGGCAAGTGCCTTGGAATTATCTTTCTCAGTTTGAGGGTCTGGAGCTGTTTCTATAGGACAAAGCTCTTGGATTGTATGCAATAAATCACGGGCAATAAGGTGGATCTCGACATCAGTGACCCAAATTAAGTACCTTTTGCCTGCATAATCCAATGGAACAAAATCGAGTTTGTTCATGTTTGACATCCTGAAAGATGAAACAGGGACAAGTTAGTTTCGGAGTCAATGCTTCCACGAAAACTAATAAGATTTCCGAGCTATGCTACCAAGAAATCGATTTCCAAGAATGATTGGATTAGACCGAAACAATGATGTTTGTATGGTCGTTAATCGATGCTTACGGACGCTCTTAGTCCGAAGTCTTACGAACGCTCTTAATTCGTTAATTGCGTGAATCCCCACGATTCCTCTTTTCAATGATCGAACCCACGTTATAAGAAAGGTGGGATGAAGAAGAAGGGAGGTTTTCAAGTCCCCGAGAAAAGAAGAAATATTTAAATTTCGAATTATAGGAACTTCAAAACTTACTCTCTTGAATACTTACTTGTATTTGGATCACGCGCGTGTCGATGCAGGCGTGATGGAGCGAAGGTTTGCAGCGGTGTCGGATAGGGGCTGCAAAGATGTTGCAGCGGCAGCGAGTTGCAGCAGGTGAGAAAAGGAGCTGCTGAGGTAGGTGCGCTGTAGGGGCAGCAGGGGCACGGCAGCGATGCAGGGCTGCAGGCGAGCGGGCGTGTGGGCAAGCAGCAGCGTGCGCAGGGGCGTGGGGCTGCAGGGTAGCGACGCAGGGGCGTGTGGCTGCAGGTGCAGCGCGCAGGGCAGCAGGGGCTGCTGCGATGTGGTAGGGCTAGCTCGGGCTAGGTGGCTTCGGCAGATTTTGGTGAAGAGGATTGATTGGGTTTTTTGTTTTTGGTTTTTGCTTTGTGGCTAGAGTCGTGCTGATAACGTGTTTAAGTAAAATAGATTCGAGAGAGAATTGTAGAGAGAGATGTAGGGAGAATGTAATCATATTATTGAGAATAGGAGCCCTTTATATAGGGATTACAAAGTACTAGTTCTAATGTTACATGGAATACTAATCCGTGTAGGATTGGAAAATCTAGAACCTTCTCTCCTATTGCTACTCCTAGTTTGATAAGGCACACATAAAACTGATTTTCCTTCAACATTAAGGTCTTTTAGTACCTTTAATGATGGACTAGATTCTCTGTTTTCAAGTTCCTCATTGTGCACGACTTCTGAAACTTCTAACCCATGTCTATCTTTCAGTCTGGGCTGGCTTCCCTGAGAGAACCCGTGATGGGAACAAGTTCATATATTGTGGCAGAGAAGCCTGCAAAGCAGACAAGAAGAAGTTTCTTTGCAGAAACAGCAGATTCTGTAATTGATTGAAGAGCGAAAATCTAGGAAAGAGCAGAATTCTAATAGTTTCTTTGACAAGAGTGCAAATGACAATCCATCTTCTAACCTTCTGGATGGATTGTTTAGTGGTGTAAGATAACTTCAAGCGTCTTAAGTAGTGGAAATGGTTTGGATTGTCAACATAAGCTTGTGACCTTATGCATGACGGGTAACAGAAGAATCTCTAGTAAAACGTACCCTTAGTGCCAAGGGTTTTGTTGCAATTTACTGTTGGAATTTGGAGTTGGCTTCGTGGAGAATTAGAATTAGGAGTTTTTGCATTGGCATAACTGCATATGTAAAACTATCTCAACTTTGCTTTGGTTTGTACTTACATGCAAGATGCAAGGGCAGTTGCAAGGATTATAGTATTGTTCTTGTTGTCCCCTATAATCAATGAAATTATTGATCAGAATTACACTTCATGCCCATGTCGCTTCTGTGTTTTTTAATTTATCTATTTATTTGTGGAATTATGCTTGTGTTCTTTAACATGTAGATCTTGTTAAATTCCATATAGTAGACAGTAGATTTTGATTGGGGCAAATAAGGAAATCTATAGGCCTCTGCAACATAAGCACAACTTGGCTTCAATGGTCCACCATATATGGAGACACCATACAATTCATAAAAATTCAGTGCATAGGACTTATAAACTTGTTACACACTCTCAAATGGATGAAAATGAATAATCAATGAAACTTCGGCAAACTACTAAACACACAAGGAAAGTATAAATGGAAAACCAAACCGATCAAAGCATGCATTCATTCTTAGCAATTGTCAAACTAGGAGTATCTTGTAAGTGAATCAACTTGGGATGCAACAGGTTGTATGTAGTATGTGGAAGACTAGGAGTCCTCAGAGTCTTTTGAAGAATCTGAACTTGAAGAAGGGTACCCAATTCCGTGGCGTGTATTAGGGAACAGAACAAAGACAGCACCAGCAATAGTGCCAATTACAGGAGGCAACGCCTGGAGCAGAACCTTCTCAGTGGACTCAAATGCAGGATAGAAGCACCTCACAGTGTTGGAATCCAAAAGTGATAGCCCTGCAAACACGATCAAGGAAAAGAAGGCATGCACAAAGTCCCCAACCCGAAGCTTGTAAGCAGACAAGTCCACAGAGCCAGAACTGGTTGAGGGCCAAAGACCCTTTGTTGTTGCAATTCCATAGTGAATTTGTCCATCACTGCCGGTGTAACTGTCGGTGAAGGAAGCAAAGCAGCAAGAGAAGGCGGAAACGACAATGAGAATGGCGCTTAGAATCTTGTTGACGGGGAGGTTGCATTGGCCATTGTTGGTTAAAACGGGGTTGAGGAACTGGAACAAGAATACCGTGCCGGTAGGGAGGAGCTTGATGAGGTTGCCTACACCTGTTAATGCAATGTCTTTGACACCCTTGCTTTTGGTGGATTTCTTGGATTTGGATGAAGCGCTGGATGAAGCCCCCATTTGGGAAAGGAATGGATGCTACTTGTGAATGCTAGAGACTTAAGAGGGAGTTGCAGGGTTGTTTGATAACGCTGTGTTGTATTATGGTTCTCGCAACAAAATTTGTTCTGATTTATAGAGAAAGAGCGAGGGAGTTGGTTTCTGTTTTAGGATAGAAGATTGCTTTCACGTTAAATGATAAATGGTGTGTTTGTCGTGTTGGGTTGGAAAGCTTGCTTTTACTTTTAGAAAGGGAGGGCTTCCTTTCTAATCCAAGCTTAAAGAGGAATGAGGATTGAGATTTCTAAAAGACCAAGATATGATTTTACCTAGCTTGTAGCAAATATTTGTAACTAATCGACTCAAAATAGTATATGTGCCTAATTAAATTCATCCACCTCGATCATTGCTGCACAACACAAGTTACTTGAACATCGAACTTGATTTGAAGATATTAGTGGACTTAGGAGCTTAAGACTGCTTAGGTAATTAATTGAACCAAATGTATTGTCAACCTTTTAGACTTCAATTTTCTCAGACTTTGATCTTAGCATGTATTATATTTAGGGTAAACGACTGAAGCGTGTGGGAGACTTTTTTTTTTTTTTTTTTTTTTTGAGAAGAAGCGTGTGGGAGACTATAATTGAAGATTTTGCCTATAATGACTCCTCTATATATAATATATGCAGTCATCAAGAACAAAAACTATATATAACTACTCAAATTAAACTTATCTCTTCAAAAAATAAAGGGAAAATGTCCATTTACCCAAATTTGAGCTACATTAATCTCATTTACCCAAACATCTTATAAGATTACCTACTTACCCAACAAATTACATTTTTCTTGCCCTAATACACCATTAAGTATTTTTTTTTTTATTGTTTTTTGTTTATTTTTAATTTCCCCCCTCCCCTCCCTTTTCCCTCCCTTTGTCACTTAGATAGAGAGAAGTCATCGAAGACTTTAACGGTCTCCGGACTCCGGTCACCCGTCGCCGGAGATCTCATAGGTCACCGGAGAATATTATTGCCCTTTAATAAGACCCGATAAAAAGTTTATTGCCCCTTAATAACAAGTTTATTGCCTCCTAATAAAATTTTTATTGCCAAATTTTTTATTGAGGGGCAATAAAAAATTCATTAGAGGCAATAATCATGTAAAATTACACTGTAATATCCTCAATAAAAAATTTTATTAGAGGCAATAATCATGTAAAATTACAGTGATTAATGTCCATTCCAGCAAACATTGAAATAAACCACTCAAAACATAAAATGTAATCATTTGCTTATACATTTATACCAACTGAAATCATAATTGCCAAGTCAATTTTGAAAAAGTTTGCTAGGCAAAAGTCAAAAAATTACCAAACCAAGCATATAATATGTACTAGAGAAACATAACACCAATGATCTTCTACCACGTATGACTCAATGGCCCTATGAGTTTTCTTCTTTGTTAATTTCCAACTCCATTGTCTTCATCCCACCAAAATTTGCAGAGCCCAGTACTACGGAACAAGTATCATCATCATCATCATCGTGCTCTACAACTGGCTTCAACTTCAGCACACTCGTACCTATTCCCCTCCATCAAAACAACAATGATGTTTTGATGGGATTTGCTGATGCAGGGTACCTCTCTGACCCTCACAAAGGTCGCTCCCAAACTGGTTATGTCTTTACCATGGGAAGCACTGCGATATCTTGGAGGTCTACAAAACAGACCCTTGTTGCTACTTCCTCAAATCATGCAGAGATTATTGCTCTACATGAAGCCGTGCGTGAATGCATATGGCTAAGGTCTGTAATTAGACATATTCAAGGAAGTTGTGGTTTGAAGTCTACCACAGATGAACCTACATGCATTTATGAGGATAATGCAGCTTGTATTGAGCAAATGAAGTTAGGTTTCATCAAGGGCGACAACACCAAGCATATATCGCCTAAGTTCTTTTATAATCAGCAACAACAATCACTTCTAAAGATTGAAGTGAATCAAATCCGATCAGAGGATAATGTAGCGGACTTATTCACTAAGTCGTTACCTAAATCCACCGTCGAGAAACATGTGAAAAGCATCGGATTGAGAAAGTTATCCGAATTCCATGATTGTAGCAATCAGGGGGAGATATCGACATCAGGGGGAGTTATGATGTCTACATGTTCGATCTCGAAGAGTAGAGGACGTGTTGTACTCTTTTTCTCCTCCTCGAGCGTATTTTTTCCCACAGGGTTTTTTCACTCGAGCAAGGTTTTTAACGAGGCAACGGATGAAGCGTCACCACCAAGTTTGAGCGGCACAAGGGGGAGTGTTGAAGGAAAATCAGTTTTATGTGTGCCTTATCAAACTAGGAGTAGCAATAGGAGAGAAGGTTCTAGATTTCTCAATCCTACACGGATTAGTATTCCATGTAACATTAGAACTAGTACTTTGTAATCCCTATATAAAGGGCTCCTATTCTCAATAATATGATTACATTCTCCCTACATCTCTCTCTACAATTCTCTCTCGAATCTATTTTACTTAAACACTTAATTGTTTGAAAAATTACATGCAGTGGGCATAGTCCAAAAGAAACTGCCTAATATTGTTTGTGTGTCCGCTAGGAACTTAAACTCAGAGTGCAATAATCAAATTTAAAAGGAAAGGAATATGCTGGCATTCATAGACTGGCATGCTATAGATCAATTTTGGTAATTAAAGAATTTGAGTAATCATATTGAGAGAAGCTTGTTCCAATTGCTTTAGTTAAGACTGAGAAGTTACAACTAAAGGAGGAACCTAACTCCTAACGTCACCTCTCCCTTAAAGGGGCAGTGAGAGCTAAGTCAGAGGTGCATACGAAGTTCAGATCATACGGTAATGGTAGTATATAGCTTCTTCTTCTTCTTCTTCTTCTTCTTCTTCTTCTTCTTCTTCTTCTTCTTCTTCTTCTTCTTTAACATCTAACTCACAGACTTGCTCCTTTACCCACTCAGAAATGGATCCGACCGGCACTCCTCACCGGACATGAAGTATCCAGCCGAAACCCGACCTCTACTCCACCGTAGTCGTCCACAACGACGATGATTCCAACTCTGAATCCGAGTGAGACCAGAAACAACAGCGATGCGACAATTTCAAGATCTCTACGGACAAAGAACCCGACCCGTATTCTCGCGACCAAGACGACAACTCCTCCACCCTCCTTCCGCTCCTCAAACGCCTCACAAGGACTTCGGCGGCAGCGCCTCCCTCAACTACTTCGACGATGAGGACGACAACGGCGGCGATTTCGGCTCCGTGATCGTTAAGAGCGACCGCAATCGGACCACGAGGAGGTCGTGTGACTAGGGAGCTGAGCCGTAGACGATGGCGGAGGAGCAGATCTGTTGCTGACTGGGACGATGAGGAGGACCGCCAGCGGCTGTGGCGAGTGTGCAGACCTCCGTCGACGGGTTCGATCGGGAAGCAGATGAAAGAGAGAGTGTGGCATGCTTTTAATTTTATAACGAGAGTTTGTCCAAAATAGTATTTTTACTTTTAAATGGGGTAAGTGGACACACTAATCTCTTACTGGAGTAATTAAGTGGGTTCATATTTGCTCAAATTTAAGCATTTGGTCATGGTCCCAAAAATAAAAGCATATGCGTTTATTGTAAGGCTGTTATCTAGTGACCTTACATTAGTATATTGGGGAAATAGTAGAGATTGATCTACTACTATTACTAAATACTCGTGGATACACCTAGAATTTGAAAATGACCCTCAGACGAAGACAAGCATAGCTAAATATAATAACGACGCCTAGCAATATAACTCATTTGGGAAACTTATTCCTGAATCCTGATTCATCTTTTCCTCATTCCAGTAGGTAAACATATCATCAAGGTATATTATCATGCATTTCTTTCTTAAGATTCAAAGTATCAGCACTCAAACTTCGGACTAAACTTCTCTATCATTATCTAATGCGGTTCTTAATATTTCGCTTCACACCCAAAAATCTAGTTTCTAGACCTAATTATTATAAATCTACGTACATATCCTAGCTACCGACGCTATACAAAGAACCAAACACTCTGGTGCAAGTGTTTATTAGTCTGTGCAAGGAATTATGTCTTTAATTAACCAAACAGTTACCCTTCTATAGAGGTCTAACTAGCTCTTTTCTTGTTTTGGTGTGTCGTGTTTGATATGGAGACTTGATGAAACATACTCCATGATATCAGCACTCGCTAGCTTTACTCATTTCAGTTGTGATATCATTGCTTATCTTTTTCAATTTTTCCTTTTATAGACAATGCATGATGTAGTGCTAGACACCATTTTAGTTGGACATTAAAACTTTATAGCTAGATATAGAATTTGGTGTAATTGAGAAGGAAGAAATTGGTTGCCGAGTTGCTATGAACTACAGGCCGCCCAACAATTATCATGAAACAATATAATCATTCACTCATTATGGTACTTAATTTTCCGTGGAAAATACCTCAACCGACCTACGAATTGAAAAATCTTTACAACACAGTGCTGAAAGATCATAGCCTAAACTTACAACAACTTTAAAATATACATTTATTCTCAGCTGTCAAATTGACTTGTCCCTTACAAATTATATCTTATGAGAATATTATATTAAAAATATGTTAATTTAATTAAATAAGGTAAAAAAAATCATTTAACATTTTATTATAATATTTAAAAATTATTCTTATTATTTAATGAATTAAAAAAAAAGTTTAAATTTTTTTATTTGTGTCGGCATATACGACAAAGAATCAAACTATTTAGAAGATATTTTGATGTTTTGTGTCGGCATATATGCCAAACAGCCAAATTTGGATGTGATTTCAGCGCCACGTGTTAATCTCTAATTGGCTAGCATTACGGTTGAGTCTTTGTCCGCCACGTGTCATATCTTATCTAATGTTATCAACTCAAACCGTCCATAAATATGGGGTCATTGTCATCCTCATCTCTCACAAATTCACAAACACTTCTCATATCCAAATCACACAAATCTTTCTTTATTTTCTGTTTTGATTTTGTCAAACCATTTCTGCAATGAATCGTTTGACGAAATGGTTGCAGAAAGATCAAGAAGAAGCCGTCGACGAGCCTTGATGATGTCTGCCGCTGCCTTGCAAATCCAAACTCTGGAAGATGAGGATTCAAAATTGGGTGGTTCTTCAAAAGGTCGTAACTATAAGGCCAGGGATCGAGAGCTGATGGATCTTAGACTTAAAGCTCAATACTTCACGGATCCGTGCAGGTATGAACCAAACATATTTCGTAGGCGATATAGAATGCAACCTTGGGTCTTTGACAGGATGATGCGCGACGTGACCAACTACGACCCATATTTTGTTCAAACAAGAGATGCTTGTGGGAGAGTCAGCTTATCCACTGAACAAAAGCTGACATGCGCCATGAGAATGCTCGCGTATGGCATCACAGCTGATTTCTGCGATGATTACCTAGATATTGCGAAGACCACTGCCATTGAGATTTTGGAGCACTTCACAAAAGCAATCTGGAATGTGTACCATGAGACTTATCTCCGCTGACAAACACCGGCAGATTTGCGACTGCTGCTTGATAAAGCTGCAGAACGGGGATTCCCGGGGATGGTCGGTAGCTTGATTGTATGCACTGTCAATGGAAAAATTGTCCCACCAGATGGGCAGGGCAGTATACTGGCCACAAGGGGAAACCGACAATCATCTTAGAGGCGGTGGCCTCCTACGATACTTGGATTTGGCATGCCTTCTTCGGACTTCCAGGTTCCCTGAATGATATTAACGTCCTTGGATGTTCACCGTTGTTCAATGACGTATGCCTTGGTGAAACCCCTGAAGTGAGCTACCAGGTACGTAATAGGCATTATAGTCAATGTTATTACCTAGTTGATGGCATATACCCTAAGTGGGGGTCATTTGTACAAGCAATCCGAAACCTGAGGTCGTCGCAGACACAACATTTCACAAGGATGTAGGAAGCATACAGAAAAGACGTGGAGAGAGCATTTGGTATTCTCCAAGCTCGTTGGGCAATCATAAGAGGACCTGCTCGTGGGTGGAGTAAGGAGAACCTTCAATACATCATGATGACGTGCATTATCTTGCACAATATGATTGTTGAAGATGAGCATGATGAAGATGCAGCAGAGCCATTTGATCCGGATGATATCCCAACCAGACCAAGGAAAACATAGATATATAAGAGACCAGTAATGGACACTGATGTTCATCACAATCCTCAACAACTAAATCAATTCTTGCGTCGTTATAGGGAGGTTAGATGTCCAGTGATGAATAAAAACCTCCAAGATGATCTAGTCGATCACCTATGAACCATGAAGTTACAAGCTGATCCGAACCACCAGTGAGGAGTTTTTTTTTTTTTTTGGCTTTCAATAAGTGGCCATGTTGTCATGATAAGTAGTCATGGCCTACTTTGGTTGTATTGTTGTGTGGTATGCTTTTACTTTGTATTGTGTGCTTTTAATTTGTGTGGTGTGCTTTATAATGAAAATAAAAGTTCAATCCTTTTTTACGAAGATGATCTACTCAACAAAATAATTTTTATTATCATAAATTAAAACACAAACCATTCAAAGCAACTAACAATATTAATTACATCCAAGATGTCTCGTCAAGTGGATCATAAGTGGTCAAGCCTGTGTTGTCTCCTTCAGGGGGTGTAGGATCTTGAGATTGTTCCGGGATGCTTGAAGTTTCTGCCTCCTTATCAATTATTTGTTGTTTCTTCCTCTTTCTTGGGGTGAAAATTGATGGATCCACCCGCATCGTGCGAGCATCCTCAGCGCGTTGCTCAATTAGTTGACCTTCTTCGAACTGTCTTTGCCTTTGTTGGTACTCGCGCTCTGTTTGTTCATAACATTTCTGCATTTGAACTCGTAGTCCATCCGCATCCTGCTTATTGCCTTTTTTCTTAGCTAGCTTCTGAGCTTTCTGTCCTGGAGGACGTACCTTCCTTGATGAAGTCGGCTCATCCTCAGTAGTGGGTGTTCCATCGTCATCCAAGTCGACATGATTAGGAACACTAAAGTGGGTGTTTTCCATTGATGGCGTTTTCCCGAACTTTTCCGTATTTTTCAACTCTCTCCAACAATGCTCAAACACAAAATCACAACCACATGTGTCGTAGTACGTTGATTTAACATTCATGAGCTACATATAATATTAAGTAAATAAAATATTAATTAAAAAATTAGCTTAGTATAAATCGATCAATAAACTATATAAGAACATTTTACTTTTAACAACTACATGACTGATAAAAAAAAAAAAAAACAACTACATGAGAAATAAAAAAATAATCATTATTGAACATATTTCAATATAATGACCTCGTCCTCCATATTTTCGTCGCTTCTTCGTTGAAAGTGTTCGACCTTGTTAAGAGCTTGGTGCCACTTCATACATGCCGGACTTATTTTCTTCCAACGAGCTTGGCAACTAGAAATTGTTCTATCCATGCAACCCGCCGGTTTGTGAGCATTGTACTCCTATGAAACACGACTCCACAATAACTCCGACATTTGATCTTTTCCGACGGAACCATCACCCCCAACGGTGATCCAAGCTCGACAAATAATAACTTCTTCATTGTGTCTCCAAGAATCCCCGGCCCTCTTGGAGCCATTTTTTACAAGACAAAAAAAATATTTAAGAACAAGAAGATGGGTTAATCATTAATGAATGAAAAATTGTGAAGGAGATAGAGGATATTTGGTGTGAGGAAATAGAAAAGAATGGGTTGGTATTTATAGAATTTCCTACAAATTACTGTTCCAACGGGTATATTATTTTCCCTCAATTTTCTGATTTTTTTTTTTTTGGAAAAAAATGGAATTAATAACCCTTGATTTAATAAGAGCCATTGATTGTTTTTTTTTTTATCTCAAATCTCAGCCCTCAGATTGGAAATAGATCAGTTTCAGTGAAAAAAAAAATTAAATAAACTCCACATCTCACCGTCCATATTCAAACCTGACCGATCTCAGCCGTCGATTACATGACCGTTGGGCGTCCCAACGGTCGGCAAGAGACAACGCCATCAATGAGGGGCCGACTGGAGCAGACCAATTCAACATAATTTTCTCTCTCCAGCGCAATTAAGCGCGTGTTCTTCCTCCCTTGTTCTCCCTTCTGCGCGTGCTTCTCATTATCATTCTCCAGCGCGTCTCTCTCTTTCTTGGGCTGGGTCAGCCGAACTTGTGGTCTCGGACCACTGTTGATGAGTCTTGGTCCTGGAAAAGTCTCAAATTTGAGACTTCAAATGAGCCCAAGTCCCATATTTATAGGACCAGCCCCCTGTAAAAACCTTGGTTGGAGATGAAAAGTCCCATAATTGTTCAAATTCTAATTTTGAACCCAATGGTTGGAGTTGCCCTTAGAGGTCAAAGAAAAAACTATTGGTTCCAAAATGCAAATGAAAAGGCAAGTACACTTTTTTAAAGCACTTTTTCTATACTCTATTCGCATGATTTGAGTATGTTTCCAAGTTAGTTTCTAAATTCATTATTGCTTCTTCAAGACTTCAAGCCCACAACAACAGGGCAGAAAAAGTTTTTAATTTTTTTTTTTTTAAATACCAGTTGTCAAATACAATGGAGCTGAAGGTAAGATTTTTTTTTTTTTTTTTTTTTTGTGGTCTTATATATTTACTGGTCATTTTATATGAGTTGATAAAGTCATTTTATATTTTTATATGACTTCAAGCCCACAACAACTGGCAGAAGTTTTTTATTTATTCTTTTTTTTTTTCAAAAAAAGAAAAGTGTAAATGTTAATTTTAGATGTATAAATAGAAACGCTCAAGTTCAAGGCCCAATACTCACAAGTCCCTCATTGGTAGGTTGCTGAGTACTGGGGTCTTGCGGGATCCATGTGATGCTAGTGAAAGTGTCAGCTTCCAAAGAGTTTAGTTCATTACGAGATCCAACTGCCAAATGCCTACAAACTTTCAAGATAAAAAACATTGGGCCAGCGTGAGTGCTGAACTCATATGTTAGTTGGGTTCATACGGGCTATAGGTAGTTCATAATGTTCCTGGGCTGGTGGGCTACCTTCCCCCTCCCCCAGTCCAAATATCTTCGTCAAAAAAAAAAGGCTCGTACTTTAATGATGAAAAGAGGAGTTCACATCTAATTCAATAGCTTGAGCAGAGGCGCACAGGTGTGGACTCCCTCGCCAAGCACAACTTTTTGCATGGGATGCAACTGAGTGAGCTGCCCAATTCTTTTTTCGCTCCTTTCTGTAAAACTTGTGCGCCAAGCCTCTCTCTAACCTCAATCATATAATTTCGTATTTGCCCTAAACATTTCAGAGAACGAAAACATGCACACCCGGCCAGTTCAGTTCTTGTTGATGTACGTGTAAGTGCCTCTAAACGGGCCCTAACCTCAATATTAGTCACTATCATTGTTCTCTACGACTCTACTACAAAACCCTCTCAGCTCTTCTTCAAGCCTCCCACCTCCACAATTCCAATTCTAAAATCTCAACTAATTGGCAGGATCATCAAATCATCGTTGTTAGTCGTCATCATCATCATCTGCAAATCTGCAATTATGTAATTTTCTTGTTCTTCATCTTTTAATTTTTCTGAATGTCTGGCAGACTTAGGAATTCTATTGACAAGAAGGAAAGAACGATTGAATTTATAATTTCTTAAAAGTAACAAATAGCAATTTTGTTGGGTAAGTATCTCTTAGCAAATTCAAATTA
Source organism: Rosa rugosa (assembly GCF_958449725.1). Taxonomy (NCBI): domain Eukaryota; kingdom Viridiplantae; phylum Streptophyta; class Magnoliopsida; order Rosales; family Rosaceae; genus Rosa; species Rosa rugosa. The sequence goes on along the minus strand of NC_084824.1, from coordinate 19,442,165 downwards.
TCTTTTACTTTTCAGTGATTTAGATTTTTGGGTCAATTTTATTTATTTTCTATTATTATTATTAGTTCATTCACATGAACTATGATGAATATAGAAAATGTTGATTTGTTTTTAAAATTTAAGCTTGAATTCATATTCAGAAAGGGAAATAAGATTATGAGTCAAGATAAGAAACTTCATGAGTTCATGTTCGATGTTGATCAGTTGATGCTTTAGGCCTACATTATTCTGAGTTTAAGATAAATGGAGTATTGATCTTCTTCGAGTGGCCTGCATTGGTTTGCATTTTGGTTTTGGGTACTTGATGTGTTTAATTAGGGTACTATTCTTCATGATTGGTTTAGTTCTGGACTCTAATTGTTTGCATAGAAGTATATAGTGTTCTAGGAGAATGGAATTGTGTGTGTATTATTGATAATAGGAGCCCTTTAAATAGGGAGTTACAAGGTACCCAAAAAGGTAATAGAATCCGATTACAATTGAATACCTAGAACACATTCCTATTACAACTCTAAACCCTAGTTTGTAGAGGCACACATTATGTCGATATCCTTCAACACTCCCCCTTGTGCCGCTCCAACTTGGTGATGACGCATTGATTGTTGCCTCATTAAAAACCTTGCCAAGTAACAAAAACTCTGTGGGACAAAAATAACCCTAGTCGAAGGACAAAAAGAGCACAACACGTCATTCACTCTTCGAGATCGAACATGTAGACATCATGCCTCCCCCTGATGTCAATATCTCCCCCTGATTGCTACAATCATGGGAGTTCGGATAACTTTCTCAATCTGATGCTCTTCACATATTTCTCGAAGGTGGATTTTGGTAACGACTTAGTAAATAAGTCCGCTACATTATCCTCTGATCGGATTTGCTTCACTTCAATTAGAAATGCTTGTTGTCATTTTGATGGAGGGGAGGAGGAGCACGGAAGGTGGCATTTTGCCTTGTGGGGTCCGATCCCACACTTCCGTCATTTCTTTTCTCACTGTAGGGATAGAACAAGCCCATATCAATAGTACCCCTCAAATATTGAAATATTGTCTTTATACCAATCCAATGGCGTTGCGTTGGCGCGGGGCTATGTCTAGCCAACAAGTTTATAATAATTGAGGTGTCCGGTCTTGTATTGTGCTGAGTACAATAATGCGCCTATTGTATATAAGTAAGCACTTCTGCTATTAACACGTCTTCGTCATCATCCCTGGGACGAAACTGATCCCTTTTTGGGTCAAGACTACGGACGACCATGGGAGTGCATCTTTGACTTTATCAAAATGCAAAGCATCTATTGACACGGTATACAAGTTCTGAATCTAGACAAAACCGTGTTCTCCCAAGGTCCTTCCTCTCAAACTCGGATTTCAGGTGTTCAGCGGTTTCCCTTAGCTCTCAAGGGTTTCAATTATGTTTATCAACATAAACCGCGACAATTGCAAATTCGGAACTTGTCATGGAAACGCGTGGGTATAGTTCATCAAATCTCTTCCCAATCAAGTAGTCATTTTAGTGAGCATTTCAACCTCGTTGCAAATACGCTCCGTGGTCTAGAGCCACTTGACTTGGGTAAAAGAAGTCCATAAGAACCTTCATTATATTCCGTATCTAGATCCCCATAGAGATACATAGTTACCACATTCGTAAGCTGCATGTTCAGTTATTTGGAAACTACCAAACTGACAAGGTAGTGGAGTGCAATGACATCCATTACGAGAGAATATGTCTTCTCGTAGTCGATTCCAGGGCGTTGTGAGAAACTTTGCCCCATAAGGTGAGATTACCATCTCTTTTTCTCATCACGCTATCTAACGAATACCTATTAATGTCAATAGGTTTTATGTTAGGAGGTGTTTGCATCTCAGGCCCGAAATCCTTCCTCTTCGTTAGTGAATCCAATTCAACCTGGACGCATCTTTCCATTTAGGCCAATTTTCTCTACGTTAGCATTCTTCAACGGAGTAAGGTTCGATGTCATTGGTCTCAATAATTCCATGTCCTCATGTACACTAGTGTAGTTCGTAGAGATCTCTATATTCTCAGGAATTGGTTCTAACCTTGAGGCGTCCCCCAACGATGTCTCTTGGACATAACCACAATCCAAAATATTCTCATGAGACGGATTTTGAGTATCAATGATCGATGGATCAAGTTGTGCCAAACTCGCTCTCTTCTTAGGGCGAGAATCCATCGAACCTATGGGTCTCCTACTCTCTCTAGCGGAACCCATGGCCTATGACGCCATTATGCCACCTTTATGGCGTCACCATACCACCATCCATGGTGGTGTTGCCGTATCCATCTTCTCTGGGTGGCACCATGTCCTCTTGTGGGGACATCAAGACTTGCAGGCATGTTTGCAGCAGGTATATGTGATCTCGTCACTTTTAGGGGATCAAGATGAGACATAGTGGGGACAGACCACGACAATTTCTGTTGTTCCTGTTGAACATTGACATTCTAATCTCCCCCTAACGACGGGAAGACTGTCTCATCAAAGTGACAATTCACAAATCCAGCGAAATAGAGATCGCCTGTCAAGGGTTTTACGTAGCGGACTTATAGTTAGAGACTCATGTCCAACAAATATATATATATATATATATATATATGCATTCGTTGCAATGACTCATGTTGATACGCTGTGGCGGCGCAATTAGCACATGAACTGTACACTCAAATATGCATAAGTACGAGATATTAGACTCGAACCCAGTCACTAGCTGTAACGCAAATAAAGGTTGAGTGGCTGCTATGAGTCGTAGACGAATTAGCATAGCTGCATGCGATATTGCATAACCCAAGCGGAAATATTGGTGCGCATTACCAAAGTCTGGGCTACCATCGTAGTCGTTTAATGGTGGCTTTTTCGCGAGACCAATTGGGTGTGTAGATATCAATACCCAATGATATGCAATAGTCATCGAAAATTTTCGATGTAAACTCTCTAGCATTATCAAGTCAAATTGACTGAATGGGATGATCTGGGTAGTGAGCCCGTAGCCATATGATATGTGCTAGAAGTGTAGTATAAGCAGCATTACGAGTGGATAATGGCACAACACGGGACCAACGTGTTTGCGTATCAACCAACACCATAAAACATCTATACGGTCCGCAAGTTGGTTGATCAAATCCACAAAATTCCCTTAGATTCTTTGTGAGAATGGAATTATTTCCTCAATCTCCTTTGCATAGGATGGTCTCAATCCTAAATAACAGGCTTTACAGAACAAAACATGGGCCTTATAATGAAGGTTTTGGTTAAGCCACAATGTCACAATGGACTTGAGAAGTAGGAAGAGGAGTTGAATAAGGGTTTATGGCGTCAATGCCATGTATTTGCCGCAGGGGGTAGGCGGCGCCGGCCATGTGTGGCTGGTCTTTGCACAATCATGGCTCCATGAGGCGCATGTGCAGTTCCTCGAACCAATTCTTGGTTCTTACTTTTCTTCGTTCTGAAAATGGATATCCGGGTAAAGTTTTTAATACACAGATCATCATGCCAAAGCCTATATGTGTCAAAATCCCATAAGTCGTCTCTCATGACATGGTTGGATTCAATAACTCGAATAGTGGTTGCATACAACCCACTAGAGCGACACATAAGTTTCTCTAATACTCGTTTATGTTCGTAGTCATTAGAGGTGATGCAAAGGAACTCTGTCCATTCTCATAATGTGTTTCCACATGAAAACCATTGGCTCTTATATAATAAAGTTCGAATTAAGGTATGTCCAAGACATTAAGTAAAAGAATTGACACTTTATTAATAGCCAACGATTACATCAAAGTTTCCAAAATCTAATCCGAAATAAAATCAAACTAAGACACATTGTAGTCACTCTATCCGTTTGGTAACTCCAATCAAATATGACCAGGAAAGTAGAGAGAGATGTTGGTGGAGCGAGGCTCTCTTAAGTACCAATAATCTCAATGACTTTCCTAGACATCACATTTTGTTGGGTCCGCCACATAAGAAAGAGTTAATACAATTGTCATTTATTGACTAAGGCATATTGCCATTACAAAAGTTCTTGGAAAAATAAAAGGACTAATCTAATCAAAGTCTGTTGCATCCTTGTGCACTTCATCTTCAGCTTTGAAGTCCTCTATGGTGAGATTGACATCTCCACCATCTTCTTCTTCTTCTGCAAGGTACACTTCTTGCTCTCTCAGGTCCCTATATGCCCTGTATCTTGCGGCTAGTTGCTCGCTTGCCTTGCATTGCTTAAACCAATGCTCAATTGATCCACATCGATGACACTCATCATTGTGGTTGCCTCCCTTTAATTGAGGTGCACGTTGCGGGCGTTCCCTAGGAGGGTTGGTGCCACCACCACGACCCATGGCGCCACCATTATGGCTAGGGATACCACGACCCCCTCTCCCACGTGTGGCATTACCACCACTTGTATCCACACCAAACTTGCGGTTTCCTTCCTGGTTAGGGCGGTTATATGGGCCCATACGTCTCTCATGTCCCCCATTCTTAGGGTACCGCTCCTTGCGCCCTCCTTTGGGTGCATTATAATTCGCCTCATGAACGCTCTTAGTTTCAATGGGTCTTGAATTATAATTCCTCACGAGTATGTTATCATGTTTCTCAGCTACAGATATAACATTAATAAGCTGATGAAACCTCGTGATCCGTCCAGCATTGACTTCAGTACGGTATTGCTTTGATACCACAATGGCTGAAACGGGGAAGGTGGAGAGAGTTTTCTCAATTAGCTCTTGCTCTGTGACAGGTTGTCCACAAAACCTCAACATGGACTCTATGCGAAGAGCTTCTGAATTATATTCAGCAACAGACTTGAAATCAGCAAAGCGCAGATTGTTCCATTGAACCTTCAAGTCAGGGAGCAGGGAATCTTGGACATTGCCAAAGCGCTCTTCTAGCACTACCCATAACTCTCTTTCATTCTTGATCAATATATACTCCAATCTGAGTGCCTTGTCCATATGGCGTCGCATCAAGATAACTGCTTGAGCATGCTTTGTAGGTGTTCGCACGAACACAAGATCCAGGTTAGGTGCCTGGATTATGGGTAATATTCCCTTTGAAGTGAGATGGTTCTCAACATCGGTTACCCAACTGTGGTAATCCGAGTCTGTTGAGTCAAGCATGGGAAAGTCGAGTCTAGGTTCATTCGACATCCTGAAAATAAGAAGAGAAGATATATTAGTTTCGGAGTTAAACTTCCACGAAAACTAAAATAATAAGATTTCCGAGCTATGCTACCAAGAAATCAATTTCCAAGAATCTCTTTTGGATTAGACCAAAAAATGATGTTTTAATATGGTCACAATTTGATGCTTGTGGACGCTCTTAGTCCAAGCATTATGAACACTCTTAGTTCATACGAACGCTCTTAGTTCGTTTAATTATGAACACTCTTAGTTCATACGAACACTCTTAGTTCGTTAAGCGTGAATCCCCACAATTCCGCTTTGTTAAACACTCAAAACCATTTGGCAACATATATTCCAATATTCTGCAGAAAATAAAAAATTTAAAATACATAAAAGCAGCAACTTTAATTACAAAAACTTACATGATGATTTTGGGCTTGAGAACACGCGCGTGTTGATGCAGGCGTGTTTTTTTTTTTCTCTGGGCCGTCTATTCTTTGGGCTTTCCTCTTCTTTTTTTTCTGGGCCGGGTCCCTTCTCTTTTTTTTTTTCTTCTTCTTTTTTTTCTGGGCCGGGTCCCTTCTCCTTTTTTTGTTTCTTCTTCTTTTTTTTCTAGGTCGGGTCCCTTCTCCTTTTTTCTTTTTTCTTTCTTTTTCTTCGCTTCGTCTTCTTCTTTCTTTCTTTCCTATGTTCTTCCTCCTCCTAATCTGCAGGTGGGTGAGCTTAGTCAGGCGTGGGGGTCGTGCTTGCAGGTGCAGCAAGAAGCAGGGGACGGACGCGCAGGGGCGTGCGCAGGGAGCAGGCAGCGGTCTTGAGAGGGGTTGGCGAGTTGGGCAGGGCTGATTGTGCGCGGGCTGTGCAGCAGGACCGTAGGCGAGCTGGTGCGCAGGGCTGTAGGCGAGCTGGTGCGCAGGCAGGCAGGGCGCGGGCGGGCTTGCAGGCAGTGTGCAGGAGCTGCGGGGGCAGCAGGGGTTGCGAGGGCAGCAGTAGTGCGCGGGTTGCAGGCTGTAGGGAGGCCGGCTGAAGGTTGCAGGGAGGCCGGTTGCAGGCGGGGCTGCAGCTAGGGTCTTATGGGCAAGGAGAGTTTATGGCAGGTTTTTGGGAGAGAAATTTTTAGGTTTTTTTTTTTCTTTTGGGCTAGGGTTAGAACTCGTGCTGATAACGTGTTCTAGGAGAATGGAATTGTGTGTGTATTATTGATAATAGGAGCCCTTTAAATAGGGAGTTACAAGGTACCCAAAAAGGTAATAGAATCCGATTACAATTGAATACCTAGAACACATTCCTATTACAACTCTAAACCCTAGTTTGTAGAGGCACACATTATGTCGATATCTTTCAACATATAACCTTTTTTTTTTCTTTCCATAATCTATGTGTATGGGTATATTGAAGTAATTTAATAGAGGATTATATATTTGTTATGAATGCGTTGAAATTTTGTTCAAATTGGGTATATTTAAGATTTTACAACTTCTTGTAATTCACTGCATTGTTAATCTTTTATGCCCTTGACTTCTTGTTCGGGTGGATATATGTGAAGGTAGTTAATATTTTTTTCAACCTAGAGCCCCGGAAATCTCAGGACCGGCCTTGTCTAAACCTATGTGTTTTGCTTCTCGCCCCATTAGGGTTTGATCACTCATCCCTGTAGTTTGCTCAATATCTCCAATTGCTTATGTGATTACGGTGATTAGAAATTCTAGGGTTTCGCCATTAGAATTCATTGCCATATTTTATTTTTGTAATTTAACTGCAACAGCCTAACAGAATGTTCTGCTTTAAAATGCTTGTTGATGGTGATCGAATAGCTCTGCCCATTACTTCCATCGTGAACTTGACTTATGGTGTGAGGTATCAGCCAAAATGCTGCATTTTACTAATGATAGGCAGCAAAGATGGACTAGTTTAGTTCACAATGGTTTCCTTTTCCCACCTCCATACAAGCCTCATGGGGTAAACATGCTTTACAATGGGAGGCTAGTCAACTTGACTCCTGAACAAGAGGAGGTCTTTCTCTGTCTACTGCTCGTTATACTCCGGTTTCTTCATTACTCAATTTTTTATGCGAAAGCTTTTATTTCAGGTTGCGACAATGTATGCGAAGATGAGAGACTCTGATTATGTGAAGAAACAAATATTCAGAGACAACTTCTGGAACGATTAATGTAAGTTGCTTGGCAATGACCATGTCATTCAGGACTTGGGTGGTTGTGATTTCACTTCGATATATGATCGGTATCGAAATGAATTGCAGAAGAAGAAACAGAGGAGTGACAAAGTAAGTTGGTGCCTCTAATATGTAGGGGGGTGTATTGTATATGGAATTAGTGGAACTTTTAAAGAAATCTATGAAATTTATAAGTCTGGGTGTATTCAATATAGACTTTTAACAGTCCATGAAAGTCTTGAGGTATTCAATTAGGATTTTTAAAGACTTCATGAATTCCACCAAAATCTAGAGGTATTCAATTAGGATTTTTTAAAATGAATAAAAGTACAGAGGTATTCAAAATATGATTCATACTTATGGAATTAGAAAATCATGGATAATCATGGACTTTGTAGTGTTAACTATACATACCAAACTCCAATAATTTTCCAGCCTCCACACCAAAGATTTGAAAAAGTCTATCAAAGTTTCCTCTTTAAAAAAAAAAAAAAAAAAAGGTCTATCAAAGTTCTTCTCTCTACGCACGAAGAAGTTGGTCCTTCATCATCTCTCTTTCTTAATTTTTTATTTTTTCTCTAATCTTTTATCATATCAACGTTTTTTGATACCCAACATGTTCATTGTAGTTCTTGAATGTGATTTTTTTTTTTTCAATTCTGATACTTCGAACCCTAATAGCAATAAAAATGATTTATGAAACCCTAAAACTCAAATATTGTGGTCTACCCCTAAGACCTTGAATAGTGTTGCTATGGCATACTAAATTTTATCTTATTAATTAATTATTCTCATTAATTTGAATTTATATTATGGTTCAAAGAAAGGTTGAACAATTGAATTTCAATTGATTGATTATAGATCAAGACATTGACCAATATTTGCTACAATATATGTTAATCGGCGAAAACAAAATTGATGAGAATAATTAACCATCAACATCAAGTGATCTATAGGGTAAAGCTATGGTATGTTAACATTTCTCATACATCAACTATTTTACCACTTTAAGGACTCATGTTACCACTTTGAGGACTAATATTACTATTTTGAGGACTCATATGGTAAACTAAGAAAATTTACCACTTTAAGGACTCATGTTATCACTTTGAGGACTAATATTACTATTTTGAGGACTCTTGTGGTAACTAAGAAAATTTACCACTTTAAGGACTCATGTTACAACTTTGAGGACTAATATTACTATTTTGAGGACTCAAATTACCACTTTTAAAGCAATTGTATGCATGTCATACGTTAACATTTTGTAGAATTTTCCGTGATCTATATTGCATATTTATGTTGTTGGGAGATTAAGAATGAGAACAAACTCGCTAGTGACTTGGATACACATTTACGCAAGCGTACGTATCGTTGTCAAGATAGGGAAATATTATGCCCAAAGTTATCGTACCACGGGGATTAGTGGCTAACCCACAATCCTTAGATAATCGGAAATAAAGACACTTAGCAAACAAAAGAAAAATAAAAAGAAAATAAATAAAAATGCTACTCTAAGACACCAAGCCTTAGCAATGCTCGGCTTTGGTTTGCACCGAAGCCTAATCAAAACTAAGACCTAGTGATGACTATTTACAATGAAGTAGGAAATGTCACCGAAAATGTAATTTGCATTTCTAACAACTAAAGTGCAAGAATTTAAATGAAAATTTTAACTAACAACTAAATTAAATTAAGGAAAGAAAAGTAAGAAATGATATAGATATGGGATTGGTAGTTAGGGATGAATCCTAACTCTAATTCAATACTCTAGATGCTAATTTGATTTACGTGTAATTTATTAAAGATGGTAGAAGCCGTACCCAAGGCTTTTCAAGGCTCAAGGGTCGAAATTCCCTTTCATGGTATTCCTACTCCGGTTCAAGGGCCGTAGGAACTCACTTGACATGAATTAGAGCCTGTTCAAGGGTCACTAACTCACATCAAGAGGCCTAGAGTTCGAGGAATTAGGCAACCAAGTTCACCATAATTGCGATTAAGCTAATCATGTAGTGAACCATGCTTGTACTTCTCACGAATATTAAATCGAGGTTCTAGCTCTAAAATCTAAGGATGTCATCCCCTAAATTTTAATCTAGACTTATTAAAACACATACCCAAGAGTTGACAATTCCTAAGCATGCATTCTAATCAATTATCACAAAACACAAGCATCCAATAATTAACAAATTACATATAAAAATTAAATTAAGCATCCATTACATCAAATTTGGGTTAGGGCACACAACCCTAACCCCCAACAAAGAAATTACTCACAACTCATAATTATAAACATCAAAGATACAAAATTCAAAGAGAAAAGATTATAAAAGTGTAGGAGAAAACAAAGGTAGCCACAATTAGCTAGGAAACTAATATGACTTCCCTTGAATTACAACTCCCACAAATACCTAAAGCTTGAATCTTGTAGCTCTTGATGAATCCTTGAAGCTTGTGTGAGAAATTCTATGAATACCCAAAAGAAAACTAAAACTATTATAAAAAATGGAGGAGGAGAATGGGAAAGAGAGCAGCCCAAAGGGCTGCCTCTGTTTTTGTGGTGGTGCGGCTGTTTGGTTCTGTTCTCCCCCCTCTCAATTGGTCGTGGTCTTCTGCTCTTTAAAGGAAGGGTTGGATGATTGGATCACGGTGCTACAGGCCTGATCCCCTGTTCAATGAAAGTCAATGCTCATTTGGTCACTCACCGTCCGATTGAAAATCGGACGGTTGACAAGTAAGTGACTAAATGAGTGCTTATCTGTCAACCGTCCGATTTTCAATCGGACGGTGAGTGACCAAATGAGCATTGACTTTCATTGAGCAGGAGATCAGGACTCCACGGTGCTATATGTGAAGGGATAAGGTTCTTGGTGACGTGTCACTATGTGGTTGGAGAGAATGAATAAATGAAGACCAGAAAGCTAGCTTTGTGGCACGGCTTCGGTGAAGAAAAGGAAAGGTAGCACGTGCATGTTTAATTAACTAAGCAAAGTTAGTTAATTAATACATGCTGCAACCATTCTTTAACTGATTAGGTTAATTAAGTAATTAATCGCTTAATTAATTAACCTATTTAATTAAGATGCATTTTACAATTCTTCCATTTTTTCTCACTCGTCTCCATGCATTTCCGCACATATTATCGGAAGCAATTGGATCCCACTCCTTCAATGACATTGACTACGGTTGACCAATCTTTACTATTTCGTCCTTTTGTCGGAAACTCTATTTTGCTCCAGTTTTGCACATTTTTGTCTAGTTTCCGCAACTCCGTTTATCTTCTACAAAATAAATAAAAATGAATTAATTACATAATAATTACTTTAGATATTAGCTTAATTCTAGTGTTTAGAACGTAATTACGGGTATAAAAATGCGTGTAAGCGTACGAATCGTTGTCAAGTAAAGGAAGTATTAAAACCTTGATTATCGTACCTAGGGGATTAGGTGTTGGACCTAACCGAGGTAATTGGCGGTAGGATACTAAAAGCACACAAGAAAAATAAAAAGTAAAATAAAGACTATAAACAATCAAGGCACCAAGCCTTGGCAATGCTCGGCTTAGCTCACACCAAGCCTATTCAAAGCCACTAACTTGTAGCCTCAAGATGGGTATACACAAATGAGTCGATGGATTTAATATTTGAGAGTGGATTTGAACTTAACAAAAAGTAATAAAATGCAAAGCAATTAATAAAAATGCAAGAAAATTAAACTCGAAAAGTGTAAACAATATAATGAGAATGTTGGGTGCTAGGGAGGTTCCTTCACCCAAATCTCATGTGTCGGAAGCTAATCTAATGTAGATGCAAATTTTCTACTTTGGCGGTAGTCGTATCCAAGGCGGTTCAAGGCTCAAGGACCGAAATTCTCTTTCATGGTATTCCTACTCCGGTTCAAGGGTCGTAGGAACTCACTTGACATGAATTAGAGCCGGTTCAAGGGTCTCTAATTCACATCAAGAGGCCTAAAGATCGAGGAATTAGACTACTAAGCGACCCGCCCGCGCATTCACGCAACGGGTGTAAATCACCATGCTTATAACCCCTCGAATACGAAATTGAAGGTTTCTAGCTTAGGAATTAGAGGGGGTCAAGCCTCTAACTCCATCCTAGACATGCTCAAAATACACACCCTAGAGTTGACTAGGCTCCTAGACATGCATTTTAACCCAACAAAAATAGTCATAAGCATCCATCATATGAAAATTGCATCATTACATTAAAATAAGCATCTTTTACACAAGATTTGGACTAGGGCACACAACCATAGCCCCCAACAACAAAACTACTCACTACCCATCATTAAACAAACATCAATATACATAATTTAAAGAGGAACAAAGTGAAGAGAAGTAGGAGTAACAAGAATAAGCCACAAATTGCTATAAAGCAATTATGACTAGCCTTGATTTATGGCTCCCCACTTTTACCCAAATTTAATGGTGATGAATTTCTTGATGCTTGGGCTCCCCCTTTGAAATTTGTGGAATTGATGAGAAGATGAAATCTTAGTGAGGTAGATCTTGGTGAGGTGAATTTTGGTGAAGTGAAGTGGATCTTGGTGAAGAGAGAAAGTTGATGAAGTGGTGTGGAGAAGATGAGATATGGGGTGAGTGGGTTCGGTGTTAGAGAGAAGATGAAAGGAAATTGGGGAGTGCGGATGAAAATGCTGGAGTGGTGGTGCGGCGCAATCGTCGTTCTTCCTGTAGAATGTAGAATAGAGAATAGGGTGCTTAAATATGGTCTCGGTGGTGTGCAGTTGTCCCAGATAGAATGGAGAGGATGAGATTTGTTGAGGTGGCAGCTCCTCAATGGCTCCAAAAGAAAGAGAAAGATGCAACTATATGCTGGCGCGTGAAAGAGTGAAGGATGAGGATGGCTATGTTGGAGAGGAAAGATCCCACATTGGAAAAGTGACAAATAAAATATAACTTATAAGTGGGTGGATCTCACCCAATTGTACCGAGGCCTTATGTGATTAAAACCCAACACCTATTGGGTGGTTAAGTTGGGACAGTATCGGTACAATGGTGGGCCACGGGCCACACTTGTCGCTGTTTAACATGGTATCAGAGCGGGTCCCTCTCCAATTACGTCTCCAATTATCATGGGCCCGAATTTGGGTTCCTTATATTGCCATCGGAAAAATTCCGATCGGATTGTTACCAAGTGTCCGATGGGTGCCTTGGATTGTATTGACCAAGTCTCTGATATGAGGCTTATGTCCCAATTTCCAAAGTGGGAATTGGATTAATTAATTTCACGTGCGAACCTAGAGCTAGGTTGCACATGAGGGGGCGTGTTGGAGAGGAAAGATCCCACATTGGAAAAGTGACAAAATATAATATAACTTATAAGTGGGTGACTCTTACCTAATTGTACCGAGACCTTTTATGATTAAAACCCAACACCTATCGGGTGGTTAAGTTGGGACAGTATCGGTACAATGGTGGGTCACGGGCCACACTTGTCGCTGTTTAACATGGTATCAAAGCGGGTCCCTCTCCAATTACGTCTCCAATTATCATGGGCCCGAATTTGGGTTCCTTATATTGCCATTGAACAAATTCCGATCGGATTGTTACCAAGTGTCTGATGGGGGCCTTTTAGGTTTAGGGTTTAGGCCTCGGTACAATTGGGTGAGATCCACCCACTTATAAGTTATATTTTATTTGTCACTTTTCCAATGTGAGATCTTTCCTCTCCAACACGCCCCCTCACGTGCAACCTAACTCTAGGTCTGCACGTGAAATTAATTAATCCAATTTCCACATTGGAAATTGGGACACAAGTCTCATATCGGAGACTTGGTCGATACAATCCAAGGCCCACATTGGACACTTGGTAATTTCGATGGCAATACAGGGAACCCCAATTTGGACTCATGATACGTGCCTACGTGGAGACGCAATTAGAGAAGGACCCGCTCTGATACCATGTTAAACAGCGACAAGCGTGGCCCGTGATCCCATCCAATTGTACCGAGACCTTTTGTGATTAAAACCCAACACCTAACAGGTGGTTAAGTTGGGACAGTATCGGTACAATGGTGGGCCACGGGCCACGCTTGTCGCTGTTTAACAGGCTAGCTGCACGTGGTCTTTGGCTGGGAGAGGAAGACTAAAAACTGCACCCTTGATAATAAATTGGTAGCTTAATTAAGCTCATAGCTTAATTGAGCTTAATTAAATCCATGCAGCACCTTTTGTAATTAAACCAAATTGGCTTAATTATTAATTAAGCTACCACCATTCTCCGATTTGAATCAACAAGTAATGCAAATTAATTCTGCTGCCATGTCCTTCCTTGTCTCATTTCTTTATTAGTGATCATGGTCCACCATTCTCGTTGGCCTCGACTCGTCATTTGTCGAAAATTCCTTTTGCTCTAATTTCGGGTCATTTCATCTCAATTTTTGCAACTCCACTTATTTCTACAAAATAAATATAAATGGATTAATTACATAATAATTGATTTGAGGATTAATGTATTTTCAGTGTTTAAGTAGCGATTACGTACATCAAAAATGCACGTAATCAGCTAGACAGACTAACGATCATTCATTTGAGTCAATTTCTATTAGAAGATACTTGAGCATTGAAGAGATAACGAGTTATTATCTTGTTTTGTGTTTGGGCTGCTTTTGTTTTGTTTTTTTGTTTATTGTTTTTTGTTTTTATATTTTGTACATGCTAGGAAATCTGTAGAAGTCATTCATAATAAAGTATATAGATTTTCATGAATCAATAAAAGTCTGTTGCTAAAATCAATGGTTTTAAGAAATCCATAACAGCTAGTCTATCAACTTTTTAAAGAGTTTGTGGACTTTTAAAAAAGTCTATCATTTAAAAAAAGTCTGTACAAATCCAAATACAATACAGCCCCCGTAGTTTATATGCATAATTTGACATAGAATAGAGTCAACTCAATGAGTTCCTTTACAAACCAAACTGTCCTGGTTTTACAATGGGGAGCAGGTTATGCTGCTTTCACTCTTTGGAGTTGTATTCAGCTTTCATTGAATATTGCTTTGTATTGTGTGTCTATGAAAATGTTAAGGAATTTGTGTTGACGCAGGAGAAGAAAGCCGTCAAGCAAGAGGACTTGAAACAACAGATGAAGTAGAAGTGGGCTCTTGTTGGTGATGTCAGAAAAGAGGTTATCTTTAGCTTTGATATTTTTCACTTTTACTTGGCGTAATCTGGATATCCCATCTGCAATATATGTTCCAAAGTTACGGTGTTTTTTTTTTCTCATGGTTTGAATATGAGTCTTATGCTTTTAACATAAAGAAAAGAAAAAATATGTGATAGTTATGCCTGTAGGAATATATTTTTATCCAATTTTAATTATATAAACTATTTTCCGATTATAATATGATCGATGTAGATGGCAATAGTTCTTTTTTATTTGGAGTTAACCATTACCTTCAAGATGTCATGTGGTTTCCGATTAGTTTGGTAATGGTTGGAGCAGCAAACTCGGGTTAGATCACCTGGGTTATTCCGAGGACGTGGGGAGCACCCAAAGGTTTGTTTGATTTACTTTTGTTTTATGTGATACACATTCTGGAGTGATACTTCTGCTCAAATGTAAAACTTTTTGTTTACTTGTTCTTGCTTCTGATAATTGCTATCTATATATGGTTTCAGTCAGGAAAGCTTGTAAGGCGGATTTCTCCAAAAGATGTTACAATAAAATGATAAATACAGGAAAGGATGCCCTGATTCCAGAATGTCCAATCCCTGGTGAAAGGTTTTAACTTTTGATTTTCATCTTTTCCAACTGTAAAACAAAGTTGACTGATTTACTGTCTAAGATTTAAAGGATGGTGCTTAATTTTTCTGATATATTAATCTCTTTCTTATCTGAGACTATTTTGAAGTTAACTAGAACATGTGATCTATGCAGTTGAAAAGAAATAAGGTATGACAATACTGTGACATGGTTAGCTTTCTACCAACACCCAATTAATCAAAAGGAATTCACATACATGCATGCATGTTTCTAGCAGGACCTCCAGTACTTAGAACTTCTGGAATTTCCAAATTTGGGTATCTAGCTAGCACTTAGTACTTCCTTGAAGAGGCAAAGTGACAAGGAGAGATTTGAGAAAGCAAGGAAGTTGAAGGTGTTTTTATTGAAATATGCTTATAATATCTTTCAATGAGAAATATCTTGTTCTGCTTTTGGATAATGTGGAGGAGATTTGTGATCGAACTTGCTGTTTGAAAACTTATTACCTGTAGGACTACATAGGAGCTATCAGGGCTGCATACATGCACTTGGGATATTACAAGTGAGGATGGTCAAAGCCGGCAGCTAGCAGTGGCTACCTATCTCATGGATAAACTTGGTCTGAGGGCTGGAATTGAGAAGGTATAACATGTGGACATTCTGTACTAAACTATAGAAATTTCTTCAGCTGCATGCATGATTTTCTGTTCCTTGATGAGTACTGTGAGATACTATATATAAAAAGAAAAGTATAGTGATCACTCTTCTGAGTGCTTAAAAGCAATTGGCATTCAATTTTAAGAGTCTTACTGTTTTTGAACAAGGTTCTCATGGGATCTGATGTAGGCTAAATCCACTCTCTAGTGCAACAGAATGGTGTATTAGGATCTTGGTAGCTAATTTTCAATTGTGCAGAGAGAGGGAGATAATTTGACTTTCGAACCATTTATGCTCAAAAAAGTTGACAGCAACAGAGTGGTTTATGCATGCTTGACTTTCCTTGCCTGCAGGTTGATGAGGATGATGATGAAGCTGATATTGTCAGTTGCCGCAGATTAAAAGTAGAGAATGTAAAAGCAATATCCCCTAACTTGTTAGAGGTAAGGCCATGCTTTACAGGAATTAGACTGAATTTTTTATGGTACTGTGAGCTTACACTATGACTAGTAAATAACATGTCAACTGCGTTTTTGATAAAAACCAGTTTAGCTTCCTCAGTAAAGATTCAATCAGATATAAAAATGCTGTTGAAGTTGATCTTCCTGTTTATGAGGCAATTGTAATGTTTCAGGCTGGTGAGCAGATGGTTTTCTAATTTTAGGATATTTCATTTTCTGTGGTGATTAATTGAAACCTTGATGCAGATCTATGAAAACTTTTTTTTGTGTTTCAGGTAAGTGTAGCAGTGACGAACTGTTTGACAAGTTGGACACCCGTAAATTGAATGCACATTTAAAGGCACTGATGTCCGGCCTTACAGCGGAAGTATTGCGTGCAGCCGTGCATACAATTTGTCTATCACATTGGATAAACTAGTAAGTTAGTGACTTAGTGCTGCCATCACTGATTTTGAACCTTGTATGTTTGGCTGTGCTTAATTAATATCAGCTGTTATATGTTGGTTAAATTTTTTTGTCACATATCTTTGCTCTTCCAATATATATATGGTCTTAAATCGTATGTCATCATCCCCCTGTTGTAGCGATTCTTACTTTCTTGTTTCCTTTGTCATTTTGACAGTTGAACAAGAAAACTATCGAGGGTGATATATCAGCAACCAAGGAGGTGAAGGACAGTCAATTAAGAATTTTAAATGAGCTAGTCATACACTAAATAATGGTATCTGTTACTTGATGGCATCTATAATTGTTGGTATTCTCTTTGTAGGTTGAAATGATTTGTAGTCATCAGCTTGATATCGAAGAGCCTCATAGTGCACAAATGTCTAGGATAATGGAGAAGATTGGTGAGCTTCAGGTAATAGACCTATCTGCTTGACTTTCTGAGTTCTTTATGCTTGAAACATCTCGACATAGAAAACAATATATAACCTCTTTTGTATGCTATTATATGTAAGGTAGGGGATTGCTTAGCTCTGTGACTTTTAACACCTTTCTTAATTACATTTCAGTTTGATATCATCTCTAATCATAAGCGCAATATCACAGGATCCTATAGTGCACAATTTGATAGCTTCATGGAGAAGATCGGTGAGCTTCAGGTATGACCTTAATTATCTAGGACTTATTGGCATCCATAGGATCTCATGATTAAAAATGGTAATTAAGGTAATGGAAGAGGGAATAAAAACAGTAACCTCTTTGAATATTTTAGTATTGACATTAATATGGGAGATCTTAGATAGTCCATGACTTGTAACACCTTTACCAATCTGATTGTCTTCTTTAGTTTCTTGTGGCCATGCCTTTCCTTGTCATCTATCTGTTTCAGTCTCCTGTTATAGTGATTCTTAATATTCCTTTTCTCTTTGATCTTATGGCAGTTGAGCAAGGGACTATAGATGAGATGTTTCAGAGCAACTTGATGTTTATGCCCGTGCAAACAAGGAGGTAACAACCCCTGGAGAATTTGCACTGAACTAGTTGTACTGTTCTCTCAATTTTGCGGGATCGATGCTTAACTGTTGCCATTTCACTTTGCAGGTTGCTATATATCACTTGTAATTATCTGCGTAGTATCTCAAAGACTGATAGTGCACAAACCCCTAGGTTAATGCTGAAGATTTACGAGCTCCTGGTAATGAATGAAAATTTATCTGATGCTCATGCGTGAAAACTTAATAATATTGTTGACTGAAATGCATGTCCATTTCTGTTTGGGATGTACGACATTTTGACAGAGCTGAAAGCATACTTGGACGGGGTAGAATAAGAAGCGTCCGGAGTCCCCAGCGAGAGATTCTTATGGAAAACGAAAGAGTGACTCAGCTCAAGAAGAGTAATTTCACTCGTTTGCTTCTTTAATTTGCACCAACTGAAAATCTTGTGTGGATGCTATGGTGGCTCATTTCAACTTTTCATTGTGGCTATGGTGGCTCATAGCCACAATGATTGATCCTAGAATCACTGTTGCATGGTGCAGGAGACATGGAGTTCCCATTGACAGTGTGAGTCACACTCTCATTGTCTTATTAAAACCAATAGTATTACCAATAGATATATATGCTTCAATTGTTCGAATGAAATTAAACATGTGGTCTATACAAAAATTATTGATGGTGATTGTTATAAGACTTAGCAATCTACTGAATGAGCTGGTGCGAGCTAGTTAACTTGACCGTTTGGTACTTACACAGGTATTTCCAAAGTCCCTCTTGAGAAAGTTTGCTTGGGCAATGGATGTCGGCCCTGACTTCAGATTCTGATCTTTGGAGATGCTCTGTGCTCATATTCCAAACTCCAAAGATAGTTGCTTTCTTTCTTTGCACTTTTCAATCATTCTATGTTTATGGAAGAGTACTTGCTTAGTTGCTTAAGAAAAATCTGTGTTGGACTGTTGGATTAAGAAAACACTTTTCAAATATTCTAATTTTGGGTGGTCATATATATCCTCCTAAATGAGTTAAGAAAATCTTGGAGAAGGTTGTGAATTGCCAACCAAATTTCCGAAGTGTTTTGTTCTGTAATTTTGTTGCTGTTTTATTTTCATTAACCAAATTTCAAGTGTTTGAAGTACCTTTCAAAGATTTGATTAAGGATTGTGACTCCAACTTTAGGCCAACCAATAGATTTGGTTGAATAGTAGCCATTTTTTATCGTTCAGATATCAATATGTGGATTGTATGAGATTAGTTTTGGCTCTTTCACAATGATGTGGCTCCGTGCTGGTGGATCACACATCCTTATTTGATAGAGATACCGACACTACATATAATTTCTCTTCTATTGTAATGCACAAGTTTCCGTATATTATATTAGGATTTGGAAAGTGGTGAAGGGTATTAGATTAGGGGTTCAATTTTTATCCAATGTGAAAGAAAAAAATAATAATAAGAATTAAAAGTATAAAATAAAAAGGGAAAATTTTGCAAACAGTACACCAAGTAAAGGCCACTAATAATTCTTATACATAAAGTTCCAAACCAAACATTTTGGTACACGAAATCTGAAACTCGACCCACTATTAGTACACGACGTCAATTTTTGACACCAAAATATCCATTATGCCCTCAGTTTTTTTTTTTTTAAATAAATTTTTTTTTCTGTTATTTTTTTTTCCTTCTCTTTTTCTATTATTTTTTTTCCTTCGTTTTTTCTGTTATTTTTTTTTCCTTCATTTTTTCTATTATTTTTTTTTCCTTCTTTTTTTTTCTGTTATTTTTTTTTCCTTCGTTTTTTCTGTTATTTTTTCTATTATTTTTTCTGTTATTTTTTTCTATTATTTTTTCTGTTATTTTTTTCTATTATTTTTTTCCTTAATTTTTTCTGTTATTTTTTTTTCTTCCTTCGTTTTTTTTTTCCTTCGTTTTTATCTCTTTCTTTCTTTCTTTTCACATGACTAAATATTGGCTGAGTTACAAATATGGAAAATTCTACAAAATGTTAACGTATGACATGCATACAATTGCCTTAAAAGTGGTAATTTGAGTCCTCAAAATAGTAATATTAGTCCTCAAAGTGGTAACATGAGTCCTTAAAGTGGTAAATTTTCTTAGTTACCACATGAGTCCTCAAAATAGTAATATTAGTCCTCAAAGTGGTAACATGAGTCCTTAAAGTGGTAAATTTTCTTAGTTTACCATATGAGTCCTCAAAATAGTAATATTAGTCCTCAAAGTGGTAACATGAGTCATTAAAGTGGTAAAAATAGTTGATGTATGAGAAATGTTAACATACCATAGCTTTACCCTACAAATATAAGCTGTAGGACCATAAATCTCACCAATTGGAGGGCAAGGGCGGTGTTGGAAGCGAGGGAGTGAGCCCGGAAGAAGGAAGAAGAAAGAGATAAAAACGAATGAAAAAAAATAACATAAAAAACGAAGGAAAAAAAAATAATAGAAAAAAATAACAGAAAAAACGAAGGAAAAAAAATAACAGAAAAAAAGAAGGAAAAAAAATTGATAGAAAAAAATAACAGAAAAAAAATTATAAAAAAAAAACTGAGGGCATAATGGACATTTTGGTGTCAAAAATTGACGTCGTGTACTGATAGTGGGTCGAGTTTCAAATTTCGTGTACCGAAATGTTTGGTTTGGAACTTTATGTATAAGAATTATTAGTGGCCTTTATTTGGTGTACTGTTTGCGAAATTTTCCCAAATAAAAAAACAACTTTCAAGTTTGAATATCATTTATCGTAAATCTAACATGGCAAGTTGGCAACAAACCACTTGGCCAAGCATAGTCTTGAACTCTTGATGGAGAGCTTGGTATGATGGAGCTAGCTCAATCCCTAGGCTTCATCACTCCTAGCCTATTCTACTAGATGACATTCTTGTCTACTGTTAGTCTATGGATATTCCAAGCTCTATGAACTAATTGTTGTTTTCCCCTCTAATTCTCCACATTTTTATATTTTTCATAATTTTAACCACTGCAAGTGGCCTAGTGGTTCTTGCCTAGTTGGGTGTGCTTCTCAATCTAGGTTTGAACCCCGAAGTTGTCAAAGTGGTCAGGCGGCACTGTACTGCAATGCACAGTTGGAGCATTTCACATGTGCCGAAGGGGTTTATCTTGGGCCTAGGAAGCCTTTGGGTTCCTCTTGACAAAGTCAAAAAAAAAAGTTTCAGTAAAATATCAAGTTACAATACCCTTCGTGTGAACTTGGACAAATGTGTGCTTTGGTGCTGCACTGGTTATATATGGTCTCTCATGGTGAATTGGTGATGGTGCTTCTGTAATTAGTAGTCTAGTGTGGACTACTGTGTGAATTTTCTACTGACTTTATAATGGTTGATATTTAACTTCTTATGTTGGATTTCTAGAATGACTGCTTACAAATGAACTCTATTTTGATTTATGTTTGCCTACATCTTAACATTGTGGAGCTGATTATATGCAGTGGGCAATATGGACCATTGCAGTCTCACTGTTATTAGTGTCCATCCTAAGCATATTTTAAGGGTAGAGCCAATCAATATGATGGTGGCTGTGGGCGTCGTCAACTACTACTAGACCCACAATAAAGACAATTAACTCTATAGTTAATATGGCGATAAATATCGATTATAAAAGCGACGATTAATACGGCCTTAACTACGATAATAACTACGCGCAATGATTATGGTTATGAATGCGCGATGAATGACTGTCGTAAATGAGCCATAATTAACCATCGTTAATACATCAATGATTATCATCATAAGTGTGTAAGAAAATCCAGTCATAAAAGCGGAAATAATAGCGGCTTGTCTCCAGAGTAAGTCATTGGAGGGTTTTCAGCAGACTCGACTTAGAATCGTACTGACTTAGGCATTGGAGGGTTTTCAGCAGGTAGCCCCCTCATCTTAGAGCCAACGATAGAACTCCGAGTCAACTCCCCAAGGAAACTTCTTGATCTTTCCTTGTCAGCTCCCGCTCCAGTTCGCATTCATTGGTGATTCAAACTCCTCTTCGGAATTTTTCGTCACCAACAAGTGGCGCCGTCTATGGGAAGCACTTTTCCCTAAAAAGTGATGGCAGGAGCTGCACCTTAAGGAATCCCATTTCTGTCACTGAGGACTAGCAGTGATGAAACCCAGCCCCTACACTGACTTGCCCCAAACCTAATCCAAGATCTGAACTTGCCTCCGGACGACGAGATGTAAAGGCTGATGTAGCGGCGAGGCCAGCAACGGCGCTTGCCAAACCAACAGAGTAATAAGCGCGGGCACCTTCAGTGCCGCCAACAAAGGCTTTGGCGTGCCTCTCGCCGAGGTGGCAAGCAACACACTGATTGGATGAATAACCGGAGGAACCAGTACAGGCCAGTCCAAGAAAGCACGCGCTGAAGAAAGTGATTGATGAATGTAATTAAGCCGGTCCTCGAGGGCTCACAACAGAAATCTAAGGGGACATTTTACAAATCTCCATTCAAATTTGCAAATGGGCACCAACCCAGGTAACACAGATCAGTGATTAGCAGTTACTCCTGTGATTTTCGTTCAAAATTGATCTCGAAATGCAATTGAGGCTAGTGGCTGGAGTGACTGAAATATTGTTCGCTTAACTTGCGCGACCTCCTGAACCTCACCCTCCCCAGCAGTAGGGGTGTGATGATGGACCACACCCTCGCCAGCGGCGGAGTGGGATGAAATAGCACACCCTCTCCGGCAGCGGGGTGGGCTGGTAGGACCACACCTCGCCGACGGCGGGGGTGAGCCGATATACCTCACCCCCTCGCTGTAGGTGGGGGTGGGATGATGGACCTCACCCTCGCTGTATGCGACGGTGGGACGAGGTGACAGATCTTATTCTTGTGGGACGTGGAGATTGACAAACTTAGTTTGCGAGATTGATAGTGGATGCAAACCCCTCAGGGCATGGGGGAAATCCCATAAGAGATCGTCGGCTGGTAAACCAAGTTTGGTTTCAAATTCTCCAATACATTGCTTTTTTGTTTTGTTTTTCTTCTTGGGCGACTGCACACGCAGGGAAGAAAAACAAGGGGCATGTAGGGAAGTGAATTATACGTCATGTAAAAGAATTCTCAAAGAGAAGAACTCTAGAGGAGGCGAATTTTTCTCAAAGAGAAAAACCCTCAAGGAAGCAAGGGCTCGTAGAGGTAAGTTTCTCTCGATGAGGCGAATTTTCAAAGAGACAAAAAAGTGAACTTTTAAGGAGGCAGGCTCTTGAGGGAGCAACTGCGCCAAGCACTCAAGGTTAGTACATATGATATGATAATACTCAAATGATTGATAATTTATAAAGGCATGTTGGTAAACGCTCAAGGAGACAGGTAATTGAGGGAGTGATCATGCCAACCGTTCGAGATGGTAATCGGGGCCGGCGTCACGGTCATAGTGAAAGGTGTCACCAACGTTGGAGTCAACATTGCAGTCATCGAAAAGTAGTCGCCATCATCAACGCCAGCGACGCTATCATCGGGGTCAGTGTAGTAATCATCGATGCCGGCATCGCGGTCATCGGTGCCGGCATCTTAATCGTTGACGCCAGCAGTGCGGTCATCGAGAAAGGCGTCGTTGTCACGGTCATGGAAACAGCAATGATGGTCATCGAGGTCGGCGTCACCGTCATCGAGAAAGGCGTCACCATCGTCGAGAAAAAAGTCATGGGGAGAAGCACTACTGTCATCGAGACTAGCGCCGTCGTCGTCGTCAAGATGAGCGTCATGGTTGTCGAGATTAACAGTCATGTCCCAAGAAACTAAATGTTCGAGTGATTGAGAAGGCTGAGAAGCTTCGAAGTCGAGGAGCGTCGTCGGAGCCCACACAATACGATAAGAGAGACTCGTCTATCCCAAGGAAATTCAGTATCATGCTTTGGCGGTACTCTGTGATGATGTCACGAGCCAAAAAAAAAAACACACTCACAAAGAGAAGAGAGAGAGCTTCGCAGTAGGGTACTTAGGCTCGACATCTAGCTTGAGCTGCGCTGGGGGTACAGCTCGGGGATGAGGCCTGTGAGACGATGCTGGTCGTCAGGGGCACTGTACGCAGACGAGATTGAAAACTAGGCTCCGGTGCCGCGAGCAGGCGAGGTTGCGAAGTGAAGATCCGGCGATTGACCTGCTATACTTACATAAGCATTTGCCTAACCATAATTAGCTATAATGAGCTACACTCATACCACCGCCAGCGGTACCAACAACCAGCAAGGGTGTGACCAACGGAAACACCACCAAGCGGGCTACCACCTGAACGCTGCCTCAGCCCGAGATCACCGTTGACGCTCCGCCACGCGCCGCGCCAAGGTCACCTCGCTGAAACATCAGAAGCTAGGAATTGAAGCACATCAGTCCCACATCGAAAACAAGAAAGAGATCAGTCTCTCCCTCACCTATAAAAGGTCCACTCCTCTCTCCTAATTAATTATGCCTTTACTACTTACCTAACATTATTCTATCAACATAAATACATTGACTGACTTAGGCATCAGAGTAGAGAAGACTGCCAACCGTGGTCTCCCTCTAACGCCCTGTGTATTTTACTTGACAAGTAACGGAAGTGCTGCAACCTCTTCAGCAGCGGTCCAAGTGTGGACCAACGTTAAACAAGATCTAGTTACCGCTAAATCTCAGACATCAACACCTGTTGTGAGACAGAGGCAGATCCGAGTTCTGGTCTGGGTGCATCGGCGTCAGCGTCGTCCATGAGATGAGATGCTGACTTAAGTGAGGACGAGGCTCTTCTTATGTGGAGAAAGTTCAAGCTTTAGAAATTTTCTCTTGGGAAAGGTTCCTAAGTAGAAAATTTGGGGCATTATGGGGGTGGTCAACTACTACTAGACCCATAATAAAGACAATTAACTCAGTAGTTAATATGGTGATGAATATCGATCATAAAAGCGACAATTAATACGGCCTTAACTACAATAATAACTACACGCAATGATTACGGTTATGAATGCGCGATGAATGACTGTCATAAATGAGTCATGATTAACCATCGTTAATGCAGCAGTGATTATCATCATAAGTATGTAAAATGCGGCCATAAAAGCGGAATTAATGGCGGCTTGTCCCCCAAGTAAGTCATTGCCTATATAAATGAGGCTTGACGTCCAGGTAAACCATCTCATTCTGATTCCTCTCATTAGACTCGACTAAGAAACGTACTGACTTAGGCATCAAAGGGTTTTCTGCAGGTACCCCCCTCCTCTTCGAGCTGACGGTCAAACTCCGAGTCAACTCCCCAAGGAAACTTCTCAATCTTTCCTGGTCAGCTCTCGCTCCAGTTCGCATTCATTGGTGAGTCAAACTCCTTTTCAGAATTTTTCGTCACCAAAGTGGCTGAGTTTGTAGAGTGAGATGAATACTAAATACTTAGAGCATCTTTAGCAGACTCTCTATCTTGGCTCCTTAGGTATTTTTGAGAGCATATTTAGCTTTTTATCAATTTTAGCGCCTGCACCAGACTCCTAAGTGGCTCTTCATTTTAACTTTTAGTTATCCGCTTCTAAATATAAAGAACGAGATGAGGCTTTCTATTATTTTTGTTAATTTAAAACATTCCTTTTTAGTCATTCTATGTAATTCTAAATACATTTAAACTTATCTTCATTCAATAAATAATATAAATTCAAACCTAGCTAAAATAGAAAGAACTTATGCAAACATATTTCTAAAGTGGCTAGCAAAATGACTTTTTAGCTACTTTGGCTAAATTTGACTAAAAAATGGTTGTATTGCTAAAGATGCTCTTATATTCTTAATGTTAATGAAATGCATTGATGCATATTTGATGACCTCATGGCCGTCATTATCATTTAGAATAAGCATCAAGTATCAGAAAATACCATGAAAAATTCCAATATTATATTATTTTTTTTTTGTTGGATTCAAACTGATAATTTCATTCACTGATGCCAAAGGCAAAAAGGGTAATAGCAGCGCATAGATGCCTCTGCCCCCAAACTTGTTACATAGTATATTTCTCCACAAGATCTTGTAGCCAAATAGGGCCTATTTCCTTGCAAAACATACTCCCAGCCATAGCCAAAGCTGACCGGCCGGGCTAAAGCATGAGGAAGCTAATTGTACTTTTTCCTAACATGCTTCCACTTAACCATCTCCATCTCTACCATCACATGTTTAACACCCTCAATAACAGCCCCAATCTCACTCAAGTCAAAGCCATTACTGTCTAAAGCCTTCAACACATTCAAGACATCACCTTCAATCTCAACTCTAGTAAAACCCAGCTCTTTACAATAAAGAATTCCATACCTTAAAGCTCCAGCTTCTGTTGCCAACAGACTAAGTGTCCCATCAACAGGATCAACCAATGCACCTTGCATCCTTCCAAATTCATCAAGAACTACTGCACGTATACCAACTCTTCCATTTTTTTACATCACATGCACCATCAAAGTGAAGCTTGATCCAACTAGGAGGAGGAGCCTCCCAAATTAACGAATCTGCATCATTGTCGCTAGATTGCAAAGGCTTCTGGTCCTTTACATTTGCATTGGACCATTCCTCCATCCACTCTACTGCTTTATGGAACAACTCAGAAGCTTGCAGCTCCTTACCCCAATGAAAAGCATTATTTCTATGACGCCAAATCCACCAAGCTATTCCTGCAAACAATTCTATCTCCCTAACCTCTCCTTCTGCAGCAACATGACACAACAGATCAATAAAAGAAGGCACACTCCATATCTTCACCACTGACCTCAACCAAGTTAATTTCCACACCTACATGTTTAGCCTTTGGACACTGCCATATGCAATGCATTACTCAAAAAAATTAGTAAAAAAAATTATATATACAATCATCCTTACTTTAAGCAAGAGATGACTTTTGAGTTCAAGGTTATTTCTTTTTTTTCGAAATCTTCTTACTTATGAGGAGTATCTCACGGTAAACTGATGACTCACCTTAAGAACAACACCACCAATGGGTTAAAAACCAACAACATTGTTATGTATGCTGGTAGGTTGTCAATGAGTCATGTTGAGTCGAGTGCATATCATATCTAGATATTAAACGTGTCACGGTTATAAATATGTCATAATAAACAAACACAAACTCAACTTGTTTATTAAACGGGTGACGCACTGTAACCCGTTTAACCCATTTAGTAAACAAGTCGTGTGAAAGTTAATTTGATGACCTATTTATACTATATAAGTGGGTCACGATTTGACCCATTTAAGATACGTGATTGAAAAGGATGTAAAAATCTTAAAATACTAGTACACAACTTCACCATTGCATCTCTTTAAGATGTTAACTTTCTAAAAATATTTCATATTTAGTTGGTTGTGTATATCGAAACCCTAATGGTTTCGAGTCTATGCGGTAGTGGCTTGGTCATCACGGTGCAGTGTCGGTGTCAAGCTTGACGGGGCATCCATAGGTCTACGGTTATTGAGGCTTGAGGACAATGGTGGTGCGCGGAGGTGTCAATTACCCTGCAGTGGAGTTGGTTGATCGATTTCACTGGGTGGGAGTTTGATCCGGTGGGTGGTGTCGAGATCTGTTTTGTTCTCGATGCAACTCGTGGTTCCCAACGACAACGAATTCGTGGTACCGATCGGCAGTCTCTAGTAGGTTTGACCGATGTTTGTCGAAAACTGTTGAATAGCATATCGGCTATTGGTTGTCGACTGCCTTGGGTCTCGTGGTGAGTAGAGTCTAAGTTCAGTGACGATAGGTTGGAAAGATTGGCCACTAGAGACGGCTTTAGTGATGCTTTGGCAGGAGGTGCAGGGTACTCTACATGTGCTTATGTCAGCTTTGCTTAGGTTTAGGCCTGGGTCTCGTGGGTGCAAGTTCATATGGGTCGGCCAGCTTAAGTCTAGTTCTTGTGAGATTGGGCCCCGACTAACTGGCCCTAGTTTGTTTATGTCTATGTTAGCGAAAGCGCTTGTAGGAGCATTTGGAAGTGATTGGTTTTATCGTACCACAATTGCGTGCTAGGCCTATGAAGTCAAGTAGAATAAATTACCTACAAGGCGAAGTACTTTTGTTTGGTATTGACTACGTACTCGGTGCTCAAATTGTTTACATGGAGTAGTCGTCTTTTGTACTATTCTATACCCAAGTTAGGATCATATATTAATGTCTATGAATAATTCATTTCAAAAAAATTGGTTATGTATACGAACTATATACAACTCGACCCGATTCGTTTAATAAACGAGTGACACTGGTTCATTTCGTTTTGGCCATTTGACATGTAAATTACTTGTTGGATTAATTACAGTTTACCCCCCTGAGGTTTGGGGGTGTCATCATTTCACCCCCCAAACTCTCAATTTCACTTTTTTACCCCCTGAACTTTCCAATTTCAATCAGTCGTGTCCAATTTCTCCTATTCCGTCCAAATTGGACTTTAACTCTGACTTTTAAGGGGTAAAATGGTCATTTCAAGACAAAAAAAATAAAAAAAATAAATTTTTTTTTTTCTATTTTTTTTTTTTTTTTTTTTTTAAAAAAAATTTGTCTTCAACCTATACACCACAAGTTATAATAGGTTTATAAAAACAAAAAAATACTCTAGGTGGTTAAAAGCCGCTCGCTGGTCTACGATATTTGTGATATATCTCCGATAAAGTGAAGAATTTTAGGATATATCCCCAATAAAGTGAAGAAATATCTGTAAAAAATAATTTTACACTTTATCTGTAAATAAATATCTGTAAAAAATGATTTTACACACTCGCTGGTCTACGATATTTGTGATATATCTCTGATAAAGTGAAGAATTTTAAGATATATCCCCAATAAAGTGAAGAAATATCTATAAAAAATAATTTTACACTTTATCTGTAAATAAATATCTGTAAAAAATGATTTTAAACAGATATTTCTTCACTTTATTGGGGATATACAGATATTTACAGATAAAGTGTAAAATCATTTTTTACAGATATTTCTTCACTTTATTGAGGATATATCCTAAAATTCTTCACTTTATTGGAGATATATCACAAATATCGTAGACCAAAAATGATTTTACACAAATATTTCTTCACTTTATTGGGGATATATCCTAAAATTCTTCACTTTATTGGAGATATATCACAAATATCGTAGACCAAAAATGATTTCACACAGATATTTCTTCACTTTATTGGGGATATACAGATATTTATTTACAGATAAAGTGTAAAATTATTTTTTTACAGATATTTCTTCACTTTATTGGGGATATATCCTAAAATTCTTCACTTTATCGGAGATATATAACAAATATCGTAGACCAGCGAGCGGCTTTTAACCACCTAGAGTATTTTTTTATTTTTATAAACCTATTATAACATGTGGTGTATAGGTTGAAGACAAAATAAAATTTTAAAAAAAAAAAAACGAAGAAACATAAAAAAAAACAAAAAAACAGAAAAAAAAAATAATAAAAAAACGAATTTTTTTTTATATTTTTTTTTTTGTCTTGAAATGACCATTTTACCCCTCAAAAGTCAGAGTTAAAGTCCAATTTGGACGAAATAAGAGAAATTGGACACGACTGATTGAAATTGGAAAGTTCAGAGAGTAAAAAAGTGAAATTGAGAGTTTGGGGGGTGAAATGATGACACCCCCAAACCTCAGCGGGGTAAACTGAAATTAAACCTTACTTGTTTATTAATTGGTTCGTAGCAGGTTAACAAGCAAATGACTTTCTTTTTAATCGTGCAGGTGTTATCGAGTTGTGTTAGAATTAACAATCTTACATGCTAGAGATGACGCAAATCTCATAGGCATCTCATCAACAACTTAGAGTGAAAATTAGGGTGCTGCAACACTGAGGCTGTTCCAAACCTTAGGAAACCCTAACAAACATAGGAAAACAACATGTCTTTAAGAATTGAGATTAAAGATACACAATACCTGACTCGGTAACTCATCTCTTACGGTAACTTATCTAGTTAAATCCACTAATAAGATTTTGCTTATATATAGATATACTAAAATAAATCGCTACATTTTTTTTATGGAAATAAATCGCTACATAATAATACGCAATCGGGTTGAAATCCGATACTCAGTGGACCTGAAACGTGAAATTAAATCTAACATAAACATAATCTAAATCCGAGAATCTTTCCAGATTTAAGTCGATCCAATCCAACCCCGCCCCCGGTGCATCAAAACATCCAAGCCCTAGGTTCCAATTGTATCCAATACACACTCCAACCCTATCGTGCCAGCATTCCACCTCACCTCCCTCTCAAAACGCAACGTTTAAACAGGGATAGCAGTCTAGAACCTTAAAAACGTGGCAAAAGGGCCAAAAACGTGAAGAGGAAACAAGGCTGGGCCAGTTTTGGAGCTGTCAAATTTTCCTGATCGGTTTCTGTAAAAACCTGTCCCAAGGCCAAACCTTTCTTCCCTTCTTTCTCACCAGAATCCGGAGCTCTCCTTCTCTCTCTAACCCCAAAAACGGCGTCGTCTGGAGGTCCCGGCTTTGCCCTAATATATAAATTAAACTCAGCTCAATACCATTCGGTTTTGCCCTAAATTTCAGACAACAAAACGCTGCCGTCGCATTCAATACATTTGCCGAACAAGTACGTCTCAAGCCTCTCGCTTTTTGCTTTCTCTCTCGCACCATTTTTTGAATTGAAATTAGGGTTCCGCTGGAGGGAATTGAAACAGTGAAGACGGAAATAATGGGCTTAATTTTTTTTTTCCATTGCTAGGTTTTTAGGTTAGGTTTGGTTCAAGTAGTTGAGCTGTATCTGAGTTTGGTGTGAGGCAAACATTGTTGAATATATAACGAACGTGTTTATCTGTTCTAGTTTTGATAAAATTGTATTTGCTTTTTCTGGGTTGTTCAATCAAAGCTGGTATCTTTTGTTTTGGGAGATTGGGGGAAAAGCAAGTTTGGGGGAGTTGATGGTTGTCTGTAGTTCATGCGGCTCTAATTGGTAACACAATAAGTGGAATTAGAAATTCGGGTTTTCGTTTAACTTAGAGACAATGCTAGGCTCTGCTTTGTGAGGCTTGTGAATGGTGTTGAGTAACTTTCCTTGTTATCAATTTGGTCCCTTTTTACTTATTTTGTCATTGCCAGTCTCTACATGGACAGATTGTCCAAAACTTTACCTTACAGTAATTTGAGCTTAAAACTTGAGGAGAATCTTAGGGTCACATTAGATGCCTTGGATGAGCTTAAGGGGAGTGTCACATTTCTCATAGTTCATTTCAAAGTTGGCTAACGTGTTGAACCAATTGTGAAGAGAATTGCCTGAATTTATCATCATATTGATAATATTTCTTCTGTTGTCTTTGGATAATTATCTAGCCTCACATGTGTGCTTTGCATTGTAATTGTTGGGGGAGTGTACCCATTTTGAAATATATGTTATGTTTTGCATGATTTAGGTGATCTACATGCAAGTAGGGCACAAAGTTTGCTGATGGCTTATCAGAATAATATTAATCCAAATCTATCTGAAGATGACGAGGAACCTTTAGTTTTCAAACGGTCTACAGCATCTGATTTAGGTCATATTGATAATATTTCTTCTGTTGTTTATGGATAATTATCTAGCCTCACATGTGTGCTTTTCATTGTAATTGTTGGGGGAGTGTACCCATTTTGAAATATATGTTATGTTTTGCATGATTTAGGTGATCTACATGCAAGTAGAGCACAAAGTTTGCTGATGGCTTATCAGAATAATATTAATCCAAATCTATCTGAAGATGACGAGGAACCTTTAGTTTTCAAACGGTCTACAGCATCTAAACAAAATCAGTCAAACACAGACACAAAGAAATTATCGTCTCAGAGGTGTGATGGACAACCACGAAGAGTCTCTGACGTACACTCTTCCAATGGTGTAAACTCTAGTGTTCAAAAGGGTAAGATGGCTCCATCTACAAAGCCGCCACCAGGGAAATCTCCCACAGCAATCCCAAAAGTGTTATCAGAACAAAACAAGGCGGTCTCTATTAAAGAGGAAAATATTCCTATTGAACGCCCTGCTGAAGACAACAGTGATTCTGACGATGAAAAACCGATAAATTCCAGATTGAAGGCTAAAATAAACAATGTCAAAAAGGAAGATTCAGATGATGAAGATGATAAACCCTTATCGACAAGGGTTAATAAGTCCAATGTGGGAACCTCAGGCTGTAAGCCAAGTGACGCTAAAGAAAGGAAGCCATTGGTTCAGAAGAATGGTTCAAGCACAATAGATAAAGGGAAAAGCTCTTCTTTGGTGTCAGGTAAGAGGCCTCTAGATAAGGCGAATTATGCTGAGCAGTCTTCAATTAAAAAGCCAAAAATTGCAGAGTCTTCAACATCTCTAAAGAGCAAGCAGGTGTCGGCCAAAACAGAGCCGAAGGCAGATGATGATGACATGACACTTTCCCAGAGAATGAAGAAAGCCACATCTGCTAATAAATCATCTCTGACGAAGAAAACTGTATCTAAAGTCAGTTCATCCTCAATCCAGAAAAAGATCCAGAAAGGCAAAAAAACAGATAAGTTTTCAAAGTATTCTAAGTCAACAAGAGAAGGACCTAGCTCTAATGATGGGCAGAAAAAATGGACTACTTTAGAGCACAATGGTGTCATTTTCCCACCTCCTTACAAGCCTCACGGGGTTAAGATGCTTTACAATGGCAAGCCAGTGAACTTGACTCCTGAACAAGAGGAGGTTTCTTACTCTTGCCGATCTATTTTCTCCTTGACATACTTTATATCGCTTAAGTTTTCATTTCTGAAAGTTATTAAACTAAAAGTATTTTGCCTTACAGGTTGCAACAATGTATGCAGTGATGATAGATACAGAATATGTGCAGAAAAAAACTTTCAGAGACAACTTCTGGAATGATTGGCGTAAGTTGCTTGGGAAGAACCATGTAATTCAGAAATTGGATGCTTGTGATTTCAAACCAATATACGACTGGTATCAGAAAGAAAAGGAGAAGAAGAAACAAATGAGTACAGAAGTAAGTTGGTGATATCCATAATAACGATATAAGAAAGTTTGCCTTAAGAGATTGATACTAACCAAACCGTCTTTGTATCCATTATTGGTTTTACTGGCAAGATTCGGTTTTCTACCTGTCTGGGCTCACTTTTGTACTAAGCAATAATGGGTTGCTGAAGCTATGTTTTGACAGACATGCCAGTCATATTTGTCCCCCAGTTTTATTTTGCAGTATAGTTTATGGTGCTCCACTCATGTTTGTCAAGTTTTAGGATCTTGATGTTATTATGTTTGCTGCACCTTTATGATCCACTACTAGCATTAGGGACTTATTATTGAAACAAGTTGGGGATTTGGTTTCTGGATTTTTGTTAGTGATCCGAACAGTCTTTATCCCCAATGCACTTTTTGGCAAGTGTTTCTCTGTAAAGCATGTTTTTCCATGGCATACTGTTGGAATATCTATTGTCAATAACAAGTCACGATCTTTTGATTATTCATTATGGATTGGCAAGAGATCAATGCATTCCTTTCTTGATCCTTTTTGGTTTACATGTGAGAGATGCATTTAGCGTCACTGTATCCATTCCTTGTATATTACGTCAGACTGATCTATAATTTCCTATATTACATCAGTAGCGGCTTATATTTGGTGACAACTTATACTATATGGAGAAGATTTCCTTGTCCTGTTGCATGACTGTCATGGAATTTCTGTTGATGCAGGAGAAGAAAGCTGTCAAGGAAGAGAAATTGAAACAAGAGGAGAAGTATATGTGGGCTGTCGTTGATGGTGTAAAAGAGAAGGTTATCTCTAGCTTTGATTATCTTTCCTCTTTAGCAGTCTGCCTATCTGCAATATATCTTCCAAATTTGTGGCTCTTTTCTGATGATTCTGAATATGGATATGCTTTTCTGATGATTCTGAATATGGATATGCTTCTTGTGATCCATTTCCTGGTATCCTGATTATAATGTGTTATAGATGATAATAGCATAGCTCTGTTCTTGTTTGCATTTAATTTACCCATGTGGTTTCTGATTGTAATCTCAATACAGGTTGGAAACTTCAGAGTTGAACCACCTGGATTATTCCGAGGCCGTGGCGAGCATCCGAAGGTTTGTTTGATTTTTCTTCTTTTCTGTGACATAGATTTCTGATTTGTTCATGATGAGATAGTTTGATATGCATTATCTGTTGAAGTGCTTACATAGGTTCAGAGTTTTCCTTACTTCGTGTTGCCGTTAACTATATCTACTCATGGTATCAGTCAGGAAAGCTGAAGAGGCGGATTAGTCCAAGTGAAGTTACAATAAATATAGGAAAGGATGCCGAGGTTCCCGAATGCCCCATTCCGGGTGAAAGGTTTGTTCTTCCTCTCTGTTTTCAATATATTGGATTTAAAGGTTATTGTTTATTCCTGATCTACTTATCTTCTCTTCTGGAACTATTTTGAGGTTAACTTGGTACATTTTTTTACGCAGGTGGAAAGAAGTAAGGCATGACAATACTGTTACATGGTTGGCTTTCTGGAATGATCCAATCAATCCAAAGGAGTTCAAATATGTATTTCTTGCAGCTAGTAGTGCCTTGAAGGGGCAAAGCGACAAGGAGAAATATGAGAAAGCAAGGAAGTTGAAGGTGTTTAGATGAAGATGTGCTATAAGCTTTTGATTACAGTGATTTGTTATATGATAATGTCGAAGAGGAATATCATCTTTTTTATGGAAAAACGTACTATTTTGATTGCAGGACTACATAGGAGATATCAGGGCTGCATACACTAGGGATTTTACAAGTAGAGATCCTGCAAAGCGGCAAATAGCTGTTGCTACGTATCTCATTGACAAACTTGCTCTGAGGGCTGGAAATGAGAAGGTATAATTTGCAGTTGTACTTTAACAGAGCCTATATAGACTGTTTTTAACCACATTCAAGCTTGTGCTTGGCTCCACATGATGTTATGAATTTAAAATAATAATAATATATGTATGTATAGCAAGCACTCTTCTGGTGTAAGATAAATTGGCTTTTCAATTTTTAGTGTCTTAGAGTTTTTTTGAACAAGGTTTTTATGTAGGTTAACAAGTAGTGTAAACATCAGCCGAACATTTAAATTCACTATCCAGTATCGACAGTATCTGTGCAGCTAATTCTTACTTATAGAGAGGGAGAATTAACATGAGAGGTCAAACCAATTATGCTAAAAAAAATCGACTAAGACAGTTATTTATGAATGCTTCACATTTACGGCCTGCAGGATGATGATGAAGCTGATACTGTTGGTTGCTGCACATTAAAAGTAGAGAATGTAAAAGCAATCCCCCCCAACTCATTGGAGGTATGTTTATTGGAATTCTAAATTGGTGCAGTTTGTTTATAAATTTGTTTGATCATCAGGAAATGACATGTCAACTCTTTTTTTCTTGTCCTTTTCAAATCAGTTTAACTTTCTTGGTAAAGATTCCATCCGATATGAAAATACTGTTGAAGTAGAACCTGCTGTTTACAAGGAAATAAAAAAGTTTCAGGAAGGTGAGTAGCTGGTTTCTAAATTTAGTATTTGTCACTTTTGTGTGGCTACACACACACAGAGAGATATATATGTGTGTGGAGAGATAGATGCTTTGGAGCTGACATCCACAATGTGGACCTTGCACTGTTAGAATATTTTGATATAATATCTACTTTGTCAGGAGCATACTTCCTCACTGCAGACTTCAGAAAAATTGATCACAACTTTACACCCCCACCCCCAAAACACAGCAGTCATATATATCATCTATATTTATGTCTGTACATGACTCCAAAGTGCATGAATTATATTTTTCTTTTCCTATTTGCTCAGGGAAAAAGGACAGTGATGATCTCTTTGACAAGTTAGATACCAGTAAATTGAATGCACATCTAAAGGAACTGATGCCTGGTCTTACTGCAAAAGTGTTCCGTACATACAATGCATCTATCACATTGGATAATGAAGTAAGTTGGTGCTGCCCTTCACTGATTTTTTGAACTTTATGTTTCTTGCTGTGCTTTTTTATGTTTTACATATCAGCTGATTCCTATTTGAAATATAACTCCCAAGTAAAAATAGGACTCTCTTAATGCTAAGACTCCGAAATTCGGTAAATTTCTAGCTGTGCACAATTTTGGACAAGCAGTAACAAAAAATGCACTAGCCTCTCACAAAAAAATGTAGGGGAAGCATTTTTTATAGATATACAATCATATAATTTTTTTTCATTGTATGGTGAGATATAAAACCCCGTATACTTTTGCTAATGAAAATACCAATAACATGGTGAATGTTTTTCTTATTTGTTTGCCGAATCAAACTGTTTGGAATCTTTGACCTCAGATGGGATGAAATACTCGTAATCCCGGGGAGCTTTGATGCTTATTGACTTATAGTTCTGAGAAATATTAAAAGAAGTTTATTTTCAAGTTTAATTATATTTATTATCAGATTAAATTAAAGAAACAAAAATGCAGAGCTTCTTTTTAACTATAGGCTAGAATGTACTTACTGTCCATGAATAGAAGTTCATCCAACCTCCCTAAATAGTTCAGTTTCATTACTTTATTTTTTGTCTGCTTTGTTAATACTACATTGTCATCACGTTAGCATTACATGTTTCACAAGCATATAAAAGCATTTTGTTCCCTACAAACCATGACTGATGTTATTGTAAAATGTTCAGTATAGCCAAGAGATATATCATTCATCAGGAACCTGTTATACTGATTCTTATTTATCATTCTCTTGATGGCAGTTGTACCAGGAAACTGCAGAGGGAGATGTATTGAAGAAAAAAGTTTTTTATGATACAGCAAACAAGAAGGTGAAGACAGTCCATCCCATGAGAACTTGTACTACTATCTTTTATTAAGTGGCATCTATAATTGTTGGTATTTTACTTTGCAGGTTGCTATTATCTGTAATCATCAGCGAGCTGTGTCAAAGTCTCATGAATCACAAATGGACAAGCTAAAGGAAAAGCTTAGTGACCTTCAGGTAATGACAGGATGACCTCATCTGCAACTTCATTGTAATCCTTAGGTGCTCGTACTTGAATTATAAGTACAATATGTGATTATTGCTCCAGACCTAATTTTCTTTTGTGGTTGCAGAGTGTTTTAAAAGAGCTAAAGACAGATTTAGACAGGGCAAGAAATGGAAAGCCCCCACTGAAAGATGCAGATGGAAAGCAGAAGAGAAATTTGACCCCGGAAGCGTAATACGACTAGTTGTTTGCTTCAGTTTTTTTTTTTTTTTTTGGTGAGTATAGTGGTTCAGTAGATTAGTTTTTTTATTTGTTACAGGTTACAGAAGAAGATAGCTGATGCCAATAAAAAGATTGATAAAGTAAAACTGGATATGCAAACCAAAGACGACATGAAAACAATTGCATTGGGAACATCAAAAATCAACTATCTTGATCCTAGAATCACCGTTGCATGGTGCAAACGACATGAAGTCCCCATTGAGAAGGTGAGCTATCCTAATTATTTTTTCAATGGAGATACTGCCAATAGATATGCTCCATTTTTGGGTCTTTATATGAACAATAGGTGATTTGTACACATGTATAAAGAGCTGGTGCTAATAAGCTAGACCATTTGCTATTGACACAGATATTCCAGAAGTCTCTCCTGGCAAAGTTTGCTTGGGCAATGGATGTCGATCCTGACTTCAGATTCTGATATTTAGAGATGGTGATCGTATGCCTGCCATACCCACCATCCTTGAGATTTTTTATTCTTATGGAAAAGAGGAAAAAAACCCCACAAATCGGAAAGATTGAGAATCGTCCTTGCCTTTCTTTGTTCCATTATAGAACTTCACAATGTCTTTTCCTTCTTCAGCGGAATTATCTTGTTGTAAGTTAATCTAATCTAATGATTGACTGAGTTGCCTTCCCCCCTTCTAAACCTGTGGGGTTTTTTTCTTTTTCTTTTTCCTGGATGGAAACAAGTGTTCATTTGGACATTCAAATCGCTACTGATTGTTCAATTGTCTAAGATACCTTGACATACAAATTGACAATTTAAAATCATTATCTTCATTGTCTCCTCTTCTGTACCATATTATTGTTCTAGAGAAACCCCTTTTACTTCTTTGAACTTTTATTTTAGCAATATTAATTCTGATCTCTTAGCATTTGCGGAGTAGTATAACAGTGTTGTTCCATTTCTTTCTCGTTTACAGTGTACTACCTCCTGAAACTTGGATATGTGGGAAAGTAAATATGATCAGAAAAGACATTTGATGTTGAACTCTATTTTATAGGTGGAGAGTCAAAGAAGCCCCTATGTGTTAGGGTTTTAGCTGTTGTGAGTTAAGTTTGAACCTCTAATGTAAAGCTCTTTGATGGTTAATGCCTGTTCCACCACGTTCATTGACAAGAATCACTAATACAGTATTACCGATTTGGCATTTACTATGTATGAGTAATGCTACTTATTCCCACACTTCTGTGAAGGTGAACTCTTAATGCTTTCATTGTATGATCCCGCCTTTTATGTTTTATGTTTTATGTTTTACAGATTGCATAAGGATGTCATTGTATGTTTAACCTCTGTAGACCTGTATATTTAGATCATTCATTTACTAGTATAATAATTACCAGAGAACGATTTGACCAAAAACCATTGAAATTTTGAAAAGACGCAAACTTCTTTAACCAAAGCAGACAACATGAGGCAGTCCAAATACCCAAGAGAATTCAAATTTTAAAGCCAGAATTTAATTTTATGTGTTGAAAACATGAAAAACTTTTCATGCGTGCATCATGCATGCACCTAATTAAGGAGATTAGCTCCAATGAATTTAAGATTGCTCGAGTACCAATGCTTCCAACCGAACCTCCTTAAATACTAATCACTCTCGAGTTCTTGATTCACTTTCTTTCAGTTGTGACCATTTGTATACTTCAGAAATGGGGAGAAAGAGAAAAAACAAATCATCAAGAGGTTCCAAAGAAAGAAAGACCAGATCAGAAATGGGAGTAGCAAACCAAGATGCTGTAATTCCTCGCCGCAAGATCCGACATGTCATCAATTCTTGCAAGGAGGAAGGGATTGAAATTCCAGTCCCAACCAGAGCTAGAGACTTGCCAGAGATTGCTAAGAAGATCGATGCCAAGCTCTGTTACTGCCTCTCGGAACTTAATTTGCTGTCTGCTAGTATTTCATCGGTTGATGAGGCGGTTGCCACTTTCATGCAACTGGTGGCATTGTCCAAAGAATCTCTCATAAAAATCCTTGTGAGAGGAGAATTTGATGAGTATCCTGATGACAAGAGCATGCACGGCACTGCAAACCTGGCTGAGATGTACAATCAGTTCAAGGATGAACGTGGCTGGCTGCATTCCAGCTTTTTCCGACGTGACCTCAAAAGTAACTTCCTACAGTCGGAGATCAACTACTGTATGTTTACTCAGCAGGTGGGAAAAGCCAGTGGTCTTGCAGCAAAACTTGCCGCGGATCTTACAGCAGATCTAGCCGTGGTGGAACATCACCATGATTCCTGGTTTCTGTATATGTTCTGGTATTACGTGATCATGCAAGTAACTCGTTCTGTGTTAAAGACTTATCTATCAAGATATGTTCATCTTTGTATCCATGTTGAGTCACTTGTTTATAATATAATGGACAAGATGATTCAGAGGTCGTATCAGTGGACGCATGAGAACTATTATACCGTGAATGTGAATGAGGAAAAAACGGATGAGTTTTTTTCCGAGTATACTAGACTTATGTCCAAATGCAATGTATTCATCCATGGAGTCCTTGATGATCCGGAAAAGCCCTCTACAATTATTGTAGACGGTATTGGGGAGATTGTGGTTGAAGGTCTTAGGAGTTACTCGCGTGATCTACTATCTGAAGCCTTTAGCGTCAGAATGCAATCAATTGCATTTCGGAAGATACATACAGAAACTTTTATTGAAGGTATGGCTTCTCATTTGCAGTCGAGTGTACGTTGCAAACCTTCTGGACACATACATGGATTTGGAGATGTTCGATATGCAGATCTTGAAGAGGCCACATTTTGCTCATGTATTTGAGGATATGCTTGAGAACTATCCTTTGGCACGCAAGGGTCTTGAAAAGAGAATCAATATGCTCAAGAAAGCTAAGGAGATTTGTGAGGGGATTATGGATGCTTATGATGAGAGATAATGCTAGCTCTCTTTATAGCCAGCTTTTTTGATTTTTCTTTCCTTCTTTTCCTGTCATTTTGCTTATATGCATGCTATTCTGTTCTTTTCCTGGCCAGATTGGTGTTTATGGTGTTTGGACTATAATTATCTGTTTCGAACTAGTTAATTAATTAAGCAGTGCATTTTGTTTTGTCAATAGAACGGTGGGCTCGATCAAGCTAAGATAAGGAGTACCACCCCCTAGTCAGATCATTACATTATTCCACAAAGCATTTTCAAGCCATGAAGGCCCAGATTCTTTCCAATACAATGACTGCCTTAAAGGCCGTGTTGCTCTAGTGACGGTGTGAGCTGCATCAACAACAACATGACATTGCTTGCATCAATTTCTACTTCGATAAGAGACAGTCCTTCACGTAGGCAGAACTTCAATCCATAAAAAATAGCCCATGCTCCTGAATTAAGGAATGATCAAGCAGAGGGGAGAGATGATATGTTTCCATAAATTTATTCTGCTATTATTATTAATCTGTCAAAAAGATTTGCATCCAGAACCTTAGAACCCACAACCGATTCCCAATAGAGTGTCAACATTCGCCTTCACATCCAATTTACTTCTCTATTAAGAGCAACTCCAATAGCTTATCTATAATTTTTGTATTATAGGGATGCAAAGGTTAAAGCTTTAATCTCTTTTTCTTCTCTAACTCCAACAGATTCTCTATTTTACAACAATCTCTAAAATCTTCATAATCCTTCCTTAAAATTTTAGAGAGTGCTGTAAATTTAGGGAATTTGGTTTTCTCTTTCCTCACTATCCCTATTTTAGGGATAGTTATAAGGAATCTGTTGGAGCAAAAGAAGTTATTTTTCTCTAAAGTAGAGTAAAATCAAAATATGGAGAAGCTGTTGGAGTTGCTCCAAGTATACCAATTAAGTAGCAGTACCAGATAGTAGATGATTACTACTCATTATGATCCCAATTTCTAGTTACTTGGAACGTAAGCCTCATTTGAATGTCTTACAATTTTCAGGGTTGATATATAGGGGGTGGTTCTTATCCATTTTTTATAGTCTGATCTTCGAAAAGTCAGCCCCACAAAAGATTTCTTAAATTGGCCAAAAAAATGTATCTCTCATATATAGAGGCCCGTTCTAAAGATGACCTCTTTTTAGGACACGTTTGGTTCGCGGAAAGTAAGCAACAGGAAATGAAACCTCTTGCGTTTGGCATGCAAAAGGAAAGGAAAGGACAATACTTGGCTGACCAAGCCCTTCCTAACCAACCCCTGTGTGTCACACTCTCAATCCAACACGTGTCTTTTTTTTTTTGCCTCTCTTTCTGTTCTCCTCCTTCCTCTTCCTATACTCCGTCTCCCTCTTCTCCAGTCTCTATCGGCGACCAACTTGACCATCCTCAACCCCTTCTCTACTCCCCATCGTCGGTTTCCAGTCACCACCACCGCCTTCCCCACCCTCTCAATCAAAGCCTTCACCAACATCGCTACTGGGAGCGCGTGAGGAAGGCTTAATTGGCTTAGAAGGACGCATGTCATCCAGTTAGTGGATATGGTCAGCTTTGGCTGACCATACCTGGTCAGCGAAAGTGGTTCATTCCAAACCCTAAAGGAATCACTTTCCCCTCTTCTTTCCTTGCATTTATTACTCACAACATATTATTTTATTACATTATTTACAAACTTTTTAACAACTTTCCTGATAACTTTCCTTACTTTACCAAACATCGGAATGGAAAGTTGGGAAATTTCATTTCCCTTCCCACGAGGCATTAAAGTGTGTTACATAGAGTTGTTGTCTTTTATACTATTCTATACCAAATCAGTGTCATATAATAAAGTCTATGAATCCACATGTATTTCATTTTTTTTTTTTTTTTCTCTCCCACTTTTCTCTTCCAATACAAAATACAATCATTCAAAATCTCAGGTTCTAGGTTTGCCGTTTCATCTGCTACTGCATTCGCCTCTCTAAAAACATGAGCAGCTATACAAAGGACTTGGCTGGATGAGGCTCAACTTG
This sequence comes from Rosa rugosa, assembly GCF_958449725.1. Taxonomy (NCBI): domain Eukaryota; kingdom Viridiplantae; phylum Streptophyta; class Magnoliopsida; order Rosales; family Rosaceae; genus Rosa; species Rosa rugosa. The sequence continues at coordinate 19,400,397 of NC_084824.1, read as the reverse complement.
ACTGAAAATGGGTTTGCCCGAAGACCATCGAGGAGTACTTTTTGTGAGAATCAAGCCGATCAGTAGAGGAAACGAGGGAGTAGTAAGGAAAGTGGGAGGTGGGGGATTCCACGACACATTTCCATATCTCTCAGGAAAAGTCACATGACGTGCACATAACTTATGTGATATATATAGGATCAGTGTGGCCTAATATTCTCCCAAGTTTGAACCTTTTCTGGAGTGAGACTCACAAAAATATCAACTTTTTCCAAAATGTTATTAGTTTTATATTGAGCTATTGGGTAGGAATTCAATTCATGTCATATCTGAATTGCCATGTTTACACATTCATCTCTGTCTGACTGTCTTCTTAGTTCTGGGAAGTACAGAAAATTTAAACCTAAGCACCATAAATTAATCGACACCAAGCATAAGATGTATATAAATTCTGCCCAGACTTTGATATCCTCCTTCCTTTACAAAGTACATTATACATAAAGTCTCCCACCTTCCATATTTTCCCCAACAGAGCAGAAACACTTGACATATTCATAATCACATACACACTAAATAAGTTAAAACCATATCCCAAATTCTTACTTTTTTTCCAACCCAAACTAATTTCCCAAATATTACAAATCAACCCCCCATTTCCCACTTTTTTCCTTCTTCCACCATCCTAACTTCCAAATTTACCCCATTCACCAACAACCCCATAAAACCAAGCGCTACCAAGTAGTACGTAATTACTAATTCACCCTCGTCTTTTTTCCAGATTTCCGGATCTTGCCTCGCCGTTTAAAAAAATCACGGACAGATCCGACCCGGAAACCCAGATAAACATGACGAGGGTCGCCGATCATACAGACGTAGAGGAGAGAGAGAGAGAGAGAGACAGAGAGTAGCTTCACTTATATTTTTAGAATCCGAATCCGAATCCATTCGGGCCTTCTTCGGGTCCTCGGACTCGGATCCTCCCACCGGACTATTGACCTCTGAAATTTTTCGTCATTCGAGCCGAAGCAAACGCCTCAGGTCTCTGGTCGCAGAGTCGTCAAAGCTCCTCGACGCCTGCTTCTTCTTCCTCGAGAACGACGGCAACGGGAGCGAGCTCGGCTCCGGCGACATCGCGAAAGCCGATCCGGCATACATGTCCGTCGCCGGAGCCCTCAAATCCAAAATACTCACCTCCTTGGGCACCACCGTCGGCCCCGGTCCCAACCTCTCCAACCGGCCGTCGCTCGCCGCCTTCTTCAACCGGCTCATCGGCTCTCCCCGCCTCAAAATCGTCACCTTCTCCGCCTTCAAATCCTCGGAGCTGGACCGGCCGGACCTCCTCGAGACCGCCGCCGCCGGCTCCGGCCTCCTCTGCTCCGCCCTCACCGCCGGCTTTCTAGATCTAACGTTGCTAGCCACATGAATGGGAATGGGATTTCCATAGTAATTACTCTTCGGCGGAGAGACTCGGATCCGCTCGATCAGACAATCCTGTGGCCTCAAGATCTCAGTCCCCATGATTACAACCCTAAAATTCAAACCCTAGATGAAGAAACAAAGAATCAAAGAAGGAAAAAGCTCTTAATCTTTTTTTTTTCTTGGCCTCTTCTTCTTCTTCCTCACACGAAGGGAAGAAGGAGGTTGTTTTTGTTTTCTTTCTTCTCTCTGCTCTGCTGGAATCTAATCGGTTTGTGGTGTTGCGAGAGGAAATGGGGGTATATATAGGGGAGCTTGGGTGGCGCGTGGGGTCTACGTGAGGGTGATACAAGTAATCATTTTTCAAAGAAGGAGAGACTGGGTCTTTTGACCCGCCTCGGTGTTCGGATTTGACGGAAACCGTTTGGGTCTCGGCTCCGTTATGTGTAACGGCGTTTTGGTGGTTGTGACTTGTGACTTGTGACTTGTGACTTGCGAGCGTCGGGGAAATGGGACGGGTGCTTGGTTTGTTTCGCCGAAAATGTGTGCTGCTTTGGACTCTTCACTCTTGGAAACGCGGTTGTGATATTTTTTTTATTTTTTTGGTTGTTAAATCACATTCGGTGGGATATTGTGTGTGTATTATGTTGTCTGTTGGGGAAGATATGTTTTTAAGAGGGGTAATCATTGTTTAAGGGAAGCGACTAGGAAATTAGCTAGGTTTAGTTGAGGAGACTATTTTACTTTGGGAGGAAGGAGATTCTAGATTACTCATTGATAGCGTTACGGGAAAGGTGAACATTCATTTGAGAATTAAATCGCTTGCAGCAGACGTCAAGTTCATCTTCATCTAACGTTAGGTATATCTTTCGAGAGGCTAATTTTGTAGCTGATAGAATCGCTAATCGATCTAGGCTGTATATGTTTGATTTCATTGTCTTCCCTTATCCGTGTCCCCAACGTTTCAGTTGGATCAGCTGGGAGATGTTTGTGCTAGAGATTTTGTTTTGTAGCTTTTCTTTCATGTATCTGAGAGAAAAAAAAATTAGCCTTGGTTGGTTGACATATTATAAATTATGCTTCATAGAACTTTGTGATGTTTGTTGTAAAACTAGTAACCATTGTGTAGTAGCATATTTTGAATAGTTATTTTTGAGGGAAAACGACATAATTTAAAATAAAATAGTATTTTAAGTAACATTCACAATAAAAAAATATAACTGCGTTTCATAAGAGGACGAAGATTGATCACTAGTTCACTACTACGACACATGTGAAGAGCTTTTGGGACCAAGCCTTTTTATGCAACCATGAAAGAGAACAACGTTGAGAGGTGCTAGATTATATCTCTCATAGACGAGAGAGAACATCCTCTAATTTGGGAGTTTATTACTTTGCATTGTTGTCTTAGGTTGTTCATACACCTTGACCAAAAGAAAAGTCGTTCATACACTCTCAAAATTCTCTCGAGGACACCATTTTATTTTCAGTTAGATGTATTTGAAAATAAAGCTGTAAGGGTATGTCCATACCATATTGGTTGGGATGGTCAAATTACTTTTTAACTTTATGATTTTTCTCTTGGTGGGTGAAGGAGAAATATTTAGAAGTACCTTTTGTTTTATATGGACTTATAATAGTTATTGTGATGCTAAATCTTGCTTCGACTAAATTGACAAGCGGAGTATGCAATGTATTATGCTGATTGAGAAACCTTACAAACCTGAGAAAGGTTAATTATCAACATAATACGGGTGTGGTTATATCAACAATAGTGCCAAAATATTTAACAATGATTTTAGAGTGATAAATAGGGTGGATAAATAGTATCTTTATTGTTAGATTCAGGTTGGTTTTCATTTGAGTGTGTTTGGATGAGGGAAAAAAATAATGGAATTTAATTGAAAGTGAGGATTTCATAATTCCTACAAGCTAATTCCCTCGTTTGGCATTATCAGATTAGAAATTTTAAATTTCTCTGTGGAAAAAAACGAAGGAATTCATTATTTAAATTCCCTACTTCAATTTCCACCAAAATAAGTGTCATTTACGAATTTCTTTGCAATATTTAATTTTCATTTCCAAAACAAGGCTTTTTTCTATTTTATTTTTTTATTTGTTTTAAAATTTCTTAATTTATTACACATTTAAAATCCTAAATATATACAACCAAACAACAGAAATTGCAATTAATAGAATTTTAAATTGATAGAGTTAAAGATTCCATCATTTATAAATTCTCATGAATTTCATAATTTTCTCATACAAACACACCGAATTTAATTTAATTTTACTAGTACTAATCACTTAAAAGTTAAATATAGTAACTTTTTTTTGTTTTGTTTTACAACAATAGGAACAATACAACTCATTTGCCAAAAAGACAAAGTACCTTTGGTAAAAGAAAGAGAGAAAAAGAGAAAGTACCAAAGCTGAACTTCAATGGTTTGATTGGAAATTATGTACGTGTTCTAGCGGAGGATCTTACTTTAATTCAAGATCTAAAGCAAGCAAGAAGAACATACATGTTGTTCTATATAAAGGCATGATGCCGGCCAAGAAATTCAAAATTGTTAACTGATCGATTGTCTCAGAGGAAGATGTGATATTATTTGGGGGGCTCGAAATTTTTTTGAAGGAAGTCATGATTATTACTGTGCATCTACATATACGTACCTTCTTAATAAGGTCTTTTTTAAAAAAAAATGTAGGGAAAAATGCACTATGCATCAACACATTTTGTTTTTATTTTAAGTAGCTGCAGTGTTTACGAAATACAAGCACAAAGCAAACAAGTACTTATTCATTTTGATATATATAGAATCAAAATTGTCCCTCCAAATAATTTATAAAAAGGAATTTCAACAAGAACAACAACTGCTAATATAAATAAGGTGGCCGATCTAGAATTTTAGATAAAAGATAGAACAATTAGTACGCTTTACTTGTCAAGTTGTCATTGTTCATGTATGATTATTATAAACCCCCCACTAACATGCACTTAGCTATATTGTTTAATCAGCAAGACTAAACACTGAAATCATTAAAGGTTGTCTTTCTTTTTTAAAGTGATAAATAATTAAAGATGCATGACTCTGCATTACATTAAAGAAAAGCTTCAAAATCAGACTTGTCCCTCCCTATCTTATTTCCTTGTAGAGATTATGATGAAACTGTTCATTGATTTGGTCAAGGAATCTAACCCAACTCAGTCGTGCTACTCCAAATGAGACATGTAAAACCAATCCTATGCTTGTTTACTGCAAAATAATCCATGTAATAAGAAGATAACACAGAATATGTAAGTAGTCTTAGGCTCTTAGATAGCATATCTTTAGGTTAGATTCGATCGTGATCGGTTTTGATAATCATAGTTCTTAGTTTCAGTGCCTTCCAACCAAAAATCCCATTAACCAGCTGCATGCAGATCTTCTTTAATCACTCTTTTTCACATGTAAAGGAGAAGAAGGGAAGCTTTTATAGGTCGACTTCAAATGCAGTACATGCCTTTTTTCATATACAGAGAAGTGAATTGTAAGGAAGCAATCATGCTATCTTGTCTTAATGAGGTCTACATATATGTAGTGGAAACATCTTTCCAGAAAAATGAAAGAAAGAAAATAACGCAAACTAAAGCTAGCTCCAGTTTAGCTGAAGAAGAATCATGGAAGCTGAGCTCAGCTTTTTGGAGAGGTTGATTTGGTCAGAATCTGAGGAGGAATAGACCTTTTAAATTATTACTACCTAGTACTCGATCAACTTGGTTTCTGTATGCAGTTGACCTACCCAAATAATTGTCCGGCCGGCCGTAAGATGTCGGCGACATTATTAATTTACAGAATTGCAGTACTTGCTTTCTCTGATCATTTACGAGTCATCACCCAGTAGTGATCTAACTAGCTACGACTGCTACGTGCAGCTTCCTTTATAATATTTTCCATGAACCAATTAAGCAATGACTGTTGTGGCTCTGAGTGTCCGTGAAGACTGAAGAGTTTTCCAAAAGGGTAGCTTGGACTTGATGATGCCGTGATGGCTAGGACGTCAAAAGTGGCTGGCCATGCCAAAGACCCAGTGCATGCTTAATTTGCTTATTTCCTCTTTTTATAAAAGGAGTACTAGCTTCAGCTGTAGTCTCTTTAAAGCTTTACCATTTTCATGTCTAATCCCATATCCTGGTGCATATGCTGATTTTAAGAAGTGCTTCAAAAGGAGAAAAAGGCAAAGAAAGAAGGAGATGCATGCACTATAACTTCTTCTTTTTTTTTGATGAAGAGAAAAACATTACATAGCAAAACTTCTAGGGTAACCAGAGTTTATAAGGTCAAGCAATAAGGCTTGTGCAGTCTGAGGTGGAACTCTGTCATTCCAGATGGAATACAAATTGGTAACTTGACCTAAATTGGCTAGAGCGTTAGCGACAAAATTAGCTTCCCTTAGAACATGTTTGAAAGCAATGGAACTGAAATTGGCAGCAATCCTTCTAATGTCTTGGACAATTTTAATCAGCCTCCTCGGTGGACTAATAACTCCATTAACTGCATCAATAACAAGTTTGGGGTCGCCTTCAACCTCCACCTTCTGAATACCTTTCTCTCTGGCATGAATGAGGCTATTTCGGAGCGCAGTCGCCTAAGCAACAAGAACTGAAGCATTTCCAGTAGGCTGCGTAGAGAGGCTTACCCACATGGTTTCTAATGATGAAGCATTTCTGAATACCTTTCTCTCTGGCATGAATGAGGCTATTTCGGAGCGCAGTCACCTAAGCAACAAGAACTGAAGCATTTCCAGTAGGCTGCGTAGAGAGGCTTGTTAAACAGCGACAAACGTGGCCCGTGGTCCACCATTGTACCGATACTGTCCCAACTTAACCACCCGATAGGTGTTGGGTTTTAATCACAAAAGGCCTCGGTACAATTGGGTAAGAGCCACCCACTTATAAGTTATATTTTATTTGTCACTTTTCCAATATGGGATCTTTCCTCTCCAACACGCCCCCTCACGTGCAACCTAGCTCTAGGTCTGCTCGTGAAATTAATTAATCTAATTCCCACATTGGAAATTGGGACACAAGCCTCATATCGGAGACTTGGTCAATACAATCCAAGGCCCACATCGGACACTTGGTAACAATCCAATCGGAATTTTCCGATGACAATATAAGGAACTCAAATTTGGGCCCATGACAATTGGAGACGCAATTGGAGAGGGACCCGCTCTGATACTATGTTAAACAGCGACAAGCGTAGCCCGTGGCCCACCATTGTACCGATACTGTCCCAACTTAACCACTCGTTAGGTGTTGGGTTTTAATCACAAAAGGCCTCGGTACAATTGGGTGAGGTCCACCCACTTATAAGTTATATTTTATTTGTCACTTTTCCAATGTGGGATCTTTCCTCTCCAATCTTCATCTGAGAATGTCAGCGAACACGACGTCCAAAATTTAGCAGTTCAAGAAGGCCAAGCTCCTCCACCCCTCTTAGATACAGATAACCCTTGTCAACCAATCCCTGAGGAGCGTCCCAATCTTGAGGTTAGTCCCCAGACATCAGAATGAATAAGCTCAAAAGGAAAAGAACTCCTAGTAGTACTCAAAGGATAACTAGTACGATGACTTTTAGCTAAGACACATGACTCACAATGCAACTTAGACTCATCAATGCCCAGAAACAAGGATGGCATAGATTTCTTCATGACACTAAATGAAGGATGTCCCAATCTCCGATGCCATAGCCATAATTCTTCAACTTGATTAGTAACCACAGTCGAAATCAAAGCTGCTTGGACTGCCTTCTCCGACTTCATTCCGGCAAACATGCAATCCAGATGGAATAGTCGACCCCTCAGATAACCCCTGCCGATTATTTCCCTGGTGAGGAGGTCCTGAAAAATCACATACAAAGGAAAAAATGTTACAGAACACCGAGATTGAGTATTAAGCTGAGGCACAGATATAAGATGATGAGAGAGATCAGGGACATAAAGAACATCATGTAGTGTCAAAGAAGGGGTGAGACGAACAGACCCTATTCCTAAAACAGGAAAAGAATCACCATTGGCATTGACAACAGAGGAAATAGAGGGTGGATTGAGAAAAAGAAAGAAACTACGATCATAGGTCATATGGTCAGATGCTCCAGAATCAATTATCCAAGTATTGGCACCAGTAAAGCCAGAAATTTTTAAAGCAACTCCAATATTACCATTACCACCGCAACTTACGGGTGCGGTATCCTTACCAGCAAAGTTGGTGTGATCTGGTTTTGTCACCGTATAGTAATCTTGGTCTTGAACAAGATGAACAGCAGCCTTTCCCTTGGGTTTGTTGTCCTGAGGTCGGGCCTATCAAAGTAGCCTGCTGGAAAACCAACCAACCTGTAACAATTTGCTTTGATGTGGCATGGATTCTTGCAGTAGTTACAAGTCAGATTTGAGGAGAACCTGGGAGAAACGTCTTGATCTTTCACCATGGTGAATACGCAGCGGAAGGAAAAAACAACAAAGTACTTGGAAATATAAGAAGGTAACGGTGATGAAAAGATCAAAGGACAAGGAACAAATCCAAGCACAAAGAACAAGGGTCAAGGATCAAAGAACAACGAGTCAGAGTCCAGGATCAGATCTCTGCTCTGATACCAAGTCAAAACAAGAGATAATTTTGGCTGAATAACTTCGATATCTCATTCACCTTACGAGAAGGAATTATATACAAATTACAATTGTGCCTAATAAGACAAGTACTACTCGTAAGGCAAGTAGTAAATCTAATAATACTACAGATATTACAGAATATTACAGATCACATAATAGTACAGAATATCTACATAAATAAGGTAAGTACAACTCACACCAACAAGGCTTACCCACATGGTTTCTAATGATGAAGCATGAAGCCCCCAGCAGCCGAATCTCGATGGACAGAGCCATCGAAGTTTATTTTAACATGATCATGCTTTGGTGGTTCCCATCTGATCGTGGTTGGTGCAATAACCCTCTTGTTTTTGTTAGATTGCACATTAGCATCTGTGAAACTTTTAATAGTTGTCGCAGAAGCTACAACGACAGAAGAAGGACGATGAGTGATTCCTCTAAAGATGAGGTCATTTCTTGCTTTCCAGACCTGCCAACAAAGAGTAATTAATTTTGTAAATAGATCAGAATGATAAGGTTTCCTGATAAAGAGCTCTCAGAAAACCGAGATGTAGCCATCCTCCCAATTAATCAAGGGGTCAATACCAGCTAGGCTCCAAACCTGCATTATAAAATCACAGGTTTCAAAAAGATGATTGGCTGTTTCATTATCAATACCACATAGAGGGCAAGTATTATCATCAAGCAGACCAAACCTGGTCAGTCTATCTCTAGTTTTTAGTCGTCCCCTAATTAGGAGCCAACCAAAAACTTTGAGCTTAGGAGGGATATTGAGTTTCCAAAGTTTATTTATCAGGTCACTTTGATCATGTTTCTGATGATGATCATGTAATTGAAGCCAGGTAGCCGATTTGATTGTGATTTGTGAAGCATCCATTCACAGAAGGTCCCCAGATAAAATTGTCTTCTTGATCATATACTGGCAAAGGAATACCAAGGATATGTTTTACAATTGACGAGTCCAGGGAAGCTAGAAGCTTTGGTTTATTCCAGGAGCCATGTAACACATAATCGTCCACAATCTCTTCTAAGTTGATCAAATGCTTGCAATTTTCAAGAATAAAAATTTAAAAGGGGCGTATCAAAGACCCAATTAAAAGTCCAAAACTTTATAGTCTTACCATTACCAACGATCCAGTGCATGCCCTTCAAAATGAGGTTTCTTGCATCCAGTATACCCTTCCAGGCCATCGAATTCTTCTGTTTCTCTTTTACCTGGAAAAAAGAAGAACTGTTTAGATATTTTTTTCCTAACAATTTGAGCCCACCAATTGTCATTATCCTGTAAAACTTTCCAAGCCAGTTTAGCAATTGCGGCATTGTTAAAGAAACTGGAAGGACTAATACCAAGCCCTCCAAGAGGCCTTACAAACTTGATCCCAAGCAATTGGGGGGCACTTTGAATCAGAACCCCAAAATAACTCTTTAGCCTGCTTGTCTATCTGGTTCGTTATGCTTTTGGGGCATTTAAAGCAGGACATTGTGTGGTTGGGCATACTAGCAAGCTAGATTGGACTGAATCAGTGTTAGTCTACCTGCTCTTAACAGTGAGGATTTTTTCCAACTTGCTAACTTGTTAGAAATCTTTAAGAGCAACTCCTTTGCATTGACAAGGTCTTTCCAACAAATAACATTATGAATTCCCAGGTACTTACCAATAGTAGCCTTTTGTTGAATATTGAGAATGTTGACAATATTCCTTTTAAGAGAGGGATTTACCTTAGGAGAGAAAAACAAGGAGGATTTATGGTAGTTTATCTTCTGGCCCGAGGCTAAAGAGAAAAAATTCATAACTCAAGCAATCTTCCTTGCACTCATCTTTGTTGCTTTAGCAAAGATTAAACAGTCGTCTGCAAACATTAGGTTAGAGATTCTAAGTCCCAGAGGAGAAGAAAGCAGACCTACCTGGGATTTCGAATTACAAGCAAGATCATTGAGATGTCTGATCAAAGGTTCCATGGCTAGAATAAAAAGATAAGGGGAGAAAGGGTCAACCTGCCTGATTCTCCTTTGGAGTTTGAATGGCCAGTGGGGGAGCCATTCACAAGTACTGAAAAAGAGGCAGTTGAAACAGAATTCATAACTAGATTTATCCAATTATCATGGAAACCAAACCTTTTCAGGCACTGAGAAAGATACGACCAGTTTAGCAAATCATAAGCCTTTTCTAAATCCAATTTCAAAGCAAAGGCTCCAATTCTGCCATTCATCTTTTGAAAATCAGAAAAAAGTTCATGTATAATGAGGATGTTGTGTTGTATATCTCTTCCGGAGCAAACGCCCCTTGATTTCTGGAAACGCATTTTTCCAAAAGGGGTTTAAGCTTACTCACCAGGATTTTGGTTAGGATTTTATAAGAAACATTACAGAGACTAATTGGTCTAAAGTCTCCCACCAATTAAGGAGGGGTTCTCCACTTTTGGAATGAGTGCAATATTAGTATGGTTAATAAGTTTCAAGGAGCTACTATCAATGAAAAGATTTTTAATTAGGGGAATGATAGTACCTTCAACCTCTTTCCAACAGTTTTGGTAGAAAGAGGCATGGATACCATCAGGTCCTGGAGCCTTCAGGGGTCCAATGGACATAATAGCCTGAAAGATTTCATCATCAGTCACCTGTTGCAAAAGACAGTGATTGTCATTATCAGTAATACAAGGATCAATAATGGAAATAAAGTCCGACAAATCAGGTTCATTGATATGATTATCTAGCTGAAATCTTTTTTTGAAATTTTGCACAAGAATTTCAGCAAGGGAAAATTTTAAGAACAGTACATGACCTTAAGGCCACTGAGAATTAAGGTGGCCAACGTTTGTGAAACCTAACTTCAGTACATGGACTTTGAAACCCGACCCACCTTCCATACATGCCGTTATCTCCTCCATTATGGAGGATGCCACGTGTCATATTTACAAGGGCAATTCGGTCTCTTCAAGTTTGATTGAAGAAAAAAAAAATTGGAACACCAGCAATTGCTATGGACACCTAAGACTTCTCTCTACACCTAGTTCTCTCTCTCTCTCCCCTCGCCATCTTCCTTCAATACATCCCAGCAGGAAATCAACAATTGCTATGGTTTTTCCATGGTGATGTCAGATTCGCCGGAGGCATCGCCGTCGCAAGTGTGAGGGCCTAGTCAGATCTCCAGCTGAGGCCGATCGCGAGAGGCGACGCGGATTCGAATTCTAAGGACGGTTATTTGGTCGCGGAGGAGACCTCCAATGAGGACTCGGTGTTGCGAAATATCACCGGGGATGATAATAAGGCTAAGAAAAGAATGAAGCTTCTGTGGAGTTGGTTCATGGTGGTGGGGAGGAGAAGAAGCAGAGCGGTGAGGATCGAGGCGGTTCCGGTGCGAAATTTGTTTACTGGCCTTCGGAAATTCCGGTAATGGGTATACTGGGTTTCTTTAGAGAGCAAAGATTGAGAGAGAAGAAATGGGTTCTTTGGAGTATACTCAAAACCCAGTAATGGGTTTTTATGGGTTTCTTTAGAGAGCAAAGATTGAGAGAGTAATGGGTTCTTTGGAGGATTGGGGGGGGGGGGGGGGGGGGAGAGAGAGAGAGTCTTCATCATCTTCAATATTCTTCATCTTGTTGTTGTTGGAATCTGCATCAGTGGCCTTAGTCATGATAGTAATGTGGTCTTTCACCATGCTTTTTCTTTCTCACATTTGCCTGAGTTTGGAAAAATTTATTGTTTTTGTCCCCTAGAGAGAGCCAATTTGCCTTTGCTTTTTGTGCCCAGTATGTTTCTTCATCTTTGTAAAGCTGCATGAGTTCCTCTCTAATGGCCATATCCCTCTCCTTAAGAGTCTGAGAAGTACGTAGGGAAAATCATTAGTTGTTGTTGGATGTCATAGCTTCTAGAATTCAGATCCTCCATTATCTTGAAAATATTTCCATAGACAAGCTTGTTCCACTTTTGTGCCTGATGAGAGAATTGACCTACAATGGTGAGAAAATTAAAAATAGGATTAGTATCAGTAGTTTGTTTCCAAATGGTGTTCGCAAAAGGTTTAAAATCCTTGTGTGAGAGCCACATTGCCTCAAATTTGAAAGATATGGGCCTTTTCCTTTGCTCACTATGTAACGTGAGACAAATTGGACCATGATCTGAACCAATAATTGGAATATTTTCCACCTTTAGATTTGGATAATCATTCATAAAGTTACCACTGACACAGGCTCTATCAAGTCTTTCGAACATAAGAGTATCATCTTCATGTTTATTCGTCCAAGTAAAGGGGAGGCCAGAGGCTCTTAGAGAGAGCAAATGTAGATCATTCAAAAAACTGGAAAAAATTTAACATATATCTGGTAACAACTTGGTTGCCACCAAGTTTTTCTTCTAAGTCCAAAATACTATTGAAATCACCAATTAAAGCCCAGTAGTCATTATTAGGAGGTTGTAAAGTAGCAAGGGTATTCTAAAGTTCAAGTTGTTTTTCCTTTTGAGGATAGGCATAAACAAAGGTTATAAAGCTAGTGCGCTGCAAGGTTAAGTCAGTTAGGCGACAATGGATAAAATGGTCATGAGGTTGAATGATTTCTAAATTAACTGATCTAGTATTCCAAAGCAGAACCATTCCACCACACTGTCCTAGTGCATTAACGACAAAAGAATCATTAAACAGAAGTTTCCTGGTCTTATTTAAAATAGGATTAAATACTTGTTACTCCCTGTACTTTGCTCTAGAAAACAGTTCAGTCCCTCACCTTTTAAATTAAACAATTTAGTCCTTATTCTCTCTAATTCTCACATAACAAGTCCACAACAGGTCTAAAATGACTATTATACCCCTCATTTTCTTTTTTATATTATTTTTCTTTTCTTTTTTTAATTTTTCTCTTTTTATTTTTTCAATCCCTTTTTTATTTATTCTTTCTCTCTCTCTCTCTCTCTCTCTCTCTCGACAAGCTGCTCCTGAAGTTGGCTCCACTCCAACCTCTCCAACTCGACTGGTAACCCGGGATTGAAGCCGAGGCAGGATCGATGCATGGCATAGATCCCAGCCTCCACAAGCTCACCTCAAATCTTCGACGCCTCTGCTCTCAGGTTTTCTTAAACTTCCGGTCACCGCCTCGCCGTGCTGCCACCATCACTCGACCCAGCAACGACATTGAAAACCAGAAACCAAGTACAATTTAAAAATTACCCAAGAGCTAGAACTAGCTAGAAACATAGAAAATTCATTCTTTTTGTGAAAACTGTGAAAGCAAAAGATTCAATTTTTATATAGAGGAAATGAAGAAAGAAAGGAAATTTGAACCTGGCAAGTGATGGTGTCGTTGGTTCCGAGCTTGGCGTTGCTGTAGGGGACGAGATTCAAGTCAACGGCAGAGATGAGTCCGGTGTCGAAGAGCTTGATCAGATGTTTAACAATGAAATCAGAGCAATCAGGATAAAGGGTTTCGTAGTACAAATCTACAGAGACTTTGGTGCTCTCAGAAGAAGAGGATCGAATTGGGTAATAGTAACACAGCAAACATCAGCCATCCTACCTTTGAATCCTCATTAGCCACTGACACGAGGAGACGCCGCACGGGCCGCCACTGGCGCTGAACTCCCCTCCGCTCCGCCATGAACTTCGACGGCATAATCCTTTCATCCCACGGGCCTCCAGCCAAGCAAGCCTCCAGCCTCCAGATCGGATTCATCGGCGTCAGCCTAGGGCAGCGCACGGCTGCGCAGATCCCAGCGCCCTTCCACCTGCGCACACCCCGCCTCTAACAGACCCGCTAGCTTGCTGTATCTTGCTGCTTCTGCCAGCGTCTCCCACCCATCAGCAGCAGCTCTGCAAGAAAAACAACATAATAGAGAACCAGAAGAGGAAGAAGACGCGAAGAAGAAGAAAGAAAAGAAAAAAAGGAGAGGAAGAACAAGAGTTTTAGGAATTTTGTTTTCAGGAAGGGGGAGGGAGAGAGAGAGAGAGAAAGAGAGAGAGAGAGAGAGAGACAGAAGAGAGAGAGAGAGAATATAAAAAAGGGGAGAAAAATAAAATAAAAATAGAGAAAAAATAAAAATAAAAATAAAAAGACGAAGTGAGGGGTATAATAGTCACTTTGGATCATTTTGGACCTTTTGTGTGAGAATTAGAGAGAATAAGGACTAAATTGTTTAATTTAAAAGGTGAGGGACTGAACTGTTTTCTAGAGCAAAGTACAGGAAGTACGTAACAAGTATTTAATCCTTTAAAATATTAGAAGAAGTTTTGGTATCCATGATGCAAAGAACATCCACATCAAAACAGGAAACATAGAAATGGACCTGTGCCACAAAACCATCCCATGCACTACCCTTACTATTCCAAGACATAATTTTCATGGTTTCTGGAGTTAAGGAGAAGAGGCACCACCCTCCGCTTCCTCAGCATCTGCCATGCTATGGTCCTCACTCCTTAGCCATATCCCGAGTACGTTTTCTTGATCCAGTGCTCATGTCTGAGCTGTCAGTCCTAAGAAACAGACCCATTTTTCCATCTACCATCTTGTTATCATATTCATTCATGTCCTCCTCCTTGGTAACAAATTCAGACCCTCTAGCATCACTAAAGTTCTCAAACTGCATGTCAGGTTGACTAAAGTTAGCATAGAAAAAATCAATAGCATCTGTGGGAGAATAGAGCTCCACTGGAGTAGGGTTTAATTCTAAGGTATGGTCATCATAGAGTTTAGCAATTTTAGAAAAGTTAGAATAAGACAGTAAAGAATGATTATTTGTGGCAGTAGGTCTCACCACTTCCTCATCGCTTGAAGATGAGTACTTGGACTATTTTTCAGCCTTTTCCTCTTCATTGTCACTAATGACAATGACTCCATGACCTTGCGCAGCATCTTTGAAAGAGATTCCTGGTTTGACCAAGGAAGCCTTCTTCATTCCCACAACTTGTTTGCCTTTTGCAGTAGTGGTTTTTCCTTCAGACCGAGGTCCTTCAGCCTTGTTGTCACTGGAAGCAGCAGTTACTTTTGAAGTTGCCTTGCTCCTTCGACAGACAGTGGTCCATCCAGGGGATCGAAGGGGGTTTAGGTTTGCATTGTTGAGGTTGCCATCATCATGATCCACATCTCTTTTGTCCGGCTGGGGGAAATAAATCATGACATTTTCAGAGGCAAGGCCCCTAATCTCAGAGTCCATCTCCATGCCTTCCGGTTCCACATCATTGTCTCCCTCTTCTCTATCAACCATAATGAAATGTTGATCTTTCTTTTTGGGAGGGCATTCCAAGATCTTATGCTTATGACTGCCACACTCAAAGCAAACTTCAAAAATACCCTCATACGACACAAAAAATCTTGCAGGTTTACTTACCATATCAAAGGGGAGGTCTCCCTCATCTTCTTCATGGATCACCAAAACACGCTTCAAAGGAGTTCGGAGGTCGATTTCCATACAAGCTCGAGCGAAGATGTAGTTCTTCGCATTCTCAGTCCTTTCGTCGAGTCGGATAAAACACCCAATGACCCTGACAATGGGATGGATAGCCTTCTCACTCCAGTAGTACAAGGGTAGGTTAGGAAGCCTGACCCATAGAGTAAGGGTTTTTATCTTCGCCTCCCTAAGATCAAACAACGGAGCCCATTTCCTGATATGGAAAATCCTTCCTTTGACAAACCAAGGACGGGTAGCCCGCACAAAATCCACATCTTGTAGGTGGGCAAACTCCAAGGAGAACCAACCATTTGCCATCTTAACCATCTTCACTGTCCCTTGCAGGCTTGACCAATGCCAGTTGCATTTTCTGACGATCTTATTAGCTGAGACCTTTTTGCTAAAAATTTTGGCAAGAAGGCAATAGTTGTTAAGGTGATCCTTGTGGGTAACAGTATCCTTTGGAACAAAAACCTGGGTTTGGTTTCGTTTCACCACAACTCTAGCGACATCAACATTGGTGACGAAGGGGGGTTCATTTGGGTTTGGCCTAGGATAAGGGTTGAAAACAGGAGAGGAACGGAATCTTGAGGAGTTAGCTTGGGCTCGCGCATTTAGGCTGAAGGCCATTAGGAAAGGATAAGTGAGTGAAAGGGGAGAAACTAGTAGCAGAAGTGGTGTAAGACCTGTTTCTCCAAAAGGGGTCCGATAAATAGTGTCTACTGGGGTTGCCAGAGGATATGGATCGTTTGGGAAAGTAACACATGTCAGATATGCATGGTCTTGGAGAAGTAAAAACTCTGCGTGGAAGGGTCTGAATAAATGCATCATGTGAAGAGAGCGCAAGACTGCCCTAGAGAATCTAAGGGGAAGCCGTAACGATTCAGGGGGATCCTAGAAAACCAAATCCAAATTTCCAATCCACAAACCACATGGAACCAGGGCAATCATTAAGAATCAGAACGAACAAAAAGCAGATAGAGAGACATACCTGGCCGTTGGATTCGTTGGCAAAAGGGAAAATAGAAATCTCACCCTCCATTAATGTGTCTTGTAAAATGCAAATCCTCCTAAAACAGGCAGGGGGTAAGGGCACCTAAGGGAAGAATCTAGGTCGGAAAGTGGAGGTAGAGGTCATGAATGCCTGGGTTAGACATGTAGCGAGGGGGCAAAATGTAAAAGGATTTGCTAGGATTTGGGTGGGAAATTGAAATAGTGGCATGGGGTTAACAACAAGTGGCATGGATTGGGAAAACGAAGAAGGATGAGGGGCGATTCGAAAGCCCGGCCAGGGCGGCCTTCCTTTACTATGTTCGGTGGCTAGAAAACTGGGTTAGGCAAACCCTAGCAGAGCTCTAGGGGTTTTGGGTGGCGCGCGTGAGGCGCATGTCATTGCTCTACGTCTCTGCTTCACTTTATCCCTTTCTCTCATTCTCGCATGCACTATAACTTTGACTACAAGGTTTAATCCCATAATTTCTGGTAGGGTTATCATTTGGGTTGATAATTACCTAAACGACTCAATACTGTAACAACTAAATATTTTTGATTTGATAAACTGATTTTTGGTAATCGAAATCAATAAATATTGAAATTGAAAATTGTAGTTCTATTTATATATCCAAAATTGATATCTAGACCTCTCATTTTTTCAAGTGATAGTTGACTTTCTCAACACATGAAATTACCACTAAACATTTAGCAAAAAAAAAAACTATGTTCTCACAAGCCTCCATTTTGTTCGACAAATCCAAATCTTCCTTTTCAAATCCAGCGTCTTCCTTCTCCATTTTTTGTCCCTTCATCAATCAGTATCTCTACTTAAATTTGGTAGAACAACAAGACTTGCACCATAAAAAACCAAGTTTATGTCAAACTCAATGAATGATTAGTTGATTACCAATACAATTAAACAGCTGGCATGGGTATGAATAGCAAACATGGTCATCGACGCTTCATATTTCTATCCAATATATATAAGTCAAAAACTCATCATCTCCAGAGCACAAAGAAGATCATGTCTTCGACGCTGCAATTAATCTTCACTAGTTTTTCCCCCACTCAAATTGGTTGTAGTTAGGCCAAGCGTCATGGCATTTTTGTTCTCTTAGTTTTGTAAGCATTGAAGAACCCTAGTTGGCTTTAGAGTTTGTGGAAGAAGGGTGTTTTGGGAATCTAGGGATCGAGCTAGGTGCAATTAGCATATCTTATATCTCAAAAAATAAGTTGGAGATCTAATAAGTATGAGAGGTCTAAATATTAAATTTGGAGGTATGAATAGAACCATCTAATTGAAAATACCAAAAGTGTTGGTTTGGTTGTATAGAACACCTAAGTGTACCGATATCAAAATATTACATATGAATTTCAGTACGCGTTCATGTATTATGATATGGGATTAATCGAACAATCATGGAAAAACCTTCCCTCAAGCAAACCAGTGATTCGCTCAGGAGCACTTTGGTCTACTATGGTGGCTGACTGGTTTCTCGCAAGATAGAATTCACACTTCGACGGTAAACCCTTAATTACCTTGAGGTCTCATGCGCATGCATCGATCTCAAGTTCAGTCGTGAAATCTCTTTCAACACGATGTCAGCACCCCGAGCACGCTTTATTCAATTTCCTCAATTAAAAGTTTAATCTATATTAGGCTTTAAAGTCTGACAGAATTGAAATATTAGAAACTTAATGGGTGTGTACTAACTCAATCCACGCAGTAGTTACTTACACTAGTTATGAACTATTACATTCAACACCATTATACTACTAACCCTAATTGTTGTTCTTCCCTTCCTCTAATTAATTACAGATTGTGATGTCCATATGCCCCAAAATCTTAGGCATCGTATGGTCCCTGTACATTCAATTGGATGTAGTACCTCTACTTGGTTACATCCACTGGTTTCTTCTTCCTCTCATCACCACACAAACACATCACCACCATGAAAAAACCAGCTTCACCCTTCTCGTCTCTTTCCCACACTCCTATCCATTCCCACACCACATAAATCCCCCCCCCCCCCCCCCCTCCATTCCCAAAAACCAAACAAAATGCTGCCTTTCCTTTGTAGGACATGTCCCTACCGTCCCTGTTCTCCCAATAAAAACAAAAACAAAAAACGAAAAAAAAAATCTGAAAATAGAAATTGAGAAAAAGCAAAAAGAGGGAGGAGAGAGAAAGAGAAATGCTGGCGAGGGAATCGAGCAGTTCGAACTTCGATCTTCCCGAGGAAGTGCTGCGAGTTCTGCCGCCCGATCCTTTCGAGCAGCTCGATGTGGCCCGCAAGATCACCTCCATTGCCCTCGCGACACGTGTCTCCTCCCTCGAGTCCGAGACCGACGCTCTTCGCGCCCAGCTCGCCGACAAGGACCACCTCGTCGCCGACCTCCAGGCCCAGGTCCAGTCCCTCGACGCCTCTCTCTCCGACACCGCCGACAAGCTCGCCCTCGCTGAGAGGGAAAAGGTCCGACCCGACCCGTTTTCTCTTCAATTTTCTTATCTGTTGACTGATTGTTGACTTGGCTGTGGTGAGTGTAGGAGGAGTTGTTGAAGGAGAAGAGCTACCTGTCCAATACTGTGAGGAAGCTCAACAGAGATGTCTCCAAGGTAAACTCGATTTTGAAATTCACAAAACGATGTCGTTTTTGCTGGACTGAGTTTGGATTTGTAATTTGCGCAGTTGGAGGTGTTCAGAAAGACGCTTATGCGTTCGCTGCAGGAGGAGGACGAGAGTGGAGCTTCGGAAGTGGTTGCTAAGGCGGAGGAGCAGACCGGAGAGAGCTTATCCTCTCAATCGCAGACTGGACCTGCAGGTCTGCTGACCTTGAATTATATAATTTTCAATTTTGATTATCTGAGGCTTAATAATAATGTATACATTTCTAAGATATCTCAGCCATTGATTTGTGACCGAAATGCAGAAAATTAGGGAGTTGTTTAGTCTCCATGTTTGTAGTTGTCGTGGAAGAGGATTTTTGTTTGTTTGTTTGTTTGGTAGATGTTAAAATGTGGCATCTTCTTAACGTTTTGCATATGGTTAAGCGTTTGATTGTGTGCTTAAGTGTGAAATGAAACCATAATTTCACTATGATTTCAGAACATGATGCCACATTCCCACCTTCGAGAACATCTTCAATCCAGAGCCAGAGCCAATTCGCTGAAACAGGAAGCACATATACTGAGGATCGTGACACAAATGGTACGATTTGAATGCTGATCTTAGTTGTGATATTTGCTTGCATTGTGCCAGACTGCTCATTTTTGTGCTAGGGAATGCTATGCTGAACCCTCAACTTACTGTGTTGATTTTAATCTTGTTGCATTTCTTGTTTCTTATTGTTGCAATGGCAGCATCGAGGGCTCCACGCATATCACCGGGGCTCCTATTAGCATCCCAAACCAGCACACCGCGGCTTACTCCCCCTGGTTCTCCTCCTATCTATTCGGCATCCACATCCCCAACTAGGACATCAAAGCCGGTGTCCCCAAGGCGGCATTCCATGTCATTTGCTACCTCAAGAGGCATGTTTGATGATAGATCTTCGGTGCCCTCAAGCCATCACGGCTCCATGCCAGGCGCTGAACATGGTTAGCTTGAGAAACCTTTTGTAGATAAAGTTTTTTGATAGTTTAATTAACTTATCACATGCAAATTAAGATGTGATTCTCTGCTAGATTTTTAAAAGAGTTTGGCCATTAACCAGTTTGCAAACTATGGTTCCTGTTTGAGCTATACTAAAGAGTAGCTAACACTCTTTCAGATGTACAGTTGATTAATATCGCAACAACCATCCTTATGGAAATTACCCTTATTGAACTGCTCGTGCTTACGATTCTGCCTAAGGTAGTTCTATGTGCATTGTTTTAATGCCGTTTATTATCTTCTTAATCTGTTTCAGGAAGGACCCGAGTGGATGGGAAAGAATTTTTCCGCCAAGTCAGGTAAAGACATTGTTAGTTTTGATCATCAAGTTTGGTGGAAAGAATAATTTATAGAAAACTTTACATACTACTAAAATACGTGTTTCTGAGTATGTAAAATTGTGTGCTCTTCCAAATTAATAACACAGATGAAACCCAAATGGCTAGATGGTGTTTGTATCAGATTCAAATCAATTGAACTAGGTTCACTAATACTAGTGACTATAATGATAGTTCAAATGTCTCGACCCTAATCCATCCATTCCCTATTCTCTACGCAAATATTTCCAACTTCCAAGTAACTGGACTCGGCAGTTTTTGAACATCAACACATTAGCCAGGAATAAGCCCCTTATTTACTATTTACTTGAGCTCCCCCCATTTTCTTGTATCTACTTGATATGGTAGTAAGTACTGAGTTGATTTTGAATACCAATAAATGCAAGCAGCATGAGAACAAAGATTCCGGCTGTTGTGTTCTTTCAAGTTACAAATTTGTTTCTTGGATAGTCATATGTTTGTAATCTTTCTTCCTCTTATTGCCATCAGAAGTCATTTTGCATATGGTGCTTTAATAAGTCTCACGTTGTTCTGTTGTTTTCCTCAGGAGTCGTTTGTCTTATGAGCAGTTTGGTGCATTTCTGGCAAATGTTAAGGAACTAAATGCCCACAAGCAAACAAAAGAGGTATATGCTCCCTACCTCTCTCTCTCTTTTTCGTGTGTGGTGTTGTTCTTTAACACTTGATTTAGACTGTTGCTTGGCTGTTACTCATCTAATATAAAACTGGAGCATTTCAGGAGACTCTGCATAAAGCTGATGAGATATTTGGCCCAGATAATAAGGATCTGTATGCCATATTTGAAGGATTGATCAGTCGTAATGTCCATTGACTTTTCGTGGCAATTGAAGTCTGTAAACGTCAGTTTCACTACTTCCATCTGTTTTCGATGTAAATTAAATATGTCTCTACTAAACCAATTCTTTGAACTCCTGTAACTGTATGAGTAGTAAAATTGCGAGAATGTTGGCAAATGACTTGTTTCTAACTTCTTAAGAGCATCTTTAGCAATGCGCCATTTTTGAGTAAGATTTTAGCCAAAATAGCTAAAAAGTCATTTTGACTAGCTTTTTTAGAAATACAGATGCACTAGTGTTCTCTATTTTAGCTAGTTTTGAATTTATATTATTTTTTAAATGAAGATTAAATAGTCTAAATATACTTATAAGTTACATAAAATAACTCAAAATGAATGTTTTAAATTATAGAGAGCATCATCTCGCTCTCTCTATATTTAAGAGCGAGATAGCTAAAAGTTATAATAGAGAGTCACTTAAGAGTGTGGTGCAGCTGTTAAAATATATAAAAAGCTAAACACACTCTCAAAAATGCTAAGGAGCCAAAATAGAGAGTTTGCTAAATATGCTCCAAGGCTTGTGGATGGAGGCTAGGTAACACAATACGATTAATGTTGAATGTTGAAGACCTTACTTTCTTCAGCTCCAAACTTAGGAATGTGGACATTACAACTTCATTTTACTTGCTTCATGGTCCATGTCTGATACAACTTTAAGGAAGGCCTTTAGTAATGCCCTTGTGGCCAAGTCCGATATCATTTTCACATAAAATTGATACTAGTGATTGAATTAGAAAGATTCTATTGTTTTGGGATGACCGATTATGACACTCTAGTTTTAGTCTTTTTCACTCACCAACTATTGTGATGACGATAATTTCATTGGATAAAGTGAAAGAAGCTAATTTTAGAGTGTCATTATCGTTACGTAATGTTCATATGACGCGGCATTACGTGGTCGCTTTATCTATTATTGTTATGGAATGACTTGATGTTCATATTTCGTGGTCACCTTCAAATAAGAAATAATGACCTAATTAACTATTAAGATTGCTAGTCTGGTAGCATATATATTATGATAGCCTAAACGTCCAGACCTTCTCTTGTTAATTCCGCGTGTACAAAAAAGCGAGGGAATCAGTTAAGCTGCATAAGCGAAAACCATATCCGTGCTTGCTTGAAAGCCAAGGTCGTTCATGAACATTCTAAAATTACCCATCTGTGTCAAAGTGACAATGAAACCCGATTTTCGTGCATGAATATCCGTTGAATTGTCCAAAAATATTGGAATATTTACAGCACAAGATGATGCCAACCACTACTTTTGAGTTTTCCTCTCTTTGGTTGCCTGTCATTTCCCTGGCTTCTGGAGCCTCCTCTTTGGTTTGGCAGCCTTTGAGAACAAAAGTTTATGGAAGATGCCCTACAATCTGACCCTGAAACTTCTTCATGGTAATCGCCTCCGTGCCTGCTCTTCAGTTCATAGCTTCTGGGTTTGCGGCTTTTGTCTCTAAGCAGTATGTATTCTCTCTGGCTTTTCATGCATATGTAAATGTTCTATGTAATGCCCGACTGATCTTGGCTGCATTTTGATTTTCTTTGTTGCATGTGTTTAATTTGGTTTTGTCTTTCTTTCGGATTTTCTGTTTTGCTTGATTTCCCTTGTTGCTCAAGAGATGATGTTTCAATGGTGCCTCTGTAACCGTACCAAATCATTTGTTTGATTCTTTGGATTTTGAGATATTTTGCCATATGCCATATATTGTTTTTGGCATTTTTCTTGATTATTATTAGTAGTACGTACTACTCACTATCGTGGTAGGTCTGAATTTGCTCTTGGGCACTTTGGCTGTGTTGGGTTTTGTCATATTTTCTGTTTCCTTGCTGACAAGAGGCTTGCATTGAATGGGCAGCAATGGCTCGCGCGACGTCCCCAAAGAAAATCAAGAAGGACAGGCTGCTAGCTCGGCACCAGCTGCTACTACCGTGGCTGCTAGTCCTGCAGGAGGTAGTACAACAAGAAGATCAAGAGCTGGATTCTCCGACACCTTTTCAAACCATGGTAACAAATTCATTTCTTTTCCTTCTCTACCTTGGAATTGTTTCCTCTCTAGCTCGGAATTGTTAGTATTCGTGCATATATGTAGTGGTACTTATGTTGGGAATTTGTCATGGTTAGATTTGAGAGCATTGAGATTGGAGGAGACGGTCATAGATGACTGTACTCCTCGAGATGTTCTTGAGGATGACTACTCAAGAAGCTTAGAATCTGAAGCATCAACTCCCAAGGCAAGCACTTCAGACTCGGAAGGAAAAGTCAATAATGGCCCCATTCGTGGTTTCTTCAGAATGTTGAGAAGAGGACAGCAACCCTTCCCTCCTGTGAAGATTCCAGCAAAACCAAAACTCACAAGACGGAAAAGTAAACGAATAAGAGAAGACCTCATTCCACCACTCAACAGTCCCGCTCTGAGGTCTCCTCTGGATCCTGAACTATACGGCTTCAAATCTTCCTGGAAGAATTACTCACTCTCAGAGCTCCAAGCTGCAACCAACAACTTTGGCAATGGTCTGTACTCTTACTTCTTCAGAGAACTTACATTACATTTTCTTAGCTAGCTAGTAGCTACTTTGATGGTATTCAATAAGGTTATATATGCTCTCTTTTTAAAACGGTTCTCATCCTATGGGGCTGATAACGTGTTCTGTTTGTCTTTTGTAAAGAGAACTTGATTGGGGAGGGGGGCTATGCTGAAGTTTACAAGGGGACATTGGAAGATGGGCAGATTGTCGCAATTAAACGTCTAACTAGAGGTAACCCAGAAGAAATGACAGCAGACTTCTTATCTGAGCTTGGTGTTATAGTTCATGTTGACCACCCCAACATAGCAAAACTGATTGGGTATGGGGTTGAAGGAGGGATGCACCTTGTTCTTCATTTGTCTCCCCACGGGAGCCTAGCATCTATACTATATGGTTGGTATATCATTATGAATCTTTTACATCTTAAATTCCTCTCAATTTCACTGACATTCCAATTATCGGTTTGTCAAATTTCTAGGCCCGAGAGAGATACTAGATTGGGGCATCAGATATAAAGTAGCTTTAGGGACGGCTAAGGGCCTTGTGTATCTTCATGAGGGGTGCCAGAGAAGAATTATCCACAAAGATATTAAGGCTTCTAATATATTGCTCACAGAGGATTTTGAGCCTCAGGTAAATCTCTTTTATCAGTGGCTATATATTGCTGATGAATGAAAATATGCTTTTTGAATAGTTGAAAGTTTTAATACTTCTCTTTGTTCAGATATCTGATTTCGGGCTAGCAAAGTGGCTACCAGATCAATGGACTCACCACATTGTATCAAAATTTGAAGGCACATTTGGGTTAGTTAATCCGAAAGTTTATCTTTTTTTTTTTTGTTTTTTTTAAGATATATTGACAAAATTCCACTCCCCCAACCATTACAGCTACCTTCCCCCTGAGTTCTTCATGCATGGCATAGTAGATGAAAAAACTGATGTCTATGCATACGGGGTACTATTATTAGAGCTCATCACTGGCCGGCAAGCTTTGGATAGCTCACATAAAAGCCTTGTCATGTGGGTATGTTTGCTTCTGCATTATCCTGGTTTCTTAGTTTATTTGAAGGTGGTTAGTAGTAGTAGTGAAATATTTGGACAATTTCAATCTGTTTTGAACATTTTACAGGCCAAACCTTTACTCATGCAAAATAATATTAAAGAGCTAGCTGATCCAAGCCTTGTTGATGTCTATGATGTGGAACAAATGAAATGTCTTGCCTCGATAGCTTCGATGTGTGTACAGCAGTCTTCAGTGAATCGACCACAAATGAGACAGGCACGTATTCTTCTTTTTTATATAGTAATGACTGTTATCAAATTCATGATTTTTCGGTTTCAATATGAAGACTTAACAATTTAACAGTCAAATAGAGACACTGTAGTAAATATTCTTCTGATTTGAATTTAAACCTACCGCAGATTGTCCAGGTCTTACAAGGTGATCAAGAGAGTTTGGATCTTGTAAAAAAACGGCAAAAGTCTAAAAAACTTGAGAGGACATATTCTGAGGAGCTCTTAGATGCAGACGAGTACAACTCCACCAAGTATTTAACTGATCTGGATAAGCGTCTGGAGTTTGTTTTAGGCCCCTGTAATGAAGTGTAAATATTTCTGTGGAAGAATTGGTTGGAGAATGCACAAACTAAAAAGTTTGGAAGGAGGATAACAGATCAACATGGAAGAGAATGTTATGTAAGCATTGTAGTTACTTATAATGAAAGTAACTACCAGATGAAGAAAAGGGGTGGTGAGTGACATGCTGACAAATTTAGTGATGCGATTTTAGTGATCCATAGCTGGTGGAAAGCTAGTTGTTTTCAGTGAGTATGAGTGCTTTCTGCAATAATTCTCGTTTTTATTTACCAGAAGTCTGTACTGTAAATTTGTAAGCGATTCTCATGAAGGATAAACCTACATCAAGAGAAGATGTCAAATATCAAAATTAGATTGTCTCATAGTTGTTTACTAAGTTGAAAATGATTCAAGATTTATTCCTCCCATACTGCCTGCCTGCCTGTTCGTTTGTTTTTTGTGTTTTTTTTTTTCTTTGAACATTGGTTTTGGGACTGGGGAGATACAGCCCACCAGCCCCGAAACATTATGAACCACCCGTAGCCCGTAGGAACTCAACTAACATCTAAGTTCAGCGCCGATTACCATAGGAGAGCAATTAGACCCCCTGGCTTTTCCACTTTAAAAGCTCGCAGGCCTAGTGATAATCCAAATTCTCTAGAAGCTAACACATTTACGAACGTTACATGGGTCCCACAAGACCTCGATCAGTATTCAACAACTTACCAATGAGGGACCAATTGTGAATGTTGAGGCTCGATTGAGTGGGGGTTCTACTCAAGTAAGTGCCTTATCATTCTTTGCAATCCCCATTGGCAACTTTACTACTAGTTAGATATCATATTTTTTAATGACATTAGTTGATCAAATTACTTGGTAAGAAGCTTTGTTTGAAAAATGACATTTGAAGGGTTTAGAAAATGTACCTGAATTGAAATTGTTCCACAATCAAATTGTGGGGAGTGAATTTACACTCCTAATTTTACAAATCACGTTGCTTTTGTGTAACTAGAGGTAAATGCTAATTTTTGATGAATATGGCAGTTGCTAATTTAGTAACATCAACAATTGCCAGTTTATTAAACAAATCAAGAACTGTTGTAAATATTATGTATACGTGGCTGTCCACTGTAAATACTCATTAGTTGTGTCATTATGATGTAAACACTACTCCTATAAAGAGGTCTAATGAGAACTAAACATACACTTCTACCTCCTCATAAATTTTGTTTCTCTGTTCTCTCTTTCTTATGCTCTAGTTTATAACACGTTATCAGCACGTTGTTGCACTTATTTCTTTTTCTCCTTAAACTCCATGATGATCTGCAAGCCTTATGGTGCAACACAGTTGCCTATGACCGAGGCTAATGATCTATGAGTTTTTCTCTCATTCTCTACGAATTGCTTCATATATAACATATATATTTTATAGGGGCCGTGACCACTTACCCAATTTCAGCAGAAAAATTGCTCACTTGCTCCGTTAAGAGTTTTTTAACCCCATTTACCCAGTCTAACATCTACTGACAATTTTACCCTCATTAATCAAATTGAAACTCATCCGGACTCTCTCTCTCCTCTCATAATCTCTCTCCACCCGGACTCTCTCTCTCTCTCTCTTCCCTCGGATTCCGAACCAGACGCCTCCGAGCCCGGCTCGCTCTACGACGGAGGCTCCAGTGAGTACTCGATCGTCGGTGAGTTATCGAGTCCGGCACGGCGAGGAATAGGAGAGAGATCCACCACTCACCGGATCCTTCATGGGCGGAAGACGACGTCGATTGCATATGACGAAGAAGCTCCGGTTGCGGCATTTGTTTCCGAGTCGGAGAGGAACTAGATTAATGCTAGAGCGGCAGCCGGAGTTCGAGTCCGAGTCCGGGTCGGGTCCGGAGTTCCAACTGGAGTTCGGTGCTCTCTCTCTGAGTTCGACACTCTTCCTCTGTCGTTATCGAGTCCGGCACGCCGGTTTTGTTTGTTAGACGTCCTGGAAGCTTCGAAGCTCAAGCTCCAAGTTCGGGTCTGGGCTTCGCTCGGACGACGTCGTTCTGTGGTTTTTTTTTTTTTTTTAGGTATTTGGTAGAAGGCTTATACATGTCTAAGGAAAGGAGAAAGAAGAATGAAAAAAAAGGTTTTATTGAGGAGTTATGCATGTCTATTGCGGGTCAATAATATATATGATTATTGGGGGGCAATAAAATGTGTATTGGGGCAATAATAAGATTATTAGGGATCAATAATATGATTATTGGAGCAATAATAAGATTATTACAGGGCAATAATACGATAATTTATTTGGGTAAACCCACAAAAACTTTCAAAATTATAAACATGTTCATTTTTTATTAATTATTGATCCCTAATAAACTTGTTACTGGGAGGCAATAATATGTTCATTGGGAGGGGGGGCAATAATATGATTACTGGGCATTATTAGGGGCAATAAAATCAGATGCCGGAATCCGGTCACTAGTCCGGTAGCCGGATTCGGGATTCCGGTGAACGGTCGCCGGATTCCGGTCACCGGAGTCGGCGGCCGGCCACTGGTCACCGGAGTCCGACAAGATGGAGGATGACTTCCCTCTAAGTGAGAAAGAAGGAGAGGGCAAAAACATCCCAAAAATAAATAAAAAAGAATTAATTGGGTATTAGGGAAATAATCTCTTAGAGTGTTTTGGGTAAACGGGGTTAAAAAACTGTTAGTGGAGCAAGTGGACAATTTTTAAGCTGAAATTGGGTAAATGATAATTTCCCCTATTTTATATTATCGCATAACAGATATATGTGTTTCATGTTTATCATCTTTGTTTAAATTATTGTACTTTTTTGATTGATTAAAATTTGACATGTAAAATATTATTTTCTTGACAAAACTTTTTCTTTTGAGTTTTTCAATTGGGAACTCTATATTTGCTTATCACATGCTCTTTACTTCTCCTATTTACTTTATAAAAAGTAAATTATGCTAACGAAACCTCTTTCAAGTAACACATAGTATGTTTATATTTCTCATACATGTATTATTTTATAAAATATTTATCACTTTAAGGACTCATATTACCACTTCGATAACTCATATGATAACTAAAATTAATGCATGGCTAAAACTTTGCGAATCAATAATCATCGCGATTTAATTATTAAATAGTAAGTCCGACAAGCGATATAACCTTGCTTAGGTGCGGATATCCGCACCTAAGCAAAAAGGTACGGATTTCCATATTTGACCCACTTTTCGATCATATTTTCACATCTTAATTAACCGTTCAGTTTTTAGGTCCTAATATATAGATCATCTCTACAAAATTTCAGCCAAATTGATGATCCGTAAGGCATTCAAAACTGCAATTTACGCGAACGAACCGAATCTGTCGAACCGGAACCGTTCGTGTTTATAATGGTAAATTGCAGTTTTGAATGCCTTAACGATCATCAATTTGGCTGAAAATTTGTAGAGATAAATGACATAAAGACTGAACAGTTAAGATATGAAAATATGATCGAAAAGTGGGTAAAAACTAGAAATCCGTACCTAAGAAAAACTGCGGACGTCCGCAGTGGAGAAGCTCTGTATATAACAATTTAAACTCTAAAATTAGAACAATTTAAATGATGCATTTATTCTGAACCGTAAGATGCAGTATCCCTTATAATTAAGCAGGTGTTTTATAAATAAATAGATAGATAGATAAAAATAGATGGCGCCATGGGCAGTTAAGAGGAGTAGCAGTGAGATTAGGATATTAGGACTGACTATAATTCCATTTCCAACAAGAAGTTGAATTGACTCTCTTTCTCTTTCTGAAAACCTCTCCATCAAATCTGGGATGAAGAAGACTAGGGTTTCTTCGCCTCAGCTCTGCTTCCTCTTCTTCCTTCTCTCAACCACCACCTTTGCCACCTTCACCGTCAACCCCTCCAAAGTGAAGCAGATCTCATGGAACCCCAGGTAATCCATCTCTCTCTGTAAATAAATAAACCAAACCCATTCTAAACTTCCGTCTTCCTTGACGCCATTGAATCATCCATTTCAGAGCTTTCGTGTACGAAGGTTTGCTCACCGACTTGGAATGCGATCACTTGATCTCCATTGTGAGTAGTTTTGCAAATTTTTTTTTCTCGCGTCTCAATCCATTGATTTCTGTGACTTGTGGTGAATTATGGTTTTGTGGGATTAGGCGAAATCGGAGCTGAAGAGATCGGCCGTCGCCGATAACTTGTCCGGTCAGAGCAAGCTCAGCGAGGTACGCACCAGCTCCGGCATGTTCATCCCCAAGGCCAAGGTTTCTTCTTTTTCTCTTTCTCTCACCATTTCTATTCGCCGCTGTCTGTGCTTTATCTGTGTGTATTGTTTTTGTTAGGGAAATTTTTCGGCAAAAAGAATAGTACTTGAATTAGACAATGTGGATTTGTATAGGGCTCTTGAATTTGGTTGCAACTCGATACATATGTGCAATTTGGATTCTTTTTGTGTAGGATCATATTGTTGCTGGTATAGAGGACAAGCTTGCAACATGGACATTTCTCCCAAAAGGTAAATAGATTAGAGAGGCATACTGTTTACGTTATTTTTTTCGTATCACATTGAACGTCTAGTTACTCTTAAGTAATGTCACTGTCATCCACGGTCATCTATCTTTTGATTCAGTAATCTAGAATCAGTTCGTGCCCTTTCATTGAGTCCTCCAGAATTGCATTTATTCATCTTCAAAGTTTAATAGCGAATTAAAATTTGTTAGATTTTATCATGTATGAGTATCCCTTCTGATCATTCATGGTGGAATGGTTGAAGCGCCCAGCTCTGAGCTGGCAGCTCATAATCGGTGAATTCATAGGTTCAGTTTCTAATGGATGCATGAAATTGGGACCTTCCTGTAAGTGTTTGGGAATTGGTTCTGCTGATTTTGTGCAGCAGAGTGGTAATTTGAAATAGACCTTCCCCATGGCATCCACCCATGGGAGTGTCATAAGCCCTGCAAAGAGGGTACCGTAACTCATAACTGCCAGTCTGCTGGCTGATTGAGTTCAGGGAGTTTGAAGCATGAAGCCAAGTTTCCAACTTGTTCAGTTTTGATAAAAATGGCAATAGGTAGCTCGGAAGGAACTGAAGGTGTGGGCTTTTATTATCCGCCATGGTTTGGGAAAGAGGGCACACATGCTTCACAAGAATATGTATA
This sequence comes from Rosa rugosa, assembly GCF_958449725.1. NCBI lineage: Eukaryota > Viridiplantae > Streptophyta > Magnoliopsida > Rosales > Rosaceae > Rosa > Rosa rugosa. The sequence goes on along the minus strand of NC_084824.1, from coordinate 19,369,859 downwards.
TATGATGCATCAAATACACAATATGCGATGTATGGGACACAAATATGTGAAGGAACATGTTGATCTGCTTTTCATTTGGTTATTGTTTTATGGTCGTATACTTCTTTTCCTGTTTGAGCACATCTATATATGATGACCCATATATCTGGATGTACACTTACAGATGTTCTGATAACTGATATCGAAATGAAAACTAATTTTAAACAGAAAAAAAAAAAAAAAAAAGTTTTGGTATAAGTCTCATTATGACCATACTGCTTCAGATGTGAACAAAGGGGGGAAGGAAAGTAAGACTTATTAGTAGCAACGTGGATAAGGTTTTGGAGGTTGTCTATTCTAACAGCATGAACTGAGCATTGGCAATACTGGATTGATAAAGACTAAGAATATTTTCTTAATTTACTGGAACAAGCATTCATGTATCTGCTTTTTGATTCTCAGAGAATGGAGAAGACATACAAGTATTGAGATATGAGCCTGGGCAGAAATATGAACCACACTATGATTACTTTGCTGACAAGGTCAATATTGCGCGGGGTGGACATCGTATAGCAACTGTACTTATGTATCTTACTGATGTGGCCAAAGGTGGTGAAACAGTGTTTCCTCTAGCAGAGGTTAGTTGGAGTATTTACCTCTTGCATTCCATTGAGCGAACTTTAGCTCCATTTTACAGATTAATGTTATTAGAATTTCTATAATTTTAGTGTCGTATGGGTTTCAGAATCTAACCTTAGTTCCCTTTTCAAAGAGGATAGAATCTTATTACCTGTAGAATATTCTTCCAGGAATTCCAGCTGGCTGCCCTTGGATTATTCCTGTTAACAACCTGAGTCTGCACTGCATTGTTCGATATCACATTTGGATTAGCAAAAATGCACTGCCTTGTTCGATATCACATTTGGATCAGCAAAAACCTCGCATTGCATATAGTGTTTCAACCCAGTGTCTGTTATAGAAAGCATGGAATGCTTGAGGATTTCAGGCTAAAAAAATTAAAAAGAACAAAAATAAGGAATTATTTGTCATGCTCTCATCTGTAGGAGGGGTTGGGCAGTGATAGTATGCCAGCTTTCTTATGTCCTTGGTTAATCTTGTTAATGGTTGTTTTGTAAACCAAACTTCCTGCAGGAAATTCACCGCCGAAAGGCTGCAGAACCAGATGCGAGTCTCTCTGACTGTGCAAAGAAAGGAATTGCAGGTAAAAGCTCTAGAGAAATTAATATCGCTTTTATCACAATATATGAACTGTTTGTAGAAAATTGATTATTTTTCAGAGTTGATAAAGTGTGATGTTATATTGTTGTTTTTCTCTCTCCATCTTGGACATATTTTAGTGAAACCACGAAGAGGAGATGCCCTTCTTTTCTTCAGTCTCCACCCAAACGCAGTTCCAGACGAAAACAGTCTCCATGCGGGGTGCCCAGTGATTGAAGGTGAGAAATGGTCAGCGACAAAGTGGATTCATGTTGACTCATTTGACAAGATCTTGGATACCGGTGGGAACTGCACAGATCTAAATGAGAGTTGTGACAGATGGGCTGCCCTTGGGGAATGCACCAAGAACCGAGAGTATATGGTTGGATCTGCTGGCCTTCCTGGCTACTGTAGGAGGAGTTGTAAGGTGTGTTAGAGTTCTTAATGATTTCCATGCTCAGCATCCATTGGAAGCTTTCTGTTCCTGGTGTGGTTATTCGTTTATTTTTTGGTGGACTGTAATACTATCTTGAAAAGTATTCTACAGACAGCTGAATCGACCTTTGGTTTTGTCTAGTAATTGTGTCGTCTCTCTACTAATTGTACTTGAGCTAAACTATGTACTTGGTTGTTTGTTTTTTTTTTTTTGATCAAATAAGAACTTCATTAATAATGAACTGCTTACAACGAGTTTTAGGCGACATCTCTTATCCAGAAATGGCCTCTAGACTTCCCACTGGATTTCTATATACTGACTCTAAACTTGCACTACAACTGTATGACAAAGACAAAAGACGCAGGAGCAGTGAATCCTTGACATCTCACCTCTCGTCCAGTCAGTAAGAACTCTAAAACTAGACAACTCATTTGTGTCGACACTAAACTCACCAACCAGAGTCCTCCTGACCAGCTTTTGATCGACCAAGCCAACACTCATTGTGACCTAAACTCAACCAAAAGGATTGTCAGACTTCCAGACCTGAGACTAAAGAAAACCCAACACCATCACCACCCTATTGTCGACACCATCCATCCACCACTGCTCCAAAACGCCATCGCCTCCGACCCGATCCCATATAGGAAGGACCCACTAGAAGGCCAAGGATGATTGTCTAGCCAGACTGTTTCGCCACCGCTGCTGACCAAACTCCAGAACAGGAACGATCCCCGAGACCGCGACAGAGAAGATCGTCTCTGCCACACCTTTAGTAGTGTCTTATTACCAATAATAAAATAAAACCAGACCCAAAAACACTAATAACAGCCAAGCCCGCCACCATGGCAAACCTTCGCCTACCATACTTGGATGGGGACTTATTGGAAACACTAACAAAGCAAAAAACATAAGCAAAAAACTAACACACGCCCACCAGTACAGGCCCAACACTCTAAGCCCGACCCATCCTCCAATCATTCCAGCAAAGGACGCCAGAGCTGCAGACCACCCATTCCACCGCCATCGAACCTGTAACACCACGCCGCCAACAATCAGAGATCACCGCTGAAATCGACGGCCGGACCCCAAAGTACAGCCAATCCTTGTCTGAATCGCCACTGCCAGGAGAAAGAACCCCCAATCCCAACCCAAACCCAGATCGTCAAGGCGTCGGTGACCCCCCATCCCATCACCGGTTGGCCACACCCCCACACTGCTCTGCACTTGCGATTTCCCACGACCAGAGAAGATCGGATCGGAATCGATCCACCCACCCCAACATCCTCCTTCCTGCCATATTTCCCAGACCACGCTTGAGCTAGAAACCTGCTAGTGCGCACGACAACCTCACAAGCTCCATGAGGACAGTGCCCGTCCGGCTGCACGCGCCACACGCCGACGCGGCCAGAGGCCCACGCCGATGTAGGTGCGCCGCCGGACGAGAAGAGTATTTGACTCGGGAAACCCTAGCTATAGCACACCTCAAATTTTGCTTGCTCTTACTTGGTTGTTTGTTTGTTTTTTTTTTTTTTGTTTTTTTTTGTTTTTTTTTTAAGGGAATACAGCAATAGAAAGTTACCAAAGGAAGTGTTATTGTGTAGAATCAAAGATGAAATAAAGACTTTTAGTTCATTTTATAGCATATAATTAGAATGCATTTAGTAAGTTGTGAATGTTATAGGGAGATATTAAATGTAAACTCATGTTTTTACTTGTTCGGATGGAAAGATGAATGAATGGGACATATTTTGTAGTACTAGATAGATACTTGTCCAGATGGGAAGAGGTTTAGATATGCATCCATTTTAACTAGGGCTGCCACTTGGTTTGGTAGTTACCAAACCGATCACCAACCGATGTTTTAGGTTTGGTAAATTGACTTTTTGGTAATCAATACCGATAAAACCGAAATAAAAAATTACCGAAAAAGTTAGTTTGGATTTAGTAAATACCGAATCTACCGATTATCTAAATACTCATACATGTATATTAAGAAATAAATATAAAAAATTTCATAATAGTATGAACATTACTACACTAATAGTACATGTATTTTAAGTAATCTGGTCAAAGATTGTTAAATAACCTAGTTTTATTAAAAATGGTTAAAACTTGATGTTATATGTAAAAAAGAAAGATATAATAAGTAGATCAGTACAAAGTTGACGACTATAAAATTGAAAAACCTAATATTGTTCATTGTAATTTATATTATAAAGAATTAGTTGTTTTTAAGTTAGTAATACCGAAAACCGAAATATCAAATTTGGTAGATATGACTAAAAACTGAAAATTTTGGTTGGTAATTGATAGCTCAATTTTGAAACCGAAAGCTTTGGTTTTGAAGTTGGTAATTCTTATAACCGATTCGAACCGACCGAGTGACGGCCCTAATTTTAAACCCATGATCTATCTTGATCTGTTTTAGTTGGCAAATATCGATCTTGATCTTGAGCTGGTGCAAGTGGTGTCATAGTACTGCGGTTCCCAAATGTTTGTATGTAATCTCAGATTTTCTTTTGAAGTTGGGCCAGAAAGAAAGTTCAAGGGCATTTGTATTGTAACTTGTCTTTGTTATTTCATGATCCTGATTTTAGTGACATGGAATGTTGTTATTAATTGGTTTTTGTTTTGGACAAAAATTTAACGCACTTGTATTCTTGGATTGATTCCCCTTGAAATAGTCGTGCTATGAGTTGTGCAATTTCAATGGACCAGACTGAGATTCCCATCATTATCAGAAGCAAAAGGGTAGTGGTCCTTCATGTCTGTCCTGTAAGCATTTTGGGAACTTTGAATGTGTTCTTCATATATTCTTTTTGGAAAATAATGTCTTCTTCATATTTGGTAATTCATAAAAGCATGAAAGACCCATGTTCTTTTTCTTTACTTTTTTTCAAGATTTGTGGTGAAATATATTCGAGAAATGAGCATGCAAACAAATCCAGGTGGCCCAATAATTTGAAGGAGGCCAAGCCTCCAGGGGCCTCGGTAGAGTGAACCCCCAAGAAAAGCTGCTGCTTGAAAAAGAATGAAGACAGAGATTGATGAGGGAATCCATTATCTTCATCTGGTATGAGTTGACACCACCATAGCTTAATGAGGGACCTTCTCTGTAAAGAAACCTCGACTTAATGAGTCTCCGGGCGAAGATACACATACTCAATATCTGTTTTCTTCGTAAACCATCTTGTTGCGGAAAAATTATGAAATATACGGTTTGGAGTTTGACTTGCTAAATACGGAATTATGTTTGACACACAATTTTTTTTTCCTTTTGAAATAAAAGTTCATAGCATTAAATGACGAGTCAAAAATGTAGAGTCTAACATACACTTAAAAGACAAAAAAATTTCTATCTAAGCAATGTAAACTCATTACAAGTCAATTTGAGCCCGTTTAGTAAAGCGAACTCATAAACAAAGAACAACTCCGTGTCTTTTGAGGAAAAATCATATTCTAGCCCTCCATCCACCAGACACGCAATTGTGATACGAAAAGAAAGCTACTTCTCAGCAAATAAATAGGAATCAATCATCATCCATAAACCGCTTTCTCCAGTCCAACTCGAGATAATTACCAATTCCGTAGAACCATGATCTGAATTATGACTGGCACTATAGAGACCTTAAAGGCTCACCATCACAGACTCTCGGGCCGGGCCAGGCTAGCCCAAGGCACTAAGTAATAAATGAGGGTGTCAAGGCACCCTCCAACCTGGCCCAATTCGGAATAGAATCAGACATACTCAAATGGGCCTAGAAGAGATTAAGCCCATAAAATCCAAGCCCAGGCGCCCAAACCCTAGAAAACAAGATGTTTGGCTCCAATTTTGCTGCAGCTGGTCAACAGTCTCTTTTCTGCGCGGGCGTGCTAGCACCGTTCGGGTGCGGTCGTCGGGGGTGTCCCTTGACCTGACTTCTATCAAGCGATTGTAGACAAGGAGAGCACCAACCTCGTCGTGGGATTCTTTGTGCCTCGTGGTGAGGACTTTTGCTGAGCTTCTTGAAAATCACCAAATCGATACTCGATGTTGTAGATCGAGCAGAGCGAGAACCACCGGGAAGTGAGGAGAACTTGCTAAAGCGTGACTTTAGCTTGGCTGGGTTGCTAGGGCGTTACCCTTGCTTGGCTGGTTCTGTAACCGTTGTGGTCGCGGCACTACCGTCGGCTCCCGAGGAGACTAGGACCGAAGCACGTTGACAGAGGGTTTAGTGGCACTGAAAGTCGGCTTCTGAGAAGACTAGGACTAGGAGTGTGATCACCGGTAAGAGAAAGAGAAGGAGAGGAGTTGCTCTTAGAGAGGTTTGCTCTAGAGAGAACTTAGATCATCTTAGAGATGTTGTTGTTGAATGTGAATGTCTGTTGCTAGGGCGTTACCCTTGCTTGGCTGGTTCTGTAACCGTTGTGGTCGCGGCACTACCGTCGGCTCCCGAGGAGACTAGGACCGAAGCACGTTGACAGAGGGTTTGGTGGCACTAAAAGTCGGCTTCTGAGAAGACTAGGACTAGGAGTGTGATCACCGCTAAGAGAAAGAGAAGGAGAGGAGTTGCTCTTAGAGAGGTTGCTCTAGAGAGAACTTAGATCATCTTAGAGATGTTTTGATGTTGTGTTGTGAATGTGTGTTTTAGAATGAGAGGAGAAGGTGTTTATATAGGGAAGAAAAAGAAGAGTGAAATGATGAGTGGAAGAAAAATAATGAAAGTAGATCTAAGTTCACTTGTAAAATATGGAAAAGATAGAGAAAAGATGAAATGAAAGCAAAGCATGAAGGTGCAGCAACATGGAAGTGGTGATGATCTATTAAAGAGATTGTAGAAGAAAAATATATCCAAGGAAAAAGAGAAAAGCATCTAGCTTTCTTCATGTGGGTAGGAAACATGAACATGTGAATATTGAGCTGGTTTTAGGTCAGTTTCTGCCCCTTTATTCCTTCAATTATTTCTCCAACAAGACTTCATTATATGCCTTTGACTTCTTCATATGAAATGTTCCACTATGAGTGTAGATCATCCTGACAAATTTTCAGATTTTTATTCCATGTGGTTGGGCCGAAAATGCTGCTGGACCTCTTACAGGTCCAGTTTTCCAGTTTTGCTTCTGTAGAAAATTGGGCTGATTGTTTGAAGGCCTTCCACTCAAAAAAAAGCTCTGGTACTCTTCATAAGAAATGATCCTTGGGCTGTCTAGAATGGATCTGCAGAGTTTCAGCTCATTTCAAGTTCATTTGGTCAGTCTTCCGCCCCTCCTTCCTTGTTTAGCTCGGTTTCTCCTAGCCGAAGTAGGAAAATGTGCTAAAGTTGACTTTTCATGTTTCCATGCTTCCATGCTTTCATAGTAGGCTTTATTTAGCCTCTAAATATATATTTCGAACTTGTCGACAATATATAGCTTGAGCCACTGACATTGGCTCAATTTCTCCAAGACACGCCTTGTCAGGCCAAAATGCTTATTTTGGGTCCAAACACAAGACATAAGCCCTAGCCCTTGGTCGCCAGGCTGTCCACGCCGCCGTTAAGGCCTCCGGCAGCCAACCTGTCCATCGCAACATTGATTGCTACTTAGAATTCGAGAGCCCGCCGACCTGTTTGCACCGACGCACTTCACAAACGTGAGTCCGACCAGATTGTCAGCCTCCTATCTTCAATTGCCGGCGGACAAAACTGCACCCTTGCTCCAAAATCTGTCGATGTCGTCCGTCAACTCTGAGCCCTGCATGAGAAGTTCGCCGTAGTGTCGCTCTCTCGTCCTCAACAACACCTCAATCCTTGAAGGGAAGGAGAGCTCGATGTCAAGCACCTCTAGGCTCAACGGAATCCGATTGGAGAAGATGCCGCCGCTGTTGAACTCGAAACCTTCAAACCCTAGGTTTTTTGGTCTTCTTAATAGCATGTGAAGATCATTGTTTAACGGTATTATTAATTATCTATTTTTTATGTTTGACACACAAAATTGATTCCCTTCTAGATGGGAAAATTCATTTTCCTAAAGAACTTCACTCATTGCCCAAGTAAGTAATGTTGACAACTAACAGAATCGATTCCTTCATCACGAATATCTCTCAACCCAAAATTTGCAGTCTATCATTACCAAGAATGAAAAAGAGAAGAATAAGAGTAAGCAGACACCTCATTTTGTTCTTTGAAAGTCCACATTATATGAGATTCTCTTCAAATCTCTAACGTTTTATGGGTGGAAAGATATGTTAATTTATGTAAAAAATTTACAAAGGTTTAACTTTAAGAAAGGCATATATATGTTTTCATTGTTTTGTCCAACGAAGGGCTTCTTGCTCTTGGTTGACAAACCATAATTGACATTTGATTAGAACACAAACAGCTGTTAGATTTGGTGTTGTTTCCATATCAAGATTCCCTCTGTACTAATATTATTGGTTGCTAGAAAAAAAATAAACAAAGATGGATCTAATAATAAAACTTAAACTTAAACGATAAGTGATGATGAATGATTTGGCAACAAACAATTGAATACGCACACGATAATCTTCAAAAGATCGAATAGTATGTTAGCAAAAGTAGTCAAATATTATGTTAGAAAAAGTTGATATTCAACTTTCACATCATTTGCATTTGCTCCTGACAAATCGTATTTCAACATTTGGCAAACTACGTAGGCCACCGAAAGCACCCTGAATAGTTGGTAGTAATCCTAATTATCTTCATTACTACATAAACATCTTAACAACATGGCTTTAGTTTAGTCTAACTATTGAAGGAGCCTCAACAGCTTGATATGATTATGATAGGCATTGTTCCCTCTATATATATATGGATCATGATTTTATAAAAAGGATTAGAAAGTGGCAATTTCTGGAATACGCCCTGCGCACGCTGCGCCATAAACGTCCGTTAACGGAAGGGTATAATCGTAATTTCCGGTTTCGCAAACGACAAGCAATCTCTTGTGGGTAAAAACTTGTTACTGCCGCGCCATTCATCTCACTTGCCAAGGGCAAAAGGGTATTCTCATTCCATTGAATAACCTTTGGCTTCCACCAGTCTGAATCTTTGGCCGCTTTCAACCCAGCTCGATATTCATTAACCCAAGATCATCAACTGCAGAACTTCCAAGATCATCAACCCAGCTCGGCCAACCATCTGGGTTCGACACAACACAACACAGAGTTTCACTTTCACTCCTTCTCCTACAACCTCGCCGGAGAACCCGAGCTTCCCTTCATCTGTAATACTCTCTTATCTCAATTTTCTTCACATAAACTCTAACTTCAACTCAAATTCTCATCTGGGTCTCCCTCTTTTCCTTCTCTGGTCCAACACTTCTGATCAAAATCGCAACTTTAATGATTCCTATTGGTGCTTTTTTCGGTTTTGCTCCTAGTCATTATATCAATTGAGACTTGTGTTGAACTCTAATCCAATTCACACTCTCATCTGGGTTTGTTTTTCTCTGGTCCAATATTTCTGATCAAAATCGAAACCATCTGGGTTCGACCTATCATGCTTCCGAGTTCTGGGACCAGGATAGCTACCGAAGAAAGTCAGAAGTCCGGAATTGCTACCGAAACCGAAATTACAGTAAAAATCCCAAACACCCAAAAAAAATGAAGAAGGAGGAGGGACTAGGTCTGCTTTGGGCACCCAAGACAACTGTTATGGACACCCTAAGTATACACCAAGTCCTTGGAATTCTGGGCAATGCTCCTTCATGCTTTAGACGCAGTCAACAGATAAGTCTGCTACTTTGCTTCTATCCTCAATTATACATGAACCAAACCACATCTCATATAACTTTGCATGATATAAGTACGTGGTTGCTGCACAAACACGTTCTAATGCTCGCATGACACACTTGTGCACTACAACCATAATTTGGCAACACATGCCCACCAAATCAGTTCTGTGACATGTGCATAAGCTTCAAGCTAGACTAGACGTGTGTGAAGAAAATACAATCATGTTTTAATTCCATGACACCTTGCATCAAGGTTACGTGCTAACCCATATATGACCATGTACATGCATGCATGTTTATTTGCGTGACATTTCAGCCATGCAATTTAAATACACTAGCAGCCTATCTACAACGGCCTACCTACTAGAAATAGTTAGGATGAGATTGGGTAATCATGCATGGTTGCAGGTGTATAACCCTACATCGAGATCTATTATTGAGCAAATAAGGAACACTCAAGCTTCCATGCTCTGTCCAAAATGCATTGCCTTAAAGTATGACCACATGGGCACACTGTCCTTGCATTGCCTTAATCGAATCGAATCGAATCGAATCGAATCTACTTACAGAGACGTGTAGAGGACGAGGAGTAGACCAAATTCCGTATAACATGCACGCTGAACCGCCGCCGGAGTCGCCATAAATTGCTAGAAAACTAGCCGGAGTTGCAGCGGTTTCTCGACGTCGTACTGTTACCGATTGGATGGTCTGAGGTCACGGCTTGCACCTCACCGCTAAGATGGTTCAGTCGCCACTAGTCCGTCGACCTGAGGTGGCCGGAATCGAGAGATGAGGTCGCGTCAAGTTTCAGCGTCGCCGGGTACGATCTCACGATTCGAGACGCTCGAAGGTTATGGGTCGTACGATACCGTCTGGTCTTTAATACCCCTTTTTAAAATAAAGTTCGACGGTTAAGATCAAGGGATGAATAATTTTAATGGCTCAGATTGCACCGCGATAATTTCTATTTTTCTTAAATGATTTTTTATAATTCCAAAACTTCAAAAAATCACTATAAATAACTTGAGTATGCAAAAAAATTTCCGAAAATTCCTACGAAATCATCGTGTCGTGTAGTTTATTATCTGACTTTTAAATAGAGGATTTCACCTTGAGTACTTCTGAAAATATTCTCGAGCACCTTTTATAATTACTGTGATTGTAAACTCAATATCCATTAACTGCATTTCCACTTCTTGTATATTTTCCAGGGCTCACAGTATACTATCTGATACAATTAATAAACAAGTTAGACCATATTAGTAGACATATAAGGATTTTATGGGATCCAAATAATCGAAATTGAAAATCAATAAATTTGAATTGAACAAAACGGTCAACCCTTTATATGCTAATACTTATCTAAGTGAGCGAAACCAAGAGAAGATAAATTTTCTAAAATTTTTACATTGATTGATATAGCTTATGTCCACGAAAGTCGGAAAGTGTGAGAGCTGACAGCTCGAAAAAAGAAGTTGTGTATAAGTGGTTATGTGCATACTAGTTTTATGTGTATTTAGGGTCTACGGTTGATCACGTAGATCGAGATCCAAACTACGACAAAAAAATTAAAATTTTGACCATAACCATTTCTTTATGTCATGAGAATATTTAACTGTCGAATTTGATAAATTTTATCTCCTCCACCTTGTTTGTCATGGAAGGTATACATTTACATGGAACTAATAAATTAGACTACATTAGTAGGCATGTAAGCATTTTGTGCGATCTAAATAATCGAAATTGAAAATCGATCAGTTTGACATCACCCATCTATTTAAAGTGTATTATTAGGTAATGTGTAAAAAAATTAACTCGATCCCTCGTCATTTCGACATTAAATAAAGTGGTCAACCCTTTGTACGCTTCTACTTCCCCAAGGGGAGCTGAATCACTAAGAGAAAAATTTCCCAAAATTTTAACATTAGGTTATATAACTCATACCCACGAGAGTGTGAGAGCTGACAAATCGAAAAAATAAGTTGCGAGTGAGAGGTGGTGAGCATTTTAGTTTTGTGTGTATTTAGGGTTTATGGTTGACCACATAGATCGAGACCCAAACTACAACGACAAATATTAAAATTTTGACCATAACCATTTCTCTATGTCATGATAATATCTAACGGTCAAATCTGATAAATTCTATTTCCTCTACCTTGTTTGTCATGGAAGGTATACTTTTACATGTAACTAATAAGTTAAACTACATTAGTAGGCATGAAAGTATTTTGTGGAATCCAAATAATGAAAATTGGAAATCGATCAATTTGACATTACATATCTATTTATAGTGTATTAATAGGTATTGTGTAAAAAAATTAACTCGATTCATCGTTATTCTGACATTAAATAAAGTGGTCAACCCTTTATAAACTTTTACTTCTCTAAGGGGAGTTGAATCACAAAGAGATAAATATTCCAAAATTTTTAGATTAGGTTAGCTCATACCCACGAGAGTGTAAGAGCTGACAGATCAAAAAAATAAATTGTGAGTGAGCGATTGCGAGCATTTTAGTTTAATATGTATTTAGAGTTTACGGTTGACTATGTAGATCGAGGCCCAAATTAAGACGAAAAAAATTGAAATTTGGACCATTACCATTTCTTTATGTCATGATAATATCTAACGGTCAAAATTGATAAATTCTATTTCCTCGACCTTGTTTGTCTTCGAAGGTATACTTTTACGTGTAACTAATTAAGTTGAAACTACATTAGTAGGCATGTAAGTATTTTGTGTGATCCAAATAATCGAAATTGAAAATCAATCAGTTTGACATTACCCATCTATTTAATTTATAGTGTATTATTAGGTACTGTATAAAAAAATTAACCCGATCTGTCGTCATTTGGACATTAAATCAAGCGGTCAACCCGTTATATGCTTCTACTTCCCTAAGGGGAGCTTAATCACAAAGAGATAAATTTTCCAAAATTTTAACATTAGGTTATATAGCTCATACCCACGAGAATGTAAGAGCTGACATATCGAAAAAATAAGTTGCGAGTGAGCGGTAATGAGCATTTTAGTTTTATGTGTATTTAGGGTTTAAGGTTGACCACGTAGATCGAGACCCAACCTACGACGAAAAAAATTGAAATTTTGACCATAACCATTTATTTATGTCATGATCATATCTAACGGTCGAATTTGATAAATTATATTTCTCCCGCCTTATTTGTCATAGAAGGTATACTTCTACTTGTAACTAACAAATAAGTTGAACTACATTAGTAGGCATGTAAGCATTTTTTGCGATCTAAATAATCGAAATTGAAAATCGATCAGTTTGACATTATCCATCTATTTATAGTGTATTATTAGGTATTGTGTAAAAAAATTAACCCGATCTGTCGTCATTTCGACATTAAATCAAGCGGTCAACCTTTTATATGCTTCTACTTCCCTAAGGGGAGCTTAATCACAAAGAGATAAATTTTCCAAAATTTTAACATTAGGTTATATAGCTCATACACACGAGAGTGTAAGAGCTGACATATCGAAAAAATAAGTTGCGAGTGAGCGGTAATGAGCATTTTAGTTTTATGTGTATTTAGGGTTTAACGTTGACCACGTAGATCGAGACACAAACTACGACGAAAAAAATTGAAATTTTGACCATAACCATTGCTTTATGCCGTGATCATATCTAACGGTCGAATTTGATAAATTATATTTCATCCACCTTGTTTGTCATGGAAGGTATACTTCTACATGTAACTAATAAATAAAGTGAACTACATTAGTGGGCATGTAAGCATTTTGTGCGATCTAAATAATCAAAATTGGAAATCGATCAGTTTGAGATTATCCATCTATTTATAATATTTTATCAGGTACTGTGTAAAAAAATTAATCCGATCTGCCGTCATTTCGACATTAAATAAAGCGGTCAACCCTTTATATGCTTCTACTTCCCTAAGGGGAGCTTAATCACGAAGAGATAATTTTTTCCATTAGGTTATATAGCTCATACCTACGAGAGTGTAAGAGCTGACAGATAGAAAAAATAAGTTGCGAGTGAGCGGTAATGAGCATTTTAGTTTTTTTTTTTGTGTAATTAGGGTTTAAGGTTGACCACGTAGATCGAGACCCAAACTACGACGAAAAAAATTGAAATCTTGACCATAACCATTTCTTTATGCCATGATCATATCTAACGGTCGAATTTGATAAATTATATTTCATCCACCTTGTTTGTCATGGAAGGTATACTTCTACATGTAACTAATAAATAAGTGAACTACATTAGTGGGCATGTAAGCATTTTGTGCGATCTAAATAATCAAAATTGGAAATCGATCAGTTTGACATTATCCATCTATTTATAATATTTATCAGGTACTGTGTAAAAAAATTAATCCGATCTGTCATCATTTCGACATTAAATAAAGCGGTCAACCCTTTATATGCTTCTACTTCCCTAAGGGGAGCTTAATCACGAAGAGATAAATTTTCCAAAATTTTAACATTAGGTTATATAGCTCATACCCACGAGAGTGTAAGAGCTGACAGATCGAAAAAATAAGTTGCGAGTGAGCGGTAATGAGCATTTTAGTTTTATGTGTATTTAGGGTTTAAGGTTGACCACGTTGATTGAGACTCAAACTACAACGAAAAGAATTGAAATTTTGACCATAACCATTTCTTTATGTCATGATCATATCTAACGGTCGAATTTGATAAATTATATTTCATCCACCTTGTTTGTCATGGAAGGTTGACCACGTAGATCGAGACAAACTACGACGAAAAAAATTGAAATTTTGACCATAACCATTTCTTTATGCCATGATCATATCTAACGGTCGAATTTGATAAATTATATTTCATCCACCTTGTTTGTCATGGAAGGTATACTTCTACATGTAACTAATAAATAAAGTTAAACTACATTAGTGGGCATGTAAGCATTTTGTGCGATCTAAATAATCAAAATTGGAAATCGATCAGTTTGAGATTATCCATCTATTTATAATATTTTATCAGGTACTGTGTAAAAAAATTAATCCGATCTGCCGTCATTTCGACATTAAATAAAGCGGTCAACCCTTTATATGCTTGTACTTCCCTAAGGGGAGCTTAATCACGAAGAGATAAATTTTCCAAAATTTTAACATTAGGTTATATAGCTCATACCCACGAGAGTGTAAGAGCTGACAGATCGAAAAAATAAGTTGCGAGTGAGCGGTAATGAGCATTTTAGTTTTATGTGTATTTAGGGTTTGCGGTTGACCACGTAGATCGAGACTCAAACTACGACAAAAAAAATTGAAATTTTGACCATAACCATTTATTTATGTCATGATCATATCTAACGGTCGAATTTGATATATTATATTTCATCCACCTTGTTTGTCATGGAATGTATACTTCTACATGTAACTAATAAATAAGTTAAACTACATTAGTGGGCATGTAAGCATTTTGTGCGATCTAAATATTCGAAATTGAAAAATCGATCAGTTTGACATTATCCATCTATTTATAGTGTATTATTAGGTACTGTGTAAAAAAATTAACCCGATCGTTCGTTATTTCGACATTAAATAAAGTTGTTTCTACTTCTTTAAGGGGAGCTGAATCACGAATAGATAAATTTCCCGAAACTTTTACATTAGGTTATATTGCTCATACCCACGAAAGAATAAGAGCTGACTGATCGAAAAAATAAGTTGCGAGTGAGCGGTTACGAACATTTCAGTTTTATGTATATTTAGAGTTTATAGTCGTCCGCTATTGAAATTAAATATATTTTTTATTGTTATAATTTTTTTTACACATTTTAATTTTTTTTATTGAATTAGAAGTTTTAATGCTTATTATAAAAGAAATTTTAAACACAAACCTCAAGCATTTCCTTTTTCTGGAAGTCCAACAACAAAAAAGAAGAAACAGTTTTCGGCAACAAAAAAATAAAAAAAAATTGTTTTCGGCTCGAACCTGCAGAGTGCAGACCACCGTCCACAATAACTAATTAACTATTAGTAGTTATTTGTATAATTGTATGTGACTGTGGCTTCACCACCATGTTTTTTTTTTTGGTCAGAACGGAAATGAATAGAAGCCCAAAAGGGCAAAGGAGGGGCAACAAAGGGCAGCCCAGCCCACAAAAAGAAAAGAAAGCCGGAGATTTCACTCTGATGACATCAACGAGAAGCCACAGAACAAGAACCCCAGCAAAGATCAAAAGCTAGCTCGATGATGGTGGACAAGGGAGACCATCAGAATTAAGAACATGCAAGATAGAAGGTGGTGGCCTATTAGCCCATCTTTGAAGACGCACCCTCAGATTGGCAAGGGAAGCCACCCCATGGGCAGCGCAATTCCCTTAACGGGAGATCCAACTCCAACGAACACCGGCAAAACTGTTGCTCCGGCGACGAATAGCAGCAATTAATGGGTAAATTGACCAATTTCTACTTTTGGAGTTTTGGATTTCATTCAACAGAACTTGAGAATCACTTTCAACACAAATGAAGGGCTGTGTCAACCTGCATAGGCTGTTAATAGTCTGTTTCACTCTTTCAAGAACCGAAAGTTCTTCGTCCTCTGCAAGTGGCTCTTCTTGCTGCAAAGTATAAAAAAGCCTAATGTTTTCTCCGTCCTGAATAGGGAAAAGAACTCCAATTTTTCCTTCAATTTTGGGTGGAAGGTAAATATGAATTTGGGTGTTGCAGAATTTGAATAGGATTCATGTGCCTCAGCCCATTCTCATCAGCCTCAAAAGAATATTTATTAGCAAACAATTGAACTCCGACACCATGAGACCTGGGCACTCCCTTCTACTCCGGTCGATTCCACACCCATGGAAAACTTCTTGTTCGTAAACTCATACTCCATATCATCTTCTTCTAACATAACCAATCTCATCCGACTGAAAACCTCGAAGAGATCCGAAACAATTGAGGCGCGGGAGCTAGATTCGGAGCAATCGGACCCGGAATCGTGGCTTTTTCCGTCATCATCAACAATCATGGAGGCTTGGTACTTGCTAATTTGTTCGATCTATGCCATCTAGAATATACGAGAATCGAATTGATCGATTTGAATTTGAAACTGACGAGAATCAAGTTTTCGAGAAGGTGTGAATATCCGGGGTTATGGTCTATAAAGGATACTATGTGGAGCTTCTCCTTCACCAGAACTTTAACCAGCTTGTTACCTCTTGCGCATATTACGTTACTACCCTCTGGTTGTCACAGTAACGGCAGTCTTTTTACTGATAACGTTGGTTATCTCTACAATTACATTATTGACCTTGCAATTCAAATCCTGTGGACAAGAATCAGCCACGCACGCCTGGCCCACAGGGGCGCACCCTACGTAGGGCGCATTCCAGCCGCTCCCTTAGAAAGTTAGCTAAAATATTAAATACATGCCTTGTCTTTTAAGTTGAAAATCATACTACTCATACTCAAGGACATAGAGCTACACATGGGCTGCAGGGTTATAGCAAACTTCAAATTTTTGAAAAAAAAAAAAAGGGCTTAATTTTAATTTAAAAAGTTAAATATTAAAAAATAGCACACCCGAAATTTTTAAATTTAATTAAAATATTATTAATTGAATATTAAAATATTTTAGTTTGTCCACTTCATTCTAAAACCCTAGATCTGCCCTTGATACTACTTACTACAGAAATGACGTATAATGATAGGATGACAAAGACTTATTGATGGGGAAAATTGAAAACTTAGGTTTATATAATGCTAGTAGCAAATGAAAAAATGACTTTGTTTGTCCAAAAAAATGAAAATGACTTTTGTAATTTAGTAAAGAAAAAGAAGCACGAAGAAATGCACATTCTTCCCAAATATTAAAAAAGAAAAATGAAGTCACTTCTGTGTCAAACACTCGAAAGTCGAAACCCATGTACAACTTACAATGAGGACCAGTAGTTATTGGCCAAGAAAAATCAATCAGGACCAATAGTTTTTTTCTTTTCTTTTAGTTTAAAAAAAAAACAAAAGAGAAATTAAATTAGAAAATAAAAAAAGAAGAGAGAGTGGGGAAAGAGAGGAGATTAAATGCTCATAAATCCGTAAAGAAATGGCCAATGCCCATTGTGGGGTTTATGATTCTGTGAATAAAAATACTAAAACAACCAGAGCACATATCCAGAGAGAGAGAGAGAGAGAGAGAGAGAGGAAGGGGGGTCAGGGTCAGACTCTACAACTAGTACTAGACAGTAGACATACCCAAAAACAAAGCTTTGGATTTTGTTTCTTTCACGTTGAACTTATCAAATCCTTTTCAGGGTTTCCAAGCATTTATATGTTTGTGCAATAATTCCTCAAGATCTGTAATTTCAAGGCACAAGCTTTTGCTGCTGCTGGGTCTGTCTGTGTAGGGAGGAACAAAACCAAAAACATGGAGGTGGGTCAGATGCAGAGACAGTGGGTTGACTACACAAAGTCCTTGTTTCTGGAGGTAAGGAACATAAAATGTTGAGGATTTATGATGAATAATTTTCAGATGGGTTTGTTTTGGTTTTGTTGAATTTTGGTTGGTTTTGCCTTTTTGTTGTGTTCTTGATTTTGTTTGGTCATTTTTGTTTTCTGGTGGGTTTTTGGGGGAGAGAAGGGGCTTTTGGATGGACAGTTTCTGCAGCTTCAACAGCTTCAAGATGAGAGCAACCCAGATTTTGTTGTGGAAGTGGTGTCTCTATTCTTTGATGATTCTGAGAAGCTTCTCAATGATATCACCAGAGCTCTGTAAGGACCCAAGATTTTTCCTTTTCAATCTGTCTTTTTCTCTTTTGGATTGGGTTGCTTGGTTTTGTGCTCATGCTTTGCTTTTGGATACTTCGATTTTCATGGGGTTTTGCGTTTTTTGTTTTCATTGCACAGAGAGCAGCCGAGTGTAGACTTCAAAAAGATTGGTGCCCATGTTCACCAGTTCAAGGGTAGCAGCTCCAGGTACACATAAATTTCCCTTTTTTCTCTTAAATAGAAAATTACAGAAAGTAATGTCTCTCAAAATTGAGGTATGAGCTAAATGATCCATTTACAAATCTTGGCTTTTTGGTTACTGCAACATTCGTTTAATGTCTCTCAAAATTGCGTTATGAGCTAAATGATCCACTTACAAATCTTGGCTTTTTGGTTACTGCAACATTCTTTAAATGTCTCGCAAACATGGGTTAAGTCCACTATCTGCACCCTTCAAATTAAACTATGCAAGAACCTTAATCTAGTTTCAGATCTAGGACATCAAAAATGTCTAAAGCTCACTGTGGTGAATTTTGTCGTTTGGCAGTGTTGGTGCACAAAGAGTTAAAAATGGCTGCATTGCTTTCCGCAACTTCTGTGAGGAACAAAACATTGAAGGGTAAGTTTCCTCAACGCTCCTCAGATATAAACACTCCTAGATTAGCTTTCGTATAAGCTTTTTCTTTATCAGCTCTTGAAAATTAATGAAAAAGTTAACTGAGATCTTGTTGTTAACAGGTGTATCAGATGTCTTCAACAATTAAAGCAAGAGTACTACCTTGTGAAGAACAAGCTTGAAACTCTTTTCGCGGTGAGTAGAATACACTGATTTATTCTGCTGAACTCGTTATTTATTTATCTATGCTTTTGTTTCTTAAGATTACATATTGTTGATTGCAGATGGAGCAACAAATTGTGGCAGCTGGTGGGTCAATTCCTATGTTGGAATTAAGTTTCTAAGCCTACAATTTGTCAAAAGAAAACAAGAAAGTTGGGAGGTTGTAGAGAATCTCTTCAAGATTATTGTATAACACCTCTCTAAATTGATTGAAAGTTCTCTTTCACTAATGAATTATGCTTGTATGAATTGTATGGAAAGGAGTTTTCTGTCTGCTACAACTTCTTAATGAACCTTCAAGGGTCAAATAACCTTGTTACCTTTGTAACCTATGCTTTTCTTTTATTTACTTGCAATAATTTTGTACATGAGTTTTGTTCATTGGAAATTATTTGCTAGCTGCTCATTTACATATTCATTCAGAGCTAGGGGTGGTTTTTAGACTTAAGAAAAGAATTGGTTTTGTTTGAAGTTAAAAGCGCAGAAATCGATTTTGAGTTTGCATATGACACTATGAGAAAACTGACAGCTTGCAGTTTTTGCTTTGTGGAACCTTTGCAGTGAATCAAGTTTGTTTTTGTTGTTCTGTTTAGAGACCACTATTCTATTATTAGTCCTTGGTTGTCATCCTGCTATCAGAGATTAAACTAATGATAATGGAGAGCCTGTCTACTTTGAGGAATCTAATATAAAAAGAAATATGAATCCGTTCGAAAGATTTGATTCTTTGAAGCCTTGGTGGTCAATCTTGATCTGCTTTGGTTGTCTATCTGTGTCTTTTGCTAAAGCATGTACGAAAACGTGGAGAATCCATGTAAAAAAGTCAATCACCAATGTGGCCATTAAGTTCTTGCTCCTTAATCAAAATTATCCTTGTTTGGTTGCGGAGAATAAAAGGAGAAAGGGAAGCACCATCGTCAGCCTAGGTGCCTAACCAAACAAATTTAGAGCTCTGATACAAGTGTGGTTACAACAACTTTACTTCTGCGTCTTAGGGTTCATAATCATCAAGCAAAGAGTTGCATTTCAATTGTTGATACTTGAAGACTACTACATAGAATTTTCCATCGAGTCAGTTCATTTAGTTCAGAAACCAATGGAATTATTTAAATTAGTCAGTGTAGACTGTAGAGAAACGAAATGAATCAAATGATTGATGAATACATCAATAGATACAAAGTGGGTCTACATAAAAAGCCTTCAATATTGTGAAAATTATTGATAGAATCAACTTCAAAAACATGGCTTCAAAATTTTGATGCAGCACTGCATAAGATACACTGTTGGCAGGTCAGAGATGGTGAAATTGTAATAATAACAGAGAAGATGATAATTAAGTTTTGTTGGTTGCAATGATCCTAAATTCTTTAAGCTCCTAGTTGTTCTTTTAGTAAGCAAACCATCCTTGTCAAAATCAAACAGAAAGGGAGTAACATTATCTTCTTCAAGTCATTAGTGACACTTGTGAAATAAAAATATACAGTCATGGGTTGCTTATAAGCACAATGAACAGCTTTGCTTTGTTAAACTTATAAGCCAAAGACCAAAATTCCAATGACAATTTCTATACTCCTGGCCGGTTCTGTATCCTTTTCTCTGTGTTGCCGTTTTTTGAGCTAAAAATAATAGTAGAATACCTACTCGGCAGGCTCAGTTTGATTTGGCGGTTTCTGTCACAGTTTTTTTTTTTGCTCTTCAAAACTTGCTAATACAGCAGACTGCTTTGAATCGCTAAGCCGTTTCTGCGAAAAGTTCATAATATGCCCTGGGATTTACTTTGTCCGATACTTTGACTAATTTTCCTTGGTTTTGATGAATCAAAATTTCCCCATCTCTGGATTCAATATCATCAGCAAAAACTTTGATGTGTTTAAGTTTGAAGCTTTGGCTCAGATGAGAATCACCGTCCAAGAGAACTGCACCAAGAAGTTTCCCCAAGAAAGTTCCCTGCACAATAATAACATATGAGAGCAAAGATCATTCAATAGAGGGAGACCAAATGTACTTGGGATCAAGTTAAAAGCTCATGTCATAAATTTCTCAAGCTCTTTAAATGCGTATCATCTTATTCGCAGCCGATCAATCTTTCTTTTATAGAATCAAACTGTGGGGTAACCAAACTCTGAACTCCCAGTCAGTTCTTGTTTTCAATTATGCTGTCAGAGTAACAGTTTCACAACATAGCAGCCCAATATATAGTAACAGAACATTGACCAAAATGGTTGGGAAATGTTCTCTTGGCAAACATTCCTTGCATGTTATGTTTGTTACTGTCAATTTGAATCAATGATCAAATATGTAGTGCAGATTATTCTCTCAATGTATAGCATGCTAGATATCACAAACAGAAGAATATTCCTAAAATCACTACATGCATGAAAAACCTGTCATAATACAGCTAAAGTATTTAGGCATTTTCTTAGATAAGAAGCATTACCATGTGGTGATAGCTATGGTGCAATTGTTGCAAACGGTATAGCCTTGACAGCAATCGCCGGGCAAACAATGCTTCTGGTGTTGTCTTCTTCGTGCTGCGCAGCCTTTTTAATATTTTTGGAAAATAACCAACTCTCTGCTGGATGCCAAGAGGAATGAGTGTGATGTTAAGTGAGGAATCAAACACAGTCTTTGCAGCCAACGGGTCAAGAAACATATTGAACTCTGCATATTCACTGGAAGGAATCGAAAACACATTTCCTTTGTCATTTTCACTGCGGCTGATATGTCCTCCAACTATATACACATCCTGCAATGAACATCATCTACATGGTGATGGTATCATGTCATTGTTAGCTTGATAGACATTGTTCATACATTATGAACTAAAACCAACTTACCTGAATTAGAGAGCTAGTGTTATTTTCCTACAAAATAATGCTTGCTAGAGTAGTCAATGAGGAGTATCCTGCAATGAACATCATCTACATGGTGATGGTATCATGTCATTGTTAGCTTGATAGACATTGTTCATACATTATGAACTAAAACCAACTTACCTGAATTAGAGAGCTAGTGTTATTTTCCGACAAAATAATGCTTGCTAGAGTAGTCAATGAGGAGTATCCTGCAATGGTCCATTGGTCAATATGGTAACCTTAGATCCTGGATCCAATGTTTTCAGCACAGGCTCCCAAACTTCCAATGCTAGTGGAGTCAAACAGAATAAAGGCAAAGAGAAAGTTTGAGAATTTCTAATGTATCTTGATTTCTCTAAAAATAGAGT
Organism: Rosa rugosa; assembly: GCF_958449725.1. Lineage (NCBI taxonomy): Eukaryota > Viridiplantae > Streptophyta > Magnoliopsida > Rosales > Rosaceae > Rosa > Rosa rugosa. The sequence continues at coordinate 19,347,737 of NC_084824.1, read as the reverse complement.
ATATATACAAAGTATGCAGAAACCTAATAGGAAAGTGATTACCTAATTACATCGTAATATACTCCCCCTTAACTACATAACATTCTAAATAATTACACAATCCTAATTACATAACAATTGCTACAATCAAGGGATACAATTAAGGAGTGACTCACTCCAACACTCCCCCTCAAGTTGGAGCATATAGATCACTTATGCCCAACTTGTCAAGTGAGTCATAAAATGTCTTTGTGAGAATGTCTGCCAACTGCTCCTCAGAAGGTACAAAGGGAAAAGAAATAATCTGCTGATCCAACTTCTCTTTAATGAAATGTCTATCAACTTCCACATGTTTGGTTCTATCATGCTGGACAGGATTATGAGCAATTTCAACCGCAACTTTGTTATCAAAAAACAAGGGCATGGCCTTTTTCTGTTTGAATCCCAAATCCCTCAACAAATGCCTCAACCATAACATCTCACAAACTCCACGGGCCATTCCTCTATATTATGCTTCAGCACTAGAGCGGGCCACCACTTTCTGCTTCTTAATCTTCCAAGTAACCAAATTCCCACCAACAAACGTAAAGTAACCAGAGGTAGATCTCCTGTCAGTTATACAACCTGCCCAATTTGCGTCTGTATACCCCAAAACGTCCAAATGCCTATGCTTAGAGAACACCAGCCCCTTGCCTGGGGCAGACTTCAAATACCTCAAAATTCTAATCACAGCTTCCATATGAGCCTCACTAGGATTATGCATAAACTGACTCACAACACTAACCGCATAAGCTAAATCTGGTCTAGTGTGCGACAAATAAATTAATCTCCCAACTAACCTTTGATATCTGGCCTTGTTTGTGGGTACCTAATCCGGATACTCAGCGAACCGATGGTTCTGCTCCATAGGTGTATCAGCTGGTGTACAATCGAGCATACCTGTTTCTGCTAACAGATCAAGAACATACTCTCTGGCTCAACATAATACAATCTTTTCCTCGAGCAACTTCAATCCCCAAGAAATATTTTAAACTCCCCAAGTCTTTCATCTCAAACTCTGTAGACAACTCTCTTTGCAACTTCCTCATCTCCTCAAGATCATTACCTGTCACTACCATGTCATCTACATAAATAATTAGAGCCGTGACTCTACCTTTCTGATGCTTAAGGAATAAAGTATGATCAGAGTTGCTCTGCCTGTATCCAATCCGTTTCATAAAAGTTGTGAACCGACCAAACCAAGCTCTTGGGGACTGTTTGAGGCCATATAGAGACTTCCTTAGACGACACACCACCCTGGTCCCAGTGGAAGTACCATACCCCGGAGGTAAGTCCATGTAGACTTCTTCATTCAAATCACCATGTAAGAAGGCATTCTTAACATCAAATTGTTGAAGAGGCCAATCAAGATTAGCTGCTAGAGATAGAAGTACTCGAATTGTATTGATTTTTGGTACTGGGGCAAAAGTTTCATCATAGTACGTCCATGCCATACTTCTGGGTGTAACCCTTTGCTACTAGCCTTGGCTTATATCTGTCTACAGAACCATCAAAATTGTGCTTCACTGTATATACCCACCTGCACCCAACTGTTTTCTTTCCAGGAGGTAGTGATACTAACTCCCACGTTTGATTTTTCTCAAGTGCATCCATCTCCACGGCCATTGCTTTTGCCCACTTCTCGTCCCTCATTGCATCCTGCACTTTACTAGGAAGTGACAAAGAAGATAATTGATTCACAAAGGCTACATATGGTTCAGACAACCTATGAGTAGACACATAATTAGCTATAGGGTATTTGGTCTTAGCACATAAACTTGGTTCATATTTCTTGGGAGGCTAACCACGATTGGACCGTTCTGGTAAGACTCGGGTTTGAACATGTGTAGAATCAATTAAAGGAGTAACACTATTAGACAAAGGTGGGTTATAGGACAAAGGCAAACTACTACGTACCTCAGATGAAGATTAAACAGGGGAGACTGCTGATGGAGAGAGAGAGACTGAATGATTAGGAGCTCTCTTCTTGAAGGGTAGACGATTCGGCAATTGTCTTTTCTGTTTCGAAATTCACAATGCTCAGGTTTTTGATGTGATCCTCAATGGTGACACTCTTGACTAGCATATCGTCGACATATACTTCCATTATTTTCCCGATATGATCTGCAAACATGGTATTAACTAACCTCTGGTACGTTGCTCCAACATTTTTTAGGCCAAACGACATTACCTTGTAGCAATATAGACCCTTGTCAGTGGTGAAGGATGTGTGCTCTTAATTGGAGGGTTCCATGGCGATTTGGTTGTACCCCAAGAATGCGTCCATAAAGCTCAAAAGCTTGTGGCCCGCGGTGGAATCGACAAGTTGGTCAATTCTTGGCAGGGGAAATTTGTCCTTTGGGCAGGCCTTGTTTAGGTTGGTGTAATCAACGGTCGCCATTGCCATTGGGTTTCTTTACCATTACAACATTTGATAGCCATTTCGGGTAGGATACTTCCTTGACGAACCCGATATCTTAGAGTTTCTTGACTTCTGCCTGGATGGCTTTGTACTTTTCTTCTGTGAAATCCCTTCTTTTCTGTCTAATAGGTGGAACGTCCGGCGATATGGTGAGTTTATGAGTGAGTAGGTCTGGCAAGCGGGAGCACGAATTTCTTAAGAGGAGGACGTCCCGGGAGCACAATATATGTAGATGCCTAAGGATCAGAGATGACTCATCCATCTTACCCTTATTTTGCCTTTCCATTCTTTTTATGTTTTTTCTATGTTTTATTTAGTTATATTTTGCTAAACCTTTTTCTAGGGATAGGATGATGCCCTATCATGATTATTTATGTACTTTGGTGTTATATTGATGGATTTATAGTTTCTTTATGATGAATGCTTAATCACTATTTGAATTGATGCTTTGTGTTTAAGTTTTTTGATTGATCACCTTAGGGCTTTGCATTTAGAAATTGGAAGACAAATTTGAAGCAGAGATGCAATATAATTTGATTAGCTCTTGTGATTAAGTGTGGTAAACTACATTATTAATACTTGAGAAAGACTAATGGTTTGCTTGATTCTCTTATTTTCTAGAACGTAATGAATCCTTGCATGTTAAATTTATTCCTGAGAAGGATAGTGCATATCTAGGGTATAAGATCTTTACCCGAGAGGGAGAGCATCATACACTTAAGGAAAACTATGGTCTAGGGTACCTTAGAAGGACTTAGATACGGGAATTATCATCTAGAGAAACAAAAGAATCTGTTAATTGCATCGAAACATAAATAGGATTATTAGTGGTTGATTCTGATACCCTAGGTTTTATCATCTTTGCTTTTCAACTTATAAACTTTATTTTGTTTGTTTGTTTGTTTCACATTATTTCTCTATTTGAAAATCTAAAAATAATATCTTCTTTCTCGATTGTTCATTGTGTTGTTAGGATTTTGTGTTTGGATTAATTGAGTTAGGATTTAAATTGATTATCAATCCTCAGTTGGAACGACCTCGTACTTGCACACTATACTAACGATGATTCGTGCGCTTGCGAGTTTTAATTAAAATTTCACAACAGTCAGCTATCAACCACTAACATTAGCATAACCAAAGATTCTACAGCATAAGTCCAATAGTCCATTAAATAGCAGGCAGCTACTAGAAAAGCAAACAAAACTTAAATTACAGAGAGAGAAAAAAACGACAACACATTTCAACCTAGCCCTAACCCCTTAAGCAATTAAGGAAGGAGGGCATCTACCAGAAAAGCAAAAAAGACTTAAATTACAGAGAGAAAAAAACGACAATACATTTCAACCTAGCCCTACTCCCAACCCTTTACGCAAGGTGTGGGGGGACAGAAATTAGAAATGCCAAGTCCATACATATTTATCTATTACAATAAAGCAAGCTACTCCAGATACAAATCCCACAGCTATTCCAATGACAACTCCCCTGTATTCTACTCTTGATTTGCTGTGTGGTTGTGGCTGTGGTTTTGAAAAAGATAGACAAGGGGGAGCAGGATCGCCGCAAAGATTATTCCCTTCGAAGCTTGAATTTAGGAAGGTCCCAAACTGATGTCCTGTAGGGATCTCTCCATCCAATTGATTGTATGCAACAGAAAACTTGGACAATGAGCAGAGATTAACCAACGAGGGTGGTATTGCCCCTGAAAGTTTGTTATGAGACAAATCCAGAGTCTCTAAATTGGTCATCGAAGATAAACTACTCGGAATTGGTCCTGACAGACTGTTGAATTTCAGATCCAATACATGAAGGGATTTCAGATCCAATACATGAAGGGATTTCAGGCTCCCAAACTCTGGCCAGATTTCTCCACTGAGATTATTGTTGTCAAGTGCCAGCGTAGGTCGAAAGCTCGAAACTTTATTGTGCTGCAATCCCCTTTCACTTGCTTTGTTTTTCTGGAAAAGAGGAAATTCAGGGGAAGGTTCCTGAACCGAGCAAATATTCCAATAAATGAGGCTCCTTAGTTCAGTTAAGCTTCTAGGGATATCTCCAGTAAGAGAATTGTTTGATATGTCTAAGTAGAAGAGACTACTAAAATTACCAAACCAGACCGGAATTGTTCCTTCAAAGCGGTTCCAAGATAAATCTAACAATTGCAACATGTTGCTGTTACTCAACCACTGGGGCATTGAACCTGTGAGCCTACAATTTGCAATAATGAGAACCTTCAACTTTGCAAAATGAATGGTTGGATCAACAAGCAATTCTTCATCATAGAAGTTCATGGTGAGAATCAAAGTAGTTAGATTCTGACACTGCTGTAAAATTTGAAGGGCATATGATATATTAGAATGGCTGGCGTTCGAAAGTGAGAGGTAATGGAGAGTATGAAAATTCTTAAAGGTTTCAGGTATTTGGCCACTCAAGTTGTTCCGGGCAAGATTTATACTATTCAAATGCCGACAAGAGGGAAGATTGGATGGAATGACCCCATCAAATTGGTTTGAACCTAGATCAAGAGAGGCCAAACTTGTCATTGCTGAACAGTTTAGATCAATTGGACCTGACAATGAATTGTTTCTCACATTAAGCATGGAGATAGTTGGGGAATTTGACAAGGAAAGGGGTATCTGACCACTGAAATTATTTGAATGAGCACCAAAGTACTGTAATCTTCCAAGGCTGTGGAAAACATCCGGAATAGTTCCCGAAAACAAATTAATGGAGATATCCAAATGAACAAGGTTGATGAGGTTACTAACTTCACTCAGCATCCCAGAAAGCTTGTTACTTTTAATGCTCAAATGGGTTAGATTTTGCAGCCAAACTAAGCTTTCAGATATTCCACCTGTGAGATCATTATCGTAGAGATGGAGGTCATGCAAGGAACTACAATTTCCAAGACTTGGTGGGAGGTCACCAGACAAGTAGTTCACAGCCAAGTTTAGTACACGAAGGTGATGTGAATTGACACAGATACTTGCCGAAAGAGGACCATTCAAGTTGTTATCAGAAATGTCAAGGGACTGGATTGAAGGTAAATCAGAAACAACTGGAATGGGACCAAAAAAAAAATTAGAGCTTAGATCTAAGAGGTCTAAATTTGGCAGATGAAACAATGAGATTGGAAGTGTGTCATTGAAGATATTGTCTGATAGGTTAAGTATCCTAAGCTGTTCCAAATTGCCTATAGATTCAAAAATGTTGCCAACTAGTCTTCTACTTGGAAGCTCCAACTTAACCACTCTGTAGCTATCAAGAGAATCATTCAGTCCCAGAGAAGATGAAGAGTTGCAAGTGATACCTGGCCATTTGCAGCAATCAGAAGAGAAATCATTTCCCCATCCATCAATAACAGGAGATAAACCTGTCATGAAATCTTGCAATGCTTGACAGTCATTTGGATTGCACGTCAGGTTCTGAAAGCTCGAAACTTGAGCTTGAAAACAAAATCCAGTAACAAGGATGACCACAAAGATTTCTTGAACCCTCATATTAGATCAGACCGCGGGGTGGGGGGGGGGGGTAGTTGGGAACAAAGATTTCTGAACTGAGCTTAGTGATGATGGAGAATGACAACCCTATTAAGGAAGTGGTGGAGGATGTTCAGTGGGATGATTGGTAGAAATACTCGTAATCGGTCTTGGAATGAGGTTTTGGATGAAGAATGTGAGGGTAATATTGATGCTCTTATAAGTCCGGAGGTGGGCTTTGGTCTAGGATGACTTGGCAGTTTGACTTCTGTACGTCTATCCGCCCATTAATATAATACTCATACTATGTATATCAGTATATGTATTAACTTTTTGCTGAAAATCTGAGTGGGGCACGGGACCCACTGGGCCCCTGCCTCTCTCCGCCTCTTAGCCTATGTGGTGCAGCTTTTGAATATATTTACCATATTGTTGATCAAGTGATGATGGAGAATAACAACCCTATTGAGGGAGTGGTGGAGGATGTTCAGTGGGATGATTGGTAGAAATACTCCTAACCGGTCTTGGAATGAGGTTTTGGATGAAGAATGTGAGGGTAAAACCAGGGTTTGAAATATCTGCGATATTTCCGATATATCCCCCGATATTTCCCGTTTTCGATTGACCGATATATCTTAAGGGGTTAATATCTTATCTTCTACCGTTTCTACGAAATTTTTCTGACACCGTCACATATCCCGGATATATTAGATATTTGAGATATATCCCCGATAAAGTGAAGAAATATCTGTAAAATCTGATGGAAACAAACAAAAAATACAAAAAAACTCAATAATTCTCTAAAGGGAAAATTTTATAAACAGTACACCAACTAAAAGCCACTAATAATTTCTATACATAAAGTTACAAATTATAAATTTTAGTACACGAACTTAGAATTCCGACTCATTATCTAGACACGACGTCATTAACACCGTTTACTCTCATGTCATTACTCACTTGTCAGAGGGTAAGTAATTTAGTACTTTTACCTCTCTTTGACTTTGACTCTCTCTCTTTCTCTCCGTCCATGGCCGTGACTGGAACTCAGTTATTGCAGACTTGGCTCGGAGAGGTAACTCCGTCGAAGCCCTCCAGACCTTTTCTTCAATGCGAAAGCTCTCTCAGAACCAACCGCTCCTCCTTTCCTTGCGCCATCAAATCCTGCTCGGCTCTATTGGATCTTCACTCCGGCAGGCAAGCCCACCAGCAGGCCTTGACAATTTTTGTTGGAAGTTTTCGTTTTTTTTTTATGTGTAATTTGATGGAAGATTAGTATTTTGTTGACTAGATAGTTCGGATCAATTTTGATTCTGATGTAGAGAATGTCTGACATCCTGGTATAAGAAGATGATGACGAGACCGAAGGTGTTCGTAGGATAACGACCGATGATCGCTGACTGGAAGAAGAAGATGATGATGATAGAGGAAGAAGTAGATCAAATCTAGAGTAAGAAGAAGATGACAAAGAAAGCGGAGGAATGGATTCATGATTTATCATCCCATTTGCTGTTAGCGTTCTGTACTTTTCTGGAAATTTCTTGGCTCCTTCTCAACTTAAGTTCGTGGTTGATTAAGCCTTGTCTCATATGTTGAGAAACAGAGGTGAATCAAGTTCCCACAGTTCTTATTCAATGGTTCCATCATGAGCTTTGGCATATGATTGCAAATTGATATAACCTCCTGGAAATAAGAATTGTGCCCAATTTTATTTTCTTTTTTTTTGTCTTGATTTTTCTTTAGAAATTATTGTCCAATTGATTGTGCCCAGCAATAGACTATTTTTGGATCATTCGTGTGGAACAAGAATGAGGAAGGGCGACCTATCTCAAGACTATATCATATTTGAAAAATTTACAATATCCCATGAAAAAAGGAGAATATTCTCTAAAATCAGGAGAGAAATTGCTGTAATTTTTTTAATTTTAAAAAATAAAAGCTAATTGACATGTGCGGAGCACATGTTAAGGGGCTAGTATAAATAAAAACACTAGTTTAGCAACCTACTACAGTACTAGTTAATTACTCGTACATATTAAATATCACAATTATATTATAAATGTATAATTTTAGAGAGGCTACATTGTAAATAGGTTTATTATAGGTCAGTTTAGTCTATGTAAAAGTTTCATTCAAAAATATCATTTTATAAATGCAATTAATATGATTTCTTTATTTTTAACCGAAATCGAAAATTTTTACGAAATTTCCTTAAATTTGAAGTACCGAAATCGAAATTTGAAACCTTGGGTAAGACTACTATTACTTAAACGGTACTTTTATATGCATTGTCCGAATTCAACTTGTACGCCATTTAGTGTGGAACAATGACAATTCAACTTATACGCCATTTAGTCAAGGTTGAGTGATCTATATATTGTGGAACAATGACAATTCAACTTGTACGTCATTGACAATTCAACTTGTACGCCATTTAGTCAAGGTTAAGTCAGTCAAGGTTGAGTGATCTATATATATATTGTGGAACAATGACAATTCAACTTGTATGCCATTGACAATTCAACTTGTACGCCATTTAGTCGAGGTTAAGTCAGTCAAGGTTGAGTGATCTATATATTGTGGAACAATGACAATTCAACTTGTACGCCATTTAGTCAGGTTTGAGTTAGTCAAGGTTGAGCGATCTATATATTGTGGAACAATGACAATTCAACTGGGTTCCAGCCATAAAAAAAAAAAAAAAAAGTAAATCACATTCACATTATCAATATACAGCACAATTATAATTACATATAGATAAAAACACTAGTTTAGCAACCTACTACAGTACTAGTTAATTACTCGTACATATTAAATATAACAATTCTATTATAAATGTATAATTTTAGAGAGGCTGCATTGTAGATAGATTTATTAAAGCATCTTTAGCAATGCTAGCCATTTTTGAGTCAAATTTTAGCTAAAGTAGCTAAAAAGTCATTTTAGCTAGTCACTTTAGAATTACATCTACATCAATGCTCTCTATTTTAGCTAGTTTTGAATTTATATTATTTTTTAAATGAATATTAAATAGTTTAAATGTATTTATAAATTACATAAAATAACTTAAAAGGAATGTTTTAAATTATAGAGAGTCTCATCCCGCTCTCTATATTTAGGAGCGAGATAGCTAAAAGTTATAATAGAGAGTCACTTAGGAGTCTAGTGCAGTTGCTAAAATAGATAAAAAGCTAAACATGCTCTCCAAAATAGCTAAGGAGCCACAATAGAGAGTCTGCTAAAGATGCTCTTAGAGCTTAGTTTAGTCTATGTAAAAGTTTCATTCAAAAATATCATTTTATAAATGCAATTAATATGATTTCTTTATTTTTAACTGAAATCGAAACTTTCTCCGAAATTTTCTTAAATTTGAAGTACCGAAATTTGAAACTTTGGGTAAGACTAGTATTACTCAAACGGTGCTTTTATATGGATTGTCCAAATTTAACTTGTACGCCATTTAGTGTGGAACAATGGCAATTCATCTTGTACGCCATTAAGTCAAGGTTGAGTGATCTATATATTGTGGAACAATGACAATTCAACTTGTACGTCATTGACAATTCAACTTGTACATCATTGACAATTCAACTTGTACACCATTTAGTCAGGTTTGAATTAGTCAAGGTTGAGTGATCTATATATTGTGGAACAATGACAATTCAACTTGTACGTCATTGGCAGTTCAACTTGTACACCATTTAGTCAGGTTTGAGTTAGTCAAGGTTGAGTGATCTATATATTGTGGAACAATGACAATTCAATTGGGTTCCAACCATAAAAGAAAAAAGTAAATCACATTCACATTATCAATATATAGCACAATTATAATTACATATAGATAAAAACACTAGTTTAGCAACCTACTACAGTACTAGTTAATTACTCGTACATATTAAATATCACAATTCTATTATAAATGTATAATTTTAGAGAGGCTACATTGTAAATAGGTTTATTATAGGTTAGTTTAGTCTATGTAAAAGTTTCATTCAAAAATATCATTTTATAAATGCAATTAATATGATTTCTTTATTTTTAACCGAAATCGAAACTTTCTCCTAAATTTCCTTAAATTTGAAGTACCGAAATCGAAATTTGAAACCTTGGACTGTGAAGAGAGATCTCCTCAAGACAAATCAGCTGGGTGAAGAGAAATCCCCTCAAGGCGAATCTAGGTGAGGAGAAAACCCCTTCAAGGCGAATCTAGGTGAGGAGAAATATCCTCAAGGCGATTTTGGGTGAGAAGTAATTCTCTAACTGCAAATTTGTGTGAGGAGTGACTTTGTACTGTGTAGTCTGTGACTATGACTGTGTCTGTAACTCTATACTCTGTAGTTGAATAATAGAAAGAAGATAAAGGTTCAATTTACCTGTGAAGGTAATTTTGATCATATCACCCAACATGAAGACCACGGAGTGAGAACAACTGGTCATGGTGCTCAAGAGAAGACCCGATATGGGAAGAGGAATAGAGGTGCAACTGATGATCAAAGTACCTCATTTGATGTTTCTTTAATTGCCTTGAGTTTTGACTCTATCAGTTTAGGCACAGAGCGCCGTGGGATCTCAAATGAATCTCATGAAGGCAACAATCAATTTGGCTATGATGCATATGGATATAATCAATATGGAGAAGTATATGATCAGTCATCCAGTTAGATTCATTCTTATTATCCCCTTATAGGGGAAATAGTCAGCAGCTCTAAAGAGATCTATAACTATCATGTTCATTACTACAATTCGTACTATATGGGTCATATGTCTTGGTCTGATTATTGCATTTTCGTAGACCAGCTAGTGGTTTTTCAACCACCTAGAGTCTCTTTTTGGATGTAGATGAAGTAGACATTCTTATGTATTTATATGTAATTCTAATAAATTGACTCTTTCAAAAACAATATATTTTCTCATATATCTCCGATATTTTCGATATCTCCATTTTTCAAAGTTCCGATAGATATAAAGATACCGATATTTAAAACCTTGGGTAAAATTGATGCTCCTATAAGCCCGGAGGTGGGCTTTGGTCAAACGATGACTTGGCAGCTTGACTTCTGTACGTCTATCCGCCCATTGAAATTAAATAGCTACTTCAGGAGATGAAAATCTCTATATATTCCTCCCATGAACGGCCCCATGATAAGCCAGCTTTCTACCAAAATGTCTCACTTATAAGTGAAAAAAAAGAAGTAAGCAATAGCCACAATTTAATTGTTTCACCAATTAGTCAAAGCACAGTTTCTGTCAATAAACCATAATACACGTCTTGAACTATGCATCAAAAATATCTATGAGTACTGAAGTGAATCATCATCCACAAATTTGTAATATGGAATTTTGGATAAACTTGTTCTAAATGCGCTTTCTGTAATTCTGTAAAGAGTTTCTCAGTCATCCTAATCCACAATCTTATACGAATTAGTTTAACAGATCATATGTTGAACTATTGATATTGATTATCAGTTTGTTGAAAATTATATCATAATATCCAATTAAATATGAATGAAAATATAACCACCTGGTGTGGTAAGGTTGGTCGAGCTGCCTAGTATGGAACCTCCATGTCTAGAGTTCGAATCCTAACTCTCACCAGTTTGTGGCCAGCAGGTTTGAGGGACTTTCCGGGTTCATGCGGCTGCGGTGGGAGATTAGTCTGACTTTGCTGGGATACTCTTGTGAACCTCGGTCCGAATACTGACTGGGTGGGTGTGTTACTAACTTGCTAACGTAACCGAGGTGGCTTGCTACCTCACTCCCGATCAAAAAAAAATTATCAATGAAAATATAATTAATCATAACCTTTCAAATTGAAAGGGTACATGTTTTTATTCAAATAGGTGTCTTTAGAAATTAGTGTCTCTCAAGGAGATAAGTGAACAAACATATTGGTTCACTTGGAGTTCTATATAGACCCATAGTCATATCTCCTCCAGATACACATCATATATAGATCAATATAGAAAAAAGAGATCAAAGAGATCAAGAGAATCGAATCAATGATTTCTTTCTCATTTCTTCTACAAGGAGTCTTCTTCGTGTTAAGAGAGTATAAAATATAATTTATAGTTCGCCGGAGTTCAAAATTATAGTACGTGCTTTAATTTTGGATCATGGATTGTTGTATTCTAGAAGATGGATGCCCACTGAACTGCAAGCACAAGGGTAGGGGCAAAATTTTTCTTTAGTCTAGTGAACTATGCATGCATCAATTGAAAAATCAAGTCAATGATTTTCTTTTCTTATACTGCTTTAATTTTTTTAGGATTGCACTCTTACTTACAATCCTTGTCGTAACATTCATTTGTCTACAAATTCAAATACTGCACTCGTATACTAGGACTGAAACATTACTTTCAATCCTTATTAAAATTTCTATTATGATTAAACATCATATATGTGATTGTCCCCCAACGTAGTCCACTTTGCACACAAGAATTAGCTAATTCGGGTGTCAATTCTCATTCCGAATCGCATAAAAATATGATTGACTAGCACTCGTCCCGGTTGTTAATTCATGGCGCAGAACCTAAATAGAGCACTTGAAAGATGAGAAAAATGAAATGTATTCATATTTTAAGACAACATAACTCAATATTAAGATTTGGCAAACATATAATGCTCGGAGGCATCACAATTATCATATTGCTAATATCCTTGTGTTCCTAACAGTCAAATTCCCAATGCTTGATCTCAGAATCCCAAAGCGTACACAGAACTAGTCGAACAATCAAGGATTTCAACTCCTGACCTGATTGGAGGACATGGAATCGAAGCCCATCACTTTGAAGAACTCCAAAGAAACAGGACATCACTCTTTGATTCAAGCACGTACAGAACAGATGAAGATAATTTGATGTAGAAACAGATAAAAAAAAAATCAAAACATATATGAGGAAATGAAATTCATGAAAACCCAGAAAAACAGAACTGAAAAAGAAGCAAATAATCAAAAAATTAGAAATAACTCCTAGCTTGTGAGGGAAGCCAATTGAAAAGCACAACTATTATAGAGGAGTACTGAAGAGATTATGATGAGTGGAGAGGGAGGATAAAGAGTGAAAAATAAAGCAATGCGGCTAGGTTAGTTTGGTTTGTTACATAAGTATAAATAGTGAGGGGTAGAGAGATTAGGGTTTCTATAATCAAGTGTGTGATCAAAGGTTTCTTGTGGAACTCTTAATCAAGAAATATAAAAGAATACAATGAATTATGGAGGAAAGAATTGGAATCGTATTCAACTGCCTGCTTAATTCATACAATGATTACTGTTTATATACAATTAATGATTTTCTAAAATAGAAAACTAAATATAATAATTGAATTTAAACCATAAATTATAAATGGTTTAAATTTCTTAATCAATATAAACATTTAACTTTAAACGGTTTCAAACTGTTAATGGTAAACCGCAAAGTTCTAATGGTTTATAATAATTTAATAATAGAATATAGTATAATATATTGACTGATTTCAATATATTATTATGTTGATCCTCCTGGATCATGGCTCCCCATTTTGAAGAAGCTGGAGCTCCTGCAAAAGCTAGAACTGCAAATGAGAGAACTTTTGAATTTCTTTTTCATTGCGAAACCACTTTGACTTGCTTGGCAATTGACCTTTCCTTCCAATGCGGTAGGATTCTATCTGACCACGGCGAGTCGTAGTGATTTTCTTCTCGAGAATGCAATCTGCCGTCAATGGGTCTTCCCTGTCAAACCACAAATCGTCTAGCGGAGGAAGTCGAGAATCCTTAATGGTGCGTTTGGATGAGAAAATTATAAAATCCGTAGGAATTTATAAATGATGGAATCTTTAACTCCATCAATCTAAAATTCCATTAATTGCAATTTCTATTGTTTGGTTGCATCTATTTAGGATTTGAAATATGTAATAAATTAAGAAAGTTTAAAATAAATAAAAAGATAAAATAGAAAAAAGTCTTGTTTTGGAAATAAAAATTGAATACTGCAAAGGAATTCGTAAATGACACCTATTTTGGTGGAAATTGAAGTGAGGAATTTAAATAACGAATTCCTTCGTTTTTTTCCACAGAGAAATTTAAAATTTCCAATCTGATAATGCCAAACGAGGGAATTGGCTTTTAGGAATTATGAAATCCTCACTTTCAATTAAATTCCATCATTTTTTCCCTCATCCAAACACACTCTAACATCTTCGTCATCATCCAATAATGATGGTTCGAATGGTTTCAAATACTCAGCATTTATTACTGAATACAGCTGCATGTAAGGTGGCAGCTCAAGTCGAAATGCATTCTCTCCAATCTTATCCAAGATCTTGAATGGCCCATATCGAATTGGCTTTAATTTCTTTCCTACACCATGTAATCTTTCCTTGCTGAGCTTTAACCAAACCATATCACCTGCCTTGAAGTTATGTTGGAGCCTACGTTTGTCATGTCGCGCTTTGTATCGTTGTTGTGACTTCTGTAATTGCTCCTCAACTTCTTTATGAATCTTTGAAATGCGCTCCAAGAGTCGCTGTGCCTTTAACCTATCTTCCTCTTCTTCTCCATTTTGCTTGTCACCAAATGAGAAGGCCATATCAAATGGACTTGAAGGTAGGTAGCCCAAACAAACTTCGAAAGGTGACTTCAAAGTAGAACTATGAATTGCCCTATTAAAGACAAATTGTAAATATGGTAAACTCGCATCCCAAGTACGAGGATGCTTAGAGTTATATCCTCTCAATAGATGTACCATGGTCCGATTTACCACTTCTGTTTGTCCATTCGTTTGAGGATGAAAAGCAGTACTATGTTTCAGCTTTGTGTCCATCAATCCTCATAAAGACTTCCAAAAGTGACCAAGAAATCTGCTATGTCGATCCGAAATGATAGAAGTAGGTAACCCGAAATGTTTCCAGACTTGGTGGAAAAACAACTTCGCTGCACCTTCTCCTGAGATTGTCTTCTTACAAGGAATTAAGATCACTATTTTGCTGAATCTGTCTACCACAACAAACAAGTAATCAAACCCAGTGGTGGTCGTAGGCAAACCACCCAAGAAGTCCATTGAGATACTTTCCCAAGGTCTATTTAGTACAGGAAGTGGTGTATACAACCCCAACTTCCTCGAAGGTTTTGATGTGTTGCACAACACACAACCTCGAATAAAACGAGAAACATCCACATGCATCCGAGGCCAATAAACATAACGTTGTAGATTGAGTAGGGTTTTGTCAACTCCGAAGTGTCCTGCACATCTAGAAGTATGAGTCTCCCTAATCCACTGCAATCGGTCTCCATTGTTGGGGATGCATAGTTGTTTTCCCTTGAACATTAAGCCATCCTTCATCTCAAATTGGCATGGCTTCCCATGTTGTAGCTTAGCAAAGAACACTTTGAATTCTGGATCATTGTCATAACTTTTTACGTACTCAAAAAGTACCACAGGTTGGAGTTACATAGCCACCAATAAAGTGGAATGTCCTGGAGGTCTAGACAACATATCTGCTAACTTGTTTGTAACACCTTTCTTGTACTTAATGATGATGTTGAATTGTTGCAAATAAGTCATCCACTTCATATGTCGAGCTTGTTGCAACTTGGACTGTGTCTGCAAGTACTGCAAAGGCTTATGGTCTGAGTGCACTATAACTTCCTTACCTAATAAGTAGCATCTCCAATGTTTCACACACTGATATAAAGCAAACAACTCCTTATCGTAGGTAGGGTAATTCTGCACTGCAGCATTGAACATCTCAGAATAATACTCAACTGGCTTCCCATCTTGCTTCAAAATTCCACCTAAGGCGTAATTACTCGCATCTGTTTCTACCCCAAATGGTCTTTGTAAATTTGGCAAAGCTAATACTGGAGCTTCTGAGATCTTCTTTTTAAGCAACCGAAATGTATCCTCATGTTAGTCTAACCACTCAAATTTTCTCCCTGCCTTAGTCAATTCAAATAATGGCCCTGATATTTTAGAAAAATGGTGGATAAACTTACGTAGATACTGGCAAGCTCCCATAAAGCTACGCACCTCAGTTACTGTACGAGGCCTAGGCCAATTTGTGATAGCCTGCACCTTGGACTGATCAACTTTCAACTCTCCTTCACCTACTATAAAACCAAGATACACTAAAGAACTCTTCCCAAACTCGCATTTCTTCAAATTCAATCGCAACTGAGATTGCCTCAATGTCTCCAACACTTTTTCAACATGAATCATATGTTCTTCCCAAGTAGGACTGAACACCAAGATATCGTCCAAGTAAACAATGACAAAATCATCAATGTATGAACGAAGTACCTCATTCATAAGACGCATAAATGTCGCTGGAGCATTGCATAAACCAAACGGCATTACGAGCCACTCAAAGAGGCCCTGTTTGGTTTTGAATGCTGTTTTCCATGTATCTTCTTCTTTGATTCTGACTTGATGGTAACCAGACTTCAAATCTAGTTTAGTGAACCATCGAGCTTACTGTAATTGATCCATTAAATCATCTATCCTTGGTAATGGATACCAATTTTTAATAGTGATTTTGTTGAGTGCTCGGAAATCAATACACATACGCCAGCTGCCATCTTTGTTTGGGACCAACAACACTGGGGATCCACAAGGTGAGTAACTTGGTTTCAATACCCCTTGCTCTAGTAGCTCATTGACTTGTCTCTTGATCTCTTCGCTTTCTTCCACCGAATGACGATACATACCCAAATTAGGCAATGGAGATCCTCCAACGAGTTGTATCTCATGCTCTACTGGGCGTTGCGGTGGTAAGCCTTCAACATCCTCAAACAAGTCTGAGAATTGTGATTGTAACCCCTCCATATCACATTGTTGCTTAGGAGTAAGCATCGCAGTAGATAACACATATGTAGATGGGGTGTTTTCTCGTGGTCGAACCACCAATAAAACGAACTTCCCACAAGCATTCACCATCCTTTTAGCTTGATCAGCACGGATCAAACTATTATTAAAGGAAACATTGCTTGCATGAATGAAGTACTCTACTCCATCCTTCAGAAATCGATACTTTTGAAGTCGTCGATAGAACACTGCATCACTATCCCATAAGTATGGACTACCAAAAATTACTTGGCATACATCCAATGGCACCACCTCACAAGTCACTTCGTCAATGTATTCTCTAGTAATTGCAAACTTGAAAGTACATTGTCGAGTAATTTGTGACTCAACGTCTTTTTGTATCCATCCTAACAGGTATGGTTTAGGATGGGGAGACGTTGTTAACTGCAACTTCCAAACTAATGCCTCCAAAATGAGATTCTTTTGGCTTCCCGGATCAATTATAGTGTCTATCAAATCGTGCTTCACTTGTATACGAACATTAAACAAGTTTTCGCGACCTTCTGGATGAACAAGCTTCTGGGTCATAAGAGTCAACTTCGTGTCTGGTTGCACCATTTCTGGAATCTCCACAGTCTTGTTAGCATTCAATGCCTTTTTAAGATCTTTTCGATTACTTCTTTTCTCTTTTTCTTTCTCCCTAAGCTCGGGATGAAGAATGTAACATGTTTCTTTGGTATGACCTGGCTTGTTGCAATGCTCACATTTTGTCTGCTTCTTTCCAAAACTTTGCTCCCTATTTTTACTACTGCTACTCCCAACTTCAAAACTTCCTTGAATTCCCCTTGTCCTCCTTTTTGTCGACTTTCTTGTTCTTTGATTCAATGGCAGTTGCCATTACTAATGCCTCTTAAAAGTCTTCAATGTTGAACAATCGCAACTCTTTGCGAATATATTCTTGCAAGCCCCCGATAAACTTCATGAGGAGTTCATGGTCATCCAAGCCTAGATCCAGCACCATAGCCTGATTTTGAAAATCGGCTCCATAATCTTGTACCGACTGTCCAAAACTCTGCCTCAAATGCTGCCACTTGAACCATCTATCCTCTTCGAAGCTAACACGGTAAAACTGCTTTCTTATCGCTCGCTTAAACTTTTTCCACGTCATAGTCGTTATACTACAACGTTTGTTATAAGCCTTCCACCATGTCAAAGCATGCTTGGTCAACTTTAATGTTGCAAAGTTGATCCTCTTACAGTTATTATACTCATAAATAGTATAATAAGTTTCTAATTGGTCAATCCAATTATCCAACTTCTCGGCATTGATAGCACCGTCATACACCGAAATATCGATCTTAACATCAATTTAAAGACCATTCATAGAAGTTTTGGACTTACCAGCTTTATCGGCACCCGATTCCTCCTCTTGGCTTTGATCTGCACCCGACTCCTCTGCAGATTCCTGTTCCTCGTCAGAATCATCCTCTTCACTAAAATTCACCTTTTTCTTGGCTTTTTTAGTAAATCTCGAGGCCTTCCTTCTAGAACCTTCTGGAATCTCATCTAGCGGTTTACGTGCAGAATCCTCTACCAACTTTGTCATCATCAGCGTCATCTTCTCCATTTGTTGCGCCAACAACGCAATCTTATAATCGGTTCCTTCTTCTTCTGCCATTGCTTTCTTCGATCTTCTTTTGTCGAAGAGCTTTTTCTGAGATTAATGGTCCAACAAGTTCTTCACCCGAAACCTTGATTTGTTTGCGAGTTGAGACCATAAACCACAGGCTACAACAGGATCTATTGCTCTGATACCACTTGATCAAAGGTTTCTTGTGGAACTCTTAATCAAGAAATATAAAAGAACACAATGAATTATGGAGGAAAGAATTGGAATCGTATTCAACTGCCTGCTTAATTCATACAATGATTACTGTTTATATACAATTAATGATTTCCTAAAATAGAAAACTAAATATAATAATTGAATTTAAACCATAAATTATAAATGGTTTAAATTTCTTAATCAATATAAACCTTTAACTTTAAACGGTTTCAAACTGTTAATTGTAAACCGCAAAGTTCTAATGGTTTATAATAATTTAATAACATAATATAGTATAATATATTGACTAATTTCAATATATTATTATGTTGATCCTCCTGGATCAGTGTGATTTGGATTTTAACTTATTAATGGAGTCCTTAGAGGATGCAGAACCAAAATTTGATAAATTCACCAACTTTTCAGACTGTAACGAAGATTTTGCTAGGTAGCTGATGTTGGTATATATACCTTCCGGGCACAAGTATCGAAAGCACAAAGCTCATCTAACCACCAGAGAACAGCAAAGTACCTGTGAGCAGGGTTCTCGATACCCCTCCGGTCGGTATCGGGAACTCAACCGTCCCACATTGGGCGCAAAGAAACCGCATCTCCACAAATCCTCTACAAATGGGTCATTACCAACACCCCGAATTGAAAAGGTAATTTTTTACTATCGCTTTCCATTATCTTTATCTTATAACGATACTGACTTAGGGATCGGAGCGTCGAAGGCCGGCACACCCGGTCTTCCCTCAGACCTCTGTTTGTTTTACAGATAAACGAGACCGATAGCGATAGTGACAGAACGAGACACCCACCCCGTGATTCCGCTAGACTAGACCTCCATCTATACAGCTGAAACATTTGGCGCTAGAAAGAGTCCCCTCGGACTCTTGCTGGCAGGACAACACACTCTACCAATGGCTACCAGCACCACCTATACACATGATGACGATCAATCCCTCGAAGGAGCGGCCCGCGAGGTACAGCGCACGCTCGAATTCCTCAGCCCAAACAACGAAACACCCTTGGTCATAACGACCGACCCCACCACCGCACTCGAGATCGCCATGCACGACATCATGGAATCACGTGCGCAGGCGGAGGCCGAACACTCTGTGGCTACAACAGGCAGTAGAGAGGAGGAAAACATGGCTAACCAGAACTGCATTCTTCGCGATGAACTCTAATGCAAGGTCGCGAATAATGAAGCACTTGATAGGGCCCGTCAACAGGAGATTCCGATACCTACCATCAGCGATGTCAATACACCTGGGACCTTCCTAACCACAGACCCGAGTACTGGCCTAGCTGGCACATTCGTCCCACCCACAACAGAAACTTCTAGAGGTCCCGCAGGCCCCACACCAGGGAACACAGGCGCAGGTCCACAAATAGTCTACCTCAACTCACCTCTCTTCCCCAACCAGCTAGGTACAGCACCACCACCTCAACCTGTACTCGACATGGCAGGCACATCGGGCACCAATACAACCATGGCCGCCACCACTGTGCCTCCACCTGACCCCAACACAAGACTGCTACTCCAAATGAGTGACACTATCGCTGCCCTACAGGTACGGATTGAGAACGCAGAAAACAGATCTGGTTGGCAGTAGATAATGGTAGGGTTTCAAGGGAAGATGGGACCGTTCACACCTCGAATACAGGCCGAAAAGGGCCCACAGGAGGCAAAACCCTTCAAAATTGAGAAATACAATGGCACACGGGACCCATATCATCACCTCAAGGTATTCCAGTCCCTGCTGCATGGGATACGATACACTAACGCCATGGCCTGCCACACGATACATTCGAAGAAACTTTAACGGACAAGGCCTTACGTTAGTTCCTCAACTTGCCCACCAACTCCATCGATAGCTTTCAGGAACTCGAGGACAAGTTCCTCCGGCAATTCATCTTATGCGGCAGTGGCTATTACACAACACCCGATGTTGGTATATATATACCTCCCAAGCACAAGTACCGGAAGCACAAGGATCATCTAGCTGCCAAAGGGTAACAAAGGAACTCCCAGACGGGGATCCCGATACCCCTCGGGGGTGGTATAAGGACCCAAATCGTCCCACACCGAATGAAATGAAACCATGCTCCCCCAAATCCATTATACAAGAATCATGTCCAACACCCAAAAGAGGTGACTGTTTACTATCGCTTTCCATTATCTTTAATTATCTTATAATGATACTAACTTAGGCATCGGAGCATCGAAGGTCAGCACACCCGGTCTTCCCTCTGACCTTTGCTGGTTTTACAGATAAGCGAGACTGATAGCGATAGTGACAGAGCAAGACATCCCGTGATTCGGTTGGACTAGACACCCCTCTGTACCGCTGAAACATTTGGCAGTAGAAGGAGTCCCCTCAGACCCTTTCTGGTTGGACATCACACTCTACCAATGACTACCAGCACCCTCGATACACATGAAGACAATCAGTCTCGTAAAGGAGCACACTCTAGCAATGGCGCGCAAGGTTCAGCACACGCTCTAATTCCTCAGCCTAAACAACGAAACACCCTCAGTCATGACGACCGACGCCACAACCGCACTCAAAACCGGAATGCACGACCTCATGGAATCGCCTGCGCAGGCAGAGACAGAGTGCATGGCTGCTGCTACAGCCCGTAGGGAGGTGGAAAACATGGCCAATCAGAACCACATTCTTCGCGATGCATTCCAGCAAAAAGTCGCGAATAACGAAGCACTCGATAGGGCCCGCCAACAGGAGACCCAAATACCTACCATCGGCGGTGTCAATACACCTGGTGCCATCCTAACCACATATCCAAATACTGGCTTAGCTGGCACTTTCATCCCACCCACATCAAAAACTTCTGGAAGCCACGTGGGCTCTATACCAGGGAGCACAGGCACAAGGCCACAGATAGTGTACCTAAACTCACCTCTCTTTCCTAACCAGCTAGGTACAGCACCACCACCTCTTCTCAAACTCAATATGGCAAGCATATCGTGCACCAACACAACTATGGCCACCGCCACTGTGCCCTCACCTGATCCCAACACACGACTGCTAATTCAAATGAGCGAGACTATCGCTGCCCTACAGGCACGAATCGAGAATGCAAAGAGTAGATTTGGCTGGCAGTCGAGAACGGCGGGATTCCAAGGGAAAATGGGACCATTCACACCTCAAATACAGGCCGAAAAATGCCCACAGAAAGCAAAGCCTTTCAAAATCGAGAAATACAATGGCACGCGAGACCCATACCATCACCTAGAGGTATTCCAGTCCCTGTTGCATGGGACGCGATACACCGGCGCAATGGCCTATCACGCATTTGAGGAAACTTTAACGGACGAGGCCTTACGTTGGTTCCTCAACTTGCCCACCAACTCCATCAATAGCTTCCAGGAACTCGGGGACAAGTTCCTTCGGCGATTCATCTTATGCGGCAGCAGCTATCGCACAACGCCTGATCTCTTTAGACTCAAGCAAAGGCCCAATGAGCGTTTGAGAGACTTTGTTCGAAGGTGGCAAAAACAGGCTACACAGTGTTGTTCTCTCGACCCAACCCTAGCGGCATCGGCATTCAAGCAAGCCCTCCAGCCAGGATACTTCTTATTATAAATCAACACCAACCCTCCCGCAACATATGATTACTTACTCGACGCCGCCATCGCCTTTTCTCAGGCCGAGTACGATACTTTCGGATGTGATACGGGCGCCAGTACAAATCCTGTCAGTGTACCTCAGCTCAATAGCCCTACAGGAAACATAGATAGTAGGAACAGAGATAGCAACAAAGACAAACCCGTGCCACACAATGAAAGAGCTCCAAGAGAGAGGCCCATTTACAACGACAAGAGAGACAAGCAATACGGCAAAAGCCTCGAGAAACCCAAGCACACCTTGTCAAGCAGCCGATACCGTGATGCACCATATAGCAGCAACCAATACAAAGAAACCCGAAAGTATGATGCACCCAGGTATGAGATCTATACCACGCTCACCACCTCTTACAAGGACATTTGGAACAGCCAGAAAGATATCATCCCACGCCCGCCAAAGCGTAGACCCGGACAAGAGAAGTCGCGAGACAACGGTAAGTAATGCACCTACCATGAGGAAGCCGGCCATCCCACCAATATTTGTTGGGCTCTAAAGAATGCCATCGAACACCTCATCCAAAACGGTAATCTCCTACAATATCGCACTCCTGCAATGGGAGCCAATGCCATCGAGGTCTATGGCCAGATACTTACCATACATAGTGGCGCCCCCAGCGCTAAGACTCTCCACCTACCAAAGCGCCAATGCCCTCGGGGGCATGAAATACTGGGACTCAATCTTGAATGCGACACTCGACAAGTAGATTGGGACTCGATTGCTTTCAATCACCTGGAAGACACCATAAGAAAGCACCACAACTACCCCTTCCTGATCACTATAGTCATCGACCACTATCGATGCCACCGGGTCTTGGTCGACAGTGGCGCTACGGTCAGCATCATGTTCGGCAGTTGTTACGAAGGCCTAAACCGAGACAAAAGAAACTTACCCAGGATCACGAGCCTTTAATCAGCTTTGCAGGGGAAATCACACAACCTTTGGGGTCAGACAACCTGCGCATAAGACTCGACAGCTGCAGCACTATTGCCACAATGACAACACACTTCATCATTGTCGACTACCCCTCATCCTACAACGTCATTCTGGGGCGAGACGCCATCTGGGGACTTCAATGCTTCGTGGCAGGTCACATGCTGATGATGAAGATACCCACTCCTGGGGGTACCCTCACAATTAGAGGTGACCAAGAGGTGGCGAGACAGTGCAACTCTTTGACCGTCTCAAGAGGGCGCGGCAGACATGATGTACTCATGGCCATAGACCTTCCTTCCCCATCCGACAAGCCTGACAACCCAAGGGAGGACCGCGAGATCCAAGACAACCGCAATACACGCAGCAAGAGGAAGGACAACAAAAGGAAGCTCAAGCACCCAAGGCCAAACGCCTTGGAAGACCTGATATCGGTTTCCATATCCGATACACTGCCAGAAAGAAAGGTCAAAATAGGTTCCAAAACGAACCCAAGCTTTCAAGCAGAGCTAACCGCATTCCTCAAGTCCAGACAGGAAGTATTTGCATGGTCGTACGTCGACATGCTAAGAGCTTAGAGAGCTTCAGTGACATTAATGATTGTGCCATTTGGCAACAAGAATTGAGCTGGTCCTCGACCATACCATGAATCAATTTTGATGACCCTGCCATCGTAGTCAATAAAGATCGAGTAGACGTCATCTCAAGAAATAACTGCTTATTTTGAAGTATGGTGTGCATAGTAGCACCATCCGCGAGGCATTCTAGCTCTCCAGGAAACATACTTGAATGAATAAAGTTTGAATCAAAATCGACACTTTATTTCAATGAAAGGAAATGATTACGTCAAAGTTTCTAGATCAAAATTTTAATCCAAAAATAATAATCAAGCTTTAGACAAGTAGTAATTACCCAATCCTTTCGGTAACTCCAATTAAGCATAACCAGGAAAGTAAGAGGAGATGTCGGTGGAGCAAAGCTCGCTTAAGTACCACTTATCTCAACTATTTTCCTAGATATCATACTTAATTGGATGGGCCTAGTGGCGAAAGAGTTATAACCAATGTCTTTGTTGACAATATTTTTCAAAGTTTGGATTTAGATCGAAACAATGACGTTATGGTCAAATTTTGATGCTTACGAACGCTCTTAGTCCGTAGCTTACGAACGTTCTTAGTCCGTAATATTTCGATGCTCACGAACTCTTTTAGTCTGTGGTTTACGAACACTCTTAGTTCGTATATAGCGTGAACTCCCCACGGTTCTGCTTTGAGAATCGAACTCACGTTACAAGAAAGGTGGGATGTAGAAAAAGGGAGGTTGCAAGTCCTTGAGAAAAAAAAAAAGAATTAAAAGTACTGAAAGCGAGAACTTTTAGTAAAAAATACATCAAAATAGGGTCGCTGGAAAATTTGGCCAGATTCTGGTCGAAAAACGTTCGCCAGAGGTCGGTCTAGTCACCGGTGGCTGGCCGAAACTACCCTAAATTGGTTCTGTCTGGTTTTTTTGCAGGCGGTTCAGGAAGTTCGATGGCCGGTTCAGTTACTTCTTGGCCGGTTCTTCAGCTTCTGCTTCCGGTTCCTAAATCTTAGGGTCGAGACACTATAGGTGGCCGAATTTGGTAGCTGTAGGCAGTCTGGAAGGCGGCGAACCAACGGATGATTTGTTGCGGACGGTTTGAGCTTCTGGTGGTTAGTTCGGTAGGTTTCCGGCCGGTTCTAGTGGTTTTACCGCCGGTTCTCAACTCCTGGTGTCAAGGGCTTTAAGGTGTGCGGCAGAGGCCGAAAGGGTTTCAAGGTTTTGTATTCGGATTTAGGGTTTTGGCTTCTTGCATCAGGGTTAGGGCTTCGTGCTGATAACGTGTTTTAAGAAAAAAGATGCAGAGAGAATAGTAGAGAGAATTGGGAGAATAGTTTTGTATATTCATTGATAATAGGAGCCCTATATATAGGGATTACAAAGTACAATATCTTGGAGTACAAGGATTCCTATTCTAACTTGAATTGGGAATTCTCTCCTATTACAACTATAGAACTAATCCTAATTTGAGAGGCACACCGAAAGTTAACATTCTTCAACAATCTTATTGAACTTACTTCCAAGAAGCTTTTAAGGAATTCTCTGTTGAGTGGGCTTTCAACATCCTTATTTGGTTTTGCTTTTATAGCAACAAGCACTCTTACTGCCTCTGGACATGTTACTTTTGCTGTATAACCATCCTGTTGGATTGAGTTGCAGCAAAAGTTACATCAACATCTGAAGAAGACAATATATAAACCTTCAAAATGCTTTCAATCGGAAATGTTCCCTTGCTATACAATCTTGCATTTTACCAAACTCTGAATCGGGATCATTACTAAGGTTGTCTCTTTGTCCAAACATGCATCTTATGCTGTTAGACTCGGCAAGAGAACACGGAGACAGTTCCGGTTGAAAACCTTAGAACCGAAAACAGTAAAGGAAACTTTGGCTACAAGCCCAAGACTACAAAGAAATGACTTTTGGATGCCACAAGGTAGAAAGCAAGTACCTTGCATTTTCCTTTCCCATTCTTCACAATGCATAATGGATCTCTAAGACCAGTTTGGACATGACCACTATGCACACTATTTTTGTATAAGTTGAGGGCACGTTTACTTACTTGGAATGGGAGGGAATGATTACGGGGTAAAAACATTCCTGCGTTTACTAACACATAAAGGAATTGGAATGATTTCGGGTAAAAGAATTTATGTGTTTACTAACACATGAAGGAATCAGAATGGATGTAGGTCCCACCTCCTTATCAGAAATCGATTTCTGAATACTCAGGAATTTGATTACGAAGGAGGGAGATGGGTTTAGGAATCAATCCTCTGGAATCAATTCAATACTGATTCCTTTCTTCTCCCATTCCACTTGTCTCCGATTCATGATTATTTTCCATTCCAAGTAAGTAAACGTGCCATGAATTTCAGAACTTTAAGGCCGTCAAAGAAAGGATTGGAGCCATCAAAGCCCCCATAAGGTTCATTCGAAGTAATAACAGTTATGTTCATGTACTCCATTTCAGCAAATTCATTCTCTGGATGACTGCTATTATGCGAGTTTTGCATGATTGAGACTGCTACACCAGATGTAAAAGAGTCCCACATAAAATAGCTCTGCTGATAGTTCAATAGTATCATATATTCATTTGAATCATAATTAAAAAGAAAGAATGTAATGATATAAATATGAGAGAACTCTTGTAACACAACATCAAACATAACCAGGGATTTACAGCAAAGAATTGGTCATCGAACCAAGTATCATGTTGCATTTTCAAGGACTTGAAGCAATATTGTGCCTCATATGTAGTCTGACTCTTCTCAAATGCTTCATAGAAGTTTTGATTATTCGGAATGGTGTTTGTTGCATCTAAAGGAACAAGGGTGACAGGAATTCCCGAATGAATGACCTGAGAAGATCAATATCATAGTCAACTGCAGCCATTTTTAGCTCATAAAAAAAAATGTCAAATTAGAAGGCTCTGCATAAGTTATCATAAATATGTACACTTCATATATTGTAGTATGTAACTGACAAACAACCATTGTAGACTTGAAAAGTCTAAGCTGCTGGGGAATCAGCCAATGACGTATTAAGCTAACACCCTCCCTCATTTGCAGCCCTATCCTCTAACTGTATTGTTCGAGGATGGGTTTGCACATTCCATCCCAAAAAGAAGCCTGGAATGGGGATCAAAGAGGTTTCAACTTGGATTCTGAAAAACTCTAGTACCATATGAAAGTTAAATCTTGAATCTTAAAAGTTCAGTACTTCAGTTATATGAGAATGTATCAATGCAATGCATGTCAAACTAAACCTGGTAAGCAGCAAAGGGGTCTCCATAGATATATATATTTTTTTTTGGTCAAAAGTCTCCATAGATATTGAAGTCTGCATAAGGATTACTGGTATAGTCGGTGAACAAGTTACTAGGATCACCACATTGCTCAGACACACAAGTCGGGGTAGCATTTTTGGGGCAACCACCAGTCGGGTTCTTTGATCTCACACCAACCCCCATCACATAAATATGCTCAACATTCTTCTTCAAGTGTGGATTATTCATAAGGAATATGGCAAAGTTTGTATGTGCTCCTATAACAAACACAGTTATTTTGGGACCTGCAGATATTTTGTCAATCATCACTTGTTGAGCAGCAGGTTGTCGAAATGGACTATATCTCCTGCTCCCCTAATTTCATTGAAAGAATAAAAGAGGAAACAAAGAAAATAAATTTATGACCATAGTAATAAGAAAAGAATAAGTGAATAACAGTTCTGTACTTGTCATACATGAATTAATTGAATACTCAATTAGGTTCACAACAAAACTGTAACATTGTGAAAGTACATCACTCTGCAAGAGCTGAATTAAAACAGTGTAAATATAGCTATCAAGAAAACCGATATAGTTGTCCGATTGAGTCTGATAAGAAAAATATTCTAACTCTGCTCATCCGAAGGATAATTGATAGCGTAACTAAATCTAGACTCACAAAAAAAAAATTCAAAAAAAAAAAAAAACCCAGAAAGTACAGCTGATCCATAAAAGTACATGTTTTGTGTAATCTACTGATACCTGTGGGAGGAAGGCTTTTCGGATGACAAAATTAGTATCCCTATCTAATCGACCTCCAAGTCCTGTAGGAATAGCTTGTCTATATCTGCATCCTCCCGCTGTTGTAGTCCCCTGATATTCAATTTTGAACTCTATTATTAATCTTCATGTGCTCATAGTTAAGCATGGACAATGATATGGCATGTTATGTTTTCAAGTTGTCAATTTGGTTGAGTACGTATCCATAGATTTGGCTTAACCGATAGTTCAAATTGATAGTATGAAAACGTAACATATCAAACTATCCGGAAAGAAATTGTCTCCCAATTAAGCCAGTGTATGAGAGACTGCGATTAGTTCATGCCTGTTCGATTAATTAATGGGAGATATCCACCAACATTTGGGAGAATTGTACGAACTTCCAGTATACCTAATACCTCCCTCACCTCCAACTCCAACAGCAACATCATCACGTCCCATCATGTAAAGGAGGTAATATATTTGGTTCACAGCATGCCCCGAATTGGTCCACGCATTTGCATTGACTGTTACTGCCTGTGGTAACAAGATTTTCAATATCCCAGTCACATTATTGTAATAGTCTATGAAAAAGGAATCGAGCGTCAATTCTCTTCTATAAACCAAATCATATGCAATAATAGAGAGTTGGACAATGTAATGGCCAGAAGAAAGATTTGGTTTTCTTTAAAAATGACATGCGCTTCACGCGTCTTCCTTAGGGATTCTAGAGCTCTGCTAGGGTTTGCTCGCTATAGTTTATGGGCCGCCGGGGTAGTTAGGTGGTGGCCGCTGTGGCCAGGCTTTCAGTTATCCACTTTAAATGATTAACGTAACTTTTTCATCCACGCCATGTGTCATGGGGTATCTGAGGATAGGTTTGCTGATACCCATGACAATCCTCGATAAGCTCGGGTTATTTCTTGCTGAGATATCCGAAAGGTCTTGCTACTTTTCTCCACCTCTGTGTTATGTGTTTCTGAAACTGGAACCATGATGATTCTCGTCGCACTAGAAAGAAAGATGCATAAAGACGCCACCTTTGGGATTTTGAAAATCTCACATCAGATCATTTGGACGTTTGAGTTGTCCAACCAATTTAATGGTAAGAACATAAATTTGAACAATTCTTAGGTTCACCCATAGGGTGAACGAGCAAATTCACTCCATTGTCGATTAACATACTTTTACTTAATAAATTCATAATTCAACGGTCCATATCTTAAATAAACCTTTAAAGATCATCTTTGTAAAAAATCAATCGAATCAGAAATCGTTTAATTATCTAATTGAATCAAACAAATAGATGGTTTTAACAACACTTACTATTATTATGATGAACCGTTTATGTATTTCATAGAAATTAATAACTAAAAAGTTTTCAATTTGATTGCTTTTTTACAGAGCTAATCTTTGTATTATATTATACAACATGAATTGTCAGATTAGGAAATTATAAAGTTATTATGCCTTAATCCACAATGGGGGTGAATATACTCGTTCACCCTAGGGGTGAACCTAAGAATTGTTCCATAAATTTTCATATTCAGTTTTCAGGTACGTTTTCCTCTGTCCCAAGTTATCCTTTTGAAATGTACTTCCTTTATTACATCACTAGTAGGTATCTTTACCATTTTTTTCTTATCAAATTGGAGTGTCATCCATTAATATATAGAAAGAGGCAAACATTACACAATAACCGGCCCTATGAAGGGCCTGACATAATTGAGCTATTATTAAGAGCCCTAATACTAGAACCCTACGTAAAGCTGCCTTTAATAGAAACCAAAGAACAAGCAACCAAGTAACGATGACACAATCAAGAAGGGTAACGAACCAAGCAAAATTCCCAACCTAACTTAATATGCCACTTTCGGGACCTCCCTACACAGAGGGGGCTTCCCCAAGAGCAATTATACCCTAGCTAGAGGCCAAAGGCCAAAAACTTGGTCTGCAGGAGGAAAGATTTGGCACTTCTTTCCGCACCTCTTCCATTCATTTTGGAGATGTCAACAATCTCATTGCTTGCAATTGCTACCGAGGTTGCGAAACTTTGAGTAACCAAGTCTATGGAAGACATGATAAGGTGGGAAGGACAGATATGGGTAGTTGGAATTGAGAACCAAGGTAGAAGAATGGTTGCAGCAGCTCGAAGTTGTTCGAGATAGATCGAGCTAGGGTTAAGGTGCGGCAGTTTTTTTCCTTAGGGTTTCAAAAATCTTTCTATGTATAGGCTAATAAAAATAATTAAAAACAACCCAAAATCAACTCTATATTAATGATTAAAGAAAACTACAATCAAGGGAAAAGATGCAAGAGCTACATCGAAATGAAAAACAACAAAAACAATACTAGATGCAACAAGTCATCGGAAAGAGAACCTAGTAAGGATACTAAGGGATGCAATAAAGCATCTGATGAAGCACTGGACAAAACACGGGCTATGTAAAAAGTTACCAATGGTATGATCAATCATGCTTCCATGCAAAAATATACATCGAATAGAGGGTAATCTTCCATCAATGTAACCGGCAGTAAGACCAATCAAGCCTATTTCACACAAAAAAATGTGTTGAATAGAGAGCAATCTTCTACCTAAGTAACTAGATAACCAGAATCAAGACATAGCAAAAAGAATGGCCCATAATGAATTTCCTAGATCCCAAATATGAATCCAAATAGTAGAAAGCCCAAGCACCTTACCAAATCAGAGGCCCAGGCCCAAGTGAAAACATTTTGGGCACCGAAGCAAAAACTGGGCACCTATACAGTCCATAACACCCTCCTGTGGAACCCCACACCCCGTCTACTAACACCGGCGCTGAACTGCAGCACCGTTGTCTCTCGCCTAAGTCAGATTGTCGCAACGCCGTCAATCGCCGAGTGGGATCCTCTTGCCAAGAACACCTTCTGGTTTGGTATGAGAAGCAACGAACAATTATCCCGGATTCCCACCGCCGTGCCTACAACTGCACTCCACTAGTAATCGACAACAGCCCATCTCGAGCCCCTCACCTAGCCACACCACTACCAAACCAAAATCACATGCAATTGGTCAAAATTGACTTGAAATGCGCTCGAATCGGTCTGAATAGCTCGACTCTCGGTGCCGTCCCAATTTAGGAAGGCAGCGCAGCAACATATATCTTCCCCCCACTAAACAGAGGCATCATAATCAGATTGGATCTGAGAAAAAAAGGTCATCATAGGCAAAGTTACTAACCACGATCTGTTACAGGACAGACATAAGCCATACACAAAGGAACCGACACCAAAACAGTTCTCATCGATGATGGAGGAAATTACTGAGAGGCCAAAGACGGCGCTCTTGCTACCTTAGCTTAGCAAGCCTGCTAGGTATTTTCATCCTGTTAGTTAGAATTTTAGATACTTTCTAACACAATTTAGCTACTTTTACAAAGGGTTGCCTTACTCATGCTTCTAGGATGACTAGAACTAGGGTATGTACTTCAACTTTTGCAAATAGCCAAAAATAAAAAAATTAAGTTCTACATGATTTGACGCTACATGTTTAATTAATTTTCAGAATTTGAATCAACCAAAACTTGGATTATATTTCTGCAAAACTTAAACTCATGAGCAAGCAAATAATATATATATATATAGGGCCCTTTCATTAAGGTATCCTTTATGGGACGCACTTTTTGATCACATATCAGCATCTCAACCCTGTTCAATTCTTAAGACTTCAGATTTGGTCATTCATGAACGGTTTAATGATTTTCAATTATATATCACGTCTCTTCTAGTGAGGGATCCTTTTTTTTTTTTGCCATTTTAAGAGATCGCTTATTAGACTAAGTTTTCGATCACATATCAACATCTCCATCGTTCAGATGTTATGTCTACGTGAGTAGATCAATTCTCTAAATTTTCAACCAAATTGATAATCGTTAAGGCATTCAAAAATGTGATTTACAATTATAAACATGAACGGTTCAGGTCTGAAAGATTTGGTTTCTCCTTTGATTTAATCTAGTTCAATATCTTAACGGTCACCAATTTAGTTGAAAATTTATAAAAGTAATCTATTCATGGAGTCCTAAGAAGCGAATGATGGAGATGCCGATATGTGATTTATTCATGGAGTTCTAAGAAGTGAACGACCGAGATGCCGATATGTGATCGAAAAATGAGTCTTACAAAGAATCCCTTAAAATGACCAAAAAATGGATCCCTTAGTGGAAAGAGTACCCTCTCTCTCTCTCATCGGTGTCGACGTCAGTATCCAAAAGAATCCGGTGAGGTCTTCCCTCCACAACTGTCTGCAAGCTACCTCTGATAACCACAACTAGTACTACAAGCATTCCCCAAGAAAAGTGCTTCTGCAACAGCATTTTCTCAGCTAGCTAGTTGTGAATTAGTACCACTCTTTATGATCTCTTTCTGGTTTTCCACAACATACCAGAAATCTTTCCCTGCTGGAGAGCCTTCAACCAAAACGAGCTCATATTTATATCAAGATTCACATAAAAAGGAACATAAGGTAAGATAAACAGAGAAACCAACAAGACACAAGACAGGCTAGTGATTAAACAAAACGAAGTTATGAACCAACACAGCAAAAAAGCTATAAACAGACCAAAGTTGAGAAATCAATTATGAAAAGTATGGGACACACGTCACACACGCCGGAGGCACGTGACTAGAAATAAGGCTCGAGATTGCCAACCATAATTTTTACCCCTTGGCCCAACGGTTTTGTCTAGAATACAGCAATTGTGATCACGGAGGGGCAATATTGACATTTCTATGCACTAGAGAAAGGGAGTAACATTATATTATCATTTTTTTTTTTGAAAAGGAGATAACTTCATTCAATTATCCATGGCCAGAATGGATGTACTGTCTTACACCAAAATCATAAATGGTCTAAGCTACCAGACAAAGGACAGGTGCATTCACTGTTAACACATTCGCTCACTTATTAAGCCTAACCACAAGAAATAAAATCCTCCCTACCAACTTCAGTTAAATAGTAACCTAGTCGCCTAGAGACCTCAATTGGTGTACAACTAGAGAAACTAAGATGCAAGTAGTAGAAGATTAAACTTCTAGTAATAGCTAGGCAAAGAAAACTGGAAAGACTAAAGCTTTCCTTTGCCCTTGTCTCTAGGGCTGGGAACTGTTCCAATGCTAGTAGGAAAAGTGATCTTCACAGGAGTACCACCAAGCTTCTTATTGGCATCTGAGCTTTGTTCTTGCTTCCAAGAGGCCTACCAGACTTCTTTTTTAGAGTGACCAAAGTAAGGTCACTATCCTCTTCAATGAGACCAAGTGCCTCCGCCTACAGTGTAGGAATCTTGCCACCCAAGATTGTTTTCAATTTCTTGGGAGAAGGATGGTTATCACCGTTACGCTCCCGTTTCTTGGAAGCCAGATCAATATGCTTCTTCTGCATACCTATAGGGACAACAAGATCATAAGAAACATCCACAACAGGTTCCTCACCTGAGGCTCCGGTACTCTCCAACCTGTGCTCCAAATGAATACCCGCAGACGTAGGACTGATTGCAGTTGGAACCGGATCTGTGGGAGAAGGAGGATCCGAGTTCAGACTCTCCACTCGGCGAAAAGATGGTCGCTTCTTCTTTGGGAAGGACAGGGAAGGAGAGAGAAGGTCTCCCTTGCTCTTAGCAGAAAAGGCAAAAGAGCTCCCTGAGGTCGAAGCTCCTGGAAAGTGTAGAACCTTAGGAGTAGGGTTTACTGCATTTGGCTCCTCACAAGCAATTCTGGCATGTGTGACCAAACCACACTGAGAGAATTTCCCCTGTAAATGCTCGAACTGGAATTGCAACATAGGTTCAACTCTGTTATCGAGGAAGGCTCTTCTTTCAAGCAGGATCGGTTTGGATATGTCATGGGTGAACAAAACCCTAATCACCCCCTTCGTAAACTCCTTCTTGTCGAAGTCCAAGAATCCACCCAACAGATTGCCAATCAATGTGAGATTCTCGGGTTCTTCATACAAATGAGGTATGCCAGAAACCCTAGCTCAGATCCGAAGATGCTTAAACGGAATCTCATGCAATGGCTTAACGCCATCATATTCTTCAAAACAGACAGGAGCATGATCAAAACACCGTACTCCCTCCCCGGAAGAACTTTATTACGATCACGTGCAGAAGCAAAAGAGAACAAGAACAGATCACCAGCCCGTTCCTGAATCTGGAACTCCTTATCCACCATCCAGGTTCGATTGAAGTAAGACATGAATACCTTTGGGTCGATAGGTTTTCGGGTCAAAGGCTTGCCAATGAGAAGGATTGGGAGGACTTGCGCCCCCAGATCAGGGGCTCGACCCCCTTCAGCAAGAGAAAGCGAGGCTGCAAAGCTCGCTGCTACCGCATCAATGGAGGCCATAGGCAAAGAGAAAGTAGGGGAGAAGAGAAGGGGACGAAGCAATTGTTGAGGGAGGCTAGGAGGCCGTAGGCAAACTAGGGTTGAGAGAAAAACTCTCCTAGGGTTTTTGTTTTGTTTTGGTGATGTCAGTAATATGATAAATCAAAAGCCTAATTCCTAAATCATCAAAGCATTTACATATCAGTTTTTAATGGTGCATCACTCTCTTAATGGCTGAATCAATCTCTTTATTTCTCATTATACTAATTAGTTTGTGTTTAAGAATAATAGAATTGAGAGAGATTGATGAGAGAATTGTGTATATCATTATTGAGAATAGGAGCCCTATATATAGGGATTACAAAGTACATGTTCTAATGTTACAAGGAAAACTAATCCGAGTAGGACTAGGAATTCTAGAACCTTCTCTCCTATTACAACCATGAAACTATTCCTAGTTTGATAAGGCACACTAAGTCGATTTTCCTTCAACACTCCCCCTTGTGCCGCTCAAACTTGGTGATGACGCTTCATCCGTTGCCTCGTTAAAAACCTTGCTTGAGTGAAAAACCCTGTGGGACAAAAATACGCTCGAGGAGGAGAAAAAGAGTACAACACGTCCACTACTCTTCGAGATCGAACATGTAGACATCATAACTCCCCCTGATGTCGATATCTCCCCCTGATTGCTACAATCGTGGGAGTTCGGATAACTTTCTCAATCCGATGCTCTTCACATGTTTCTCAAATGTGGATTTAGGTAACGACTTAGTGAAGTCCGCTACATTATCCTCTTATCGGATTTGATTCACTTCAATCTTTAGAAGTGATTGTTGTTGCTGATTATAGAAGAACTTAGGCGATATATGCTTGGTGTTGTCGCCTTTGATGAAACCTAACTTCATTTGTTCAATACAAGCTGCATTATCCGCATAAATGCATGTAGGTTCATCCGTGGTAGACATTAAACCACAACTTCCTTGAATATGTCTAATTATAGACCTTAGCCATATACATTCACGCACGGTTTCATGTAGAGCAATAATCTCTGCATGATTTGAGGAAGTAGCAACAAGGGTCTGTTTTGTAGACCTCCAAGATATCGCAGTCTTTCCCAAGGTAAAGACATAACCCGTTTGGGAGCGACCTTTGTGAGGGTCAGAGAGGTACCCTGCATCAGCAAAACCCATCAAAACATCATTGTCGTTTTGATGGAGGGGAGTAGGGAGACGCCGGCCACAATGGACGGGGGCGGCGCCGGCGACGGCAATATGGCCGGCGGTCAACTCTTGGACGGTGGCTTTTTGCCTTTTGGGGTCCGATCCCGAAATTCCGTCATTCCTTTTCTCTCTGTAGGGATAGAATAGGCCCATATCAATCGTACCTCTAAGGTATCGAAAGATTGTCTTTACACCAATCTAATGGCGGTGTGTTGGCGCAGAGCTATGTCTAGCTAACAAGTTCACTACGAAGGAGATGTTCGGTTTGTGCATTGAGCTAAGTACAATAATGCGCCTATTGCACTTAAGTAGGGCACTTCGGCCTCTAATGATTCTTCGTCCTCATCCTTTGGACGAAACGGATCTTTTCCAGGCTCAAGACTACGACCAATCATGGGAGTACTCACAGGCTTTGCTTTATCTTCATTAAAGCGCCTTAGAATTTTCTGAGTATATGCAGACTGATGGATCAAAATTTCATCACTACGGTGCTCGAGTTCTAAACCGAGA
The DNA here is from genome assembly GCF_958449725.1 of Rosa rugosa. Taxonomy (NCBI): domain Eukaryota; kingdom Viridiplantae; phylum Streptophyta; class Magnoliopsida; order Rosales; family Rosaceae; genus Rosa; species Rosa rugosa. The sequence continues at coordinate 19,311,933 of NC_084824.1, read as the reverse complement.
CAAAACCATGTTTTCCCAAGATCTTTCATCTCAAATTCAGATTTCAAGTATTTAGCAGTTTCCTTTAACTCATCTAGAGTTCCAATTAGGTTCATGTCATCGACATAAACTGCTACGATTACAAATCCGGAACTTGTTCTTTTAATGAACACGCATGGGCATATTTCATTGTTAATATATCTCTTCCCAATCAAGTAGTCACTTAGACGGTTATACCACATCCGTCCGGATTGTTTTAATCCATATAGTGAGCGTTTTAATCTTATTGAAAACGCGCTCCGTGGTTTAGAGCCACTTGATTTGGGTAATTGAAGTCCATCTGGAACCTTCATATATATCTCTGAATCTAGATCCCCATAGAGATATGCTGTAACCACATCCATAAGCTACATGTCAAGTTTTTCGGAAACTACCAAACTAACAAGGTAGCGGAACGTTATAACGTCCATTATGAGAGAATATGTCTCCTCGTAGTCGATTCCAGGGCGTTGTGAGAAACCTTGCGCCACAAGGCGGGCTTTATATCTTACCACCTCATTTTTCTCATTACGCTTTCTAACAAAGACCCATTTATGGCCAACAGGTTTTACATTAGGGGGTGTCTGCGTTATAGGCCCAAACACCTGTCTCTTTGTTAGTGAATCTAATTCAGCCTGGATCGCATCTTTCCATTTAGGTCAATCCGCTCTTCGTTGACATTCTTCAACAGAGCGAGGTTCGATATCATCATATTCTATAATTCCTTTAGCAATATGATATGCAAATGCATCATCAATAGCCATAGAATTTCTATCCATCATCTCATGTACACTAGTGTAATTCATGGAGATCTCTCTATTCTCTGGAGTTGGTTCTGACATTGGAGCGTCCCCCAATGATGTCTCTTGGACATAACCATAATCCAGAATATTCTCATGAGATGGATTATTTACATCGATGATTAATGGATTATTTTGTGCCAAACTCGCTTTCTTTCTTGGGCGAGAATCCATCGAACCTATAGGCCTCCCGCGCTTCCTGGCAGGAGCCATGGGCCTAACCACAACGTCCATCACTATGAGAGGGGACGTTGGCGCCATGCTCAGTTGCCCTTGAGATGGCGTCATGTCCTCTAATTTTAGGGACATCAATCCTTGCAGGCACGTTTGCAGCAGGTATGTGTGATCTCGTCACTTTAGTGATATCAGAAAACACATCAGGCATCGATTCTGCTACATTCTGAAGATCGAGAATTCTCCGCACTTCAATTTCGGACTGTGCGGTTCGGGGATCAAGATGAGACAGAGTGGGGACAGACCACGACAATTCCTGTCGTTCTTGTTAAACATTTATGTTCTTATCTCCCTTTAACGATGGGAAGACTGTCTCATCGAAGTGGCAATCTGCAAATCGAGCGGTAAAGAGATCGTCTGTCAAGGGTTCTATGTCGCGGACAATGGTTGGAGAATCATATCCAACGTAAACGCCTAATCGTCGTTGAGGACCCATTTTGGTGCGCTGTGGAGGCGCAATAGGCACATAGACTGCACATCCAAATATGCGTAAGTGTGAGACATCAGGGTCATACCCAGTGACCATCTGGGACGCAGAAAAGGGTTGAGTGGCAGTGGGCCTCAGACGAATAAGCACAGTTGCATGCAATATTGCATAGCCCCAAGTAGAAATAGGGAGATTGGTACGCATTACCAATGCCCTAGCAACCATTTGTAGTCGTTTAATGGCGGCTTCTGCGAGACCATTTTGGGTGTGAACATGAGGAACTGGATGTTCAACTTCAATCCCAATGGACATGCAATAATCATCAAAAGTTTTTGATGTAAACTCCCCAGCGTTGTCTAATCTGATAGACTTAATAGGATGATCAAGGTGGTGAGCCCTTAACTTAATTATTTGTGCTAGGAGTTTAGCAAATGCAGCGTTCCTTGTGGACAATAGCATGACATGTGACCAGTGTGTCAATGCATCAACCAACACCATAAAATATCTAAATGGTCCGCATGGTGGTTGAATAGGTCCACAAATATCACCTTGGATTCTCTGTAAGAATGGTATATTTTCTTTAGTGTCTTTTGCATAGGATGGTCTCGATCCTAATTTTGCTAAAGAGCAGGCTTTGCAGAACGAATGATGGGCTTTAGAAACAACCAATGAGGATTTTGGTTGAGCCACGAAGTCACAATTGACTTTAGAAGCAAAATTTGGAGTAGAAAAAGCATTGGTGGCGTCAATGCCACCTTGAGGCCGCAGGGGGACGATGGCGCCGGCCAAGGATGGCCGGTTCTGGGGGTGAACGGGGCCGTGAGGCGCAGGTGCTCTTTCGGTGTCCAAAATCCGATTTTTACTTCTTTTCGTTTTGAAAAATGGATGTCCGTGTGAAGTTTTTAATATACGGATCATCATATCACGACCTGGGTGTCCTAAACGGTCATGCCAAAGCCTATATGTGTCAGAATCTCATAAATCATCTCTCATAACATGATTGGATTCAATTATTCGAATAGTGGTTGCATACAACCCACTAGATCGACACATAAGTTTCTCTAATACTCGTTTATGTCCGTAGTCATTAGAAGTGATGCAAAAGAACTCTTGTCCATTCTCACAATGTGTTTCCACATGAAAACCATTGGCTCTTATATCTTTGAAGCTCAATAGGGTTCTTCCTGCCCTAGGAGCGTAGAGAGCTTTAGTGACATTAATGATTGTGCCATGTGGCAACAAGAATTGAGCTGGTCCTTGACCATGAATCAATTTAGATGACCCTTCCATCGTAGTCACTGAAGATCGAGTAGGCGTCATCTCAAGAAATAACTGCCTATTTCGAAGTATGGTGTGCGTAGTAGCACTATCCACAAGGCATTCTAGCTCTCCGGGAAACATACTTGAATGGATAAAGTTCGAATAAAAAAGGACACTTTATTCCAATGAAAGCCAATGATTACGTCAAAGTTTCTAAATTTAATCCAAAAGGATAATCAAGTTTAGACAAGTAGTAGTTACTCAATCTGTTTGGTAATTCCAATTTGGTTGTGACCAGGTAAGGTAAGGCGAGATTTTGGTGGAGCGTTGCTCACTTTTAAAATCGTTCTCTCAGTTCAAACCATTCCTAGACATCACAATTACTCTTGAGTGCACCTAGTGAGAAAAAGTTATAACCACTGTCTATGTTGATAGTTTCCAAATTTTTAGATCTAGATTGAAACCAATGACGTTTATATGGTCAAATTTTTATGCTTACAAACGCTCTTAGTTCGTAAAAATCGATGTTCACGGACGCTCTTAGTCCGAAGATCACGAACGCTCTTAGTCGTATAGCGTGAATCCCCACGATTCCGCTTTTAGCAAATCGAACCCACCTTACAGAAAAGTGGGATGTAGAAGAAGGGATTTTGTAAGTCCCCGAAGAAAAATAAAAATAAATTTCAATTTCAACAATGGGAACAACTTACTAGTGAAAAATTACTCATGAATTTCGGAATTTGAAATTCTCAATACACCCGCGTGTTGGTGCAAGCGTGCTATCGATCCTGGTTTGGGGATTGCAAACAATCTTTCAATCCCTGCTGTGTGGCCGATATAGGTCTGGCCGAGGTAAGCCGAGGAGCTGGCCGACAGATGCGTACGCAGGGGCGCGTAGGCGCTGCAGGGGCAGGCACGCAGATGAGGCTAGAGTGGGCTAGGAGCTGCTGCAGTGATGCTTGAAGGTGGCAGCAGTGGTTTTCAAGGATTTTTTGTTGAAAATCGGAGCAGATTTGCCTCTTAACAGCTTTCACTTCGATTGGTGTACAGGTCTCAAAACAACTCCGATAAGGCTGAAATTTGGAGGTTAGATAGAAAAGACAGAGACGAACAACTTTGATGAAGTAAGAATTTTGATCTGAGGTCCCTATCAAGACGTTTCGGGGCTTTCAAGAAGGCAGATCTGCACAGGAACTAGCGTCCTGCTGTGCTGCAGGGGCAGCAGGCGTGCGGCGATGCTGCAGGGGCAGTAGGCGGCACACGGGCGCGTAAGGGCTGCAGGGGCAGCATGCAATGCAGGGGCGCGCAGGTGGGCAGCAGCGGCTAGTCTAGCACAGGCTAGGTGCAACGGTGAAAAGGTGATGTTGAAGAATTTTCTGGTTTTGGATTTTTGATCTCAATGTTAGGGCTCGTGTTGATAACGTGTTTAAGTAAAAGGGAATTGAGAGAGATTGATGAGAGAATTGTGTATATCATTATTGAGAATAGGAGCCCTATATATAGGGATTACAAAGTACATGTTCTAATGTTACAAGGAAAACTAATCCGAGTAGGACTAGGAATTCTAGAACCTTCTCTCCTATTACAACCATGAAACTATTCCTAGTTTGATAAGGCACACTAAGTCGATTTTCCTTCAACAGTTTGATCCTATATTTTTGACTTTATAGCAATTACTGTAATTGATGTACATATGCTTAATTTGTATAATCACACATCATTTGTATATGGCCACACGCCTACACTATTGTAATACAAATACCAATGAAATCTCAAGTTTGAGGTGTGCAACACAATTACAAAATCAGATTGATGGTATCAGAGGGAGCCTTAGTCTAAAAACATAGATATATTTATTCCATCAAAGCATACAACATAGTCATGGGTTGCTTCGAAGTACAATGAACAGCTTTCCTTTGTTAAACATATAAGCCAAAGACCAAAATTCCAATGACACTTTCTATACTCCTGGTTCTGTATTCTTTTCTCTGTGTTGCCTTCTTTGAGCTAAAATTAATAGCAGAATGCCTACTCTGCAGGCTCAGTTTGATTTGGTGGTTTCTGCCACAATTTTTTTTGCTCTTCAAAACTTGCTAATACAGCAGACTGCTTTGAATCACTTAGCCGTTCTGCGAAAAGTTCATAATATGCCCTGGGATTTACTTTGTCCAATACTTTGACTAATTTTCCTTGGTTTTGATAAGTCAAAATTTCCCCATCTCTGGATTCAATATCATCAGCAAACACTTTGAAGTGTTTGAGTTTGAAGCTTTGGCTCAGATGAGAATCACCGTCCAAGAGAACTGCACCAAGGAGTTCCCCTGAGAAAGTTCCCTGCAGCATAATTACATATGAGAACAAAGATCATTCAATAGAGGGTGACCAAATGTTGTTGGAATCAAGTAGAGCTCATGTCATAAATTTCTCAAGCTCTTTAAATGTGTATCATCTTATTTGCAGCCGATCATTAATCTTTCTTTAGTAGAAACAAACTGTGGGGTAACCAAACTCTGAACTCTCAGTCGGTTCTTGTTTTCAAGTATGCTGTCAGAGTAACAGTTTCACAACATAGCAGCCCAAATACATAGTAACAGAACATTGACCAAAATGGTTGGGAAATGTTCTCTTGGCAAACATTCCTGGCATGTTATGTTGGTACTGTCAATTTGAATCAATGATCAAGTATGTAGTGCAGATTATTCTCTCAATGCATAGCATGCTAGATATCACAAACAGAAGAATATTCCTAAAATCGCTACATGCATGAAAAACCTGTCATAATACTGCTAAAGTATTTAGGCATTTTCTTAGATAAGAAGCATTACCATGTGGTGATAGCTATGGTGTAATTGTTGCAAACGGTATAGCCTTGACAGCAATCGCCAGGCAAACAGAGCTTCTGGTGTTGTCTTCTTCGTGCTGCGCAGCCTTTTTAATATTTTTGGAAAATCACTAACTCTCTGCTGGATGCCAAGAGGAATGAGTGTGATGTTAAGTGAGGAATCAAACACAGTCTTTGCAGCCAAAGGGTCAAGAAACATATTGAACTCGGCATATTCACTGGAAGGAATCGAAAACACATTTCCTTTGTCATTTTCACTGCGGCAGATATGTCCTCCAACTATATACACATCCTGCAATGAACATCATCATCATGGTATCATGTCATTGTTAGCTTGATATACCTTGTTCACGCATTATAAACTAAAACCAACTTACCTGAATTAGAGAGCTAGTGTTATTTTCCGACAAAATAATGCTTGCTAGAGTAGTCAATGGTCCATTGGTCAATATGATAACCTTAGATCCTGGATCCAATGTTTTCACCACAGACTCCCAAACTTCCAATGCTAGTGGTTGCCTGAGTTCAGGGTTATCTGTATCCCGTGGGGCTTGATATTTCACAGAATTTTCTGCTGTATACCTGATGTAACAGCAACTTAAAGTTTCAGTCAATGTCCTAGGATTAGGCAATTAAAAATAGCCTAAAGCCAAAACTTTTTCATGTGATTGTAATTTCTGTTACCTTCTTGGGCTTCGAGGTAAGTCACGAGCGAGGCCGTAGAGAGTGTCTGAATCCAGTAATCCACCACCCCCATGTGGGATAGCCTTAACATTTTTGCAGTCTCCAACCGCAGAGAAAGATGGGTCAGATTGGTTCATAGCAAATACATCTCCTCGACCAACTGGAATGTCGTCACGACCCATCATATGCAGCAAGTCATATATGATATCTATTGTTGCAGCATTTGCCCAACCAGTAGGGGTCACTAGTATTGCCTGAAAGCAAAGAGAAAGCCACTTGGTTTAGTTACATTCAAAGATATGTGAGCAGTGCTAAAATTGAAGCAATAAAAAACAAACACCACAAAACAATTTAGATACCAAGGGTATTATAAGAAACTCTAGTCGTGTTTTAAAAGTTAAAACTCTAGTGGTGCGTGGGAGTCTAAGACTGCTAGCGAAAGTAAATCCCAAATTCCCAAGGCATATTATGAACCCAGATGCCAACTTACGCTACTCTTTCACTTCAACAGGAAAAATAAACTCTACCTTGAGATTAATCTCTTCAACAGGAACTTTGAGGAGGTAAAGCAAAGCTAGAAAGTCTCCAGCACTCATATCCATGTCAAACACAACAGGTTTGCCCAGTTTAGTATTTCCAAAATCTGGTTTATATGTCACTTCCTTGTAGAAAGGAAATTGTGTTGTAAAATTGAATTTCCCTGTTTGTTGAGGGCTGTTTAGAACCTGTAAAAGCCAAATGGAAAAAAGTGCTAATATCATTATGTCATCCATATATATCACAAAACATTGCAGAAACTTAAACGAAAAGGGTATCTTATTGAACTTACTTCCAAGAAGCTTTTAAAGAATTCTCTGTTAAGTGGGCTTTCAACATCCTTATTTGGTTTTGCTTTTGTAGCAACAAGCACTGTCACTGCCTCTGGACCTGTTACTTCTGCTGTATAACCATCCTGTTGGATTGAGTTGCAGCAAATGTTACATCAACATTTGTAGAAGACAAAATATAAACATTTGCATTGTTTTCAATCAGAAATGTTCCCTTGCTATACGATCTTGCATGTTACTAAACTCGGAATTGGGATCATTACTAAGGTTGATTCTTTGTCCAAACATCTTATGCTGTTAGACTCGGCAAAGAGAATACAGAGACACACCGGTTGAAAACATTAGAACCAAAAACACTAGCGGAAACTTTGGCTACAAGCACAAGACTACAAAGAAATGACTTTTGGATGTCACAAGGTAGAAAGCAAGTACCTTGCATTTTCCTTTCCCATTCTTCACAATGCAGAATGGATCTCTAAGACCAGTTTGGACATGACCACTATGCACACCATTTTTTGATAAGTTGAATTTCGGAACTTTAAGGCCGTCAAAGAAAGGATCGGAGCCATCAGAGACCCCATAAGGTTCATTCGAAGTAATAACAGTTATGTTCATGTACTCCATTTCAGCAAATTCATTCTCTGGATGACTGCTATTATCCGAGTTTTGCATGATTGAGACTGCTACACCAGATGTAAAAGAGTCCCACATAAAATAGCTCTGCAGATAGTTCAATAGTATCATATATTCATTTGAATCATAATTAAAAAGAAATAATGTAATGACATAAATATGAGAACTCTTGTAACATAACATCAAACATAACCAGGGATTTACAGTGAAGAATTGGTTGTCGAACCAAGTATCATGTTGCATTTTCAAGGACTTGAAGCAATATTGTGCCTCATATGTAGTCTGACTCTTCTCAAATGCTTCATAGAAGTTTTGATTAATCGGAATGGTGTTTGTTGCATCTAAAGGAACAAGGGTGACAGGAATTCCTGAATGAATAACCTGAGAAGATCAATATCACAGTCAACCAAAGCCATTTTTAGCTCACAAGTCCTGTATTCTCTTTGCACAAGTTATGAGAAATATGTACACTTCATATACTGTAGTATGTAACTGACAAACAACCTAGACCGAAAAGTCTGAGCTGCTAGGGAATTAGCCAATGACGTATATTAAGCAAACCCCCTCCCCCATGTGCAGTGCTATCCTCTAACTGTATTGTTCAAGGAAGGGTTTGCACATTCCATCCCAAAAAGAAGCCGGGAATGGGGATCAGAGAGGTTTCAACTCAGAACTCTGAAAAACTCTAGTATCATATCGAAGTTAAACAACTCTTTAATCCTAAAAGTTCAGTAATTAATTTACTTATTAGAGAATGTATCGATGCAATGCATGTCAAACTAACCTGGTAAGCAGCAAAAGGGTCTCCATAGATATTGAACTCTGCATAAGGATTACTGGTATAGTCAGTGAACAAGTTACCAGGATCACCACACTGCTCAGGCACACAAGTCGAGGTGGCATTTTTGGGGCAACAACCAGTTGGGTTCTTTGATCTCACACCACCCCCCATCACATAAATATGCTTAACATTCTTCTTCAAGTGTGGATTATTCATAAGGAATATGGCAAAGTTTGTATGTGCTCCTATAACAATCACAGTTATTTTGGGACCTGCAGATATTTTGTCAATCATCACTTGCTGAGCAGTAGGTTGTCGAAATGGACTATATCTCCTGCTCCCCTAATTTCATTGAAAGAAGAAAAGAGTAAACAAAGAAAATAAATGTATGACCATAGTAATAAGAAGAAAAAAATAACAGTCCTGTATTTGTCGTATATGAATCAATTGAATGCTCAATTAGGTTCAGAAAATAACTGTAACATTGTGAAAATACATCACTCTGCAAGGGCTTAAAACAGTGTAACTAGACCTGTCAATAAATCTGATATAGATCAGATCAACCTATGTCCGATTGAATCTGATTAGAAAACTATTCTAGCTCTTCTCCTCCTAAGGATAATTGATAACATAACTAAATCTAGACTCAAAAAAAAAAAAAGAGAAAGAACTGCTGATATATAAAAGTACATGATTTGTGTAATCTACTCGTACCTGTGGGAGAAAAGCTTTTCGGATGCCAAAATTAGTATCGATATCTAATCGACCTCCAGGTCCTACAGGAATAGCTTGTCTATATCTGCATCCTCCTGCTGTTGTAGTTCCCTGATATTCAATTTTGAACTCTATTAATCAATCTTCATCTGATCATAGTTAAGCATGGACAACGATATGATATTATGTTTTCAAGTTGTCAATTTGGTTGAATACGTATCCATTTAGTCACTTATGTAAAACCAATAGTTCAATTTGATAGTATGAAAATGTAACATATCAAACTGTCCAGACAGAAATTATTTCCCAATTAATGAAGTCAGTGTATGAGAGACTGCGAGTAGTTCATGCCTGTTCGATTAATGGAAGATATCCACCAACATTTGGGAGAATTGTACCATCTTCTAGTATACCACCCTCACCTCCAACTCCAACAGCAACATCATCACGTCCCATCATGTAAAGGAGGTCATATATATGGTTCACAGCATGCCCCGAATTGGTCCACGCATTTGCATTGACTGTTACTGCCTATGGTAACAAGAATTTCAATATCAAATCATGTGCAATAATAGAGAGTTGAACAATGTAATGGCCAGAAGCATTATTGAAGGCAATGCTAGCTGTTAACTGAGGGATATTTTCCAGTGTTTTTGAGATAAAATTTTAAATCTTTTAGTTTTCTACATGGTCAAGTTCAGTAATAATCAATATCAACACGATGGAGAAAGCAGAAAAATGTGTGTCCCCCAACATGGTGACTTAATGAGATAATGCAATAATATAAAATCATGTGACAATGCTGAATGCTCAGTTATGCATCCAACTAAAAAGTATTAAAAACTTAAGAGTTTACTACTTTAGCATTAGATTTTGTTTCCGATGATGCTTTACCATTAGAATTACAAGAGCATAAGTTTATAGTTTAGTTCTCATGTTTAAAAAAAATGTTAAAGAAAACGATGTGATATAAAACAACAAAACACTAGCGATGTCTTTATTAAAGTTTTTGTTGAAGGAATATCGATTTAGTGTGCCTTATCAAACTAGGAGTAGCAATAGGAGAGAAGGTTCTAGATTTCCCAATCCTACACGGATTGGTATTTCTTGTAACATTAGAACTAGTACTTTGTAATCCCTATATATAGGGCTCCTATTCTCAATAATAATACACACAATTCTCTCTACAATTTCTCTCAAATCTCTTTTTCCTTAAACACGTTATCAGCACGAGCCCAACCACAAAAGCCAAAAAGCCAAAACCCGAAAAGAATTTCATATCGCCAAAACTGCCGCAGCCCCTAACCCGTGCTAGCATTACTGCAGCCTGCCCCGCACGCGCCCCTGCGCTCCCGCGCCTAGCTCGCTAGCCTCGCTAGCATCTGCGCCCAGCTGCCCCGCGCTACGCGCCTCTGCGTCCGTTGCAGCCTTGCTCCACACGCTGCCTCAGCAGCTTCTGCGCACCCGTGTGCTTGCTGCCCCGTAGCTTCCGCGCACCTGCAGCCCTTTGCAGCGCCCCCTGCCGCTGCAGCAGCCCTGCAGTCCTACCGCGTCCCACAACGTGCCTGCAGCTCAGCATCGCTGCCCCTGCAGCATCACCGCAGCCCCTGTTGCTTGTGTACCCTGCTGCCCCTGCAGCGTCTGCATCCTAGCTACGTTTTGTAGCCCCCGTTGGCTAGCAACCCAACCTGCCGGCCACACTCTCGGCCCCATCCCATTAGTACACAAGCCTAGCACCGCCGAGCCATTAGCCACGAGCAGGATTGTAAACAAGTTACAATCCCAGGTTAGGATCGAACATCCACTTCAATCCTAGCTTAGGATTAAGGTAACATATGCAATCTCGACCCAGGATCGATAGCACACCTGCGATCCTACACGCCTGCATCGACACGCGCGTGATCCAAATACAAGTAAGTATTCAAAAGAGTAAGTTTTGAAGTTCCTATAATTCAAAATTTAATTTTTCCGGAGACTTACAAAATCCTTTCTTCTACATCCCACCTTTCTGTAACGTGGGTTCGATTTGCTAAAAGCGGAATCGTGGGGATTCATGCTACATACGAACTAAGAGCGTTCGTAATCTTCGGACTAAGAGCGTCCGTGAGCATCGATTTTTACGAACTAAGAGCGTTCGTAGGCTACGGACTAAGAGTGTTCGTAAGCATAAAAATCTGACCATATAAGCGTCATTAATTGGTTTCAATCCATATCCAAAAATTTGGAAACAATCAACAAAGACAGTGGTTATAACTCTTTCTCACTAGGCGTACTCAAGAGTAATTGTGATGTCTATGCAATGTTTGAACTGAGAGAACGGTTTTAAAAGTGAGCAACGCTCCACCAAAATCTCGCCTTACCTTACCTGGTCACAACCAAATTGGAATTACCAAACGAATTGAGTAACTACTACTTGTCTAAGCTTGATTATCCTTTTTGGATTAAATTTAGAAACTTTGACGAAATCATTGGCTTTCATTGAAATAAAGTGTCGATTTTGATTTGAACTTTATTAATTTCAAGTATGTTTCCCGGAGAGCTAGAATGCCTCGTGGATAGTGCTACTACGCACACCATACTTCGAAATAGGCAGTTATTTCTTGAGATGACGCCTACTCGATCTTCTGTGACTACGATGGCTGGATCATCTCAATTGATTCATGGTCGAGGACCAGCTCAATTTCTGTTGCCAAATGGCACAATTTTAAATGTCACCGAAGCTCTTTATGCTCCTAGGGCAGGAAGAACCCTTTTGAGCTTCAAAGATATAAGAGCCAATGGTTTTCATGCGGAAACGCATTGTGAGAATGGACAAGAGTTCCTTTGCATCACCTCTAATGACTACGGACATAAAAGAGTCTTAGAGAAACTTATGTGTCGCTCTAGTGGGTTGTATGCAACCACTATTCGAGTCATTGAATCCAACCATGTCATGAGAGATGATTTATGGGATTCCGACACATATAGGCTTTGGCACGACCGTTTGGGACACCCAGGTCGTGACATGATGATCCGTATATTAAAGACTTCACACGGACATCCATTTTTCAGAACAAAAAGAAGTAAAAATCGGATTTTGGACACCGAAAGAGAACCTGGGCCTCACGGCGCCGTTCACCCCCAGGACCGGCCATCCTTGGCCGGCGCCGCCGTCCCCCTGCGGCCTCAAGGTGGCATTGACGCCACCAATGCTCTTTCTACTCCACATTTTGCTTCTAAAGTCAATTGTGACTTCGTGGCTCAACCAAAATCCTCATTGGTTGTTTCTAAAGCCCATCATTCGTTCTGCAAAGCCTGCTCTTTAGCAAAATTAGGATCGAGACCATCCTATGCAAAGGACCCTAAAGAAAATATACCATTCTTGCAAAGAATCCAAGGTGATATTTGTGTACCTATTCAACCATCATGCGGACCATTTCGATATTTTATGGTATTGGTTGATGCATCGACACGCTGGTCACATGTCATGCTATTGTCCACAAGGAACGCTGCATTTGCTAAACTCCTAGCACAAATAATTAAGTTACGGGCTCACCACCCTGATCATCCTATTAAGTCTATAAGATTAGACAATGCTGGGGAGTTTACATCAAAAACTTTTGATGAATATTGCATGTCCATTGGGATTGATGTTGAACATCCAGTTCCTCATGTTCACACCCAAAATGGTCTCGCAGAAGCCGCCATTAAACGTCTACAAATGGTTGCTCGAGCATTGGTGATGCGCACCAATCTCCCTATTTCTGCTTGGGGCTATGCAATATAGCATGCAACTGTGCTTATTCGTCTGAGGCCCACTGCCACTCAACCCTTCTCTGCGACCCAGATGGTTACTGGGTATGAGCCTGATGTCTCACACTTACGCATATTTGGGTGTGCAGTTTATGTGCCTATTGCGCCTCCACAGCGCACCAAAATGGGTCCTCAACGACGATTAGGCGTTTATGTTGGATATGATTCTCCAACGATTATCCGCTACATAGAACCCTTGACAGGCGATCTCTTTACCGCTAGATTTGCGGATTGTCACTTCGATGACACAGTCTTCCCGTCGTTAGGGGGAGATAAGAACATCAATGTTCAACAGGAACGACAGGAATTGTCGTGGTCTGTCCCCACTCTGTCTCATCTTGATCCCCGAACACGACAGTCCGAAATTGAAGTGCGGAGAATTCTCGATCTTCAGAACGTAGCATAATCGATGCCTGATGCGTTTTCTGATATCGCTAAAGTGACGAGATCACACATACCTGCTGCAAACGTGCCTGCAAGGATTGATGTCCCTAAAAGTAGAGGACATGATGCCAACTCAAGAATGCATGAGCATGGCGCCAACGTCCCATCTCACAGTGATGGTGACGTTATGGCTAGGCCCACGGCTCCTGCCAGGAAGCGCGGGAGGCCCATAGGTTCGATGGATTCTCGCCCAAGAAAGAAAGCGAGTTTGACACACAATAATCCATTAATCATTGATGTGAATAATCCATCTCATGAGAATATTCCGGACTATGGTTATGTCCAAGAGACATCATTGGGGGACGCTCCAATGTCAGAACCAACTCCAGAGAATAGAGAGATCTCCATAAATTACACTAGTGTACATGAGATGATGGATAGAAATTCTATGGCGATTGATGATGCATTTGCATATCATATTGCAAAAGGAATTATAGAATATGATGATATCGAACCTCGCTCTGTTGAAGAATGTCAACGAAGAGCAGATTGGCCTAAATGGAAAGATGCGATCCAGGTTGAATTGGATTCACTAACAAAGAGACAGGTATTTGGGCCTGTAACGCAGACACCCCCAAGTGTAAAGCCTGTTGGCCATAAATGGGTCTTTGTTAGAAAGTGTAATGAGAAAAATGAGGTGGTAAGATATAAAGCCCGCCTTGTGGCGCAAGGTTTCTCACAACGCCCTGGAATCAACTACGAGGAGACATATTCTCCCGTAATGGACGTTATAACGTTCCGCTACCTTGTCAGTTTGGTAGTTTCCGAAAAACTTGACATGCAGCTTATGGATGTGGTTACAGCATATCTCTATGGGGATCTAGATTCAGAGATATATATGAAGGTTCCAGATGGACTTCAATTACCCAAATCAAGTGGCTCTAAACCACGGAGCGCGTTTTCAATAAGATTAAAACGCTCACTATATAGATTAAAACAATCCGGACGGATGTGGTATAACCGTCTAAGTGACTACTTGATTGGGAAGGGATATATTAACAACGAAATATGCCCATGCGTGTTCATTAAGAGAACAAGTTCCGGATTTGCAATCGTAGCAGTTTATGTCGATGACATGAACCTAATTGGAACTCTAGATGAGTTAAAGGAAACTGCTAAATACTTGAAATCCGAATTTGAGATGAAAGATCTTGGGAAAACACGGTTTTGTCTCGGTTTAGAACTCGAGCACCGTAGTGATGGGATTTTGATCCATCAGTCTGCATATACTCAGAAGGTCCTAAGGCGCTTTAATGAAGATAAAGCAAAGCCTGCGAGTACTCCCATGATCGGCCGTAGTCTTGAGCCCGGAAAAGATCCATTTCGTCCAAGGGATGAGGACGAAGAACCATTAGAGGCCGAAGTGCCCTATTTGAGTGCAATAGGCGCATTATTGTACTTAGCTCAATGCACAAGACCGGATATCTCATTCGCAGTGAACTTGTTAGCTCGACATAGCTCTGCGCCAACACGCCGCCATTGGATTGGTGTAAAGACAATCTTTCGATACCTAAGAGGTACGATTGATATGGGCCTATTCTATCCCTACAGAGAGAAAAGGAATGACGGAAAGTTGGGATCGGACCCCAAAAGGCAAAATGCCCCCGTCCATGGAATGGCTGCCGGCCATGTTGCCGGCGCCGCCGCCGCTCATGGTGGCCGGCGTCCTCCTATCTCTCTCCATCAAAACGACAATGATGTCTTGATGGGTTTTGCTGATGCAGGGTACCTCTCTGACCCTCACAAAGGTCACTCCCAAACAGGTTATGTCTTTACCATGGGAAGCACTGCGATATCTTGGAGGTCTACAAAACAGACCCTTGTTGCTACTTCCTCGAATCATGCAGAGATTATTGCTCTACATGAAGCCGTTCGTGAATGTATATGGCTAAGGTCTGTGATTCGACATATTCAAGGAAGTTGTGGTTTGAAGTCTACCACAGATGAACCTACATGCATTTATGAGGATAATGCAGCTTGTATTGAACAAATGAAGTTAGGTTTCATCAAAGGCGACAACACCAAGCATATATCGCCTAAGTTCTTTTATAATCAGCAACAACAATCACTTCTAAAGATTCAAGTGAATCAAATCCGATCAGAGGATAATGTAGCGGACTTATTCACTAAGTCGTTACCTAAATCCACCTTCGAGAAACATGTGAAGAGCATCGGATTGAGAAAGTTATCCGAACTCCCACGATTGTAGCAATCAGGGGGAGATATCGACATCAGGGGGAGTTATGATCTCTGCATGTTCGATCTCGAAGAGTGAAGGACGTGTTGTGCTCTTTTTGTCCTTCGACCAGGGTTATTTTTATCCCACAGGATTTTTGTTACCTGGCAAGGTTTTTAACGAGGCAACGGATGAAGCGTCACCACCAAGTTTGAAGCGGCACAAGGGGGAGTGTTGAAGGAATATCGATTTAGTGTGCCTTATCAAACTAGGAGTAGCAATAGGAGAGAAGGTTCTAGATTTCCCAATCCTACACGGATTGGTATTCCTTGTAACATTAGAACTAGTACTTTGTAATCCCTATATATAGGGCTCCTATTCTCAATAATAATACACACAATTCTCTCTACAATTTCTCTCAAATCTCTCTTTCCTTAAACAGTTTTTGTATTCATTGAACATTATCATATAGTGATCCGACATACGAGCTAGTCTTTAGTTAGGCCGTATTGCCAAAAACAATAGTCTGACCGTTCAATATTGTCTTGCCAAGTGTACAAGTTAAAAAAAATATATATAAGGATAAATTTTTTTCCGTAAAAAACATTAGGTGTTTTGGGTATAAAGTTTTATTTTATTTTTTGAACAATAGCAACACAAATGACTTTTTGCTGTAATGGACATTGATTGGTTGACTGGACCTGACACGTGAATGTACAAATAATTACTCAAGTGATTAAAAGATGTAGTTACTGAAAAGTAAAATGGAAACGAAAGTTCTCTTACCCCATTTGACCAAAAAGGTTAAAATCCAACGTTTAGCTTTGTAAAAAGTTAGCACTTTAGCCAACATAATAGAAATAGAAAGATCCAAAAGAATGATTTAGAGTTTTCGACTGGTCATTATTATAATTAAATTCCTTTTTCAGAAAAATAACAGATATATTGATTGATCCACTCGATTAAATGGTCTATTTATTTTATTCGTGCCTGTAGGACGACTTAAAGTGGGGTATGTATTTCAACTTTTGCAAATAGTCATCCAAAGAAATTTAAGTTCTGCATGATATGACGCTACAGGTTAATTTTCAGAATTTGAATCAACCAAAACTTGGATTGTATTTCGGGCAAAACTTAAACTATGAGCAAGCAATCAACTTATATATATGAAAATGAAAAATATATGACCTGAGGTTTTGCTAAAAATGAATAATATATCATGATTATGAACTAACCTCCAACTGAAACTCTGATCTGTTGAGCTTCAAGAGGTACAAGAGAGCAAAGAAATCATCGGTGTCGACGTCGGTATCCAAAAGAATCCGGCGAGGGCGTCCCTCCACCACAGTCTGCAAGCTACCCCCGATAACCACAACTAGTACCACAAGCACTCCCCAAGAAAAGTGCTTCTGCAACAGCATTTTCTCAGCTAGCTAGTTGTGAACTAGTACGACTCTTTATGATCTCTTTCTGGTTTTCAACAACAACCCAGAAATCTTTCCCTACTGGAGAGCCTTCAACCAAAACGAGCTCATATTTATATCAAGATTCACACAGAAAGGAACACAAGGTAAGGTAAACAGAGAAACCAAGAGGACACAAGGCAGGCTAGTGATTAAACAATACGAACCAACACAGCAAAGAAGCTATAGCTAGACAGACCAAAGTTGACAAATCAATTATGAAAAGTATGGGAGACACGTCACACACGCCGGAGGCACGTGAATAGAAACAAGGCTTAAGAATCGCTGCTGGTTTTTCTTTCATGTATGGATTGCCAAGCACAATTTTTATTACCCCCAAATCGTTCTCTTTTTACCACCGAATAATATTGTGTTTTTTTTTTTTTTTTTTGAATTTGTGTTTTAGGATGGTGAGGTTTTGACAAGTAGTAATGATGCAAGTGTTAATTTATTAGTTATTACACAATGAGCGTAGACCATGGAGGTCCAATCATGTTGGTTCAATATTCCCTATGATGTCAGAATGAGAAAGTTTTCTTTTCTTCTTTTGACCCTCTCTATTTGCCCTTTTTTTTGGTCAACTGTAACTTAATTAAAGAGGGCCGCCTTGATGAGATAGACAAGCTTATTTATGAGACAGACAACCCTCTCTATTTCCCTATTTGGGACCCTTTATGAGACAGACAACCCTCTCTATTTCCCTATTTGCGACCCTTTATGAGATAGAGAAGCCAATTCTCTCTGGTAAGAGCAAGTTTACCTGTTGAGTTGAGGTCACTGGGTCAATACTATTCAATACTTTTTGCTTTTCATTTCCACCATCTAGGTTATTGGGTCAGATACTGTTTACAAAATGTCACTCTAAATCACTTTCTGGGTCAATTTCGTGACCTGCCAACTGATATTCGGTGACATTTTGTGAACAGTATCTGATCCAATAACCTAGATGGTGGAAATGAAAAGCAAAAAAGCATTGAATACTATGTACTATATATATATATATATTATATATATATATATATATATATATATATTAAAGTAAAATGGATTTGGTATTATTTATTTAATAGTGACCGGATCATTTTGCCACTGCATTCTTTGAAATTTTATCTAATTACTTCTGACACGTGTTCTGTGTTACTATGTTGTTTCAGGGTGTTTTCTCTTCTTTGCTCCACCAAACGATAGAGGGAGCTGAGCGATTCCATCTTTTTTTTTTTACTCCACTACGCTCTGTTTGTTTTTCACTTTTCCTTCACTTGCGCCGAGTGATAGAGAGAGACATAAAGGGAAGATTGTTCTTCTTCTTTACGCGACTTGGCCAGAAAAAGAGGAATGGAGAACTGAAGAGCTTTCCATCTAAGGAAGAAGATCACGAATCTAGGTATTTGATTTTCGATTCTTTTTGTTTTTTTAATAAGTTTCTTGACTTTCTTCTGGTTTCTCATGCATTGGTTTTTTGTTTTGATTATAATATTTTCATACTAAAGAGCACAAACAAGATGAAATCTTTGAAATTGGTTAGAATATGAAAGTGAAAAATCATGTGTTAACGATCTATATATGTTTGTTTTGAAAGAAATCTGCAATCTTTCACTGAATACTACAGTATAACCCTCCTAATGTCATATGCCCTTATTGTTACTACCTTATGAAAATTATGTGAAGAAACAGACAACATCTTATGTCCAATATAGCTTATGAACCTATGACTTCACTGTCACTAATTTCTACCTTCTTCTATTCCTTTATTGATGTAGCTTCAGAGTAACTGTAGTTATAGAAGATGAGTGATGAAAGCACCGCCATCATTATGGGAAAACCAGCTTATGAAATATGTAAATTTACAGTGACAGTATAAAGCTAATTAGCAAGCAAACAAACCTGCAGCATCGCGCGAGAGAAATTTGCTAGTATATATACTAAAGTAGAATGGATTTGGTACTATTCATTTAATAGTGACCGGACCATTTTGCCCCTGCATTTTTTGAAATTTTACTAAAGTAGAATGAGTTTGGTACTATTTATTTAATAGCGATCAGACCATTTTGCCCCTGCATTCTTTGGAATTTTACCTAATTACTCCTGGTAAGTGTCCGTCTTATGTGTTACTGAGTTATTTCAGGGTATTTTCCATTCTTTGCTCCACCGAATGACAGAGGGAGCTGAGCGATTCCATCTGTTTCTTTTGCTTTGCTCCACTATGCTCTGTTTGTTTTCCACTTTTCCTTCACTTGCACATAGAGAGAGAGAGAGAGAGAGAGAGAGAGAGAGAGAGAGAGAGAGAGAGAGAGAGAGAGAGAGAGAGAGAGAGAGAGAGAGAGAGAGAGAGAGAGAGAGAGAGAGGATGATTGTTCTTCTTCTTTGCGCGAGTTGGCCATAAAGAGAGGGATTCAGATCTAAGGAAGAAGATCACGAATCTAGGTATTTAAATTTCAATTCATTTTTTTTATATATATAAGTTCTTTTGGTTTCTCATGTGTTGGTTTTTTGTTTTGATTGTAACACTTTCATGTTAAAGAGCACGAACAAGATGAACTCTTTGAAATTGGTTCATATTATGAAAGTGAAAAATCATGCGTTGATGATCTATATATGTTTGTTTTGAAAGAACCTGCAATCTTTCACTGGATACTACAATGCAACCCTCCTAATGTCATATATATGCCCTTATTGTTACTAACATATATATGAAAATTATGTGAAGATACAGACAACAACTTATGTCCATTACAGTTTATGAGCCTATAACAATTTCCACCTTCTTCTATTCCTTTATTGATGTAGCTTCAGAGCAACAGTGGTTATAAAAGATGAGTCTGATGAAAGCACCGCCATCATTATGGGAAAATCAGCTTATGAAATATTTAACTTTACAATGACAGTATAAAGCTTAGCAAGCAAACAAACCAGCAGTATCGCGCGGGAGAAATTAGGTAGTAGCATATTGAAAGGGTGACATATAGTAGGTGATTCAAACAATTAATTGCAGTGATTTTTTTTTAAATAAAATTTTACATATAAATGAGTCCGATGTATTTAATCATAATGAGCACCCACTACCTAATGACGAAGTCATGGGTTCGAGTCACCATGGGGGTAGGAGTAAAATCATTTGATCCTCTTTTTCGATTAAATTGAATAATAAGAAAAAAAATCATAATTTTTACAGGAAATAAGTAAAAGAAAAAAGAAAGTATTATGTAATTGCATAAAGTCTCCGTAAACTAAGCTTTTTCTTAATTTTGATAAGCAATATTTGTCAATTTCAAGGATCAAATAATTTATTTTGTGTATATGACACATTGTGGTATGTGGGTGAAATGTGTGAATAAGATTGAAAGTTTTTGCGTGTCAAACACTCACGTTGAGGTTTCAATTTTGATACTCAAAAGAAAAGTAGAGAGTCTTATAATTTGCAAGTAAGGTCAGTTATGACTTATTGGTAAACCATGCCACAAGCGGACAAAGAGAATTGAATTGTTGGGAATGTGAATTGTTCATTGTTGTTCATACTAAAATAAGCAGACTTTGGAAGAAGAAAAATCCAATTATAAAGATTTGGACATCTTCACTCATTGTCAATTTATACGGATTTAGCTTGCATGTGAATGTCCCAGGACACCTACTCTATGTCAGTCCCTACAAATTGTCCCCTTAATTTGTTGGATGGTAATTAGTGTATCTCGACTCCATATTGGTGTTTGGTTTTTGACTTCTTGTACGTTCTATCATGGCCCCCAATAATTTAGTATTCACCACAGTAAATCACGGACCTACAGAAACTTTCACGAAAGGTACCGCCAACAGAGCTATATATGCTCACTATCTGAATCAGATACACTCTTTCGAACCGGTTCTTTCTTATAATCAATATTCACCATGAACTGAATATTAGCTTAGCTTATATGTATAAAAGTTACCAATTACCGTCTGGTTTGTTCTGGTCCCAGAAGAATCTGATGTCGATCAAGAGGTTGATGATGATGATGAGTTGGTCCTGAGGGGTCTCTTTACATTTCAGGAAATGATGGCACTTGTCCACGTGTGACTCGCTCGCAGTTCCATTTTGATTTCCAGAAGATTTGTTTTGCTCCATCATCTCTGGGTCCATTCTCGTTCTAAATGTTGCCATTGGGAATGGATGGATTCTACTCTCCGCGAATAACATTCTAGTCAAAACCGTAGATACATGCATGCATCCAAGTAACAAGCCCTTGTTCCATCTTTTTCAATTTTTTTTTGGCGAAATATCTTTTTCAATTTTGGCGGTTGGATGTGTTTTAGGGCGGGTTTTGCACTTTTTACTTTTTATTAGTCATCACTGCTAGTAAGTGGACATCTAATCCGACTAATTAAGTTGTTTTTCACCTTTTAATTGTGCTTCAAAAGTCTTTAAAAAAAACAAATATATACGATCTGATTAATTAAACAAAGAAAAATGAAAACACGTCAAAACATGTGTAACAGTTGTCAATATAGAGTAAAATTTATGAATGTATCATTACAATTTGATCGTGTTTATTGATCTAATTAACATGATCGATTTAAAATGCGGAACGAAAACATGGGAATTGATCGTGGGATTTCGGTGCAACATGAGCTACCTGAGGTAGAAGCAATATGACTAGTTAGAGAAAAATAAAAACTCATCAGAATGAACAACAAACGGATAAGTATGCTATAGAGAAATTATCAACTATAGAATTAATAACGTAGATTCATTTGTTGTGAGATGAAACAAGAAAATTAAGGTAATCCAAGTAGTCTTTCACCATCATATCAACACAAGATTTGGAGAAAAAGATTTTACGACTTCATCAACAAAAACTAATTATTGTGACAAATATTAATTGGGGACGGATCCGTGACCAACTAAATTATAGTTAAGATTATACTCTGATTCTAGACCATTAGATCATATAACAACTAATGGTTCAGATTAAACAAAATCTGTTATTTATTTTTTAAATAATATATTCTATTAAATATCTAATCAAATAACCAGCCATTAATTTCTTTCCTATTCTCCTTCAAATTCATTATTACAGACAACTTAAAAAATGCTCAATAATTACAGGATCCATTTCCTCAAATTACTTTCTTGTTTCTCTTATTCTCTAAATTCATTTGTTGCAGGAAAAATAATTAATTGCGAAAATAAAATTGATTTTTTTTTTTTTTTGGCATTTTGATTGATATGCAACTCACCTAAGGAGTAGAATCAACAAACGAAGAATTTTTTTTTCTCAACCTCTAAACAAAATTTACTCTATGTTACATGAAAAATTCTAAATAGTTTTCCAATTGATACCTTAAAATTAATGAGGTTAGAGAAGAAAGTGACTAAATAGATAATTTGATTTGGTATTCCGAATTGGGTTTTTCCTGCAGTAAATGAAGGAGTGGGAAAAAAGGAAAAAGTATAATCATCTACTTTTGTATTTTAGAATATGCATTTATTAAAAAAAAAAAACTGATAAAAAATATTATTTAATCTGAACCATTAATTGTTATATGATCTAATGGTCTAGAATCAGAGTATAATCTTAACTATAATTTAGGTGGCCACGGATCCGCCCCCATATTAATTACATCACATATATTTACATCACATGAGTCATTATTTAGTTCTAGGCTTTAGCTTAATAATTAGCTCATTAGTCGATCTAATTATATTAAACAATGAATGATCTCCATTACAGTATTAATGCTATTATCCACTTCCTGTTTGTTCGATCTATATTATATACATGTGGAAAGAACCCACCATGCACACATCAAGATCCAAATTTTCAGCCATTGAATGAGCACGAACTACTTTATATATGATGATGCTGATGAGGTATTTAGTCCCCATTTATAATTCTTTTAGTTCTTTATCTAATGGTGGCGATTGGATAAGTAGGATGTATCGACTCTATTGGGACAAAGAAGAAAGTTATGATTAGAAGACTTGAGAAGTTTAAGAATATTTAAGCTAAAAGTTTAACTTTGATCTTGAACAATAGTGCAAACTTAAAAGAAGAATCAAAGATTTGGGAAGAAAAAGATATCCCATTCAAATGTTAATTGAAAAAAGGATTAAGTTCTGCACTAATCTATAAAGGTACTTTACTTTTTTTGATAAACAGGCTTACTTCTAAGAAACTCATATTGTTAGTTTTGGTCAAATTAGATACGTTCATTTTCTTCCCTCAGTAATGGGTTGTTTGTGGCTGGACACGTATTAGAGTCATCTACTTGTGAAATAAAAAACTATCCCACCTTTAAACTTTTTTGTACATATTCAATATAGGATGAAGTTAGGCAGTTAGCAATCGAAAAAAAGATATAGGATGAAGTTTCAAGCAGTAGAGATAGAGGGTTGAGGGTCTTACGGGTTTTCATGGATTGCACCGTTCTTTTCACTCAAAGTACTCAAATCAAATTTTTATTTTAAATGTTTTGGTATAATCTAGAAATTTGTTTTTTCACATAAAAGATTGACATACTTCATAATAGAGAATAATTTCTCCCACAAGGGAATGTACCATTGTGTGTAATCTACAGACTAAAAATCTCTACTTTGGATCATAGGTCATTTAGTAGACTCTAATACTATTTGGTAGGCCTCTCACTCTTACGCGTGCTAGTGGAATGTATCAATTGATATATATCATTCAACTACCTTTGCTACAGTGAGCTGTTATCTTATAATGTCTATACAATTTAAAGAAAATATTTACGAAGTATTGGATAGTTACTTCTATGTGAGACCGTTACGTTTGATCAATTGATCCAAAACCTAATAGTTACATCTTCAATGTGAGACCATTATGTATGATCCAAAACCTAATTAATGCCATGTTCAAATCTCTCTTCCTCTTTGAATTTAGTAAAATGTTGAAGCTATGATCGAGATCCTATTTCATCGAAAACAATTTTCAATGACCTAATGTTTCACGGCCAGCCTATTATTGTCTAATCTCTACTCAAAGTCATGTTACACATGCAATATTAGAGTTAGGACCGACACACCTTTCTAATGAAGCTACCTAGACAAATTAAAAACTATATATCCGCTATTTGATAAAACAATCTAGTAAAATTTCAATATATATTGGATGAGTTCCGATTGCAAATCTCTTTTGTTCTAAAGATCGGATTTAGTCGAATTCTAACCATTGGAGGTACTCGATACTGCTCGAACACGATTTTCAACAACCTGATGTTCCATGCACAGCTTATTATAATCAGTGTTGTCTAATGTTACATATTATAAATTAATTAGGGCAACTCCAACCATTGGCTCTATTTGGGGGTGCTATTCTCATTTTAGCACCCCTTGTTGCACTATTCATATAGGACTCAATTCTCATCTCCAACAATGAGGTGTTATATGAGGGTGTTATTTTCACTATTCTTGACTAAAATATAATATGAGTATAATTTTGATGAATATTATATTTAAAATATGTTAATTTAATTAAATAAGGTAAAAAAAATAATTTAACATTTTATCATAATATTTAAAAATTATTCTTATTATTTAATGAATTAAAAAAAATTATGAAGGAGATGGAGGATATTTGGTGTGAGGAAATAGAAAAGAATGGGTTGGTATTTATAGAATTTCCTACAAATTACTGTTCCAACGGGTATATTATTTTCCCTCAATTTTCTGGTTATTTTTTTATTTTTTTTTAGAACAAAATGGAATTAATAACCCTTGATTTAATAAGAGCCATTGATTGGTTTTTTTTACATCAAATCTCAGCCCTCAGATTGCAAATAGATCAGTTTTAGTAAAAAAAAAACAATTAAATAAACCCCACATCTAACCGTCCATATTCAAACCTGATCAATCAGAACCATCCATTTCATGACCGTTGGGGGTTCCAACGGTCGGCAGGGGACAGAACAGAGCCGCTGACCCCACTTCAGCAGAGAAAAAAGCAGCCGAATTTCTCTCTCCAGCGCCTTGTCGCGCGTGCTCTCTCCTCCCTTCAGCTGGCGCGCGCGTCTCCTTCACTTTCTCCTGCCAGCACGTTCGTTCCTTCTTTGGGCTGAGACAGCCCACTTGCTGGCCCCCATGTACAGTGACCGAGTCCTGGTCTTGGAAAAGTCTCAAATATGAGACTACAAATGAGCCCAAGTCTTATATTTATATGACCAGATCCACCAAAAAGCCATGATTGGAGATGCAAAGTCTTATAATTGGCCAAAATCAAGTTTGGCACCCAATGGTTGGAGTTGCCCTTAGAATTAAGAGCAACGTACGTTTCGTTGCCTAATGAAGCTAATAACCTGATCTATCACCAAGCCGGCCGGTACAAAACAGTCCATACGTCTACACTCGATATACTATAGTCTATATAAATGCAAATAAGAAGAGATTAGTAGGTCGTTGGTCCCCTGCAATAACAACCATTCCCTACCTAGCTAGCAGTAAACTAAAGCTGAAAGATATATTCGACTAGAAGCAATATATATAGCATGAATCATGGCTTCATCCTTTTTTGTACGTATATATAATTTGGTTATGTGTTTAAAGAAGTAAATTTACAACGGATGCTATTGTATCGACATTTTACTTTGACGAGTAAGGTGTTGGTTGTGGACATTTAGCTACATGAATTCATTATTCAATGACAAGTTGATATTTTAAGTTTACAAATTATCAAAACAATACCTCAGAGTACGAAGTTCTTATAACGCATCGATTAGTACTTCAATTAAAATTTAGGGAAATTCGTCCAAACAGTGTCTGAACTTTTCCAGACTATTAATTTTCATACCTATACTTTGAAAAATGTCATAATGGTACCTGAAGTTTTGGCCCCGACCCAATTTTCGTACCTAGCAACAGTAAAGTCGTCAACGGCGTTAAATTTTCAGGGGTAAAAGCGGTACTTCATGTATTTTGGTACAGTAAATTAATTTTAAAACAATGAAAATCCAAAATAATCCCCAAACTTTAACGTTGGGGAGACTCGAACCCCAACCCATCCCAACACATATGGGAATGAACGCCCCAACCACCAGGATGCTTGCCTGTCGTTAGTATCTGGTCAACAAAAATTATATATATCATTTAGTTTAAAAACACTTTTTCTTTGACCATTCTGTCATCTTCCTTCTCGTGTTGCAGCCTCTGCAAGTATCTCTCTCTCTCTTCCTCCTTCATTCCAGATTCCCAGCCACAAAGTTTCTTACTATTAATTTTTCTTCTTAAGTTGCAAATACCAGTAGCCCAAAATCTCAATTGTTCCTTCTCCAATTCTTCTATTTCTTCTTTCTTTTTCTCTGTTTTCTTCATCTCCTTTCTTCTCCTCCATATCTGTTAATATATCTGGAGATCAAACCTCAAACTCGTCAGCTTGTATGGTGTATTTGCCTCGGTAGATGGTTTTGAACAAAATGCCTCGGTTTTGTGCCGAGGCCAACCCTGTCTCTCTCTCTTCTCTCTTCAGAAACTACATCGGAAAACCCGAGAAGCTTTCGGGCTTCACTCTGCCACCGTCGCCAGTCATTCGGAGTAGGAGTCGGAGGAGACGACGCTCTGAACACTGCAACCCACTCCACCCTGCATCCCAGCGTCCCCCGGAAATCATGGGCGAAAGACTAAGCAGTGTCGGCAAACACATCGTCATCAACGACGAGCTCGTCTGGGACAACGACACATCGTTTCCCGAACCCTGTATCGATCGCATCACCGACACCGACGGAAAGTGCAGAGGCAAGGAGGTTGGAAACGTCGTTGTCGGAGTCGGAGGAGATGAGGTGGTTGACGATGAGGACTAGGGAGTCGATGTGGGGGACGAGGGAGTTAAAGGGTTTTGAAATGGCGAGGCAGCGAATGAGGGTCTTGGTGTCCGAGACCAGGTCGAAGATCTGGAGGATCACGGGGTCCGGGAGCCGATCAAAGCCGTCTATTTCCATCCTCAGAAAGAGAGAGACAGAGAGAGAGAGATTTGAGCACAGAGGGTTTTCTGGGAATGTCATGGTTTCGGTGGAGGAAAAGAAGAGGATGGAGACGAGTGGTGAGAGAAGATGAATAGTAAAATGACGAAAATATCCCTGAAAATTTAACGTCATTGACGACTTTACTGTTGCTAGGTACGAAAATTGGGTCGGGGCCAAAACTTCAGGTACCATTATGACATTTTTCAAAGTATAGGTATGAAAATTAATAGTCTGGAAAAGTTCAGACACTGTTTGGACGAATTTCCCTAAAATTTATATTCAAGCACAGTGAGTTACACCATTTTTTCAGGGAATTTTCTTCACAACACATATATGAAGGTAAACCTGTATAGCTCTAAATTGGTCATGACCATCAGCAGAAGAACTAACGACAGTACGTGTGAGGTGCCATAGTGTCATACAAATTGCATGGTTAAGGTACATACTGTTTTGATAATTTGTAAACTTGAAGTATTAAAAGATGGGAGGAATTAATTGCATTGTCGATATGCTACTCTCTGATAGCAAAGTTCTCTGTGGATAATAGTCTATTAGTACCTACTGATTGTCTAAATTTTCTGAATGTGTTTATTAAAAGCTACAATTATTACATCAATGGACCTTTTTTTTCAACTTTTTGGGTTATAAAGAAATAACACTTGCTAGCTACTAGTGTGTTAGTGTATATAGAGCATGCTCCATTCAAATAAGCTTGAACTCAATCGAGGGGACTGCTTTGTAATCAATGGTTTGACCCCTTTACATTATACAAATGACCTCAACCCAATCCCGTTCAAGTTGACCAACAGTCATTTAGTCGTTATTCTATAAAGAAAGAACCGTTTGAATTAAACTAATATCATGCTCCAACATGCTATTGCTGGCAATGATGATCGATTTCATACCAGAGATTGACCACTAATTAGAATTGACATAAACATACCTTGTTTATTTTCTGTTA
Source organism: Rosa rugosa (assembly GCF_958449725.1). NCBI lineage: Eukaryota > Viridiplantae > Streptophyta > Magnoliopsida > Rosales > Rosaceae > Rosa > Rosa rugosa. The sequence goes on along the minus strand of NC_084824.1, from coordinate 19,283,929 downwards.
CCTACCTTGTAAACAATAACTTTATATAAGTGTGTGTATATATAGATCCGTTTTAGAGAGAACCTTCTTACTTTAAGAATTTAATGATTTTTACTCTTTTATACTAGTATATAACCTAATTCAATAATTTCAAGCATTGATCCGTTAAATTTCTATGCAAAAATTGTGTCTACAAAAAATTATCAAATTCATAATCATGTGGTCATTCAAAATTGTGTAAATAAATGTAGTCTGTTAGATAAAATTAAAACGAATTTATTGAGCTAATCAAATGGTCAATGTTTTCCGATTGACTAATTTTTGTAGGATTCATATTTGTGTATGTAACTACAGAATAAATGGTTTAGATTGTCTAAAAATAAAAATATTCTCACGTTTCAAGTTTAATGAGGTCCTCTCTAGATCTTCCCTATATATATATATATATATATATGGAGCTGTGAAAGAATGTCTTGAAGATTGACCTAATTCTTGAATCCTAAGGTTTTGACTTAATCTAGGATTATGGAAGTTGATTCTTACTGTACCATCATTATATTGTTGGATACAGTTCAAATCAGATAAATTATGTTGTATGTTGATAGGTTGATTTTCACTAGTAAGAGACCATTCAGAAGGTAGATGAACATCTGACCATCTGATTGTGTGTGGAACTCTAATATTAGCATTTTCTTGACTACTTTGAATTAAAAGAGTTTGATCTTTTGGGCTTTTACTTATGGCTTGAAAATTCATGTTTGTACCAGTGACTTTATAGTGGATTCTATAAATTAAGGCTAGAGGTTGGGATCCTTCGAGGACATTGTAACCTGAAGTTTTAATATTTAAGGTTAAGGATTTTAAGATGTGAGGATCACTAAGACTAATTGTAAAATCTGGGTAACAATCAAAATGGATTGGACCGTTGAATAGGCTTGACTCAATTATGCCTAGGGTACTGTCATTAAAGTCGGTGAATCTTGCATCTCTGAGGCATAGGAGTATAGAGGCATTTAGACCTTTTTGGGTTAATGGCTTAACGCCGATTTGGACTAAACCTATATGTAGGAAATTGTGACCATCTTTTTTGCGTTTTTCAATTGACTCAAGGCTAAATAATTGACAAGTTTCATGTTGTTTACTAAGGGCATAGACTTGTTCTACTGTTTTAATATGATGTTCACTTTTGAATGAAGAAAGAGACCATTTTTTCTTATAAATTTCGTTACTAGGGACTCTGGGTATATTCCAATCATTCATGTCTATATTATCATTTGACTGATATTCAATTTGTTCTTCATTAACTATGTCAGGGATCCTATTTAGGGAGGATCTAGACGAACTGGAGGTAACTGAGTTGGATCTAAATAGTCTACTCATTAAGAGAAGTGATTAGAAAGGCTGGGACAAAATGTTAAGTTTGGAAGGCTAAAATACCTTAATTTTCTACCTTAAACTAGGCATCTCTCTTCTCCGCTCATGCCGCATCCGCTCATGCCTCACCCGGGACTCATTGTTTGGACCTGGACTTACTGTTTGGTTGGATAAAGGTATAAGCTAAAGGTGGAAAAGAAAAGATAAAATAGGTGTTTACAAACTTAAGAATTGGAACCAGACAGATAATCACTTAGCATAAAAGTAGAATAAATTATATAAACTCAAATACCTCACTTAGGTGGTAATCCGCCACCTTGGGTTTGAGTTTATATATATACGACTCAAATACCACACCTAGGCGGTAATCCACCACCTGGGGTTTGAGAAGTTTTTAACTAAATCAGATATATATATATATATATATATATATATATATATATATATATATATATATATATATATATATACACAACCTTGCTCAGGTGCGGATATCCGCACCTAAGCAAAACATACGGATTTCCCATTTTTACCCACTTTCCGATCATATTTTCACATCTTAACTGTTCAGTTTTTAGATCCTAATGTATAGATCATCTCTACAAAATTTCAGCCAATTTGATGATCGTTAAAGCATCCAAAACTGCAATTTACACCAACGAACCGAATCTGTCGAACCGGAACTGTTCGTGTTTATAATGGTAAATTGCAGTTTTAGATGCCTTAACGATCATCAAATTGGCTGAAAATTTTCAGAAGTGATCTATACATTAGGATCTAAAAACTGAACGGTTAAGATGTGAAAATATGATCGGAAAGTGGGAAAAAACTGGAAATCCGCACCTTTTGCTTAGGTGCGGATATCCGCAGCCAAGAAGGGTTGTATATATATATATATATATATATATATATATATATATATATATATATATATATATATATATATAAATTTAAGAAAAAATTCATTTTATCTTCCTGAACTTTAGGACTGAAATCAGTCTGGTCCTTAAACTTTTTTTTTAATCACGTTGGTCCTTGTACTCTCAAACAACATCTCTCGAGTCCAAAATTTAAATCCGGGTCCAAAAATAACGTCATCTGCTGAGTTGGAGCCGACAAGGAGGCCCGCACTTCACCTCCATCGATCAATCAAAGCCTGAAATTCAGACCCAATTCCATCCCTATTTCTGCCCCATCGATCCAGCTCCGGCCACCAAATCTCAGCCACCATTCAACCCGATTGCCGATGCAGTCCCAAATCCAACGCCATTAAACCAAACCTCTTACCCAACCCGTTTGTTTGGTTTGCTGGGCTTGGAGGTCAAGAGTGAGAGGGGTTGAGGCGGTGTTTGTGGTCGAGATCGGAGGGGTTGAGGCGGAGGGAGATTAGGTCGAAGTGGTAGTGGGTTTTGCTCGATTTTAAAGGTGGGTCCTCCAGTTCTCCAGTACCGCCGCCAATCTTCCATGGCTGCTCTAATCTTTGCTGGGGAGGTTTCGGGGTGGGGTTTTGTTGAGAGTTTTTTTTTTTTTTAATCTTTTTATTTGAAAATGTCCATTTTGCCCTTCTTGTGGGCCATGTTGTAGGCTCCAACTTAGCATATGACGTCATTTTTGGACCCGGATTCAAATTTTGGACTCGGGTGATGTTGTTTGAGAGTACAAGGACCGACGTGATTAAAAAAAAAAGTTTAAGGACCAGATTGATTTTAGCCCTAAAGTTCAGAGGGTTAAAATGAATTTTTTCCTTAAATTTATATTTTATCGAGATCACACGGTATCCTCATGTCAAAACGTTTCATCCCCCTGGTCACCAAGAATAGATTGAAATTTAAATTCCAATCAGCGTCGGCCATATTCAAACTCGGGCCTGGGGGTTCCATACCTAGAGGCTCTTACCAATTTGACCATTTGTGGTGGTTGGCATCATATATGTTGTGTGTACCAGATCGAAATCCTTCATCATCATATCTAGATTAAACTATATTAAAATAAATTAATCACTTCAAAATCTTAAGTGTCAGTAACCAAGTGTTTGAGTAGAATGATACACTCCATCATCGATAAGTTCGGACGTCAAGTCAGATCTGGCAAGATCTAGATGCCTTTTAGTTTCCTAAACGAATTAAGCTTCATTATTTACCTTGATTGTTTCTCTACTTAGAGCATCTTTAGAGAGTCCTCTATCTTGGCTCTCTCATTATCTATCTTGGAAAGCATGTTTTTATCAATTTTAGCAGCTGCTCCAGACTTCTAAATAACTATCCATTTTAACTTTTAGCTATCTAACTCATAAATATAGAGAGCGAGATGAGACTCTCTATAATTTAAATATTTCTTTTGAGTTATATATATATATATATAAACTATTTAATCTTCGTTCAAAAAATAATATAAATTCATAACTAACTAAAATAGAAAGAACTATTTTAAAAGTAGCTATCCAAAATAACTTTTTAGCTACTTTAGCTAAAATTTGACTAAAAAATGGCTAGCATTGTTATAGATGCTCTTCATAGTGCAAATTATAATGGTTTATAGTTTTACACCATTGATTTTGTCCCAGCTTCATCTCGTGGCCAGCAGATTTGAGGGATCCTTTGGATTCGTGCATCTGCGATGCAGTGGATTAGTCTGGCTTTGCCTGACTTTTGCCGCAATGTCGGTGCAGGTGTCCTGGCGCTGGGATACCACTGCATGGGTGTGTGAGTTACTAACAGCTAACTACCTGATCAAAAAAAAATAAATAATAATAATGGTTTACACCCAAAGTTTCACCAAAATTTGAACTTCCAAAAATATCTACGAGAAAGATAAAAGGTAATTAACAAGAATATTATCTGAAATGATTAGTAGTATAATAGGGTGCTAACTATTTATTTTTTCAATGGCAGATCGGTCTGATTCTGGCATGACCAGAGGCTGAGTGGAAGGCTGACCACAGCGGCGTTGGACGCGTGTCGGCGGGATTTAGCAAGTCGGATTCTCATACAGATCGGGTGAAGTCGAGGTCGCGGTGGGTTGACGATCGGCGTGATTTCTACCGATCTGCTGGTGCGGTAGTGCAGTGCCGCCTCTGAGGATGGATGTCTGGGTTGGACGACCCCCAGACTGGTCGGCGGCGGCGACGGCGACATGGTGTTCAGGCCAGCGTCGTTGTTTGGATTTGGGCCTCTGGACCTGGGCCTGGATCTCTCTCTCAGGCCCACTTGAGTAGGTCTGAGAATTGGGCTTGGGTCATTTGGTATGGGCTCAAATTTGGACTAAGGGATGGTTGGGCTTTCAAGCCAAGTCTTGTGCTCAAGCTTGGGGTGGTTGAGTCTGCTACAATTACTTTGGACAAGAAGAGCAAGACCAACCTGTTGCCGAGGTTGTTGGCTCCTGAAGAGGCTGAGGATGGTGCTGGCTCCATTCCTAAGGGGGAGGAGTTAGTATTTTCTTAAGTCTCTGATATTAGACATCTGGTTCCAAGCCTTCTAGAGTTGGAGTGATCTCTATGAGTTGTTCTAAGACGTTTCTAGTTGTTATTTATACCACAATGACGTGCTGGCAAATTAGACTAGATGAATGATTTTTTCCTTAGAATAGCGAGTTTGTTCTTACTCGTTTTAGGCTTGCTTTCAGGCGAGCGTCCCTTTAGACTTTAATGAGTTTAGTATTGGCTTAGATAGGTTTATCCGGTTCATTGGATTCTTATGTAAGTGTATGTTAGACTCTGGCCAGTTTTCATGGCTTTGATAGCAAAGCATGCGCTTGTCGAACTGGCTCATCGATCCTAGGGTTTCCGTTGAAAACCAGAAAGGCATATATACCTAGCTAGCTAGGGCACTGAAATTTCATATACAAGAGTCAAACCAATACATAGATCATATGAAGGGGGACCAGGAAAAAACCCTAAAGCGACTCTAGTAGCCGCTCTCACCAAAACCTTAAACCCTAGCCTATCTAGCCTATCCTTCAAGGCATCGAATCCTCTACCACCGCAAGCATGACGACTATTGATGATGTTACGGCAAGCTTTGCCGCTTCTCTAGCCCTAGCGGGCTCGGAAGTTGTGGACATCTCCCATTTGAATGGCACAGGAAGCAAACCAACTTCTCAAGCTTTCCTTCTAGCCAAACCTCTGACGAAAAAACACTTTGGCACCGCAGACCTCCAACGTCATTTTCGACGTATTTGGGTACTCGATGGAGGATTCAAGGTGCAAGATCGCACACAGGGGCGGTATGTTTTTTCTTTTGATCAGAAAAAAGATCGCAACAAAGTGCTTCGGGGAGGTCCTTGGTACTTTCATCGTTCCCCTGTTCTGCTGCAGCAATATGATGGCTTCGAAGATCCGCTTGCAGTCACAATGAACTTGCTCTTCTTCTGGGTTAAAATTACAGGTATTCCTCCTGCCCTAGAGGAGAAAAAAATCATTATGAATGTTGCATCTCTTGCTGAAAAATATCTGGATTTTGATCACAAGCTATTTGATAACAAAGGCCTCATTAGGGTTCATGTTGCACATGCTCTCTCGCATCCTTTCTTTCTGAAACGTGTGTTGAAAATCATCCCGGGTGTTGTGGAAGAAATTACATATTTCTTTGAGAACTTACATGGCATGTGCAAGGCATGCAATCGTATTTTCCATGAACAGGATATATGCCCTCATGAAGATGTACAGGTCCGACAGGCCAATGCTAATGAACCAGTTACAACTGGGACTACTCTGGCCTCCCAGTTCCCTGGATTCAATGATCTTCGTATTCAACATGGTGCCTTCAGGTTTCGTGGAGTGCAAACACCTATTCTGCCTCCAATTGCTCGAAATTTGTTTGGCACTCCAACTGTGCACAAGCCGCGTCGTCCCATTGTGTTGAGAAGTGCAGATTTAAGGCCTGCTGAAGAGAGCAACTCCCTAGCATTAGTCCATGTGGTAACTGAACCAGCTACTACAAAAAGAGGCCGACCTACATCGCCCTACACATCTCCAAAAAAGCTGAAAATTCAGTTTGGTGCAAGTGACACTGCGTCCAGTTCATCTATGCTACCCAAGAAGTTCAAAGTCCCGGAATTTCATACTAAATTCTCTGCTAAGTCTTTGGGATTGATTAAAGCTCCAGGTGGTGTCCTGGTACCTAAGGAAGATCTGCACCCAAAGGAAACCATACCACTGGTCAAGGTGGAACAGAGGAAGAAGAAAGGAAGACCTTTGGGCTCAAAAAATAAAAATCCGCTCAAGACAAAAAAGGTTTCTGCTGAAGATGTGCTTAAGGTGATTTGTCCTAGCAAACCTCCTAGCCCTAGTGTTAAGGGCGAGGAGAAAGTTTAGTTTAGTTTTCTTTTGAACTTTGCCTATTTACTTGTCTTTGGTAACATAGTTTATAGGCTTTCTTGAATAAGTGAGCATGGGTACCGTCAAATGATCGGACCTAATCTATGTATCGCTGTGGTGTGTACCACAAACTCTTTATCTACCCATAGATGGTAGAGGGAGGATATGTAATGGTCATTTCTGGTCTGAGTTAAATATATCGACATGATATTTTTCAAAAAAAAAAACATCAAATCCTATTCAAAAAAAAAAAACTATTTATTTTTTCAGTAACATAAATGTTAAAGAAAACAAAAATAAAATCTCACATGTAACCCTTAAACAAATTTTTCTTCTTGTTTGAATGTTCAAAGGCAAAAAATGTGCTTGCTAAGATGTTAGTCATTATAATATTATATATACGAGGTGTGAATTTATGAGATAGCTATAGTGCCTTTTAGTATGAAAATATATTAAGAATAAATGACAGACCAGAAATCTCTCACATTCAAATCAGAGCTGATTTACGGTTTTTCATTCTCCCCCTCAACTCCTAGTTCTCTTTCTTAATTTTCAACTCCTATTTTTCTTTCATTTCAATCACACATGCACATCACAGTTTTTTTTTTTCGATGACAACATGCGCATCACAGTTACTAGGACTAGTTTATATAATATGGTCCATGCAGTATGGTTTGTGATGATAGAATAGAATATGGTCCATGTACACAATGTGAGGCTGTAGTAAGATCTACAGACCGTTCCCAATGAAGAAGATCTGACATTGAAGAATTCAAACTTACAAGTCAATGCAGCTCCATCATCATAAATTCGTTTTGGTTTTTATACTTGCGTTTCAATTTTGTATACGAAACTAGGAGTTGCGAGTACATGTGCATATGAATGAATGGGAACGCAACTTGTATGTGACCTTCATGCATGAACAGGCAACAGTGGTTGTTTCAATTTTCAAACTCTGTCTGCAGAAATGTCAACAAATCATGTTTTAGAGTGACTTGTATACTAATCTCGGAACTGAAACATATATTTTAGATTAATCAATCCACTTGGGGGCTTTGTGCTTTCCAGTTTCCACATTGGGCAGTTAACAATGGGGATCCATTGCAGATCCAACCCTCCTGTAACACACTGCAGTGTAATTCAATGGTCAAAATATCTCCATTTCTAGACTATTTAGGGTTCATATTAACAAACACCAGCTAAGTTTGAGATTATTTGACCATTTGATATTACCAGCATTATATAAAATATGGTTTATTATAAGGATGATCTTTGAATTTTAAATGATGAATGATGGGATCCGACGTGTATATTATATGAAAAAAAAAAGTGTATTCAGTTGTGCAGTACTATTTGGTCTAATGACATAGTCTCCCATTCGTAAGTGGGAGATTGTGAGTTCGACTCACGAAAGACTAGTTGTAGCATTTGAGTTGTTTATTTGGTCAAAAAAAAAAAAGTGTATTCAACTGCTTCCGAACATATATTGATAGAATTTTACAGGATCCCTATACGTCCAAAAAGCAAATGTTGTGCTTTGATAGGTAATGTCACAGGCATTTTGAAATTATGAATCATTAACGGGCTTAAACTCATGAGAAAGCCCACAACAAATGTTGTGTCACATGTCTTAAAGACACTCAAATGCCAGTTACTCATATGAACCATCTTAACTAGTCTCTATAATCATTATCAATAAAACCATACTCATAGATAAGATGAACATCACACTTGGAACCAAATGATAAGCTCACACCTCCCTCCTCTTTGTCTAGTTGGTCTCATTCGCTTCATATATGAGCTCGATTCCTACGAGAGAATGATAACACAACAGATTTCAGAGGATGGTTTCTCCAAGGGCTTTCTGCACAATGCTTGTCAAGCTCGTAACAGTGACCAGTAATGGTCAGGAGCGATGGTAAATTGGTAATGGTCCATGGTTCCATTCCAAGATGATCAGTGATTCACACTAAACAAGTTGGCTACCTTAACCAAAATACCAAGTATATATCTGCCTTCTTCAACGCTTGAATTCACAGGCAGAAGGACCTATGTGAGGCCAGCAGACATTAGATTTATCAGATTTTGAGCTAGCTCCATATCATGCCTTCCATTCCGGAAAGATCAATTCTACTAGGTTAGGTAAATTGGGATGTAGGACAGTGTTGTGGTTCACTGTTCTCCATACAGCATGAACTCTATGACAAAATGTGCACTTCAAGCATTGAAATGAGAGTTTGTACTGCTAAAATACAACAAATGGGATATCCCTATTTGCTTCAAATGCGTACTAATGGTAGTAGTGTTCTACTGTCAGGTGTTAACCACATGGGAAACCATCATGTGATTAAATTTTACGGTCACACATATATGTTTCCTATACTCAGGAGAGGATCCGGGTCCAGAAAGCCAGGGGGTTCACATTTTCCCGCTCTGCTTTACAAAATACACACACACACACAAAGGAAAGTACTCCAAGGACATCTCTGTAGCAGTGAGGTTCTTACCATCCGTGGTCTAGCAAGCACTTGCTCAAAGAGTCGATTTATTGCTCACAGAAGTGTCTAAGCCAAACCAAGGAATTTTTGAAGGGCAAGCTTAACATTATAGATGCTTGCATCACTAACATAGTAATGAACTTTTCATCTCAAAACGCAATCATATGGCTATCAACCATGACTCATAGCAGCGTAAACAAGACTTCTAGATTTTTTGGTTCTGCATTCCTGTGACAGTAGAACCATACGAGCTTAATGACCATGACTACTGTCATGAAAGTTAAAACAACAATAATCACGCTGCCTCCCTCAAATTGAAAGGTACATTAAACTTCCCCCTAAACAAACTAGGAAATCAAATAGTTTTACAATTCTAATTGAAAGTAAGTTCCAAGAGGGCTGATCTCCCACTCATCACTAATCATGCAATTCTTGCTTATAAACTGTTGGATAGAAATCCAACTGATGAGTTTGAGTATTCTTCACTTTTCAATGAAGTACGACCCCTAAGACAATCCGATGGTGGGTGATCCTGGATTAGTAACAGAGAATGTGAACTGCTTTTGGTTACCATCCTACTCTCATCCACAACATCAATGCAAAACAAGTTGATCAAACCAGTAATGACACTAACCACTTTTCAGGTTTGTGCATATAACTTCAGATTATTATACAAAGCCTACTGAAAATCAAAGGCAATAACTACCAAGGCGGCAATGCAAACAATTATAATCAAACCTCACACTCATACACCCATAACCAAACACGCATTGCATTTCTATATGTATCAAGAACAGTACAATTACTACATTATCCAGCATTGCAGTTGTAAAAGTCTCTCTAACAACTAATCGCTTCATGAACAAGCATTTCATTTCTCATATATATTGATTTAAACATCATCAACCAAAATCAGATCTGAACAGACCCACTGTGCCACAACTGACATCATCACATAGAAACCTCAAGGAGTGACTGGAGTAAAGGGTCTTCATGAAACCTGACTGAACAGCAGCCTCCGGGTCGTGGCCACCTTCTTCCCGACCCGATCTTCGCGGGCACCCGAATCCGACTCGTCGTGATACCAACCCACAGTTCTCTGGGCTTCCAGCACAATCTGCGACAAACCTGAACCCAATTCCAGTACAGAATGAGAAACCCAGAAAAACCCAGAAGCAGAAAAAGTCAAACTGAAAGAATGAATAATGAATGTAGCAACCTTGCTTAACGGTCTGTCTGTTTTCGCGGATCTCGTGGATGGTGGCTGAGATTTTCCAGTAGAGAGGACGACCCATGTAGAAGACGACCAGAAGAGCCAGAGCTAACATTACTACGCGGAACGTGATCCTTGCCGTGGGCGACGCCATTTTCTCTCTGCTTCGCTCTGAGAGACGAGAGTGAACTTCTTCTTCTGGTAATAGATTTTGTTTGGTGTGAGATTTTGGGGTCCAGATTATGTGATAATAGATTTTATAGTCGACACTGGGTTAATTTGGAAATTTCAGATATGCAAATCTGATATTTCAAGAAAGTATCATTAATTTGGAATTTTAAGATTGTACAAAAAAAAAAAAAAAAAGACAGTGATGGAGATAAAACTGTTGCTAGCACTTTAATTTTTGTTGAATTAGTGATGATGATTTACATTACAATTTTATATCGTAAGTGCATTCAGTATAATACTTAAAGTATGAGTGAATGGCTCAAAATTTACATTAGACATAAAAGCAAAGGTAAGATGAGTAACATTATTTAATAATTGTGAGGGTTCTTTTGAATTAAGCAAGACTAGGCCAAAATTAACTCAATAACTTGATGTTAATGAGAGAATCTTGTGCGTGATTCAGATATTGAATGAGGCTTGACAGCGTGAGGATGGTGTGGGAGCTGGAAACATACTACGGTGGGAGAATTTGGGGATTTTTGAATTTGGTTTTCTGGAAGATAAGCTTGAAAGGGAGGTTTAGGAGAAAAAAAGGGCTAAGAGCTGGGTTTTGTGTTTAGAGGCCTGGAAGCTTGAAGAGTTGGAAGTTTTCTTAATATTTCTAAGTTTTCTGGGTTGTTGCTTGATCATCATTTCAGTTTCAAATATCTCATTTTATAGGCTCAATTGGAGGGGTGTTATGGTGGCTCAAACCCTTTGGTTTAATGGGTAAGACGCTCCTCCTTTAGCTCATGCAGGATTTCTGCCTTAAGATTTGGGATATCAGAGCTTACATGAGATATGGAGTCTTGGAAACAGGGGAGGATTGTTGCAGCCGTGCGCAAAAACTGCAGCAGAAACAGCTGCGGTGACAGAAAATCTGGAACGAGGTTGAAGGGGCAGCTAGGGAGCTGTGAGCTCATCGTTCAAGAGGGAAGGGGATATCTGCCTACCAGTTAGAAAGTTTCCTCCTTGCCAACTGACGGGGGGAATCGATATTTCTCCTGGATATTTGGGTTGAGTTGCAGCGTATTTAGCAGCTGCGGGGAAAGGAAAGGGAGATAGAAGAAAACGGTGAAAGTTGGGCTACCCTATTTCTTTTGGGTTTGGGCTTTTTCTTTGGGCTTTGGGTTTTGAGGAAAAAAGGTTGACCCAAACCTCATTTTCACCAATTCGCTATAAGTTTAAATTACCGGGCTTGGATCTCGAGCCCAAGATCGAGACCACCGATGACGTTAAACCAATAGGCGAGCATTATATGTTTCCGTAACCTTCCACACCATACCCACTTCTGCAAGCCCTAGAAATGCATGGATGTGGCTTGGGTCCACATCTAGGGTGTGTTTGCTTGGCGGGTTAAAGTCGAGAGATGGGTATAAAATTCCATAGTTTTATGGAATTTTATACAAATTGCGTGTTTATGCTAAAATATGTCGTGACGACATATTTATTTTGTCGCGTGATTTTTCGGGTACCAACATTAGCCCCCTTGATTATGTGGGCTGCTTGAAGCATGAAATGGGCCGCATAATCAAAATGAGGAAAAATCAGCCCAAGCTACAATTCCCAAGGTGAGTCAGCGTGAGAGGCCCATTCTACCTCTTTTCTTTTCTTTCTTTTTCTTTTGAACAATAACGTGTTAAGACTCCACAGTTTCACCTCCTCTTCCCGCTTAAGGAGTGTTGGACTCTTCGTGCTCTATCTGAAACTTTGAGCACGCGTCCCTTGAAGATTCCAGAGATCCCTGAACCTACTGGGCCTCCGGATTCGAGGTATTCCTTTCCCCTCTTTTGAAACCCTAAAATTCTCCTCCTTGTCTTTTTTTTTTTTCTTTCAGCGTGTAACCGTTGCATTCCTCCTCCTACTGCGGGGAATCACGATTTTTTTTTTTTTTTTTCTGTTGTAGGGATCCATCTTACACTTCTTCCAATTCGCGGATTTGATTGCATGATCCTTTTTATCTAAGGTAATCTCGAACCCTTGGGATTGTTGAATCGGGTAAAATTTTTTGTTGAATGGCTTATGCATGCAGATGGGTTATGGATGTCTTGTGATGGTTTGAATTAATTTCGGTATTGCATCAATCTTTACTCTTGCTGCGGCTTGTGTTCGATTCCTCCTTACGGTGATTGACTCTGTTTTTTTTTTTTTTTTTTTTTTTCTTTCGTTGCTGTGGTTGCTGCTTGTTCATGCCCAGTCTTCCTCTTAGATTGATCTCACTTGAGTTCTCTTATTTTTCACTATCTAATCATATTAACTTGATGAGCTGCGATTTCGTTTCATGGGTAGTGATGCAATGCTACGGAAGACTTCACAACCGATTTATAACAGCAATTTGTCTTCCCCCCTTTTTTTTTTTGCGTTTGGTTACATAGCGTCCCTCTGTTTTCTTTACATGACCTTTACCGGAATCACCGCAGCCAAACTTCTTGTGGGAAGATTTGCAGTCCGCCTGCGTCGCGAACCCTCTTGTTTCTTTTCTTGGATTTAGCTTCCTTAATATCACCGCAGCTAACTCTTTCTGTAAATACGCATGAATAAGAATGTTGTGCCTGTGGAGCATGTATAAGTATCGTACAGAGGTGTGCAGTTTTGGCTTTAGCGTTTATGTGTGTCAAATATCGCTTGAAATTGCTAGATAGGTGCACGTGCACTTGGAGTTTTCTTGGAAACGCAGTTCCTCTGTCATTCATCTCTCCCTTTTTTTTTTTTTTTTTGTGTTGCTTGCATATATATGTATGTGCCCGTTGTGCATGTGTTTGAGGTTGATGCTATGAAGGGGAAAAGGCATTTGCAGCTTTACCTTAGGATAGGCATGTGTATGCTTGGAGTTGATCAAGGATAGCATTTTGTTGTATGTTCGTTTCGTATCTTATATATATATATATTCGTGCATGGACTGACTTATCAGGATATACCTATTTTGAGCAAGGCATGAATATGTCACATCTTGGCTTGGCTTGTGCATTGCTTGACTGCCATGGTTTTTTTTTTTTGTCTTATTTCGATTTGTCTTCTGCTTCGGATGTTCCTGTTCCTTTTTTTTGTTAGGGGAATAGTCGCATGCATCGGTGTGCAGGGCTGCGGTTTGCTTGGTTGTTATATTTTGGTTGAAAGCGATGCATCGATGATGGATTTATCATAATATACCATAGGGATGTGACATATTTCGGCAAGGCGTCGCATGCTTTGTCAATTGTGTGATTACGCTTGGCATTCTGCCTGCTTGTGGGTGTCAGATAGAGATTACCATGTATTAGAGAACCAATTGCTATTGCTCACAGGTAGTACACCTCCTTCCCTTTTTTTTTTTTGCAGGAGGGCCTCCTTTTTGTTTGCAATGGCACAAACATCTGAGTCTTCTCAGCCTACTGAACTTCATGACCACCACTTCTCACTGGAAGATGGTCTCATTCCTGTTTCCACTGCGGGGGTTTGTGAGGGTGGCTCAGAGGAGGCATCTCATGAGTTTTCTGGGTGCTTTGTCTCTCCCAAGTTCATATCCAGGTTGCTTATTGAGCGGGGAGAGTACCCTGTAGTGCCTATATGTTTCCGGTACCCTGCGAGGACCCCTGCGGGTTGGCATGAATGGGTCAGCTTTGAGGTACAACAAGAAGAGTTTGAAGAGGCCCTTATTGGAGCTGGAGTGAAAATCTCACTGTTTATTTCTGGCTTTTGTGAGGTTTACAAAGATGACATTTGCCTTCGCCATGTGGTGCGAAGATGGAGCCCTGAAACTCACACGTTCATCTGCTCTTGGGGGGAATTTACTCCTTCTCTGGAAGATGTTTACAATATTATGAGAATCCCGATCGTTGGAGATGGTAATCCCTTCAAGATAGAGCTGAATAAGGCGAAGAAGAAGAAGCTGCAGATTCTGGAAAATGGTGCTTATGATGCTAAAGAAGTGTTCCGTTTTTGTAACTGGGTGAGACATTTTTGGGGCTCAACGGACGGAGGCAAGTTTGAGCATGGTGCAGGTTTTGAATCTGGCTGCCGGGTGGAAGCCATGTTTGCTTACTGGTTGAGCAAGTTCATTTTTGCGGATTTTCCCTATGAGAATGTGCAGCAGCGAGTCTTCCCACTGGCCATTATGCTAGCAGCCGGTACTTGTTTCCCTCTTGCTCCTCTCTTCCTTGGTCATCTATATAGGAAGCTTGATCAGATTTCAAAGGATGATAAAGAAGGTGCGGGGCAGTACGGCATTGATTCTTTAGTATCTAGCTTCTTCCTTCAAGTGTTTGTATGGGAGAGATTCGAAGGTTTGGCCGTGGAACCTGTAACCCCTGAGTCCCTTCACCAACTTGAGGGAGGTAAAAGAGACTTCAATCTAGTAAGATTCCCGTTGTGTTGTAGATGGTTCAGAAGGAAGGCCAAGAAGGGTGCATTTAGGCCTGCTGTTCTGGATGACATTAGGCAATTCAATTTCAGACCATATTTTACCATTCACGGCTTCCAGACATTTCCTTTCTTTTACCCAGAGGGTAACTCATTACCGTTCTTGGAATCAGTTGAGCTGCTTCTAGCTACTAGTGCGCAATCCATAATAGCATGTGGTGGTTTCTTTGACCCTGTGATGGAAAGGTATTCCCCTCATAGAGTTAAGAGGCAATTTGGCATCGACCAGGATGTGCCATCGCATCTATCTTATGGTGGACACCTTGGGGATTGCATCATGGGTTTCACTCGGACAGATGGTATTTCTTGTAGGGGTATGCTCTCCGCTAGTCTCGGGAAGAAGGACTGTGTTGGCTCCCCTACATCAACGTTCTTGAGATTTTGGGAGTTGCAGCAGTGCGAGTTCAGGAGGTTTATTCAGACTGGCGGGACTAGGTTGTGTCCGAAAGCCAATAGTGAGAACAAGAGACTACTCCACAGTAGCACTGTCATGGGTGTAATGTCTAGACTGAACCTTCCATATACTGAGGTATATTCGAATGGCATGAAGCGTATGGTTGGTCATCTCAAGGGTGGCAAAGGTGGAGGTGATCTCGAAGTAGAGCAGCCAGCTGCTAGAATGGGGAAGGGTGGCAAGAGCGTAACAAAAGGTAAAGTCAGGGCTTCCAAGGGTAGAGGAGAAAGTAAAAGGAAAATTTGCCGCTTCAAACCTAAGGTGGCAAAGGATCGCATCCCTCCTCTAGTAATCAAGAGTGCCTTTGGTGTCAAAGTGATACTGTCATCGAGTTTGGCTGGTGAAAAAGGGAAGAAGAGGAAAGCTGCTTCTACCTTGAGACCGAGTGGGGTTACTAAGAGAAAGGTTATAGATGATGCCTCACCTGCTGTCCTTAGGCGGAGTTCTCGCGTTGCCAATATGAACCTTTCTAAACGTAAATCGTCGTCTAAGAGTGTTGTTTATGTCGACCTTAGTGACGCGCCAAGCGACGACGGGGAGGGTAGCCCCCTTAGTGATAACGTCAGTACACATGAGGAGAATGAGTCCGATACTTATGAGGGAAAGACCTGCGGCGACGGTAGCCAGGTACCCTTTTCTAGCGCAACCCCTTTCTCTGTCTCTCTTTTTTTTTCTTCCTCTTTTTTTTTTGGCTGCATGACGTGCGATTTACTTGTTGTTTTCCTTTCCCCATAGGCGGAGTCCCTTGAAGATGAGGATGGTTGGGTGAGTTGTATATGGTTGAGAATTTTGTGTAACTTTGTGTGAGGAAACTTGCTTCTTTGCATGTTGCATCTTGCTATATGACCTTGACGTTTGCTTTTGGTATGGTGTCTATACTTGGATAATAATTTGTTACTTTGCAGGGTAATCCAACCGTAGCTTTAATGGAAGAGGATGGCTGCTATAATAACCAAGTATGCCACCAAACCCGGGCTTCTGTACTCTTGCATGAGTTATCATTAAATTTTTTTTTGCATAGAGGTTGATTTGTTGCCTTGCAGGGAGCTCATGCTGCTATCTCGATGGGGAATCGCGAGCGTAATGTTAGTGGGATATGTGACCAAGGCTCACTGCATGTTTTGTCTTTTTCTTCTCTAGAGTTGCATTTTACTCTAATTTCCTTTGGATGTGACCTGCCAGGTAGCTGGTGCTAGTGCTCTGATGAAGGAGTCTGCTGTAAATGTTGGTCCTTATGCAGATAGTTGTAACAAGCAGGTGCGCAAAGTTGTGAGTTGATATAACATTATTTGGTGTTGACTGTAGTGAGTTTCGTATTGCATTTTTTTTTTTATACTCTGCTCGTATGTGACTTGTTAGGACATTGGTATCAATGATTTGGTGACAGAATCTGCTGCAGACGATCGTCTTTGCGAGGATGACCATAACGAGCGGGTATGTATCGTTCTGAATTGTTATTGCATGACTTGATGCCGACTGCGGTGTGTTTTGGATACAACTTTAGCCCCCATGATTATGTGGAGTATGGGAATAGAATCCACATAATCAAGTTTTTTTTTTTTTTTTTTTTTTTTTTTTTTTGCATATTGCATGTGTTCATGTCCTGCTGCACTTTTCTCATGAATTTTTTTTTTTTTTTTTTTTTTTTGCAGGTACAAGAAAGCAGGATGAGGGAGGTGTTCTTATTTATAAGTGCTTCTCTATTTCATTGCTGGGAAGATTACAATCTTGTAACATCACCATGGTGGTGTGTTCACCCAAAAATTCTGGAATTGAAGTACTGAAGAAGCAATTCTTGTAGAAAACAAAACAACTAAAATTACGGGACTAGCAATAGTAGAGTTTCAACCATTTGCCATTAATGGGACTTGTGGGAATTCCGTCGGTGATAGAGGCAAGCACATAATAGCCACTGTTGTGAGATTCTTTGATGATGAATGGCCCCTCCCACTGCGGTGCAAACTGTGAAGGGCCAGAAACTTGCTTTCTCACCCAGTCGACTGGTCTAAGCACAAGGTCACCTTCCTTAAACATCCTTTCTTTGACTGTCTTGTTGTAGGCTTGAGTAACTCTCTTGTGGTATGCTGCCATCTTTTCTTCAACTTGCTGTCTTTGTTCATCTGCTGCTTCCAAGTCTATGAGCCGCCAATCAGAGCAAGATTTTGCATCCCACTCTGTGTCATTTACTGTCACTACTCTGGTTGTCGGGACTGCTAGTTCTACTAGAGAAATAGCCTCTGATCCATACACCAGCGAGTAAGGGGAGAAACCTGTAGCAGTTCTGGGTGAGGTGCGGTAGGCCCATAAGGCATCTGGAAGATGAGTGCTCCATCCTTGCTCATATTCGAACACCATCTTGCTCAAAATTCTTAGCAATGTCTTGTTCGTAGCTTCTGCCTATCCGTTTCCCTGGGGGTAGTAAGGAGTGGACTTACGATGCTTGATCCCATATCCTTTGAGCATTTTGCTGACTTCTTGGTTCACAAAAGGGGTTCCATTGTCTGTGACAATCTTGTAGGGGATCCCATGCCTGCAAACAATGTATTCCCTTATGAAGTTACACACCGCAGCTCCTATGGCCTTGCGAAGAGGGACGGCTTCGACCCACTTTGTAAATGATTCTGTTGCTGTGATGATCCAAACACATCCATTGGATGCTGGATTGATTTTCCCTACAAAGTCGAGCCCCCAAGTGTGGAAGGGCCAAGGTGTTCGCATGTCTTGAAGAATGGTTGATGGCTTGTGAATTTGATTGGCGTGTGCCTGGCATGTATGGCATTTCTTCACCTTTAGGTGGGAATCTTTTTGCATTGTTGGCCAATAATAGCCAAGACTCAACAACTGGCGGTAAAGCTTTCTTCTCCCTTGATGTTCACCGCATTCTCCTGCATGCATTTCCTCTAAGACTTGTTGTGATTCTGCAGCTCCAAGACATCGCAGTGGTTTTCCGTTGAATCTTCTTCTGTAAAGCACTCTCCCATCCATGAAGTATCTCTTCGATGTCCTCTTCAATTTGTATTTAAGGTTTGCATCCACCGGAAGGACTTTGTCAAGCAGGAACTCTAAATACGGGGTTCTCCAATCGCCCGCCGCTGTTACCGTAAGGACCTCCCCCTCTGAGGGTAACATAGAACATCTAGAGCATGCAGCCTGTATTTCAGAAGCTTGCTCTTTCATCTTCGGCCAATAATACCCTTTTCGTTCTAGCCGCCTGTATAGACTGACTACTTGCTCTAATCCACAGGCAGCTTCGTGTACTTCGCTCAATCTTTGCTTGGCTTCTTTTTCACAAATGCATCTGGCTAGAACACCGCTTGAGAGTCGTTTGTACAACTCCTCATGAAGGATCACATACTCCTTCATATTTTTCAAATTGTGTCTCTTGCTTCGGCACATTAGGCTGCTTTTAATGGGTTTTCGCCAGTCATCCTCTTCGGGTAGTTCTGAAAGAGCCAATGCTTCTATGGATGGTTTGCTTTTCTGGGTAACCTTGACATTTGGCTGTTCTTTTGTGAATGACAGCTTGGACCCGAGAGTGGCCAAAGCATCTGCATACCTATTAGTGGATCCGGGTATGTGTTCCAGAGTCGCCTGATCAAACATTCTGATCAATTTCTGGGCTAAGGTCCTGTATGGTGCCAGGGCTGCCTTTTTTACTGCGAAGTCGCCTCTCATCTGGCTAATAACCAGGTTTGAATCTCCAATGATATTGATATTCCTTACACCCATTTCCACTGCGGTAGACATGCCAATAATAAAAGCTTCATATTCAGCAACATTATTGGTGCATGGAAAACTTAACTTGAATGACAAAGCTTTGGTGTTGCCTGTGGGGTCTATTAACACGACTCCAGCTCCACCTCCATTACTCGTGGCCGACCCATCAAAGAAGAGAGTCCAAGGTTGATGGTCATTTGCTTCTTCATCGGTGAGCATTCCTACCATCTCTGGTAACTCCCCAGGAATGTCTTGCATGAGTGGAATTTCTTCAGTTCCAGGGAATAAAGCAAGCATGTCGACTACTGCTTGCCCTTTAATGGCGCGGGGCATTACGCACTCAATATCAAACTCTGCCAGCTGCAGCAGCCACCTAGCCAATCGGCCAGATAAGATTGGTCTTGTGAGCAGGTACCTTACTGGATCAGTCTTCACCATGAGGTGGAGCTTGTGAGCCAGGAAGTAGTGGCGCAATCTTTGCGCTGCGTAGATAAGCGCAAGGCAGATCCTCTCGGTCTTAGGATAGCGTGCTTCAGCTTCTCCCAACAAGCGACTCACATAGTACACGGCGCATTCTTCTCCATTTTCATCATCTTGGGCAAGTAAAGCCCCCACTGCAGTGTCAGTTGCAGCTAGGTACAGCTTGAGAGGGACACCAGGGATTGGCGCCTTCATAGTTGGCAGCTTGGTGACGAGTTCTTGCACCTTCTTGTAAGCCTTTTTGCATTCTTCACTCCATACAAATTTGATCCCTTTCTTGAGGAGAGGAGTGAAGACTTTTATCATCGCAGCTAGGCCTGGAATGAAGCGTCTGATGTATGATAGCCTGCCCAAAAATCTTTTTAATTCTTTCTGGTTTGATGGCGGTGGAGTGGAGGCTATGGTTTTTGCTTTGTCTGGATCAACATCTACTCCTCTGCTATGCACCACAAAGCCAAGAAATTTCCCGATTGACACTCTAAATGAACACTTCCTAGGGCTCATCTTGATACTGTATAGCCTGCACCTCTTTAGCACTTTTCTTAATATACCCCAGTGTTCCTCTCTTGTCTTGGACTTCACCACTAGATCATCAACATAATCTTCGACTTCCTTCCCCATCATGTCGTGGAAAACAGCGGTCATGGCTCGTTGATAGGTTGCGCCGGCATTCTTTAGACCGAACGGCATGACAGTATAATGGAAATTTCCATAAGGGGTACGGAAAGCAGTCTTCTCGGCATCTCTAGTGGCCATCTTGATCTGGTTATAACCGCTAAAGCCGTCCATAAAGGATAGCATGCCTTGACCTGAAGTTGAGTCGATGAGCATGTCCATGTTTGGCAATGGAAATTCATCTTTTGGGCAAGCTCTGTTCAGATCTCTGTAATCGATACAGATTCTGACCTGACCATTTTTCTTTTTCACTGGAACAACATTCGCAAGCCACGTGGGGTGCTTGATGGGCTTGATAAAACCACAAGCTAGGAGCTTCTCGATCTCTCGCTTGATTTGTACCTCATCGTTTAGATGGTAATTTCTCCTTGCTTGCACCACTGGTTTAGTTCCTGGTTTCACATTCAACGTATGACATACAAGGTTTGGATCCAAACCAAGCATCTCCTCATAATCCCAAGCAAATACATCTTTAAATTCTTTGAGTAATGCCACTAGATGCTCTCTTTCTTGGGGTGACAGGTTCTTACTGATGAGTATGGGCTTTTGTACTGCAGGGTCATCACTCAGGTTCACAGCTTCCACTTCTTCAGCCACTGCAGTGGATCCATCTTGCATGCATTTCGGTGCCGGCAAAGCTTCTTGAAGGGTAGGAGATTTAGGTGTCATGGATATCCCTTCGTCTGCCCTGCATTCATCCTCCATGACACCTTTCTATATGGGGCCTTCCTATGGGTTACAGCCAGGCCCCGCAACCCGTCATAAGCGGTAGATGGTGCGCCCATTGGGCAACACAACTTTGGAACACCGCGGTGGAGCTTGAGCGCATGCATTGGCCTCCCTTTCTTGATTTACCACCGCAGAAAAATCTCCATCACCTATATCTCTAATATCTGGCCATGATGGCAGAGTCATGCCTGAAACTTTAGAAGGAACAGATCCCCCATCAGTTGTGAAATCATCATAGTACTCAACTTCAATAAAGTGAGCCTCACTTTGATGGAACGGTAATTGATTCCCCGGTATTCTGATAGGCTTGAGGCCGATTCTCCCTTTGACACATTGGTGGTAGGTGGATGGTATCAGCCTGTGCTTGTTGAGCCACGGTCGTCCTAGCAAGGCATGGTAGCTTGTGTCCACATTCAAGACTTGAAATTTGGTCCAGGACCGGATTGGTCCTACTTTAAGATCCAGCTGTATGTAGCCTATGGACATCTCATCTGCCTCCGCAAAACCAGATATCCTCATCTCTGTTTTCACAATTCTTGATTGTGGGATGCCCGCGGCTTTAAGGACATAAAGTGGTATGATATTGAGCGAAGATCCCGTGTCCATAAGCGCCCTTCTCACAAACACATCATTGATCTGAGCCTCTAAGTAGAGAGGTCTCCTGTGGTCTGGATATGGTACCTCCATATCTGCGTCGGTGAAGATTATGGCATTGTCATTCTCCAACATAGATATTGTTCTCCTTGCTTCCGCAGCAAAGCATTGCAGTCCGTATTCCTCAGAGATGCGCATCAGGGCTTCAGCGGCAGCATCCCTGGCTTGCGGACCATACTCCAGCTGATCAAATAAAGATTTGAACCTGGGATTTTGTTGGAGTACTTGCGTGGCAGGGAGCTGGTGATTTTTGTCAAGATAACGCTCCATTACATCGTCAATTTCAGTTACATAAAATGCCTGACTTGTCTCACCACGAAAATAAGCCATGCCTGCCGTATTGCAATGATATGCCTGATTTGTGTCCCTGCTTTGGCCAGCACGGTCAGCTGTAGCCCCCAAGTCCTTTCTTCCAAAAGTTGGAAAACTTCTCTCGTATTCATTCGAGTGCAGCCATGGGGTGTTGTAACCCTGAGGCTTAGCGTACCTGCTCCAAGAAGACTGATCAAAGATTTGTGAACCTTGGTACTGGCATATTGCACTTTGGTACTGCCTCCCATCTTCCTCCATATGATCATTAGCTGCGGTGATCACAGCGCATGTCTCCTTTCCTCTTCGCCTTGGCAATGGGTCTTCATCAATCTTTTGTGGCCTGGTAGATAACTCAAGCGTCCCATCATTTATCTTTTCATGGAGAATTCTTCGCAGGACTTGGCAGGCTGGGCTTGGATGTCCAACGAATTGATGGTAACGGTAGTAGCGGGGATCACTTTTTCTTCCTTTGACGGAGGCTTTTGTGGTCGTGGTAACTTGATGACACCATCAGCAAACATGGAATCTAGTATGGCATGGAACTCCTCATTGCCACAAGGAATGGCTGGATATGTTTCTCGCTTTCTTTTATAAGAAGACTTATCTTCAATCGCGAGGGTCTGATGTGCATCCTTCTTGTCAGACCGCCAGCTTTTTTGCGCCTTTACAGACATGCTTGTCTTCTTTGCTGCATCCATGAGCCCAGAAAATTGGCCGATACCAACGTTCTCCAGATAGACTCTATACTCTGGCAGCATGTTGCTGAAACAAATTTCTACCAGAGACTGCTCTCCTTTCTCATCATAGCAATCAAGAGCCAGGTCACGAAACCTGCGAACAAAGTCAACAAGGTTCTCGCTTGTCCTTTGACGAGTGTAGTTGAGTTGTGTAATGGTGACTCTTTCTTCATGCTCGAAGTACTTCTTGCAGAATTTACTTGCCAATTCTTCCCAAGTTCGAATAGAGCCTGCAGCAAGTGTGGTGTACCATGTATAGGCACGGTCAATGAGTGTTTTTGAGAATTCGCGAAGTCTGAGGTTATGGTCCCCCGCATGAGGTCCGAGTGCATCGATGAAGCGACTGATGTGCTCTTTGGGGCTTCCCTTCCTCCCATCAAAGAGGATAAAAGTCGGTGTTTCGTACCCCTTAAGGTAAGGCAAGGAGGTCAAACTTGATGGATAAAGGGGTTGAGGGATGTACTTCCAATCCTCATTTGTGCGCTGTAATTCCTTCTCTAGCATGGCAACCACATCCTCCTGCGTAACAAAAGACGGTCCCTTCTGCTCGGATCCTTTGGCTGCTGATTCTTCTTGGGAAACTTTCTCCCTTGTGTCATTTTGCTCAGTGATTGGTTTTGGTGCAGGGACAGGATTCTTCAGTTCCTTCACAGCTTGTATGAGTTCCCTCTGCGTGTCTCCGAACTTAGTAAGGATACGAACAAGATCCACCATGGTTAGTTCTTCCGTCGCTTCTTCTTGTTCTTCTTGATGCTGCCCCTCGTGATCTTGCTGGGATTGGGGTCTTGCAGCAGACTCACTAACTGCTTCTTGAGAGCGTGTGCTCTTGTTTTTCCTGCTTGTGCGGGATGGAGCCATGATCTGAATCACAACCTAGTCCCCAGCAGAGTCGCCAAAATGTGAGGGTTCTTTTGAATTAAGCAAGACTAGGACAAAGTTAACTCAATAACTTGATGTTAATGAGAGAATCTTGTGCGTGATTCAGATATTGAATGAGGCTTGACAGCGTGAGGATGGTGTGGGAGCTGGAAACATACTACGGTGGGAGAATTTGGGGATTTTTGAATTTGGTTTTCTGGAAGATAAGCTTGAAAGGGAGGTTTAGGAGAAAAAAAGGGCTAAGAGCTGGGTTTTGTGTTTAGAGGCCTGGAAGCTTGAAGAGTTGGAAGTTTTCTTAATATTTCTAAGTTTTCTGGGTTGTTGCTTGATCATCATTTCAGTTTCAAATATCTCATTTTATAGGCTCAATTGGAGGGGTGTTATGGTGGCTCAAACCCTTTGGTTTAATGGGTAAGACGCTCCTCCTTTAGCTCATGCAGGATTTCTGCCTTAAGATTTGGGATATCAGAGCTTACATGAGATATGGAGTCTTGGAAACAGGGGAGGATTGTTGCAGCCGTGCGCAAAAACTGCAGCAGAAACAGCTGCGGTGACAGAAAATCTGGAACGAGGTTGAAGGGGCAGCTAGGGAGCTGTGAGCTCATCGTTCAAGAGGGAAGGGGATATCTGCCTACCAGTTAGAAAGTTTCCTCCTTGCCAACTGACGGGGGGAATCGATATTTCTCCTGGATATTTGGGTTGAGTTGCAGCATATTTAGCAGCTGCGGGGAAAGGAAAGGGAGATAGAAGAAAACGGTGAAAGTTGGGCTACCCTATTTCTTTTGGGTTTGGGCTTTTTCTTTGGGCTTTGGGTTTTGAGGAAAAAAGGTTGACCCAAACCTCATTTTCACCAATTCGCTATAAGTTTAAATTACCGGGCTTGGATCTCGAGCCCAAGATCGAGACCACCGATGACGTTAAACCAATAGGCGAGCATTATATGTTTCCGTAACCTTCCACACCATACCCACTTCTGCAAGCCCTAGAAATGCATGGATGTGGCTTGGGTCCACATCTAGGGTGTGTTTGCTTGGCGGGTTAAAGTCGAGAGATGGGTATAAAATTCCATAGTTTTATGGAATTTTATACAAATTGCGTGTTTATGCTAAAATATGTCGTGACGACATATTTATTTTGTCGCGTGATTTTTCGGGTACCAACATTAGCCCCCTTGATTATGTGGGCTGCTTGAAGCATGAAATGGGCCGCATAATCAAAATGAGGAAAAATCAGCCCAAGCTACAATTCCCAAGGTGAGTCAGCGTGAGAGGCCCATTCTACCTCTTTTCTTTTCTTTCTTTTTCTTTTGAACAATAACGTGTTAAGACTCCACAGTTTCACCTCCTCTTCCCGCTTAAGGAGTGTTGGACTCTTCGTGCTCTATCTGAAACTTTGAGCACGCGTCCCTTGAAGATTCCAGAGATCCCTGAACCTACTGGGCCTCCGGATTCGAGGTATTCCTTTCCCCTCTTTTGAAACCCTAAAATTCTCCTCCTTGTCTCTTTTTTTTTTCTTTCAGCGTGTAACCGTTGCATTCCTCCTCCTACTGCGGGGAATCACGATTTTTTTTTTTTTTTTTCTGTTGTAGGGATCCATCTTACACTTCTTCCAATTCGCGGATTTGATTGCATGATCCTTTTTATCTAAGGTAATCTCGAACCCTTGGGATTGTTGAATCGGGTAAAATTTTTTGTTGAATGGCTTATGCATGCAGATGGGTTATGGATGTCTTGTGATGGTTTGAATTAATTTCGGTATTGCATCGATCTTTACTCTTGCTGCGGCTTGTGTTCGATTCCTCCTTACGGTGATTGACTCTGTTTTCTTCTCTTTTTTTTTTTTTTTTCTTTCGTTGCTGTGGTTGCTGCTTGTTCATGCCCAGTCTTCCTCTTAGATTGATCTCACTTGAGTTCTCTTATTTTTCGCTATCTAATCATATTAACTTGATTAGGTCTTCTATTACTAGTTGGATTATGATGCTAATCCTAATGGACTTATATTGATCATCCATAGATTATGTGAAACTATTTTTAGTGTACGCTATAGAAATGTGATGGAAGTTGAGCATCTTTTGAATTATCCTAGTGAAAATGATACTGTGATGAAATCATTTACTAATGAAGTGTTGTTGAAGGGGTAATGAATACGTCCATAGAAGATAGATGATTAAGATTCAAATGACAGTTGTGCTCCACCAACTTTTTCTCCAAAAAAGGTATTTCAAGCAGTAGTAACCTTAAATAATTACTTGCTACAAAATGAAAAAACATACCAAATTTGGTGCATGCATTGCAAAAGTTTAAGAATGAAAATCAATTCGGTTCAGAGACGAGGAGAATGCAAAAGACTATAACAACATATTTTCAGAAATGGCCAAATTGAGAAAATAATTTTTTTTATAAGTTTCTTAAATTTTATTAAGAAAATATTTTTATTTGTTAGTTATTTTATGTAGGGTGGTGTTATGTCGGTGAGCTGTGACTTGTTAGTAAGTTATAATTCCAATATTGTAAAGGTCATGCATGAGTTCGATTCTCACTGACACATGTAAGGGTGTGGTGGGTTAAGGATTTTTTTTTTTTTTTTTATGTGGGTGGTGTTATTGACACACCATTTTCTCTATTCACACACCCACTCTATTTTTATTACTTAATTCATTTTATTTAACTAATTACCCTAATTACCCTCCCTTACAATTATGTTTCTTTTTCTTTTTTCTTTTTCCTATTTGGCAATTCAATCATCCCTACCTTTTTTTCTCATCATCATTCTATCTATGTTCCTCAACGTGGGCTCGAACCCCAACTCCATCATGTATCTCAAGCTCATTCCCGTCTACTTCTTACACCCTCATCTCTACACCTTATCAATCAAGCTCTTCGGGAAGGACTCACACACCTTCGCAACTGCCATGGCTAACGAGCCCACACCAAAATGAAGGAATAGATCATCCATATGAAAACCTCTTCACTTTGAAAAACAATGCCATACTGACAACATAGAAATCAAAATCTTGAATTTAAAGAATGACGCCGATGAATTGGGCGACCTCGGTGATTCCAAACCTTAGGGTTAGATTTTAACCAGAAGAGGATCCATCACTGAGTCTCTACCGAATTGAAATTTCCATACTTTGTTTATGTGGCTTTGTTTGCTTCTCACTGTTAGTTTTGGCCTTTCAATGTTTCTTATACTGGTGATGAGGTTTTGAGGTGAACTGGCGAGTCGACACATGACGGAGAGGGGCTATCCCTATCTGGAAACTCCTCAAATTGCGTCAGATGATTGACTTGCCGAATAAAAAAAAGAAAAAGAAACAAAATTGCAAGGAGGGTAATTAGGGTAATTTGTAATAAAAAAAAAAGTAAATTAAAGTAATAGAAAAATAGAGGTGTGTGAATAGAGAAAAATTGTGTGTCAATAACATCACCCTTTATGTATTTAATCAATTATTAATTTATAGGGAAAATGTCCATCTACCCAAATTTGAGTCACATTAACCCCATTTACCCAAACATCTTATAAGATTGCCCACTTACCCAACAAATTACATATTTTTTGCCCTAATATCCAATTAAGTTATTTTTTATTCTTTTTTGTTTATTTTTAAGACAATTTTGCCCTCTCTTCCTTTGTCACTTAGAGAGAGACTTCGCCGGACTCCGGTAGCCTGTCGCCGGATTCCGGTGACCGGTCGCTAGATTCCGGTCACCGGAATCTGGCGTCCAACTTTATTGCCCCTCAATAATCTTATTATTGCCTTCCAATAATCGGTTTTTTGCCCTCCAATAATCTTATTATTATTCCCCAATAATCTTTTTAATGGCCCCCAATAATCTTATTATTGCCTTCCAATAATCGTTTTTTCGCCCCCCAATAATCTTATTATTGCCCAACCAATTCATAATAAACAAAACAATCACTACTAGCAACATCCCATATTGAAATCGGCCAATTTTTTGGAGAAACAAACCACCACAACAACATGGACGACGTTGGAGGCCTCCTACGCATTTTACCAGAAAGAGGGGGGAAAAAAATAATAACGAAAGAAGAGGAAGAAGCCTGAACGACGGCGTCAGAGCCCCGACCCTAACTCCGGCTGGCGCGTGGAGCTTCGGAGGTCTGATGACGACCCTGGCGTAGCGGCAGAGCTTCAGAGGTTTTCTTCTCGTGGCAGTGGTGCTCGCAATCGGAGATGCAGTCGAGGTCGACCGTCAACTCTCTGATCTCACAATTCCGGCAAACGTCAAACTCGCCGAGTTTTCTGTATCGGAACCGTCGACACGAGGCTTGAGGAGCTCCGATTCATCGCCGATTCAGTCAGACCGAACCTCGCCGACTCAGTCCGATCAAATTTCTCTGACAGTTCGATACACATCCGGAGGCTCCCTTCCAGTTTCAATCTCGATGTCCTTTCTAACTACTCCTGCTACACCTTGTTCTGCGACCTCTGCCCCTTCTTGCCCAATCTGAGAGGGATGAGAGAGAGAGGAGTGTAGTTTGTTAATTCAAATGAGGGCAAAACTGACATTGATGTTTAAATTGGGTAAATGAAATTAAAAACTTCTTAGTGGAGTAAGTGGGCAATTTTTAGGCTCAAATTGTGTAAATAGTCAATATCCCTAATTTATATATTTGTTGGGTCCTAAAATATTTCTAAAAAAAATTAAGGGAAATGATGGAAAAGGTCACATTAGAGTGTGAAATGATAAAAATGTCACCTAGTTTCCCACTTGATAAAAAGGTCCATTATAAATTGTTAGTAATATTAATTTAGTCCTTATTAATAATAAAGTGATGTTAAAAAAGGTCAGTTTTTAATTTTTTTGATTCCGATTATGCCCTTCAAGCCAATTCTCTCTCTATATTCTTCTCCTCCTCCTCACAGACACAAACCTCCTCTCTGGAGTGTCAATGGCGAAGAACGACGCGTCCTTGGGATCAGTGTGCCAGCAATTCGGCAAGCCTTCGACGATCGACGTCTCCAGAGATAAGAGCCAAACGCGCACATGAGGCCTTATGATGATCTCCTTACCAACAGGTGTGACTCTTTTCTCAATTCTCCCTAGCTTTTTTCAAATCTGGTATTTGTAATTGTAGTGAATTAAAGGTTGTGAAACTTGGATTGGAATCAGGTACTAGACCTCTTCATGTCCGCAGCCGAGACCACCGACTCTGATCGGCAAAACGATGCTGTCTTAGACGATGCGACGCAGCTGCGCTCCGTAGCTTCTGTTTCTCGGTCTCCGGCGCTGCCATGGGAGAGCGACTGTGAGGATCAGGTCAAGGAGGGGATCGTTAGGTTTTCGACCGATGGCGGGAGTGGCAAGAAGAAGAAAAAGACAAGGTTTTGGTTGAAGAAGAATGGAGTAGTTAATAATGTTACTAAGAACTTGGGTGATGATTCCATCTTAAAGGCCTTGAGGTATTTCTTGTTCTAGTACTTTGATTCTTTTATCTTTTACTGAAAAGCATTATTAATTGGATTCTGGTACTTGTATGTCAATATAGAAAGCCTTTGATTATGGTAGTACCATGTGGTTTACAAAACTATCAGGTCGGAAGCATTAAAGGGTTGTTAGGGAATTTGAGTCATTTGACGATAGTAGAAGAAAACAGCTACATGATCCTGAAGATGGCCAGCTACTGGACATTGCTTGTAAATCTTTAATTAATGAGTTTTCAGAATTTTTTCAGGTTCGAATCAATTATGAAACCATCTTGAGGTTAGAGTTTTTATAAAGTGAACCTGTAAAGCCTCTAAAAAAGGAAGTAATTTAGTTGTGGGATTCAGGTCAACATTTTCAATTGCTGGTGTAAAACAGATCTTAGCACAACATTTCATTTCTAATCTGTTTCTAGAGGAGTAAATCATGTCACCAAACATAATTACATAATAGTTTTGTCACTTTGTGTGCAACTTAGATGCCAACCTCGGAATCCCTGCCATTAGCGTTTAAATTGTCATGACTGCCAGCTTCCTTTGGTTCACTTCAGCCTGTCTTGTTTCGCATTGGGTGTTTCAAATGCGACAGAAGTGAGCATCAAAGATAATATTAGTTTTCCATCTTTTGATTTCTTGGAAACTAGCTTGCGTTGTCAACTTGTGAGTTTGGAACCTTTTTGAGCAATTTTGAGTTGCTATGTTCAAAAGGATCCAAGTGTATCATCATGTAGTAAGTGTCACTGAACTATTTTGACATTAGTTGAAGTGGAGTCCGTAACTTACATATTGAAACTATTTTAATTAACATGTTGATAAGCATTAATAATCAATGTGAAATTATGAAGGTATGATATTATTGATATCCAGTAACTTTTGTCCGTTGTTTTTGCTATCTTGATTGACAGAGAAGATTTCATTGTGAATTGCAATGTCCTCTTGTTTCATTCTCCTTCTGTTTGATTTGATGTTTGGAAGTTGGAGGCCTCTGTTTGGAATATCTTGCAGGAAGTTTTCCTTAAAATATTGGTAGATGTGTTAATGTCCTAATTTCTGCTGTTTTTCCGAGTGGATTTTATGAAGCTTGGTTGTCTTCCTTTCTGTCAGTGTTATATACTTTCTAAATGGATGTTGATGTAGTTGAGGCTGCAGCTTTGGGCTCAGTCAATCAAGTCATGGTTTGTCTGATCCGACTTTCATGTAATAGGCTTGTTTTTCTGTTTCTTTCTTCTGCAGGAGTTCGTCTCCTTTGGATAAATCGACTCCTTTTGGGCTAAATTAACACCTATTATGAGGCCACCTAACATCCCCATTCGGCATGTGATTCTGATAGCATAATCCAGTTTCTGGTTTGTAAATATACAATCTTCAGACAAGTGGTAGTGATGGTACCATGGAATGTACTATATTTATCATAATGTACAGAATGTACTAAAATCTGAAAAGTATGTTGGAAACTAGTCCAGGAGTACCATGGAAGAGCTGAAGAAATAAATGAGGATTGTCTCATCTTGATTGGATTGGAGGGGAATTTTGTATTTGCAGTAAAATGCTTTAGGCTGTTGAAGAATGTTGATGCTGTATTACTGATACTTTTGTATCTCAATTGCATTTTTATAGATGGAATAAATTGAGAAAACATCATAATTTTGTTGGCGGTTGTATACTTTTTTGTTTGGTTGACCAGGGATTGACAGTGACATGGTCAGTGAGTTTGCGGGTGACTTGAGGTTAACAGTGACTTGGTCAGGGATTGATAGTGACTTGTTCATGACTGTAACATGGCCAGTGACTTGAGGTAAACAGTAACATGGAAAATCATATGTAATTGACAGTGACTTGGTTAATGACTTGGCTATCGACTTGTGATCAACATTAGATATGACCAGTGACCTGGCCAGTGACATGTTCATAACAGAGACATGAGGTTAACAGTTACCTGGTCAGTGACTTAGTCAGTGACAGCGACGTCACAGGCCAGCTAATGATTTGGCCAATTACATGGTCAGTTACATACATTGTAAGTGACATGGTCAGTTACATGATCAGTACAATGTCAGTGACATGATCAATTACATGGTTAGTTACATGATCAGTTACCTGATCAGTTACATGATCAGTTACATTGTAAGTTACATGGTCAGTTACATACATTGTAAGTTACATGGTTAGTTACATACATTGTAAGTTACATGGTCAGTTACATGATCAGTTACATAATCTGTGACTTGACTATTAACTTAACCAGTTACATGATCAATTACATGGTCAGTTACATAATCAGTTACATGGTCAGTTACATGATCAGTTACATAATCTGTGACTTCACTATTAACTTAACCAGTGACATATTCATGACTGTGACATGGTTAGTAACTTGGCCAGTGACTTGGGCTTAACAGTGACCTCATTAATTAGGGACCTGACTTGGCCAGTGACTTAGTCAGTGACATGAGTATAAGTGTCTAATAGTGACATGGTCACTGACATACAATGTGACAAGTTACTCAGTGACATATTCATGACTGTGATATGACCAGTAACTTCACCAGTGACATAGTTAGTGACTTAAGGTTAATAGTGACTTTGCTAGTGACCTCACTAACTAAGTACCTGGCCTGGCCAGTGACTTAGTTAGTGACATGTGTATTAAGTGTGTAACAGGGGACCTAGCCTAGATATGATTTCATAATAAGAATACTAAACTTTATGAGCTATAGGAGCAGTAATTTAACAAAACACTCAATCCCACAAGTCATGATCGCCAACATAATGAGCATCAAGACCAACTTTTTTTTTTGGGGATTAAAGAAGATCTAAAACTGTAAATGAAATAGTATAATCTTGATTTTCCATTGCACATATACTATATCACAAAGTAACAAAACTGAAACAATATTACAGAATCAAAATATCGAAATCCCAATCAATCGATCAAGGGCAAATCAGGTGCAGGTGGATTGGAAGGGCAGGTGGCTTTTGCCTTTGGTCTGGAGGTAACTGTAAAGCTGCACGCATGCAAAAATCCATACAAAAATTAATAAGCATACTTAGTATAATTAGAAATACTAAGCAACTGTTCATGATATCTAACTCATAAATAAAATGAGAAACTACATAAGAAAGTCATGACAAAACCAATTGTATTGCATTTGAAGAACAAAGAACCCAAACTAAGAGAAATGAATGACACCTAGCTACCAACATCAGTAAAGCAGGGTCATTTAGGATGGAATGAGGCACACATAACACAATGATTATAGCCTGTCAAAACTGAAATACAAGTGAGCGACTGCTAGCCCTTCCTTTCGAACAATGGACACATACCTAGAAGTGTTGTGTACCATTCTGTTTGATTGACTGCAGACACATAAATGACAAGATCATTCCATTGAAATTGCTTCCACTCATCAACGTTACCATCATATTGAAAAAGCATCACAACAAAACCACTTGACAAAAACTGC
Organism: Rosa rugosa; assembly: GCF_958449725.1. NCBI lineage: Eukaryota > Viridiplantae > Streptophyta > Magnoliopsida > Rosales > Rosaceae > Rosa > Rosa rugosa. Next base: position 19,251,393 of record NC_084824.1, on the reverse strand, counting down.
ATTACGGTGTATAAGATCAAACACAAAGCCAATTCAATAGAATGTCAATGCAAAATAATCTATTAAATATCACATTCCAACTATGAAAAAGGCATGAAACATCAAATAACATAATTATAAAAATTTCAAATCAGCAACAGTAGTTCATTAGTTCAAGAACCTGGAAACTTTGAAACGTTCTTTATGAGTTTTCTTGCTGAGAGGAGTTGGTTTCTTTATCTTCATATTACTTAAATATCTTCTAGCCTAGATGATCCTACTTGGTGATCAATAGCTAATGCAAGTCCAAAAGGCAACCATTGAAAAATCTTTTGGAACAATATTCTTATAGATAGAAAAAGGCAACAAACCAATCGTTCATAGGGTTTGAAAGAACCACATACATATTTTCACATTTTTGAATTCAAGCTTCAAACTCGGATTCATAGAAAAAGGCAACAAACCAATCAACTTCAAATTCCAAGCATATTCAATGAAGTTCATAGAATTCAATCTCAGATTCAAAACAAAACAGATATTCAACTCCAAAACGATCAAATTCAAAGCTCGATAAGGAGAGAATCAACTTCGATTTCATTTAGAGAAATCGAGCGAGTAAGAATCGAAAATCAAAATCGCTTAAGCTATACGAGATTGGTTTAAGCTACACGATCAAACCAGTTTCCGACAACAATTACAGTTCAAATTTTACTTCAACAATAAAACCTGGGCTTACCTTGATGGTGAGGTCGAGAAGGAGAGCCCAGGAGATGGAGTTGTGCTTGGAGGCTCGTTGTCTCGCCGAGCTCTTATCGGCCTCGAGGAGCACCGATCCCAACTGCAGGGCGCGATCAATGAGCTTGATCTGATCGGCGTCGGAGTCACGGGAGTCGAGGATCCAATCGAAGGAGAGATCGATGGTGAAGGGCGGCGAGTCGGAGAAGTCGAGGAAGGTCTTAAGGAGTCGCGGTCAAGGAGGTTGGGATGGTAAGGGTTTGTGGAGAGAGAGAGAGAGAGAGAGAGAGAGAGAGAGAGAGAGAGAGAGAGAGAGAGAGAGAGAGAGAGAGAGAGAGAGAGAGAGAGAGAGAGAGAGAGAGAGAGAGAGAGATTTTGGTAAAAGGGTTGAATCTGAACGGATAACATATTAACAGAAGGGAGGGAGAGAGAGCCAGCGGTGGCAGTTTTTGTAATTAAGTTTAACTCTAGTGGTAGGTTGTTAATAGATGACCTTAATTATCAGGGGGACATTTGTGGTGTTTGGATTATCATAAAGTACTTTAAAATGACACAAAGAATTTTGGGAATTACAAGAGAGAGTTTTTCTCTCTACTCGAGAAAAACCTAAGGCCGCCTCCAGTTGCAATCTAGTTCTCGTCCGGCGGCGCCCGGACGTTGGAGATGGCCTCCGGCCTCACCACCGTCATAGGTTTGCTGTCGGACGGGAGACCTATGCCTTGGTGGTTTCCTGAGTGAGGGTTTCGACTCGAGGTTTGGCTAGAATGGGTGAAGGTAGCGTCCGGGCGGATTTCTGACTTGGAGTCGGATTCATAGTGCAGGTGGGTGCTTCCAAGAACTGCGGCGGCGTCTTCGTCACGGGATTTCCAGAACTAGGAGCGGCGGTGGCTATGGCGATTTTCTGGGCAGATCATTTTGTGGAGGCGTGGATTGCTGTGGTGGTTCGGCGTGGCTATGGAGGGTCTGGGCGGATCGTGGAGGCTGCGGGGCTTGGTAGTTCTGGGTGGTCTCGTGTGGGTGGAAGCGGCGACTGGGTTCTGGATGGTGGTGGTCGGCGGCACCACACCGACGCTGTGCGTGCGGCTTGTGGGTTGGTGTTACTGTTTTGGGCTGTGGTCACCTTTTCTGCTGGGCCTTGAGCTGGGCTCCCTCTATCTTGGAGCTGCCCTCTTGGGCTTTTACTTTAAGGCTGTTGTTTGTCTTTTCAATAATTCCCTTCATTTAGGGAACTCTATTTCCTTTGTTTTTAGGGCACTATAAGTTTTATCGTTAGGTTTGCTTATTTACTATGTCTTTTCATAGTCTGTAGGCTTGCTTAAATAAGTGAGCATGGGTACCGTCAAATGATCGGACCTAATCTATGTATCGCTGTGGTTTTCCACAAACTCTTTATCTACCCAGAGATGGTAGAGGGAGGATATGTAATGGTCCTTTCTGGCCTGAGAATTAATATATATCGACATGATATTCTTCAAAAAAAGTATTTTAAAATGACCTCTTTTATCATTGTCTCAAAAAATTATTATTTTATGCATTTAGCGAGATTATTAGGACCAGAAAAATTATTATTTAACTGAGCTTATTAATTTATTAAATATTAATTTATCGAGATTTTACTGTATAAAGATTTCATGGTCCCCAGTTTAGTCAAAGGAGCCACAATCTTATTTTTACATTAAACCCTAAGCAAGACTCTTCCATTGTCAAACTCAAAGTTTTCGTTAGTCGGAGTGTCGGACGACTTGCCTACATGGTCAGTCCTGACATTTTGGAGGGCTGAAGTGAACAATTAAAATGTTGCCTCAATTAAAAAATCATAACAGTCGAACAAATTTTTTTTCCTATGTAGAAACTTCATGCATCTATGTTGTTCAAGCAAAAAAAAAAAAAAATTTTGCCAAACATGTATGAATACTAGAACAAATCATTTGGACGTTATTATTGCACTTTATACACCATATGGATTTTGAGCATACATTTACATTTGTACAGCCATTACACAGCTGTGAAGAAAGACCTATAACTTCTCCGTACTGAGTTCACTGACTGTACCTACAACTTTGAGAACTATTTAAAAAACTTAATACCAAGAACATCTTGTAATGTGCAAAGCAATGAACCATCCTCAATAGAAAGCTCTCCTCCGCCTTACTCTTGGCTTGACCAGCGTAGGAACTTGATCATCTCCCGGAAACTCCCATCTCACGATACTCCCATCCCAGGAAGAACTGACCAACATGGGATATGTAGGATGCCAGCTACAATCTCTTACAGGTCCATCATGATGGAAGAGTTTCGCAACTTGAGCGCCAGTCACCTTTATAGAGTGGACAAATAAGTAAAAATTGAGCACCAAATTCTTGTAGAATGAAAAGATTAGAAATTCGAACACCCATGTTTGCTTTAAGCGAACAAGATAGAGGCAAAATTAGGAGAAGTTTTCATGGTAGTGTTCTGTCATTAGAGAATAGAGACGGAAAAACAGAAGGAAACAACTGTGATTCTTCCTTTGCCACAAATTCCACTATGCTAAAATCATGTTCATTTTATCCTAATTAAACTCAAAGATCAGAAGCCAAATTGTACATGTGCATGAGTGTGCAGACGAATACTAAAAGATGACAGTTACCACTTCTCATTCCATTAGCTATTTCACAGAAGTTACATGCAAAACACACATCTTGATAGTGAGAAATATTACGTACCAAATCATAAATATAGACCGAATGATCACTAGATCCAGTGTAGATGTACTTTTGTCCAGTGCTGCAATAAGAAGGATTAAAAGTAAGAAACTTATCCAACATGCCAAAATATTGTCAACAGGGCAAATTAAGTATTGCATATCATCAGATGAAATGATGCCCTATAACCAAAACCAAGGCGAACAAGATTGTGGGTAAAGGGAAACTAGCTGTTATACTCGGCCAACGTCCCAGGATCTGACATAATAAACAATGACCAGGTAGAATCAATAACATAACAGAGATCCAAAACCAGAATACTGCATCTGGAACATGACATGAAGCACACATATACTGCTGCAGCTCGTTAATCATTACCTCAGAGCTCAGTGCTCAATGACGTTATGAACTAGTAAAGCCTTAGCACACTCAACTCTGTATTTACAATGTCTATTGTACCGCACAGACTCAAGCCAGTATCACTTTGCATTTTGGGAATTCACACACATTCTTAGCCAAATTCAAAATATTGGACTAGAATACAGCACTTAAAATTACCTATATGCTGGAGAAAAATAACAGCGAATTAAAGTGCGCAGGACTGAATGGTCTCTATATGTAGCCAACGACTGATCCAAGGGATGTCTCGAAGTTCTTGCATCAGCTGGGTACTCCATCCACCTGTAATCCCAGTCACGATCTGTAATCCTTGGACTGTGCAAGAATTGAAATATTAGTGCGACAAAAATGTACATGTAGGACAACGGAGACATAAATTAAAAATAAAGATGCATGCACCCACATCCCCACACCACAGGAACACACAAGCAGGCACACAAAAATTAACTTGAGATATGTGAACTGCGTGCTTTGCTATGGCATAAACACAATACCAGACAAAAATTATAATAGCAATATAATGTAAATATATATTGTGTGTGTGTATATTTGTTACCAAGAAAAGAAAAGAAAAAGTTTCCACCATGCTTATAATAACAACTTGACAAGCTTAATCTTACAAATGATCCTCTTTCCAACTTCACCACATGTTTTTCCATTATAGAAAGACAAGCATGAAGCCTTCTTACTGACCTTGTTGTTCTTGGACCAAATTATAAAATTTGATTCCACAGTACAAAACAATGGGAGGGTAAACTGAAACAATGCCCTTATAGGCAGGGTGAGAAGAGGATGAGAAATTGTACCTAAACCTTAGGTAGGACTGCTTTAAAATTGAAAACTAATCAGAAAATATTCAATGTTCTCTTCTTTCTCAGCAGTTCAGCATTTATAAATCATTATTACCAGACCATATATCGTCTTCTTTATACTACTCACATAAGCTAATACATATTATTATAGGTCCAGTGATTAACTAAGACTTGTCATAACTCATAACATGTCAAAAGCAGATATTACTATGAGAAGACTGTAAAATTAAGTCAATACATCTGATGCAGAAAAAAACTAACTCCCAAATTTCTGTACCACCAAAGTTGAATGTGAATAATTTGAAATGAGCAGGAACAAGTAACATCACATACTACATATTTCTAGAGGACATCTTCCGTATATCCCAAAGTTTGGTAGTCTGATCCTTCCCATTTGATATTAAGTAACGTCCATCTCCCCGACTATCAATAAACGTTATGCCTTCAAGATGTCCCATCAGAACCCCAGCTGCTTGCCCTTTCGTGATAAAGCAGCGTCTATCCCACACCTGTAAAAGCATAGATGATGCTAAAGTTTCTCTCACTGAAGATCTAATAAAGCAATTAAGCAGAGATCAGAAGTATTGTCTATGTCCAATTCAACAAGTAGCAACCTCCCCTCCTAAATACTAAAAAAGCATCAAAATGAAAATTGTGCCTACAGGTATTACTACATAACTTTTTAATAACTTGGTCGCCAGTTCCCAATAATAGTAAATTAAAAGGTGCAAGATTTTGGAATTTGACGTCAAGCATTGATTTAAAATTGAAGCAACTCTTGCAACGAGCATTACATTCAATAAGCATGCAAGAGTATAACACTTTCAGTGACTACAATGAGAAATGCAGTTCTAGAAAGATTCAAAAGAGTACTAACAGTTTAGAGATAGTAACAGTTCTGGATTTCTGTATCTAATCTTTATAAGTAACGGGCATCACCCTTACCTTACAGAGGTTATCATCACCGCCAGAAAATATGAGATGGCCAGTCTCATCTGCAAAGCATACTGTGTTTACATCTGACTGCCAAGGGGGGAAAAAAAGGTTTAATTGATGCCTTTAAGTACCATTAATTCGGTCGCCAAAGGAAGAAACTGGAACAAGAAACAGTCTCAATACGAAAAGTAGTCAAATATTTTCTTACAAACCAATACCAAGGAGCAATTTGATTATTTCCATTTTTAAAGCCTTTAATGTGGCTCAAACACATTTCTTTGTTGTTGAACATTGATAGATCATAGATGAGAGATAGAAAAGAGGAATTATAGCAGGTGCTATTATTATTAATAATTTTGAGAAATATTGCCACAAATAATGAAATAATGATTAAGAGAGACGACTCCTGACGATAAAAAAATAAAAATAATAAATAATAAAAAAATCATACCGTATGCGCTGGTATTTTGAGGCTAACTTTGTTTGCTTGGAGATCATAAACATGTATTGAAGCATCACTACTTCCAGCCACAAGCTCTCGCCCATCAGTTGAAAATTTAACAGAGAATATTCCAAATTCTTCATCATAATCAACAGAAAAATCCAGATCTTCATGTATTTCCTGAACAAAAAGGTAATTGTTTTCAAATGTCAAACAAACAGAAGAAAGATACAAATGTGACCGGAAAGTGATCCTATGATGCACAACATTATAATAATAAAATCAGCAAACTGATTGACTTCATTTACCACAAGACTCCATAATTGAAAATTAACAGCCCTTCTCTTTTCATCAATTATAGTATCACTGTTGATAGATCATCCAATATAATTATAACCTTATAGCTAGCTCACCACAGATATCCAAACTAGCAAGAAATCTGCCAACTTCTGTTTTGGTAAAATTGATATAAGTTCCTACTCAGAAGATGATAATAACGTTTCAAACCAAATAGGCTGAAAACTTAACTAATAATAAGGAAAAGCTTAGCAATGTTATTGATGAAACGAGATCAACAGACAAATCACCTAAGCTGGTATTCTACAAGCTATTTCATATTAAAGTGAAAAGCTTGGCATTTACCGTAATGTTTGCAAGTGACTCTGTCGTAGAAGATCCAGCATTCACAATATGGACAATAGGTGACATGCTAGCATATGCCTGCAAATTTTATATTGAAAATAAGTGTGATTAATAAAATGAAGAGACATATGCAGAAAATCACTACACAAGAAGATAGATTAAATATGAAATTTAGAATTTCATTAGCATTCCATATACAATAATACTATGTAATTTGTATGGTTTCATTAGTATAAATTTCCTTGCAGTATTTGCATTTATGTGTCAGTAGGTCTTCAAGCTTAGATCCAAACTGTTCATCAAACAGCCAAACAAAAAATGCAATAAATCTTATACATCGACTTTATCATCATAGACACAACAAGTAAAAGTATTCTTGAATGGTAGTTCAGATGAATAACTACTAAACTAACACGGCACCAAAAATCCAATAAATCTAGATAGGGTTATCTTTTTTCATCCTAGATACAAAACCTAAAAGTGTACTGACAAGAGGAGAAAACACTACATCTGTACAAGCTAAGAGACTTGTGCGAAGTTGAAAAAGTTAAACAATACATACATGGGTTGATTTCGGATTTGCTATTTAAAGAATTGGTTCAGATTCGAATAAACAAAATACTCAGCATACATTCATTAACCAAGACAACCTATGATTAATAGTCCTAGTAAGATATCCAAGTTCCCTGCTGTTCAGTAAATCATCACAAACTCACAAGAAATCGCTGATCTGGTGCTAGAGATGTATCAGTAATTGTCCATCTCAAGCTTTTGGTTAGAATGTCCTTCTGAACTGTCCATCCCTTTTCAACATTATATATTCTAATATGACCCCCCTGTTTCATTGAAAAAGATGAAAAATTAGTACCACCAAACTGCAAGCATGTAGAGTGCAAACTGAGGCTTTAGCACATCAACTGAAAATCACGACATAAATAAATGAATGATATCATCAAGCTAATACAATTCACGATACCTGAAATCCAGCAACAAAAAACAAGCCATCATTCGAAAACTGAGAAACATATGCAGGGCTATTCAACTGGTCCACCCCCCATGGACCATTAATGGGCAGATACCGGCTTAAAACATGACAAGCATCTGCTGACGAAAACCTCCCTCGTCCCGAATAATTACTTTCACGGCCCATCAACATTTTCAGTGTTGACACCGGTAACCTCAACTTTCCGGGCAAGACCCCCCTCAAATGCTGATGGGGCCTTGATCTAAGCTTAGTGAGGTGAGCCACTTCATGATCAAGACTCTTTGATGCTTCATTGGCTTCTTCACTTGAAGCAGAACCTTCAACAGCATTTGCACTATTATCTTTCCCAAACCTCCTTCTGTAACTCATTTCTTTTCAAATTCTAGCCAATACCCACTACTCAATTGACCCTCATATCACTGAAACCAAGCTCAAAATTCTGACTTTGGTGACCTGCACATATTATAATTGAATGCTTCAGATTACTTAGCCAATAAAGTTGCAAACTTTAACCTCAATCCTCATATTCACATTTCACACAGTAGCCAATTCAATTCCTGAGCAACTAAATCAATAACAGATAAACAAAAGATTCGAAATTTTGAATACCAATTTGGAGTGCAACCTTATATTGATCAAAGTTACTTACTTGACTCTGCGAATCGAAATTTGAGCCCTGGAAAACGAGGTTTATCTTTGAATTGGAGTGATAGGAGAGAGAGAGTCACGAATCGGTGTTGGGTTGGTTTTTATAAAGGAATGGAGCTGACAACTATATACGTGTTTGAATGGGGAAGCAGATGGTGTTCGACTCTCGAGGACTATATACATTAGCTGTGGACCCTTTGATTTCTAAGCCAAACACAACACCAAACTACACTTGTTCTGATCACATGGCCAGACCGTACGCCTGTGCCTGATTTTTGTTGATAAAAATATCTGATTTCGTTTTTCGTTTTATTAATTTGGCAAAAATTTAAAAACGATAATGTATTCCGCGGTATTATTATGATGGTTAAGGCCTCAGAGGCTGCACTCTTCGGGAAAAAAGGTGGAAAAGCTACAAATCTCCACTCTAAAAATAAAAAAATTAATTTTTATGCATATTTGTTCTTAATTAGAAAAAAATTTTAAAAAAAATTATTATTTTGAAACGAACATATTACCCCTCATGAGCAGGGCGCATACCTCACATTTGGATGAATTTTAAAGGAAATGGTGTAAATTGGCAATTTTCATCAGTTTCCTGAGGCTCATTTTCACAGTTACAAGTTTGGGGTATAAATTGACAATTATAACCAAATTTAGGAGTATATTGACAATAAAGCCTGATTGAAAAGACACTTACGGGTAATTTACTATAATATATACGATAAAAGAAAAATTCAACTTACAAACATTATAGAAATCATCATAAACAAATAAGAAAATAAAAACACCAATGAGATGGGAACTTGGACCGGTCAAAGCTAAAGCATAACTCTTCATTATAGCTTGTACAAAAGCAGTTATCCACCATGTCCAATCAACATGAATACAAGCATATTGGAAAGACCAAAGAATTTGATATACAATGTATGGTATGGGTTGCATGAGATCTTCTTCAATTTCCCTGACCTGAAAATTCTAAATGTCATAAATCGCTCATCATATATCTTGTCCTCTTCTATCTATATATATCCATCTGTTTTTCATGGATTGAGTGAATCTTGAATTTCTTCTAGAGTTTTTCCTTTGGTCTCTGGGACTACCTTAGCCACAAATAGGATTGTCAAGACACAGACTGCACCATACAGGTAGTATGTTCCTGTAAAGCAGATCAAATGCATGTACATAGCGAATCAGACTTAAGTAGTGAAACAATATAAATCACTTGGACTAATAACCTTGGTTCACACGATTTAGGGCCTGTTTGGGATTTATTTCTTTAGTAAACTGTTTTTGCTGGAAGCCTTTTTTGTTACATGCACATAAAATTTCAATGTTTACTTCACAGCAAGTGTGTCCTCTAAAAGCACTTGGACATCCTTCCTTAGGTGCTTCTACCTACCTACCCGAAAAACACTTCTAACTATTTCTGCTAGCTGTCAAAAGAGCTTTTGGCAGGTCTACTAGTGCTAAAAGAAACCACACTTACCTGAGGAACTCCAGTTCATAAGAGAGTTGTAAGTATAGGAAACTACCCAAGCGCCAGACCAGTTCACAAACACCACCAAGCTTCCACCCACTCCCTTCACATTAATTGGGAAAATCTGCAGTAGGCCACCATTTCATGAATATTCAGTTGGAATTGAACATCTGCAGTCAATTAGGTTTAGTAGTCTTTTACATTATATATACACACACACACATATATATATACATTTTTTTTTGGAGGAATAGAGGAAGTGACAAGTTTTCCACATTTACCTCGGACATTATCACCCAAGGGCCTGCTCCCATACCAATCGAAAAAAATGCAACGTAAACCTGATTTCAAAGAGAGACAGTACAAACCAAGGTAAAATGAGAACCTGCAATGAAGCAGAAACATGAAAGTGACGGTACTTTTCAAGTTTGCAGCTGTAATGGTGTAAATTACCAGCACACCGGACACAGCAAGTATCGGTACCCAATCCAGTAGCAAACCATCTCCCTGATTAACAATGATAAGTACGAAATCTTAAGATCATAATATGACAGGAATGGCACAAAAGAAAAAGAAAAATAGTACGTTGTTACAGAATGTGTTGCAGTTTGCTACCTTCAAAGAGAAAGAAATTCCAACAAGAATAGAGCCTATGAACATTCCAGCTGCTGAAACCTTCACATTAGCACAAAAATCCACCATGAAAAGATGACCTATAAAATAAATCCTTTCTAATAGACCAAGATTTGTAGATCAATTGCTACTATACCATTACGAGAACTCTCCTTCCTGACTTATCCATTAGAAATGCTCCTAATAGAGTGATTGGGACCTGTCAATAAATTTTTTACATGAGCTAAGTTTTGATGGCTGCACTTATACATGAGGCCGAAAGTGATTACCTGAAGACATGCATAAGCTGTGGTTCCAATACTGCCTGAAAATCCTGCAATTGGAATTACAGCAGTAGAGTAAGTTTCACATGAAAGACTAACAACAACAAAACAAGTTAAATGAAGCATAGAATTACCAGCTGCTTCAAAGGTTTCGCTTGCATAAAATTGTACTCCATTAATACCAGCAAATTGTTGAAACACCATTAATCCAACCCCAATCTTAAACCATAACCATATTAAGAAGGTTTCAGTAAAAAAAAATATATAAAATAAAAAAATAAAAAAAGCCAAAAGGGTAACAGCTTATGAGAAATCATTTAAGTTTATATATGAAAGTTGCTTACTATGACAGATCGAATATATCTTCTTTGAAACAAATCCAAGATATTGGCTTTCGGAAGACTTTGTGAAGTAACTATATATTCCTGTTGAAAAAAGAAAGCTTGCACAGTTAGATATCTTCAGATAAAATGACAAATATGTTATTGTACTTATGTTCGTTTTCTTGACAGGAAGTACTTGAATTTCCGCCTTTTCACCAGATACATCAGCATCTTTTCCATGGAGCCTCTGTAGTGCAACTTCAAATTCTTCCTCTCGACCGACCTTTGCCTGAATATGTTAATGCTTTTAGCCTTATCTATTCTTATTATTCTCATTATTTTCTCTACACTGTGATGGAAACAAAGCGTAGAGAAGCCTATTTTAACTTGAATTCTTACCAGCCATCTAGGTGACTCTGGAATAAACCATTGACCCAAAATCAGGATAATGCAAGGCAAAATTGCTTCAGATTGAAAGCCAATAATCAGTCTCTTCAAAATTTTCAGTTCCTTCCCAATACAGTCAAGTAGAACCACTTATTGTAATGAAGAATTAACATATTTTCTATGGAATCATAACTTACCGATTAGAGATAATGTTCTCCAGGATATGATTGTTCCTATTATGAACGTAAACGATGCTCCAAGGATAATGAAGAGCTGCAAAACAAGCACAGAAGAAAAGGATAACATTCTAGTTAATGATCATATAGTTTCCAAGTATTTTATTTCTTTGGTCAGAGGGCTCTTATTTCTTTTACCTGATTCAATGTTGCAAGCCCTCCACGGAGATTTTTGGGCGCTATTTCGGCTATAAATACTGGGACCTATTCATCCAATTTTCTAACTTCTGTTAATTTTTTGAAATATCATCAATAGAAAGATGATGCCAGAGAAAATCATCACTAGATTAAACTTTCATGAACGGATAAAGAAACGCACTTATATTTAAAACATGTATATATAGTAATAGACATTTACATTGCACAGACATACCACATACGAGAAAGATGAAATTCCATAACCAGTTAGAAACCTTCCTATATCAAGTAATATAGCTCCCTACATAAGATTTGTCACATATACTGTCATCAGTATCAACTAGTTTAATTTAGATAAGAAAAATCAAGAATTTAGAACTGTGCAAACGGCATATACCTGAGCGAAGTAGATGGCTAGCCATCCTGCAGTGCAAATGACAGAAGACACCCTCATTGCCTGCTTCCAAAATAATTTCAAGAAGCTTAGTAAAATGGAGGAGCTTCAGCTTCTTCTTTTTTTTTTTTTTTATTCTTGTACACCACAAAGGCACAAAGTCACATTTACCATACCCCTTTTCGGCCGAGAGAATCTGCAATCTTACCACTTGTAAAAGCACCCAACACTGCACCAATTGATAGGATAGAGCCAAACATGGAATACTGCCAGATGATTGAAGATTACTAATGCTGCACTTTACTATAAATCATTCTACAAAATAATAATTAAGAACTAAATAAAATACAACAGGGAAAGACCTCAGTTATAGAGAGACGAAGATCTTTCCTGATAGCAGATTGACTGGGTGCTGAATAGCCCACCTGCCAAAACATTCATTCAAGCTAAGATAAACAAACCCTTGGCTTTTCTTTTTTTAGTCAACAACAAAATACCCTGCCTGAGCAAACGAAAAACCTTCTTAAGCCATGGATTTTAGGGAAGCTAATAAAAAGACGGAAAGCCTATGTTGAAGTAACCTCGCTCTGACAAAAAAAAAAAACAATGTTTATATATAGAGATGTTAAGAATACTTACGCATATTCCAAATTGGAAAGAGCCGCAAACTGCAACGCCTGTGCTAAGCAAAACCATCCCAATTGATCCATTTTTGATAGTATTCCCGCTGTCCTCATCTTCATGAGCGACAACTCTCTTTGGCTGAATGAAAGGCTGCTCCAACTCCTCATGCCTATTAATACCCCCATTTTCAATGTCTGTCGACTGCCCAATTGCCATATGTTTATTAGTAATACTTAAATATATATGCTACATGAACGAGTCTAACATGTTTGTGACACTTAATCGATCATTATTAATGAATAATGAGTAGATATTAGCTGAATGTGATCTTTTTTCTCATTTTTCCTCTGAAAATTCAAACAAAGAAGGAAATACTCTCTGTGGATATTTCTACTAACAATTGCCGATTAGTAAGCTTAACTTAGTTGTACTAGGTTGCACTTGGTGGGAAACTTGGTAATGCATGTGGGGTAAAACTTGGGAAATGGTGATAATAGGCTTATAGCCAATGTTCTACACGTCTTGGACCGACATTCATAGAATCCGATTGAATCTGAAAACCACTTTGAATTTGAAGTTCATGCAGGTGAAATTCTGCCTGGAGAGTAGTGCGATATATGAGGAGAAATTTGAGCATAAGCTAGGAGTTAGGACTTACTCATCAGAGCAAAAAGACAACGAACGATTATAAATATGGAATATATACTCAGCAAAGAAAAAACTGATAGATGATATGTGATTCTAACTGGGCATATATTGTAAAAGGGCAGGCCTTCTTCTCAAAATTCATTACTGTTATTTTGCTCACTATCTACGAGAACACCTTTCCCGCCTCACTCTTCATTTTCCACAGATTATTATAGTTAAACTTTCAGACCAATGTAATCACACATTCACATATGCCACTCATAGTTAACTATGATTCACTATATACTATGTCCTAACATGAAGAATACCCATAATATACAACATATGTAACATGACTAGTGAACATTATCTATCGTAGTTTCTCCACATTGGCCATACTTGCATCATTGCTTGAATATTTGTGAAAATATATTGACACTACAAACAACATGTCTAACTCGAATCACTGAATCTCCCTATCTTTAACAAGCTATGCAAATATCAAATAAATTGTATTACAAAGTTCGGTGCAGCAAAACAAACAATCAGGTAGTGCGCATTAAGGAGAGAGAGGTTCAAGTCGAAGAAGCAAACCTTCTTGCCCATTCTGACCCGACGGAATAATCAACAGTGAGTCCTTGTTGTAATGAGCCCTAGTGTCATATTCACTATGTAAGATCAATGATGACTTTGGTATGAGCATTACAGAGACTATTGCCTGGGATTGTTCCCAAATTAGGATATGCTGGAGTGATTTTAGAAGATGTGTGTTTGACAAAGTAGTTAAGAGTGAAGGGTGAAGAGGATTGAGGAAGGGAGAGATTGGCGGAGAATTGTAAGGACTTGAAGTGGAAAGAGAAGTCGGAGAAGAAGAGGACGACGACGACTTCAAACCCATTTTCGACGAGGCCGGTGGTACTTGCTTTCTAGTCTAACAACTTGTGGTGGTGCATGGCAGACTTCGAAAGCTGGGCACGTACTTGCATACTTGCACGTATTTTCCTTTCTTTTTTTTTTTCTTTTTCTTTTCAATGGTGAGGGTTATCTGAACCTAACCTGGATTATGAATTTGTGATGATTTATTTGTCATCTCTTACTATTCCTCTTTTTTGTTTTTTAGATAAAGAGCACATACATTAATATGGTCCTCGTTTATGGACAAAGAATAGTACAAAAAACACTACTCTATTTTGACATTGGTAGCTTATACTAACAAAAATATTTCGCCTCATAGGCAATTTATTCTACCTAACTCCAAACGCCAAGCACGCCATTGTATTATGTTGAAACCAAGTACTTAATAACAGTAACTCTCCACCAAGAGACAAAGCATGCTCTCTGTCCTCAAAAGTACAAAGTCACCATCTCCCATACATTGAGAATGCAGAAGACGACAAGGGGTTAGAAGCTCAAGACCACACCACCAAGGGACAAGACGTGCTTTACATTTGATTCTTTGTCTCCTTGTCTCTATTATTGTTGTATAAATAGTTTTCTAATGTACAAAGCAAATCAAGCAATTCCATTTTTCTTCATGGTATCAGAGCTTCAGCCGAAAGGCATCTGATCCATCACTCTCAATCCAACTAACTTTTCTTTCGCTTCAATCCAATTTCAATGGCTCCCACTGATGCACCCAGCTCTCAAAATCCTCCTCTTCCCACCCAACTGCTTCTCTCACCAGAAATTGCTTCGCACCTTCTCTCTGCCTCTGCCTCCTCCACACCCAATCATGTCAGTAACTTCATACCACTCAAGCTCACAAAAGAAAACTATCTTCTGTGGAAAGACATCACTACCATTGTGCTTCAGAACTACGAGATGTACGGCATGGTGGATGAATCTGAACCCTGCCCACCCCAGTTCATCAACACTGAGATCAATCCAGCCTACACTAAATGGGTCAAGAAAGATCGTACCTGTCGAATTTGGCTAATTGCTTCTCTCTCTGAGTCTGTCCTCCCTTTCACAGTCGGCTCTACCTCTGCAAGGTCTCTCTGGCTCACTCTTGAGCGGCGACTTTCTGCCTTAACCAGATCTCATGTCCTCCAATTGAAGCGACGGATTCAGACCATTCAAAAGGGTAGTCTCTCCATCACTGACTATCTGCAGCAAATCAAGACGGTTGCTGACGCTCTTGCCGCCGTTGGAGCACCTCTTGATGACAACGACCTTGTCGCCCATACTCTTCATGGTCTCACTGATGACTATGACGCCTTCACTACCTCTATCCGTGTACGGTCTGATCCTGTGACAGCGGATGAGCTTCATGGCTTACTTTTAAGTCAGGAGATTGAAATTGCACATCGGGCCAACCCCACCTCACTTCTCCAGCCCAACAACAATAACTCTCAAGCCTTTAATGCCTCTACTTCATCAAGGCCCAGAACCACACACCGTGTTCAAAATCTCAACTCTCGTTCTACCAACTTCAGAACTCGTTACCCCAACAATGCTTTTCGCTTCACCAACTTCCAGAATCGTCAGCACACTCAAGCCCCTTTACTTCCCACTCCTCCAAATCCCCTCCCACCTTATCCTGAGCACCAATTTGGTCCTCCAAACTCTCGCCCTAATCTCCGTCCTCCTCGCTGCCAGCTCTGTGGACTCAACAACCACCGTGCCCCAGATTGCTTCCACCGCTATAATCATGCCTATCAAGGCCGTCTCCCACCACCCCGACTTGCTGCAATGATGGCACCCACCTACCGAGCACAAACTCCACGTTCTGATGCTATGCATATGACCTCCCACACTCCTGAAGATCAGCTTGATTCATCAAGCTCTCTGTGGTATCTTGACAGCGGTGCCACCAACCATGTCACTGCCGATCTTAACAATCTCAGCATCCACACCCCATACAATGGACCCGACACAGTAACCATAGGCAACGGTGAAGGTTTGCACATTCAAAATACTGGCTCTACTCTTGCTAAACTCCCTTTCTCCGACTCTTCAATCAAGTTGACTAATATTCTCCATGTTCCACACATTTCTCAAAATCTCTTATCTGCAAATCGCTTTCTTCATGATAATAACTGTGCACTAATTCTTACTCCTTCTTCTTGTGCTATTAAGGATCTTCGAACGGGTGCGGATATGTTTCGCGGCCCTTCTAATACTGCCGGTCTATATCCTATTCGTCTCATCACCCCATCTCCGCGATCAACTCCATCAGTTCTATTCAGTTCTGCGTCATCATCACTGTGGCACCAACGCCTTGGTCACCCTTCATCTCAGAATCTCCACCGCATTCTCTCTCGTCATCAGCTCAAAGTCTTACATTCCAGCTCCACTACTTTATGTTCTGCTTGTCAATTAGGTAGAAAAACTCGGTTGCCTTTCTCAAAATCCAGTTGTACTTCAACCGGCCCATTACAAATTTTACACTCTGATGTATGGGGTCCGGCACCTATTTCCTCTGTTAGTGGTTTCAAGTACTATGTGATTTTCATTGATGACTATTCTCGCTTTACTTGGTTGTTTCCATTGCGATACAAATCTGAAGTCTTTCCAATATTTCAAAACTTTAAAAATCTTGTCGAAAATCAATTTGATGTGCGTATCAAAACTCTGCGGTGTGATAACGGTGGTGAATATACTAGTGCAGTTTTTCAATCCTTTCTTTCCAGTCATGGAATTACCCAACAATTTTCTTGCCCACATACTCCAGAACAAAATGGCATGGCAGAAAGAAAACACCGCCACATTATTGAACTCACTCGAACCTTGTTTGCACAATCCTCTCTGCCATTCAAACTTTGGGTAGAAGTGGTTCAAACATCAGTATTTCTAATCAATAGATTGCCTGCCTCTTCTTTGAAATTTGATTCTCCATTCCAAAAATTGTTCCACAATGCCCCAGATTACTATTTCTTAAAATCTTATGGGTGTGCTTGCTATCCATGGCTAAAACCTTACTCATCTCACAAATTTGATTCTCGGAGTCGTCGTTGTGTTTTCATTGGCTATGGAACCCAACAGAAAGGATATCGTTGTCTTGACCCGATTTCTGGCAAAGTTTACATATCTCGTCATGTCACTTTTGACGAAAATACATTCCCTTTTCAAGAACCCAGTCTACAACCCACCTTCCACAATCACATCTCTCACTCCCAACCTACTTCAACATCTGTTCCAAGCCTTCTTCCTTTACCTCCACTCCCATCACCCACGCCCATAATAACTCCATCTCCCCCACTTCCTTCTTTGCCCACTACTCCGATTGTCCACACTCCTTCTCCTCCATCATCTTCACCACCACCACCTCCACCACCACCACCTTTGCAAATTCGGAGACCACGTCCACCTCCCGGACCTCCGACTCACAATATGCAAACTCGATCAAAATCTGGTATTTCTAAGCCCAAAGCCTTTATCACCAAACACCCATTCGTCGGAGTCATGCTTGCTTCATCACCTCCACCCAAGATTCCCAACACCTTCCTCCAAGCCTCTAAAGACCGAAATTGGGTTGCTGCCATGAAAGAGGAAATTCATGCTCTTCACAAAACTTCTACCTGGACCCTTGTCCCTCGTCATCCATCTCAAAATCTTGTTGGCTCCAAATGGATTTTTCGCATCAAACAGAGAGCAGATGGCACTGTTGACAGATATAAGGCCCGTTTGGTTGCTCAAGGTTTTCACCAAAAGGCTGGGCTTGACTATTCTGAAACATTTAGCCCAGTTGCTAAGCCCACCACCATTAGGGTCCTTCTTTCCATGGCAGTCCAATATGATTGGCCCATTTCTCAATTAGATGTGTCCAATGCCTTTCTTCATGGACACCTTCAAGAAACAGTTTATATGGCCCAACCTCCCGGTTTTATTGACCCTCAACGACCAGATTATGTCTGTCAACTTCACAAGTCCCTTTATGGACTCAAGCAGGCCCCACGGGCCTGGTATGAGGAATTGCACCAATGCTTATTATCCTTAGGTTTTTCCTCTTCCACTGCAGATTCTTCTTTATTTGTGAAAGTTGATCGCCACATCACGTTTCTCCTTGTGTATGTCGACGACATCATACTCACTGGTAACTCCCCCATTTTTTGTCAACAATTAGTTGAACAACTCAATACCAAATTCGCCATGAAAAACCTTGGGCCTCTTCATTACTTTCTTGGTCTTGAGGTCATTCGCACCTCCCAGTCTCTTTTTCTCCATCAATCCAAATACACCTATGATCTACTTGCCAAGCACAAAATGCTTGATGTCAGACCCACTGCCACACCAGAGAGCTCCATTAAACTTGACAATCATTCTGGAGACCCTCTCTCTGATCCAAGTGCTTACCGTTCCATGGTGGGTGCACTTCAATACCTCACGTGGACACGACCCGACATTGCTCATGCCGTCAGCCAAGTCTGCCAACACATGCACCATCCCCGCAGCACTCACTTGGTTGCAGTCAAGCGAATTTTTCGCTATCTCAAAGGTACACCAAACCATGGTTTAACCTTCACTAAAGGCCCTTTATTGCTCACTACCTTCTCCGATGCCGATTGGGCAGGGTGCCCAATTGATCGTCGTTCAACCACGGGGTATTGTGTTTTTTTAGGCAATAATCTCATCTCATGGAGTGCAAAGAAGCAGTCATCAGTGTCTCGATCTTCAACTGAAGCAGAATATCGAGCTTTAGCCCTCTCCGTAGCAGAGGTTCTATGGCTTTGCTACCTTTTTCGAGATCTCAGAATTTCTCTTCGGCAACCCCCGTCATTCTATTGTGACAATGTCAGTTCAATTGCACTTGCTGCCAATCCCGTTCTGCACTCTCGGACCAAACATGTTGATATTGATTACCATTTCATCAGAGAACCTATTGCTCGTCGCTCTATTCAGGTTCATCATGTTTCATCCTCTGCCAACTTGGCTGACATATTCACCAAAAGTCTGTCCAAGCAACGGTTCTGTTCTCTTACCTCCAAGCTGATTGCTCCTCATCCCCGCATCAGCTTGCGGGGGGATAATAACAGTAACTCTCCACCAAGAGACAAAGCATGCTCTCTGTCCTCAAAAGTACAAAGTCACCATCTCCCATACATTGAGAATGCAGAAGACGACAAGGGGTTAGAAGCTCAAGACCACACCACCAAGGGACAAGACGTGCTTTACATTTGATTCTTTGTCTCCTTGTCTCTATTATTGTTGTATAAATAGTTTTCTAATGTACAAAGCAAATCAAGCAATTCCATTTTTCTTCAGTACTTCTACAAATGATCCTAGAGGAGCTTCAACTAACATAGACAAGACAAACCCGATCGAGCGAAAAATTATCGAGGTTCGTCACCTAACTAACAACTAGAAAAAAACTAACATAAAAAAATGTCTAGATCGGGCCGGAGCCCACTACCCCCAAAGAAGAAATTATTGAAAAAAAAAAACACTAGGGCTAAACAGCAAATAGGCCACTAAGCCCAACAAAACCAGTAGACCAATCCAAAGCCAGGCCCAACAGCAAGAGCCTAACACACCGAGTCCACCATAAGAATCCCAAGCCAATGCTTCGATGAAGATGACAAACCCCAGAAACCTGCACCAACGCCGCCATAGCATCCGCCGCAGTTGACCCAATAAAGCCAAAACCGGATCCATCAAGATCTGAGCCGCCCAGTTGACAAAACCCGAGCTCCTCATGGAATTCCCACCTTGATGGAACACACAGCCTCTCCAGCTCTCCTTGAAATCCAGCAGCCTCGAAGGCATAAACTCCTCCCCAAAATGAATCCAAACCGATATGAAACGAGTCAAGCATTTAACCACAACAATGTCCAACCTAGAAGCCTCATCAGATGAGTGAGAACACGTACCCCCCTCCCGGGGCATGAGAAATATGAGGGTCACCGAAAAAAAAAAACCAAAAGAGCCACCCGTGGGGGCGCGTTCTAGGAAGAAACCCTAATGAACACAGTAAATCTACTATAAGTTTTTTTTTTATTAAAGAAAGTGAATATTCATAAATTTGCACGATTTTATTGAGCCATCGCTAGGAAAATACATACATCAGAACTTAAGTATCTGCAACAATAAAATGTTATCCGGCCAAAATGGGGAACAAAACCCTAACAAGTATATTCCATTATAAAACTTACCAAATTTTTATTCAAGAACAAGAAAATATGGAAAACATTAAAAACTACTAGTAATGTAATCCTGCACCACCAACCGTGGTATCCACCTAGCCCTCACCAATGCACGCAATTGTGGTTCGAAAAATTATGTAATCATCAAAGTAGCTTGTCAAAAAGACTAGTAAAAGAACCCTAGGATTCCATTTGACCGCGTTCTTCTCAGAAGGCACAATCCATACCTCGAACCTAGAACAACATACGAAAATAGGCCAAAAGTCCAAAGGTCTACCCACAACAATCTGCTACCCCAAGTCCTGGTATAGTCTGCCGTCTGTCAAGCAGGTAAACCTATCTCCATAACCTCCATAACTTCTGGTAAAGGACGGAGGATGGTTGTGGCAACCAAGGCTACAGGCTATGTAGAATTTCTTCAGATAATGCCTTCTAACTAATCTATACTATCATTAAGAGAAGAGTTTGTGAACTAAAACATAATTTTTTTACCAAAATATCCCCCAAATATTAAAAAAAACCTTTGAACTAAATATTCGAGAAGAACAAAAAAGCCAATTCACAAAATAAAAGAAAAACAAAAGCAATTTTGTTGTAGGAGAATGGAATTGTGTGTATTATTGATAATAGGAGCCCTTTAAATAGGGAGTTATAAGGTACCCAAAAAGGTAATAGAATCCGATTACAATTGAATACCTAGAACACATTCCTATTACAACTCTAACCCTAGTTTGTAGAGGCACACATTATGTCGATATCCTTCAACACTCCCCCTTGTGCCGCTCAAACTTGGTGATGACACTTTAATTGTTGCCTCGTTAAAAACCTTGCCAGGTAACAAAAACCCAGTGGGACAAAAATAACCCTGGTCGAAGGACAAAAAGAGCACAACACGTCATTCACTCTTCGAGATCGAACATGTAGACATCATGCCTCCCCCTGATGTCAATATCTCCCCCTGATTGCTACAATCATAGGAGTTCGGATAACTTTCTTAATCCGATGCTTTTCACATGTTTCTCGAATGTGGATTTTGGTAACGACTTAGTAAATAAGTCCGCTACATTATCCTCAGATCGGATTTGGTTCACTTCAATATTTAGAAGTGCCTGTTGTCATTTTGATGGAGGGGAGGAGGAGCACGGAAGGTGGCATTTTGCCTTGTGGGGTCCGATCCCACACTTCCGTTATCTCTTTTCTCTGTAGGGATAGAACAAGCCCATATCAATTGTACCTCTCAAGTATCGAAAGATTGTCTTTACACCAATCCAATGGCGTTGCATTGGCGCAGAGCTGTATCTAGCCAACAAGTTCATAACAATTGAGGTGTCCGGTCTTGTATTGTGCTAAGTACAATAATGCGCCTATTGTACATAAGTAAGCACTTCTGTTATTAACACGTCTTCGTCATCATCCCTGGGACGAAACGAATCCCTTTTAGGGCCAAGACTACGGACAACCATGGTGCATCTTTGACTTTATCAAAAATGTCTATTGACACGGTATACAAGTTCTGAATCTAGACAAAACTGTGTTCTCCCAAGGTCCTTCCTCTCAAACTCGGATTTCAGGTGTTCAGCGATTTCCCTTAACTTTCAAGGGTTCCAATTATGTTTATCAACATAAACCGCGACAATTGCAAATCTGGAACTTGTCATGGAAACGCGTGGGCATAGTTCATCATATCCCTTCCCAATCAAGTAGTCATTTTAGTGAGCATTTCAACCTCGTTGCAAATACGCTCCGTGGTCTAGAGCCACTTGACTTGGGTAAATGAAGTCCACAAGAACCTTCATTATATTCCGTATCTAGATCCCCATAGAGATACGTAGTGACCACATTCGTAAGCTGCATGTTCAGTTATTTGGAAACTACCAAACTGACAAGGTAGTGGAGTGCAATGACATCCATTACGAGAGAATATGTGTTCTCGTAGTCGATTCCAGGGCGTTGTGAGAAACCTTGCGCCATAAGGCGAGATTACCATCTCTTTTTCTCATCACGCTATCTAACGAAGACCTATTAATGTCAATAGGTTTTATGTTAGGAAGTGTTGGCATCTCAGTCCAGAAATCATTCCTCTTCATTAGTGAATCCAATTCAACCTGGATCGCATCTTTCCATTTAGGCCAAGTTTCTCTACGTTGGCATTCTTCAACGGAGTAAGGTTCGATGTCATTGGTCTCAATAATTCCACGTCCTCATGTACACTAGTGTAGTTCGTAGAGATCTCTATATTCTCAGGAATTGGTTCTAACATTGAGGCGTCCCCCAACGATGTCTCTTGGACATAACCACAATCCAAAATATTCTCATGTGACGGATTTTGAGTATCAATGATCAATGGATCAAGTTGTGCCAAACTCGCTCTCTTCGTAGGGCGAGAATCCATCGAACCTATGGGTATCCTACTCTCTCTAGCGGAACCCATGGCCTATGACGCCATTATGCCACCTTTGTGGCGTCACCATACTATCATCCATGGTAGTGGTGCAGTACCCATCTTCTCTGGGTGGCACCATGTCCTCTTGTGGGGACATCAATCCTTGCAGGCATGTTTGCAGCAGGTATATGTGATCTCGTCACTTTTAGGGGATCAAGATGAGACATAGTGGGGACAGACCACGACAATTCCTGTCGTTCCTGTTGAACATTGACGTTCTAATCTCCCCCTAACGACGGGAAGACTGTCTCATCAAAGTGACAATTTGCAAATCCAGCGAAATAGAGATCGCCTGTCAAGGGTTCTACATAGCGGACTTATAGTTGGAGACTCATGTCCAACAAATATATATATGCATTCGTTGCAATGACTCATGTTGATGCGCTGTGGCGGCGCAATTGGCACATGAACCGCACAGTCGCACACTCAAATATGCATAAATACGAGATATTAGACTCGAACCCAGTCACTAGCTGTAACGCAAATAAAAGTTGAGTGGCTGCTATGAGTCGTAGACGAATTAGCATAGCTGTATGCGATATTGCATAACCCAAGCGGAAATATTGGTGCGCATTACCAAAGTCTGGGCTACCATCGTAGTCGTTTAATGGTGGCTTTTCCGCGAGACCAATTTGGTGTGTACATGGGAATACAATACTTGATATCAATACCCAATGATATGCAATAGTCATCGAAAACTGTCGATGTAAACTCTCTAGCATTATCAAGTCAAATTGACTGAATGGGATGATCTGGGTAGTGAGCCCGTAGCCATATGTTATGTGCTAGGAGTGTAGTATAAGCAGCATTACGAGTGGATAATGGCACAACACGTGACCAGCGTGTTTGCGTATCAACCAACACCATAAAACATCTATATGGTCTGCCAGTTGGTTGATCAAATCCATAGAATTCCCTTAGATTCTTTGTAAGAATGGAATTATTTCCTCAATCTCCTTTGCATAGGATGGTCTCAATCCTAAGTAACAGGCTTTACAGAACGAAACATGGGCTTTATAATCAACCAATGAAGCTTTTGGTTAAGCCATAATGTCATAATAGACTTGAGAAGTAGAGAAAGGTGTGTATGGCGTCAATGCCATGTATTTGCCGCAGGGGGTAGGCGGCGCCAGCCATGTATGGCCTGTCTTTGCACAATCATGGCGCCATGAGGCGCATGTGCAGCTCCTCGAACCAATTCTTGGTTCTTACTTTTCTTCGTTCTGAAAAATGGATGTCCGTGTAAAGTCTTTAATACACGGATCATCATGTCAAAGCCTATATGTGTCAGAATCCCATAAGTCGTCTCTCATGACATGGTTGGATTCAATAACTCAAATAGTGGTTGCATACAACCCACTAGAGCGACACATAAGTTTCTCTAATACTCGTTTATGTCCGTAGTCATTAGAGGTGATGCAAAGGAACTCTGTCCATTCTCATAATGTGTTTCCACATGAAAACCATTGGCTCTTATAAAGTTCGAATTAAGGTATGTCCAAGACATTAAGTAAAAGAATTGACACTTTATTAATAGCCAATGATTACATCAAAGTTTCCAAAGTCTAATCCATAATAAAAATCAAACTTAGACAAATCGTAGTCACTCAATCCGTTTGGTAACTCCAATCAAATATGACCAGGGAAGTAGAGAGAGATGTTGGTGGAGCAAGGCTCTCTTAAGTACCACATCTCAATTACTTTCCTAGACATCATACTTCATTGGATGCGCCACATGAGAAAGAGTTAATACAATTGTCATTTATTGACTAAGGCAAATTGCCATTACAAAAGTTCTTGGAAAAATAAAAGGACTAATCTAATCAAAGTCTGCTGCATCCCTGTGCAATTCATCTTCAGCTTTGAAGTCCTCTATGGTGAGATTGACATCTCTACCATCTTCTTCTTCTTCTGCAAGGTACACTTCTTGCTCCCTCAGGTCCCTATACGCCCTGTATCTTGAAGCTAGTTCCTCACTTGCCTTGCATTGCTTGAACCAATGCTCAATTGATCCACATCGATGACACTTGTTGTGAAATTTTAATTAAAACTCGCAAGCGCACGAATCATCGTTAGCATAGTGTGCAAGTACGAGGTCGTTCCAACTGAGGATTGATAATCAATTTAAATCCTAACCTAATTAATCCAAACACAAAAACACATAAGCAATCAAACTAAAGAAGATATGGTTTTGGATTTTTGAATAAAGAAATAATATGAAAATTAAAGAAAGAAAGAAACAAACAAATAATGATAAAACCTAGGGTTTCAGAATCAATCGCTAACAATCCTATTTATGTTTCAATGCAATTAACAGATTCTTTTGTTTCTCTAGATGATAATTCCCGTATCTAAGTCCTTCTCAGGTACTCTAGACCATAGTTTTCCTTAAGTGTATGATGCTCTCCCTCTCGGGTAAAGATCTTATATCCTAACTATGCAGTTTATCCTTCTCAGGTATAAATTTAACATGCAAGACTCATTACGCTTTAGAAAACAAGGGAATCAAGCAAACCATTAGTCTTTCTCAAGTAATAATGTAATTTACCACACTTAATCACAAGAAGCTAATCAAATTATATTGCATCTCTGCTTCAAATTTGTCTTCCAATTACTATATGCAAAGCCCTAAGGTGATCAATCAAAGAACTTAAACATAAAGCATCAATTCAAATAGTGATTAAGCATTCATCATAAAGAAACTATAAATCCATCAATATAACATCAAAGTACATAAACAATCATGATAGGGCATCATCCTAGCCCTAGAAAAAGGTTTAGCAAAATAAAACTAAATAAAACATAGGAAAAAAACATAAAAAGAATGGAAGGGAAAAGAAAGGGAAGATGGTTGAGTCGTCTCTGCTCCTTAGGCGTCTACATTGTGCTCCGAGACTCTCTTCTCATGTAAATTCGTGCTCCCTTATATAGGGAAGATTTCTGCTCATCTTTGGCTTCATGTTTCCTTGTAAAACTTGGATTTAGATTCCTTTCTTCATTTGGAATGGGAAAAGCTTGAAATATCTCTTGTAAAGTAGGAATAAGTTCCTCATTGAATCCTCATCTGAATTAACTTCCTTGAAACATTAGGATTGACCATCTTGTGTCACGGAACTTGAGTTCTCCACGAATGGTTGTAAATTTCCGAGCAGATTTCCTGTCCGACCTATCTTCACTCAAATAATCATAACTTTCTCCAGAAGTATCGAAATCGAGATCCGTAAAATTCTACAGAAAGTAGACATCCGTAGCTTTCCAATGATATAAGGTTCATTGTCTGATTAGATCTGAGTAACTCCCAGTAATTCGGCGAAGTTGGGTGTTCTGCACAGACAGATTCTGGGACCTGGGCGTCTTTCAATCCTAGTTAGCTCATTTTAACTTCTTTTCTTCTCTTTATGGAACAAACCTACAAAAATACTATAACAACATAAATG
Organism: Rosa rugosa; assembly: GCF_958449725.1. Lineage (NCBI taxonomy): Eukaryota > Viridiplantae > Streptophyta > Magnoliopsida > Rosales > Rosaceae > Rosa > Rosa rugosa. The sequence goes on along the minus strand of NC_084824.1, from coordinate 19,225,064 downwards.
ACTCGAAATAAGGAGGACTAAGCATAAATACTAAGATTAAGAGGCAAAGAAATATAGGAAAATATGAGCACATCAAATACCCCCACACTTAGACTTTGCTTGTCCTCGAGCAAAACAACAAAAACTAAGAACACACAAACACAAAACAAAACAAACAAAAACACACTAAGCCTTTCAACATTAGTCTTAGAAATCTCAAACTTTCATGGCATCAAGATTAGCACAACAACCAAGAATCAATCCAACATTTATTCGAGAGTTAACAAAAACATATAACTTAACATATAAACATGTAGGACATGGGGGCAACATTGGTGATATTAATCTCAGCATGCTTCAAACAAGTTATGACTCAAATCCTCACCGGTTTACCCTCTTTCTTCTCTCAGATTCACGGCTCATGCAAAAGCATATATTCACTCAAGTTATATGTGAGAGAGATAATATATAAGACAAAAAAATAGCTCACATATAATAGAAATAAAAAGCTTTTTCTGAAATTTTTTTTTTTTCAAGTATGATCTCATGAAGGATACCAACTACTTGCATAAATGGACCCAAGCCATAGGTTCAACTCTTATAACTCATCTCCACAGATCAAAGGTTGCTCTTTTCAAGGATCAAAGAGGTCTCTTATAATTAAGGTTGTAATGGGGCCAATGCTTAGGGTTTATAGAAACGAAGGGATAGGAAAATCACAAAGTATCCTAAAAACCTAGTAGAGCTCTTGTTGATGTAGAGAGACAATCTTAAAATTCCACCGAGTAGAAACTTCATAGACTCCTTCAAAGTCTTTATAAAGGGTCAAATGTCATCATTGTTGTGCTTCATTCTAAACATCCTTTGAACACTTTGTGAATTGGACAAAGACCAAACTTTTCTTGAATAGGCCTTCACTTCAAAGCAAACTCCAAATCCACAATGGGGGGACTAAAATCCATAAACAATTATCATATTTTTTTCTTCATTTCCGTACACTTATAATTTTTTTTCAATTTTTTTCTTCTTCACGGCATATACATACATATATTTTTCTTCTATGGACAAGTCTTACCCCCGCACTTAAAACTTCCTTCTCTTCTCCATCTTCATTCTTGACGCCAAAAACCTCTTGTATGTCTCAAAATTAGCTCTACTAAGTCTTTAGAACACGGGTAAGGATAAAACTATACTAAGGTTTATGGTTTAAGGATTATGAGGGTGATGAAAGAAAAGGCTCAATGTAGGCTCAAAGGGGTTTATCTAGGGGGGTTGCACATCTTGTGCACACAAATAGGGACACATGGCAATTTGGCAATGATGATAATTTCCTAGGGTGCCTTTATCCTTTCCAAGGTCCAAGCATGTATTGATAAAAGTCTCAACAAGTATAAGAGTGAATTCTAGCATTCTATAGTCCATTAAACTTAATCTGTGGCAAGTAATCAATCAAGATGAAAGAATAATGAGATCAACAAAATCATCGCCAAGAAAATAAGATGACATATATTTTTTTCATTCTACACTCAACGAAGAAAAGGCAAATAGGCTCAAATATCTCACATAGGTTATGTAATGAATCAAAAACTTATCCTAACATGCTATTTTCTGTACCATGTAAGCAAGGCCACATCCACTACACATACATATGACAATCATACATCCTTGTTAACCAAAGAATAAAGTCAAACATCATCTCAATTATATGATCCTCTTAAGCCATGATTTCTGAAATATATACTCATCATAGTTGTTGAAAGGCATCTTAAGACTCAAGAAAACAAAAACCAAAAAACAAAGACGCAAAAAGAACAAAGAAAACAAATTTTTAAACTAACAACCTAATAGAAACAAAAATTGAAATCCCTTCCCCCACACTTAAATCTAACATTGTCCTCAATGTTGAAAGAATTAAAGCACGCAATGCACATAAAAGCATGGAAAAGAGATAAGTAAGAAAAAATAAAAACAAGAAAGTAAAGAGAAGAGTTTAGAGCTCCCTGGGATTTAGATTTAGTGAAGATTAGCACGAAGCCGATGTTGAAGTTGAAAAAGATCATAGAAGTCATCAGGAAAATTTCCGCGCAGATTGAGCATTGTTCGGTATTTCTCAAATATCTCTTAGCTCACAGCTCCGAATGATGATCTGCTTGGTGCGTTGGAAACTAGACTCACGTAGCTTTCTGGTGATATGGAATAAGCCTATTAAAACTTCCAGGAAGATATCCAGAATCTACGTCAAAAAGAAGGTACAGAACCTGAAACACAAAAAAGATAAATGTTAGCAAACTTAAAACCAAAAATTGTAGAAACTAAACAAACAAGATATAAAATCAGATTGGTAATCAAGTTAGAATCAAAATCAATCATCAATCCCCGGCAACGGCGCCAAAAACTTGTTGTGAAATTTTAATTAAAACTCGCAAGCGCACGAATCATCGTTAGCATAGTATGCAAGTACGAGGTCGTTCCAACTGAGGATTGATAATCAATTTAAATCCTAACCTAATTAATCCAAACACAAAAACACATAAGCAATCAAACTAAAGAAGATATGGTTTTGGATTTTTGAATAAAGAAATAATATGAAAATTAAAGAAAGAAAGAAACAAACAAATAATGATAAAACCTAGGGTTTCAGAATCAATCGCTAACAATCCTATTTATGTTTCAATGCAATTAACAGATTCTTTTGTTTCTCTAGATGATAATTCCCGTATCTAAGTCCTTCTCAGGTACTCTAGACCATAGTTTTCCTTAAGTGTATGATGCTCTCCCTCTCGGGTAAAGATCTTATATCCTAACTATGCAGTTTATCCTTCTCAGGTATAAATTTAACATGCAAGACTCATTACGCTTTAGAAAACAAGGGAATCAAGCAAACCATTAGTCTTTCTCAAGTAATAATGTAATTTACCACACTTAATCACAAGAAGCTAATCAAATTATATTGCATCTCTGCTTCAAATTTGTCTTCCAATTACTATATGCAAAGCCCTAAGGTGATCAATCAAAGAACTTAAACATAAAGCATCAATTCAAATAGTGATTAAGCATTCATCATAAAGAAACTATAAATCCATCAATATAACATCAAAGTACATAAACAATCATGATAGGGCATCATCCTAGCCCTAGAAAAAGGTTTAGCAAAATAAAACTAAATAAAACATAGGAAAAAAACATAAAAAGAATGGAAGGGAAAAGAAAGGGAAGATGGTTGAGTCGTCTCTGCTCCTTAGGCGTCTACATTGTGCTCCGAGACTCTCTTCTCATGTAAATTCGTGCTCCCTTATATAGGGAAGATTTCTGCTCATCTTTGGCTTCATGTTTCCTTGTAAAACTTGGATTTAGATTCCTTTCTTCATTTGGAATGGGAAAAGCTTGAAATATCTCTTGTAAAGTAGGAATAAGTTCCTCATTGAATCCTCATCTGAATTAACTTCCTTGAAACATTAGGATTGACCATCTTGTGTCACGGAACTTGAGTTCTCCACGAATGGTTGTAAATTTCCGAGCAGATTTCCTGTCCGACCTATCTTCACTCAAATAATCATAACTTTCTCCAGAAGTATCGAAATCGAGATCCGTAAAATTCTACAGAAAGTAGACATCCGTAGCTTTCCAATGATATAAGGTTCATTGTCTGATTAGATCTGAGTAACTCCCAGTAATTCGGCGAAGTTGGGTGTTCTGCACAGACAGATTCTGGGACCTGGGCGTCTTTCAATCCTAGTTAGCTCATTTTAACTTCTTTTCTTCTCTTTATGGAACAAACCTACAAAAACACTATAACAACATAAATGACTCGAAATAAGGAGGACTAAGCATAAATACTAAGATTAAGAGGCAAAGAAATATAGGAAAATATGAGCACATCAACACTCATCATTGTGGTTGCCTCCCTTTAATTGAGGTACACGTTGTGCACGTTGCGGGCGTTCCCTAGGAGGGTTGGTGCCACCACCACGACCCATTGAGCCACCATTACGGCTAGGGATACCACGACCCCCTCTCCCACGTGTGGCATTACCACCACGTGTATCCACACCAAACTTGCGGTTTCCTTTCTGGTTAGGGCGGTTATATGGGCCCATACGTCCCTCATGTCCCCCATTCTTAGGGTACCGCTCCTTGCGCCCTCCTTTGGGTGCATTATAATTCGCCTCATGAACGCTCTTAGTTCCAATAGGCCTTGAATTATAATTCCTCACGAGTATGTTATCATGTTTCTCAGCTACAGATATAACATTGATAAGCTGATGAAACCTCGTGATCCGTCCAGCATTGACTTCAGTACGGTATTGCTTTGATACCACAATGGCTGAAACGGGGAATGTGGAGAGAGTTTTCTCAATTAGCTCTTGCTCTGTGACAGGTTGTCCACAAAACCTCAACATGGACTGTATGCGAAGAGCTTCTGAATTATATTCAGCTACAGACTTGAAATCAGCAAAGCGCAGGTTGTTCCATTGAACCTTCAAGTCAGGGAGGAGGGAATCTTGGACATTGCCAAAGCGCTCTTCTAGCGCTACCCATAGCTCTCTTGCATTCTTGATCGACATATACTCCAATCTGAGTGCCTTGTCCATATGGCGTCGCATCAAGATAACTGCTTGAGCATGCTTTGTAGGTGTTCGTATGAACACAAGATCCGGGTTAGGTGCTTGGATTATGGGTAATATTCCCTTTGAAGTGAGATGGTTCTCAACATCGGTTACCCAACTGTGGTAATCCGAGCCTGTTGAGTCAAGCATGGGAAAGTCGAGTCCAGGTTCATTTGACATCCTGAAAATAAGAAGAGAAGATATATTAGTTTCGGAGTTAAACTTCCACGAAAACTAAAACAATAAGATTTCTGAGCTATGCTACCAAGAAATGAATTTCCAAGAATCTATTTTGGATTAGACCAAACAATAATGTTTTAATATGGTCACAATTTGATGCTTATGGACGCTCTTAGTCCAAGCATTGTGAACGCTCTTAGTTCACACGAACACTCTTAGTTCGTTTAATTATGAACACTCTTAGTTCATACGAACACTCTTAGTTCGTTAAGCGTGAATCCCCACAATTCCGCTTTGTTAAATATCAAAATCATTTGGCAACATATATTCCAATATTTGCAGAAAATAAAAGGAATTTAAATACAAGAAAGCAGCAACCTTAATTATAAAAACTTACGTGATTGTTCTTGGCTTGAAGACACGCGCGTGTTGATGCAGGCGTGTAGCTAAATTAAGATCGCTGGAATCTGGTCGGAAATTGGCAGTTGGTGGGCTGCCCTTCTCCCTTCCTTTTTTTTTTCTTCTTCTTCCTCCTTTTTTTTTCTTTCCTTTTTTTTTTTCGGGCCCAGCCCTTCTCTTTTTTTTCTCTTCTTTTTCTTTCGGTCTTCCTCCCTTTTTTTTCTTTCGCAACTTCCTTCTTCCTCTGGTTCTTCTCCCTGCAGTTCGCCTGTGTTGCGGTGTGCAGAGGGAGGCTGATCGGAGGTGCTGCGGTGTGCGGAGGGAGGCTGATCGGAGGTGCTGCAGATCGGAGGCCTGGGCTGCTGCTGCAGTTCGACGTGCTGGTGTGATCGCAGATCGCGGCCTGGGCTGCTAGGCGTCTGGGCGCGGGGGCGCTGGGGAGGAGGCCGGCCGGGCTGGGCTGCTGGGTTTGCAGGTACTGCTGGAGAGGTGAGGCTGAGGTGAGGTGAGGCGAGGCTGAGACTGAGGCCGGTGAGGTGATGGCTGAGGCCGGAATGGAGGATTTTTTTTTTTTTTTTTTTTTTGGGTTGGCGGCAGAGAAGAAAAAAACCAGAAAAATGTTTTTTTCTTCAGGGGTTTTTTTTCTGTTTCTGAAGGTAGGGTTAGAACTCGTGCTGATAACGTGTTGTAGGAGAATGGAATTGTGTGTATTATTGATAATAGGAGCCCTTTAAATAGGGAGTTACAAGGTACCCAAAAAGGTAATAGAATCCGATTACAATTGAATACCTAGAACACATTCCTATTACAACTCTAACCCTAGTTTGTAGAGGCACACATTATCGACATTTCAACAAATTTAACAAAAAAATAAAAATAAAAAAATAAAAAATGTAGAGCACTTTTCTCCACAACCTCTTACAAGTCGCACAACAAACTGTATAATTTTTAATTTATACTATACTCCTTAGAATTTCAAATAAAAATATTTCTTGATGATATTAGTACTATATCTCTTGAAAAACTCAAGTACTTGGAAAATTTCATTATTAAATTTTTTATTTTGTTTTGCTACTAAGTATTTTTGATGAATTTTTTTTTTTTGAGTTAAAGAAACGTATATTCATCTGAAGCCAGAATAGGCCGTTACATACCATTCCGCTGTCATTTAAGATAACATGGAATTGGACTCAACTGCCAAAGGAATCCTTGGAAGCATATGAGCCGAAGCGGAAGCACAAACGACCTTTGGGCTCCAACAATCTGAATCCACGAACCAAGGGTACTACTGATGTTATGTTTAAATCTCCTAGCCCTAACTTTAAGGGCAATGAAAAAATGTAGTTTTTGTTTGCATTTGCCTATAACTATGTCCTAGTTATATCATAGTTGATAGGCTTGCTTTAATAAGTGAGCACCAGATGTCTAATGAGTGGTCTAGCACTATGTACCATGTGTTACCTCCACAACCTCTTGTCTATCTTTGAATAGTAGCGGAGGGGTATGTAATGGTCATTCTGACTTGAGCTTTTAGTAATACAATCATTGATGGATTGATTCAAAAAAAAAAAAAAAAAAAAATTCAAGGGACATGGTATAAATATAAAAACTGAAGACAATTCATACAAGGTTAGCATGGTGGCTTGTTTTTGACTTGCATTCAAGAGGTTATGGATTCAAGTAGGGTTGGGCATAAACCGAGTCGGAGGTGCAAAACCGGCCGAATATGCCCGAAAAACTGGCTCGGGCACCAAATCAGTGACACATCATCAAAAAAGAGCTCATGATCACCAAGTCTATGTAAACTCCTAAGCTGACTATGTATGCCAACCCATCGCCATGTCATAAAACATGAGCCCCACATGAGCCACGTCAACAAGTTAACCAACTCGATCACTTAACAGAAGACTAACGGACTGGACCTATTGGATTAAAATTGAAAGTGCATAGATGTGTCTAATAAAAGTAGAAGAGCAGGGACTGAGATGATTTTACCTCTAAAGTTCAATATAGTAACCAGTCTTTAGCACTTAATTTTACTCTCTACATGTTAGAAAATGAGACACATAAAAAATTAGAAAAAAATATTAATTATAGACACACACTGTATATAGAAAGTTTACTTATGTGGCTTATGTTGATAGAAAAATATATATGTATGAGTTTTTTCTAATAAAAGTTTGAACTTTGAAGTTTATGTCTAAGTTCTCAAATTTAATTCTCTCCAAATATGTTTGAACATAATAAAAAGACATCTTTCAGCACGAACTTTAATATCCCGAATCAAATTTTTGATTCTCCAAGGCTAGAGATTGACTTTTAGAATTTTTTTTTTTTAATGTTGAGGATTAATCCATTGAGAAAATTGGTTTTTATTAAAGAAGAGAAAAACCGTGATACATGGAGACAACTATAATAATATGGGGAAAATTTGCTTAGAGAGCTGAAAGAGTGAAAGCTAGGGCTCTTTATTATAGACTGCATCAAACTTCCACCTAAATGAATACATTACAAACATATTTAGCAAACTTTAGGGTGGAAACAGCCAAGGAATTTGACACATGATCAACGAGATGTGCTGATTGGTATCTTCTTGTAGCTCTAGTCCCTCCTATGTGAAAGTTCACCTCCGGATCAAAATGGAGAAGACACTTAAATAGAGCCAATATCTACCCTAAATATTATCAGTTCAAGATATCTTGTTCTCTTCTATCTGACTTGATGCATGCCTGAATTTCTTCTAGTGTTTTTCCTTTGGTCTCTGGCACCAACTTTGCCACAAATAGGATAGTCAACAAAGAGAATCCAGAATACATGTAATAAGTTCCTGCAAGACAAATCAAATGCACATATGAATTAGACTTCAACAGTGAATCAATTCAAACCAATTTATCAGTATCGTGTATATATGTTTTTCTTTGTTCAAAAGCTTCAAAATATTACTTGAGGAACTCCAGCTCATAAGGAAGTTGTAAGTATAAGAGACTGCCCAAGCACCCAACCAGTTCACAAGCACCACTAAGCTACCAGCAGCTCCTTTCACATGGATTGGAAAGATCTGCAAATTAAAGCAACCATATATACATATGTTTATAAGAATATAGTTTGACTATATTTGGTTCGACATGCTTCATAACATTAAGAATGGCTTAATTACCTCAGACATTATCACCCAAGGAACTGCTCCCATTCCGATTGAGAAAAATGCAATGTAAATCTGATGTCAAAGGGAGAAAAGTCAGAAAAATGATCAAAGTAAAATGAGCAGATGCAGTAAAATTGTGAATCACATGATGCTTTTCGAGTTTGAATTGTAGTAAGTGGGATAACTCACCAGGACACCAGACACAGCTATTGTTGGTACCCATTTAAGCAGCAAACCATATTCCTGATTTAGAGTGATGGTAAATACAACTTTAGACCATGATATACCAGTAAAAAGACAGAAAAAGGTTGACTTTGTCAAAAAACATATACCTTAAGAAAGAAAGAAGTTCCTGCTAGAAAACAGCCTAGGAATGTTCCAGTTGCTGAAACCTTCATATCAAAACAAAATAAATTATGAAAATGCTTTAACTTTTCACCAAAAACAAATTCTCTGTAAGAAACCAGGATCAATTTATACCATTATAAGAGGTCTCCTTCCTGACCTATCGATAAGCATTGCTCCCACTACAGTAATTGGGACCTGTAAATGGATTTCACATGAGCTGTAAACCCTAAACCCATAAAACTCAAAGATGTGAACTACAACACAAAATAGAATAAAGTGATTGATTACCTGAACACATGCATAAGCTATGGTTCCAATTTTGCTTGAGATACCTGAAGTTGGCATTAAGGAATTGGAGTAAGTTTTACATGTAAGATTAGTAGGAAAAACCAAATGAAATGAAGTGCCAAGCTGCAGTTGTATACCAGCTTCTTCAAAGGTTTGACTTGCATAGAATCCTATTCCATTAATACCTCCAAACTGTTGAAATACCATCAATCCAACTCCAATCTAGAACCAATCACCAAGTTCAGGAAGTTTCAGTCCAAAAATGAAGTCATCATTTGGTTAAAAGCAGTAAACAGTGGAAAAGCTACAGAAGAAAATGGCTTACAATCACCAAACGAATGTATTTGCTTTGAAACAAATCCAACACTCCGGATTTTGGAAGGTTTTGTAGAGTGACAATATATTCCTGTCAAGAAGCATACATGGTCATTTTGTTAAACATGTTGCTTATGAACTAAAAATGATTCTGTCCATGTTTTCCAGGTTGAGAAGAAGTACTTTTATTTCAGCTGTTTCATCAGATATATCTGCATATTTTCCGCGAAGTCTTTGCAGTGCAACTTGGAACTCTTTCTCATGGCCAATCTTTGCCTGAAAACAAGGATATCAGCCTATATTTTTTTAGTGGAAAAGTGAAACACATCAGGGTTGAAAGGTTATTTGAATTTCTTACCAGCCATCTAGGGGACTCGGGAACAAACCATAGACCAACAAGCAAGACAATGCAGGGAAGGATTCCTTCAGATCAAAAATCAACAATCAGCCCCTCAACAAGTTTGGCATTTTTATTTACGAAAAACAAAATGTAGTATGGAAACAGAACTTACCAGCTATAGCTAGTGTCCTCCAACTTATAATTGTTCCTATTACAAATGAAACAGAGGATCCAGTAACAATCATGAGCTGCAGAACAACAATAGGCAAAAGGAGAACAGTAGATTAATGATCATATACTTTTAAGTTAGGACCAACCTTTTATAAGGATATCAAAGCTCATATCTGCCTTACCTGATTTAATGTTGTAAGCCCTCCACGGAGATTTTTGGGTGCGATTTCTGCTATAAATATTGGGATCTGTTGATCCACATTGCTAAATGTAGTGAATATTTTAAACTTTATGTCGTCATAATGAATTAAAACCATCAGTTGGTAAAAAGATTTACCACATAAGAGAAAACTCCAATTCCATATCCAGTTAAAAACCTTCCTATGTCAAGTGACAAAGCTCCCTGCATCAGATTTTTAACCACTCTGAAATTAGTGCTTTTAGTAATAAGAAACTAATTGACTGTCTGCAATTAAATGCAAGTGTCCAAATGAACCAAATTAACAGCATATACCTCAGAGAAATAGATGGCTAGCCATCCTGTAATACAGAAAGTGGCTGACATGCTCATTGCCTGATTAGTCCATAAAATTTCAAGAAGCTTAGTACAAGGTTCAGGTCACTGGTTATTACTAATTAGTAATTAAGCTTCAAATTTTCTTCTTTTTACACAAGAAAGCATACCCCCTTTCGACCAAGAAAGTCCGCAATCCTACCACTTGTGATAGCACCCAGCATTGCACCAATAGTCAGTATAGAGCCAAACATGGAGAACTGCCAGATGACTCAAATTACTTGCAAGTCACTTTACTATAATTCATGGAAATATGAAGGGCAAAGAGATCCGAGGCAAACCTGAGCTAGAGAGAGATTGAGATCCTCCCTGATAGCTGATTGAGTGGGTGCTGAATAGCCCACCTGCCAAAATAATAACTTAAGCTAAGCTAAACAAACCCTTTTTTCTGTTTTGGGTTATTTTGTTTTTGTGCCCCCTAATCAGAAGAAAACACCAACAACCAAAAAGAACACAACTTTCAGTACATCACCAACTTTCTTATAATCAAACCAGAAACCCCATAACTGCTCGGACTAGTTACAACTCAAATGCTCACAGAAATTTCAAGAGTACTTACACATGATCCGAACTCGAAAGAGCCACAAACTGCAACACATGTGCTAAGCAAAACCATCCCAATTGAACCAGTACTACCATCTTCATAATCAGCATCAATCTTCTTCTCTTGTTTGATAAAGGGCTGTTCCAAATCCTCAAGACTATTGGTTCCCCCGTTCTCAACATCTCTGCACTGCCCAATTGCCATATCTAAATTTCTCACCATTCTAAGAGTTCAAACCCAAAAAGAAAGAAAAAAAAAAAAAAACAGAAGCAAGAGCTATGCTCAGCTCCTGGTAGGACTTGTTGGGATCAAGGGAAATCTTGGCCTGTATGATTACTTTGTTCTGGGGGTATATATAGCACATGTTGAAAAAGTGCAGGGGTTGATATTTTGTGGATTTGTCCGCTAGTAATTGATTTTTTTTCGGCCTAGTCTGCTAGTAATTGATTGGGAAACCTACTAGTAATAGGAGGTAGAATCTGATGGGGAGTGGATTGCATTGCATGTGGGATAAAGCTGTCACTGAGCATATAAACCCAATTGGTATTGTTAAAAGTTAAAACGGGACTAAGAGCATGAGTTTGTTTTGAACTGCAATTTCGAGCATGTGGATTTCTGCCTGTAATGTATGATTGAGTTTTGGTTATATTTGCATGCGTACGTGGACCTTACTCGGACCGATGGACTAAGAAGCTAAACAAATCGGCTATGGCGGCAAGACGCTGGAATATTGCGTGTAGTACAGTGTAATGTGCTTGTTTGTTAGTGAGGAAGATGAAGCTGGCAAGAAGAAAACTTATTTGAGGAATAAAATGTGCATGTAGAGGAAACCATGGAAAAAAAAAATCGGAAGTTTGATATAGGGTTCATTTCGATGGGTTTGATATACCGAGTGCTTTTAATTGGTATATATCCGAAACCGTTTTGACTGTATTTTGGGTAAACAAGAAGTTTTTTCTAGTTATGGAAGCGCTTCTAGAAACACTTGGCATGTGCTTCCTGAGAAAAACACTTATAGTGCTCTTACGATTGTTTTTTTTTTTGAAATTATTAGGAATAAACCTTTTGTGCTTCTAACAAAATCACTTATACAAGAAGCACTTCTTAACAGAATGTGAGCTCATCCCCAGGTACCGACCTTATATTGATATATGATATAGCAAGAGGCTCAAAAATACAAAACATCTTTCTTCGTTTGTAAGGTGCAATCACACTGCGGTAATTTAGAATTGTAAGTTTGATATACATGATTGACTCATCAATTCTTACATGTTAGATTTAACGTGCCTATCAAAAATTTATAATGTAATCATTTCAGGTCATAATTCATAATTCCATATATTATATATTATCTATTGGTTTCGATGAGAATCACATTCAATCATTCATCAACGTTGTAGGAGTGCTATTGGCTTTGTTTTGATCCAAATGAGACGATGTCAATGAAAAATGATTAGTGAATTGAAGGGTGCCTCTATGATTGAAAGAAAGACAATGATATACACATTGTCCTACACAGAACCAAGACGAGATATTTCATGATCTTGCACCCAACCAAGACGAGACATTTCATCTTGATTATAAGAAAAATAGTATTGGAGGTTGTCACAACAAAGGTGGGAGATATTTTATCATACTGGGCCGAACTTATAATTATGAGTTGCACTAATTACCAGTAACAACTAGCTTCCACATTTGTCAAAAGAAAAATCTGGCCGTCTCCTGGAATCTGATTTAAAAGCAATTCCCCTTCTGAAGAGTTCTGCTATCTTCTACAACCTTCAAAAATGGTAGAACCGTGTTGTGTTTCTCAGTGCCCCACAATATTATCCCCCTTTTTTTCCTTTCTTTTTTTCTTTTTTTTTTCGATGAGATATTATCCCCTTGATTAGGCACTAAATATCTTATCCATAAATTGGAGCACTTACTTAATTTGGATTGTGATGTAGACGGAATCACATAGAACTAATATTGTCATCATTTAATCATTAAATATCTTATCTATAAATTGCAGCACTTAGCTAATTGATTATGTTAGGCCGGCTTAAAATTTTGATTGTAATGTAGACAGAATCACGTAGAACTGATATTGTCCTCATTTAATCATTTTTATTAATAAAATATAAGGCTTTTATCTCATCGCATCTTTGAGTTGTTATCTTGACCGCTCTCACTTAATTAATTATTGTAACTTGAATGATGTGACACCTCGGCCGAACCTCGACTCCCATACAATTGCAGAACAATCTGGTGAATTACAAAACTGACATCTTTTCCATGTTAGTTATCATCGTACTTCGCAGCTTAGCTAGCACATATACTTGGGAAATAACAACAACCTGATATAATTTGGTCATGTTAATAGGTGACGAAACTTTAATGCACCTTCACAACAAAGTGTTTTATAGTTTCATACATCAAAACGCATCTGAGGAGTTTTGAATTATAAGTGTTCCACACCAATAAAAAAGCAAAGATCAAGTTGTTCAACAACATTACTTTCTTTGACAGTAGTGCATTCCAATCATCTGTAGACTGTAGGAGATGGATCTTCCCTTTTAACGCAGACGAAGTCTGAACAACCAAAATGAACTTTTCGGGTGTTTGATAAGTTGCATGACGAGAAAAACATGATCAGCAGACCTCATAAAAATGTCATAGCCAAACTTTGTTTGGGATGGATGGAAGAAATCGTCCGAGTTGAAGTCGCAGTACTTGGAATAATATGCTATTTTGAGTGCAAGTAATGTTAATATGTTATTAACTTGAGAATAACAGTCACTAAAGAGGAGACCATTTATTACAGGGGGCTCCGATGAAGAACAGTAGCAGCAGTAAGATCAGGCAACGAGGCTTCTTATGTATTATTAAGCACAAGTGCACAACATCAAATCTCTCTGAAACGGGCATGAATAGAATACAGAACAACAGCTTCTGCTTTACAAAACAAAACAAAAAATTGCCGGATAACAACTCCTACCTTCAAAGAAGAAATTATCATCTCAAACGCCGCTGGCAACAAAAGCACAGTGGAGATCTACAAAGGATTCCAACAGTGACAAAGATGCACTTTGTCATTGGCTTCTCTAGGTGTAGTGTTAGAAAGTAGTCTACATCGGATATGTACAGACAAAGGGATTGGGAACACTTACATTAATACCTTAAACATCCAATTAAATCTTGTCAAATAGACACCTGCGTATTGTTACTGCTAATTCGCCAACCTTGTGAGGATGAAAGACAACCGCACAAATTCCTAAACACATAGCTGTGGCAGAAATTACATAGAGAGTGGGGCGAAATCCCAAGAATGTTCGCCTAGAGCGAGAGCTTAGGAGCTCCCCAGAAGAAATACCACAGTTAGCCTGTTTGATTAGGTTGGCTTTTGTGGCTGCTTTTTTGTTTAAAAGTGGAAGAGTCTCACTTCTCTCATTAGACGTTGAACCCAACATCGCATCCATCTTACCATCTACAATAATCTCTGTATCCTGCAATATATTTACAGAAAACAATTGATGAAACAAATATACCACTTTATTAAATAAACAATGTCAAACCAATGAAAGACAGAATATCAAGATAAATCGACAATTCCAATCACGCGGCATAACACAACTGACATACTCGAGTTGACATTGAAATATTGAATAATATAAGTGGTTAAAAAAAACAACAATGGCCAAGCAAAACTGTGAGATGTCAATAAAGGGAGGCAAAAGGGATCTATGTAGGTTCTAACTTTCAAATCCAAAAGTGATAGGAAAGAAAGCACTGCCTCCAAGAAAAAGTGAAAACCAGTAGGGTAATTAGAAATAATATCAGGATATACAAATTTCACCCCCTTTTTTCTTCCCTAAATTTTCTTAAATGTTTCCAGTCAGTTAAGAAGTTGGTTTTCAATATTTTCATATTAAGTTGGAATTCTAAGCACCAGATGAAAACAAATGCAAACTAATCAAGTTTAACTGAAATCAAAACCAATTTCGCAGATTTTAAGCCTTCTCAATGCACACACGACCAACAAATATTAGAAAAATCTCAAATAGCAAGATTTAAGTCCTCACCTGAGTGTGTATGGGAAAATGTTGTTTGCTCTGAAAGCAGCTTAGACTTTGAGAAATAAGATCCTCTTTCTGCACCAAGCTTCCAGGCTCCACAACTGAAACCCCAGAACTTTGAAGTTTTTGACAAAGAATATCACGAGCACAATCCATGTACTTTTGTAATAGCCTCATATCAGCATCAATACTGCCACTATCGGGGTTGTTTATCTCTACATTATACATCAGAGTGTTCAGATTTTCTAACACTTTCTCCAGTATGGTTGTTGACTTGAAGAATATCAATAAGTTCAATAAATTATTGAATCTTTGTGCCTGTGAAGAAGTCATGATCTGTTGGACATTTTCTGAGGAGGGCTTTCTAAGAAGCCATGCTATATCTAAAATAACTTCAGAAAATGCTCTGTGTCTGAGTGAAGATGCTTCACAAGAGGTCAACAGAGAACCACTGGAAGACACGTCTGATGTTCCTCGCACAAAAAGAGATTCTTCTAATCTTTTTTGAATAGTCTCCATTTCAGCACAAATCTCTTTGTTCCCAATGAGTACAGGTAAAAAGTTTGATAACCCAGATTCATTTTCAACCTGCAATATAGTTATATTCAATGATAAATTACCAAAAAAAAGATCTGGACGAATTAAAAAACCAATTACCCTGAATGGCTGAATCTACTATTTTTTTATATACCTGTGACTAATTCTGGTCCTAATTTATAGTCATTGTTAATGCTATCAGCTGCAGCTATGCAGATAAACCAGCTACCATCCTAGGTACCCATAGGACATTTATCATTAAAGAAGGTACAATAAACCAGACATGTCATATTCAAAAATCCCTGGTGATATTCCAAGTGTCAACTCAATTGGGTAAGCCACGTCACAAAGAAACAAGATAAAACACCCGCATAAACAATATTAAGCGTATTACTACACTATTGTGATCACTGGAGTCTTACGATATACATACAGCAGAAAGAGGCCAAATATGTGCAAACTACTAACACTGACCAACAACCATACAGACTGATAGTCAGGAATCATATTGGCAATAAGCAAAATGAAAGAGAAGAAAAAAACCAATATATTACCTCAATAAATGCAGGACCAAAACTAGTTGCTTCTGTACGAGGCACATGTATCTTGTAAAGTTGATGATCTATATTACCAGCAGTGCTGTCCCCTTCAATCTGAGTATGGGAGGATTCCGGATCATAATTATCGGCCAGATACTTTCCAGAGAAGGATACAAGAAACCTGTCACCATAACGATCTTTTATTAGGCATCTTATTCAACAGAAATTCCCTCTCCACAACAGTGTGACATTTAAACAGAACACTAGTAAGAATGTAAGATAAACATAAACACAAAACTAGAATATCTATCTTTCTATCTCTCTCTGTGTGCAATTTACTAGTTTTACAGTAGAACATCTATCTAAAGCTTCTTCTTCCTAAGAAAGTAAGATATACATACTATATTAAAATAATTACAGTTGATAGGAAACTGAGTTAAACAGAAAGAGACCAGAATAATAGGATCAATCAAAAGAACACAATAAACTCCTAGAAACCGAACAGGTGGGAAATCCTTAAAGGAAGCAATACCTAAGTTTGGGTTGTAACAAATTACTTCCACAGACAAAAAACTCCATTGGCTTGCCTGCTTCAAAACATGTAGGATGAATATAATGTAGCCTGGGGGCCCGCACCTCCACTTTGGCTTTTATTACAGAAGTCCCGTCTGTGCATATGAAAATGAAAAGAGGCATGTTGGTTATTCACTTATTCCAAACAAGTACATAAATGTATAAATGTTAGGTATAGATGCATGTTTACCTTGAAAATCCAAAATCCACAAAAGAAGAAAACTTTACCTTAGAAATTTTACTGACACGACTGTCTATAGACATAATTCTACAAATGCTTTAAGAAAATGGTAAGATGAGTTTCCAGAAGCTTTTCAATTTAAAAAATAAAAAATAAAAATAAATAAATAAATAAATAATAAAATAAAATTGGTTTTTAATAGGTGATATCTTAAACACAAACCATCTAAATCTGACCACAATTACTAAACAACATAGTTCATATACTTCCCTGTATGCATAGGTGATATACATATCCAAATGAACAGGTCAAGTATTGCACCTTGATCTTCAGCAAGTGTGCCTCAGACCTAGATGGTATGTTATTAATAGTTAAGGGTAGTTCTTGTATTTTGTTATCCCATCATCATTTGCCTTAGTCACTTCATTCTCCTCTCTTTTTCAAATTCAAAAGATTTTGGCTAGCGAGGAAATACTGTGTTCATCAAAAAGATGCTCATCTTTAGATAAGGATATGCACATGAGTTGCTGTGATGCAAGGAATTTGGCAACTTAAGAGCTTCCAAAAGCAATATGCCAAGATTGCTTTTGAAAGTGTTTCTATGCGACATAACTTCATAGATTTTGTTCAGTTCTGTGAATCCATTATATCATTTGAAAAAAGTGTTTAGAGATCTATACATTTTATGTTTTCAAAGGCAATATGCCAAGATGGGTCATCAAAATACTAGCACAGACCATTTATATTCCACATTGTTCTAAAACCAAACTATATAAAACATAGCTATGAAGCATCAAATTACCTTTTACAACACGGAAAATCATGTCATTGAGATAAACAAGCATATTTCCCCTCCCCGATAGCATCCTTCCAGGTACGATAACAAAGTTATGTAGATACGATGCAGGATCATCAAGTAACTGAGTAAATTATCAAATCAGAATCAAACAGTTGAACAAAAGGATTGAGTCAAGGTAAAGAGAAAATTTTGACAAATTGTCAATATCAATATTGCAAAACAAGATTACCAATATCATTACCTTCATCCACATAAACTTTGGCATTGCAATAAAAACAGTCAAGATAGTACATCCAGGACGGATATACCCCTCCAACTCAACCGGCATACTAGCCAACCATTGGAATATCTGTAAAAACATTCCCATATGTTAATCAATTCCTATATCATGCCATAAAAAAAAGCTTTTCGCTGTATATACTAAACTGTAATAACAATCTTTTAATAGTACTTGGTGCCGAAGTCTTCTAGGGAATTCTGCTGGATTCCAATCATAGAGCTTGAATGAGATACGACCTGTCGGACACTACAAGTATGTATCAAATCAGTATATCTCCTCATAATCATGTTTTATCCATACAACAAACACAGCATGCAGCAAAGACCCACCATAGATGAGTAGACACTTTTGTTGTCACACTGTGGCGGAGAAAGAGAGTGATTGGAATCATGTTTTCTTCCATCCGTTTGGGTATCACCAGAAGTCAGGGCCGATGCAACACCATCACTGCCGACATTCTGGGAATTAGGCATTGAAAAGAGGGTAGAAATACCCCCACCTTCTGACTCCACCAAGTCTTCCTTCTCATTTATCTGGCTGCTTAACTGTAAACTGTCTGCACATTATACATATAAACCAGACTTTTAGACACCTTTTCCAGGAAGGAGAACAACTCTACACTGCCTTTTACAAGTGTGTTACAGTAACATCAAACCAAACATTGAATACCTTCTCCTGCTTCACCATCATGATTGCCACCTTCAGTTTGAACTTCCCTTTGAGATTCCTTCCCTGCTTTTGAATCACTCGGTTTTCTTCTTCTTCTGTTATTGTGCCGCTCTAATTTTCTTCGACAGCTCCGCTTACCTTCATCAAAATCAGATAAGACATGGAACCTGTGGAAGAAGTGCAACACATCCAGAATAATTAGTTCTCACTATTTCAACAAGAATAGTACACACAGTTCCTCGATAAAAAAGGAATGCAACAGTATTACAATTCTGATGATAAATGAGTCAAAGTACTTCTAATAATGCTTATCTAAATCTCCTCTGGGAAGTATTGCTCATTTTACTCTGAGGGTCTTCTGACTGCAATATGGAATAGTAAGGAATAGGCATATGATAACTTAAAAGACAGGTGAATGTAGGGAATTAACTTGGGCCATAACCAATGCCAGATGCGAGCCCTTCAATATTCCTAATGTGCTGATATGGATTCTTAGATCATACTTTCCCAACATTTATCTTTACTCATAAAAGAGCCTCAACAATAAACCGCAACTGATACCTTGTTTATTAATATCTCCTCTGGCCCAAACTAAAATGAATGTAGCATCCATACAAAAAAAAAATCTGCGTGTCTATCCCAAATCCCTTCTTCCCCCTACTGCCCCCAACTTAATAAAATAGCATCCTCTTTGTTATAATCTTGATGACCTGTATCAAAACCTCAAAACTTTTGAGTAGCAGCAATCTCTGAAAGCTCAACTATACTACCAGTGTTGCTGAAGAAACCTTAGATGGTAGAACCCATTTTGAATCTTGTCGCAAGAATACTTCTCCAGCTCGCATCAATTAAATTGAAGAATTTATTAAAAGAAACAGTTCCTAAACAACTTCCACCAACAAATTCACAAAAACTCTCGGTTTAAAAAACCGAGTGCTACTCAATGTACAAAATTATCTCAATCTAAAGACCGAATAACCAAAAAGCGTGCCGCTATCGCTTCTAGACAGTCCCTTCTCCACTCTTTTGAGAATCACACAGTCCCACCATAAATTTTGATGCAGCCTATTAGAGGCTGCAAATTGACTTGAGGAACTTACACCTCAAATTCAAAGCTAGCTTACCCAATTTCATGGATCAACTTAGCTCAGAAACTTAGTTTGGAACTCACTGACAGCTTTGAAGATTACTAAAATGAAAAAAGCAAAGCTTCTATAATGAAAATCAACAACACTCAGAAATCGAAAAATGAACTGATGATATCAAGAACAGTCGGAAGTGAAAAGATTGAGCTTACTTGCCACACTGCTGACAATAACGCTTGGTGTCGCCGCCGAGGACGACGGTGGTGGCATTGGCGCAGGCGAGGCAGACTCTGTGCCTGCGGTGATAGCCTTTGAGCTCCTTAATGTCGGCCCCACAAGTCGGGACCTGACACCGGGCCGTCCCGGGCGGGGCCCGAACCGTCCTGACCCGCTTCTTCCCGTGCCCGGCTTCCTCCTCCTCCAGTTCCATCATTTTCTCGTCCACCTCCGGGCACGCGCACGGCACGTGACCCGCCAGAAAGTTGGAGCACGCCAGCCTCGGGTCGCGCTTCCTTATCCTTGCCGCCGGCTCGGGGGGGCCCGGATTCGGATTCTCCGGCGGGTCGTCCGGCGGGGGCAGGTGGTGGGCCTCGGGCGGGTCGGCGGAGCCCCATGAGATGGCCAAGTCGTCGTCGACGGTGAAGTCGAGGAGATCGCCCCAGTCCCAGACAGATGAGGTGTCGCCGGCGGACATGGGCGGTTGAGGAATGTGAGAAACCCTAGGTTGGTCTAAACGCTGCCGTTGTGAATGGGTTGGGGAAAGAGGGAGGGGGGGACTTTTGCATCGCATTGGGGTCAAATCAAATCACCTAACCAACCAACCAGACACACCTAACACTAACAGACGGACATCTTGGACGCCAAGATTCCCTCTCAACGTCCCCGAGACCAGATTGAAGTAGACCATTAGTTAATTTTCCTTTTTTTTTTTTCTTTTTTTTTTTTAAAAATCTTGGTTGGATCGTCAGGTAAAAGTTTCACTGCTTTAATTTTACCTTACTAGACCTTTCAAAAAAATTTACTTTACTAGAAAATACACACCCCAATGAGCGGGAATAATAAATTAAAGAGAAAATTTATCAAAAAAACAAATGAGGAGTTAGTATAGACAGTGAGAAGTTTTCTCATTGGTGAAATGAATGAATACATGTAACTTACATGTAGAGAAGTGAAATTTTTTTTTTTCCTTTTCTTGTTCAATTTTGATTTTATTATTTACATTCTTATCTCTTAATTATTAAATATAGTTTCAAATTAATATATGATTCAAGGATCTATATGTAAAGTCACACCCATACTATATTAAGATTAACAAAATCTCCTCTTTTAGATATAGTAGCGTCATGGTTATTTAGTTGAATAAACTAGTAGCATCACCGATAAAATAGGACAGAACTAGGGTTGGCGAGAGTTAACAAAAGTTATCAGCCTGTCCGGCGGCGCCCCCGCGTCGGCCGTGGCTCCCTGCTTCATCGACGAGTGGCGGGTGTTGCCGGATGGGATCTTGGGATCTCAGGGGTCCTCCTCTGCTCTTCGCTTGGCTGGTCAAGGTTTGGTACTCTTCTTCGTTTCTCTCAGATGGCATCGTCGGTGTGGAGGTCGGATGAGTGGTGGTCGGCGTGGAGTAAGTGGTCAGAGGCCAGATCATGGCGGCGGTATACCATGGATCGTATGGCGCTGACTTCTAATCTACGGTGGGTCGCTAGACGGAGATGGCAGCTGTGGTGGATCTGGGTTTTCAAGGCGGTGGGCATGGCAGAGGCAAGGCACAGTGAGTCTTTCATCGATTTCTTGGTGAGAGATTTGCTGTGGTTTGTTGTATGTTTCAGCAGGCACCTTCGACTTGGGGAGATTGAAGACATGGGGCTGCGGTGGTGGCCTGCCGGTGGGCCATCTGACGACAAGGGTGAGGAGTACTGTGGCAGCTACTTTTTTCTTTTGGTTAAAGTCTTGGTTTTAGTTAGGTTGCTTGTTAGTTTACTTTGGTTGTTGGTTAGTTTACTTTGGTCAATAGTTGGTCCCTACTCGTTTGAGCTAGGGTTGGGTCAAATTGATGTGTCATGGATGTGGTGTCTTTCCTGGGGACGAGTTGGTGTAATTTTGGTTCTATCTTATGGTCAATGTGCTAACAAGCTATCCTTGCACGTGGTCTGGTTTCATTGGGACGCGGTGTGGAAGAGGGCGCTGGTTTCTCTGGCGGTTGTCTATGGGGTGTTATCGAGTTTCTCGGGGTTATCTGTAGCCTGTGAGGTTGGGCGAAATAGGTGGTTAGGGGTTGGACTCTTTTGGCTCATGGATGTCATTCTGGATGATGGACTCGTAACTAGTTCGGTTTTTAGGGAGGAGAGTGGGGAGTTCTTGTCCACCACCGGTCATTCTCATATTATGTAATCTTGGTTATTTTTCAATAAAGGATTCTTATTCTAAAAAAAAAAAAGATATAGTAGCGTCATACATGTGCTATGCCTGAAGTAATATAGTAGAAACTTAATTTTGTTAATCTCAAATTTCAGTAACCCAAGAAAATAAAAGTTAGGAAACTGTCTAAATTTTTTTAGATACTTGTTATGTAAATTAATTTTTTTTTATTCAAATGGCGTATATGACAATCTAAAATTTGATTAAGCATTTTATACTAAACTTTGGTTTTCTTGTAGAAATTATTTTTCTAATTATTTGGTAAAGTTTTGCCATCTATCCAAAAAAAAAAAAAATTGGCCAATAAAAGAAAAAGTTTTGCACTTGAGACTTGGTATTATTTATTCTTCGTCAATTTGCTTCTTTTTTTTTGTCTTGAGAATGAGCCTTTTTTTTTGTAAGAGTAATTTCTAAAAGAAATATTAGAAAATGAAAACCTCATATTACTATTGAATTAGATTGCTCAAAACCTGTTAGTTTTGTTAATATGAAGAACTTAATTTGGCGGCAGAAGGTAATAACCAGAAGAAATATTGATGTGTGTATTTATGTTGTTATTTTAGTCCTTGTACGTAGTTCTTCAAACAATTACACTCTTTATAATCTGGGAGGAGGACTTACTTTTGGTGTTAAAGAATATAATTAACTGCTAATTGTATTCTTCAAAACTTGCTGAATAATTTTGGCTCATCATTTTCTTGAAGAATAGTAGAATACATTTGTGTAGGGTAATGCTAGTAATCATTTGTGTTAAAGAATATAATTAACAGCATTACCCTATACATGGTTAAAAATAATAAAAATACGTTACAATTAAGAAAGGGTATTACTTGGGAGTTAGGATATACTGCTATGGTCCCTCTTTTTAAAAAATAAAAAGAAATGTCAAACAAGGTAAAATGTCTAATATAAAAAAATAATAATTCAATTGTGGCAAAAAAAAAATGTTAAAAAATGAATAAGGGGATTAATCATTAAACAAAGGTGTGGCAACAGTGACGACATATGGGATTGTAGAATAAACTCAAAGGACGCTGGAGATGTTAGCGGTTGTGTTCCACGCGCCCTGTACGTGGTCCAATATTGTGTCACGGTGCCGTGCGTGTGTGGCGGAACGCAGGAGAGAGAGACGTGGGCCCAGTGAAGTTGAGTGGTTGCCAAATCTGCTGACGAAACAATGAGCACATTTTCTAAATTTTAAAGCTTGTTGACATTTTTTTGTTTTGTTTTTAAATGGGATTTTGATTTCTCTTTATCCCAAAGTGTTGGTCACCTAATCTGCGTCTTAGACTCTACTACACTCTACAACGACTGTACATCTAATGTACATTACTTTAATTTACTTTGCCTTAGACTATATTAGTATAGGGTAATGCCGTTGCACTCCCGTGTGAATTCGGACACAAATGTGTGGCTCACTCGAGATTTATCGCGATTTGTAGCTTACTTATGAAGTTTGTGATATATTTTATGACCTGTAATGGTATTTGCATGTTGTCATATTGGGTTGATCAAAAAAAAAAATTGTGTTATTTTGTTAAAAAAAAAAAACTTATTTTTATATTTCTTGATTTCAGATTATAATTTAACGAAATATAAACTAAATGTTCTCATTTCTCCTATTTTTTTTAGAATAAATTATTCATTTATTTAAAGGAAACCAAATTTTAAAAAAATATGAGAATAACCGGTGGTGGACATGAATTCTTCACTCTCTTCCCTACTAACTAAGCCAGTTACAGGTCTGTCACCAACAATGACATTCATGAGCCAAGAGAGCCTAACCCCTAACCAGGAATGTCACTCATTCTCTCGAGCTACAAATCCTGCTATCATATGAGCCGCAACATTAACCCTTCTAGGAACAAATTGAACACCCATAGATCACATAAGAAACCTAATTCTATCCATTAATAAATCTTCATCAGCAAGGCATTCCTCATTCCCATTTACCAAGTGGAGAGCTTCCAAGCAATCTGCTTCAATAACAAAATTTCTCCACCTTTTTTTTTTTTTTTTAGAAGAAAAGGAAATTACAAGAAAAAAAGCCTCTAGGGCAGCCTAAACTAAGCAATCCGTTTCAATAACCAAATTTCTCCACCCTTGATTCAGACTCCATTCCAAACTTTTCATCAACGCAAGAAGCTCTGCAGCACGAGGACTAAATCTGCCTATTACTCTTTCTCCCATTGCTGCCACCAAAATGCCCATACTGTCCCTACACATTATGGCCACACCAACCTGCTCACCGTTGTGAAGGACAGCTGCATCACAATTGATCTTCACATGATCAACAAGAGGTGGAGCCCAACATGTAGTTTCCAGAACATTACCATTAGACCTCTCACATCGATGAAGCTCTTGGCCTTGCACAATTCTATTCCAAATAGCAACGGATCTGGCTTCTCTAAAGTGAGGAGTGCGTGAATTTGCTTCAATTTCATAAAATCTGAACACTCCACATAATCTAAGAGTCATAAGATTTGACACATCACTCAACAACAAATTCTTAAGATTTTAGTCTAAACAATGTCTAACTTGCCGTTAACTCTATGAAGAAAAAGAAAAAAAAGGATTTGATGTGATGTTTCTCCTACTGCGTTCTCTCTTTCTTCCATGGAAACTCGATCATGGTTGTGTTTTCCTTAACTTGTGCTACGCTTTAAAGCACCACTTCTTTGGCTTGTAAGGTTCCAGATTGAGTTTCCATGAAAAAAGCTTTCTCTTGCTGCGTTTTCTTTCTCTTATTGCTTCATAGCTGATAGCTCATGTAATTTGCGTCTTGCCAATTCATTGAAACAAACAGAAGTGTTTCAAGCAATACCAAATCAGATCGGTGTAATACCTGCTTCTTAATTAACTTTCTATAATTTAAACAGCGAATTGAAAAGTCTGCAAACGCTGCAAAGCAACCAAATGCACTTATGAATTTAACTTTGGGGTACAATTGGATTCAATAAAAAAGAGTTAGTATTATTCTTCTTGATTAAGGAGAGAACTCAAAGTTATCAACACCTAGCTAGATTGTGTTTATCATTATAATTCTATAATTGTGTATATTACTAAGACCTGCACATCCATGGTTTCCAGAAATTTATTCTTCAACTATATATGGACAAGTTTCCATGGAAGCACAGAGCCACAGAGAAATATGCAGTAGTGATGCACGAAAGAAATATCATGTCAAATCCCTTGGTTTTTATGATAAAGTGATGTGTCAAATCTTATGACCCTTGGATTATTTGGAGCATTCAAATTTTATGAAATTGAAGTAAATTCACTCACTCCTCACTTTAGAGGAGCCGGATCCAATAGCAATACCCACCTCGTAAACAACCTCTGGCAGCCTCGAGTGCTCACCAAACTGCACTGCATTCCTCCCCTTCCAATTGCTCCACAATAACATTACTAACAACTTCAGCTCGTCCACCGTTAAAACCTTCATAGCATCCTCCAAAAAATTAGTAAAAGAATTTCATGTACCTTGACCCAACTTTGAATAAAAACTCGCCTTTTCCAACATTGCAATACAACAAGGACATTGACATATTGCGTGTAAAAGTGATTTCTGAGCTTATTGGCATCTAAAGTAGAATCCATGACCACTTTCCTCAAAAACAAAGAAGTCTTACACGGTAAACAACCAATATTGCAACTTCACAAAAAATGAGACATCTTGGGGGTACCTTAATCTTCCAAAACTGCCTCTAGAATTTAGATGCAGTAGATACTCCATTAAGAGCACCACTTTGCTCCCTGCACTCCTTTAATGCCAGCCAGTACCCACTCTTAACAAAGTACTTCCCATTTCAATTTTGATTCCAAATTAATTGATCCGGACCTCCATTTCGAACAAATGGAATACTAAGAATTGCCTCCACCTCATGAGAAGTACCAATCTGTTCCAACAAAGAAATATTCCATTCTCCATCATCAATAATCAACTCTAACGCTCATGGTCATATTCAAATCATTCTTGTAAGAAACTCTAAAATCATTCAATGCGGGCACCCATGGATCCAAAAAAACCTTAATATTAAGGCCATCCAACTCTCCACCACAGCCCCTAATGAAGCAGATCCCTCCACCAAACAACCGCACGCCAAATAGATGACGGATTACCCTCCACCTCGGCTTCCAAAAAACTACACTTTGGAGAACACCGAGCTTTTAACGTTCTCCCAACAAGAGAATCAACTCCCCTCAACAACCTCCAACCCTGCTTCGCCACCAAAGCTTTATTAAATTGTTGAATCTCTCTAAAACCCAAACCCCCCCCCTCTCTCACTCTTCATCAAACACAACTTATCCCAACTCTTCAAATGGATTCCTTTACCATTCGACTTCCTCCACCAAAATTTTGCAATATGCTTATTAAACTCTTCACTAGTACTAACAGGCAATTGAAAAACACTCATCGTATAAGTAAAAATAGATTGAGCAACGACTTTAATAAGAATCTCTTCCAACTTTTCGATAAAATTTTACCTTCCCAACCTTGAATCCTTTTCCAAACCCTGTAAGCCAAGCCTCTGAATGTACCTTTTTTTTTCTTTTTCTTTTTTTATCTCTGCCAGTAACAGTAGGAACCCCAAGTACCTTTCATAACATGGCACAACCTTCATATCCAAAATGAAACTGCATTCCTCCTTCACAAGTCGATTAGTCTTGGGACTAAAGCAAACGACAGATTTATCAATACTAATCTTCTTATCTGAAGCCAATTTATAAACTCCAAAAATCTCCTTTAGTTTATTGCAATTAGCCATAGAAGCATCACAGAATAAAAGGTTATCATCCGCAAAAAACAAATCCTCCAAAACAGCCCTTTGGAAAAGAGATGAAAAACCTTCTGCAACAATCAAAAACAAATACGGAGATATTGGATCCCCCCGCATGATACCTCGCATCGGCCTCACCTTCCCAAAAAGCTTTCCATGAATAAGAATAGAATAGGTAATAGTTTGGCCACTAGCCATAATCAACTCCACAAACCTACCTGGAAAGCCCAAAACATCCATTATCCTCCTCAAAAAATTTCATTCAACACGGTCATAAGCCTTTGCCATATCCAACTTCACTACTATCTTCTGCCTGCTCTTCTTACCATGACATTTGTTTAAATTATGAATACTCTCAAAAGCCGCAATAACATTATCATGGATCGATCTGTTTGGAACAAAGGCACTTTGAAATTCATAAATAACATCCGGTAACACTTTCTTCAACTTATTAGCCAACACTTTCGACGCATAAGGTGGACAGAAATACTTCCTTCTTGCCCCAATTTACCCTAGCCTACAATGCAAGACACTTTTCTTAGAGATAAAGCGAGAATAAGGTGGTTGAGTGAGGGGGACAGAAATACTTCCTTCTTGCATAATATGGTGAAAGTCCGGCGCCTTCATCGATCTCTTCCATCCCTGCGTAACAGAAATACTATCCTACAGGATCATGCTCAGATTGCTGATCATGTTGTACACTACTTTGAGGCAGCCTTTACTAAGGATAGTAATATTATTGACAGAATAGGGTAATTCCTAATTTGGTTACAGCATTGGAGAACACAACTTTATCCGCTATCCCTTCTTCAGATGAAATTCACATGACAGTTAACTCAATGGATGATTATAGTGCACCGGGTCCAGATGGGTATAGTGGTTGTTTTTTCAAGCAATGCTGGAGAGTAGTTGGTTCTGATGTAGTACAAGCAGTTCAAAGCTTTTTTATAAGCGGAACCATTATTCCCCACTTTAATCCTACCGTGTTAATCTTAATTCCAAAGAAGCAAGAAGCTGACCGTATTGCGGATTTCAGGCCCATTGCTTTGGCAAATTTTGTATTCAAAATTATCACAAAAATTATTGCTACCCGCCTCAATCCTATTGTTGCTAGAATTGTTTCTCCGAATCAAAGTGCATTCATCACAGGGAGGTCTGTGGCGGATCCAATTATATTGACATCAGAATGCATAAATCTCTTGGACAACAAGTGTAAGAGCGGTAACATTGCTTTAAAGCTGGATATCAGTAAAGCTTTCGACACTCTAGACTGGGATTTTTTGCTTAGAGTTCTCAAGGCATTTGGTTTCTCAGCTGTTTTCGTTTACTGGATTGAGTGCATTCTAAAATCAGCTTACCTGGCAGTCTTGGTTAATGGGCAATCATGTGGCTTCTTCACTTGCTCTAGGGGTGTAAGACAAGGGGATCCCCTCTGCCCAATCTTATTTTGTCTCGCGGAGGAAGTGTTGAGCCGTGGTCTGAGTAATTTGGTTGACAGAGGGCGTTATGACTGATTGGCCTGCCCAGGTAACGTTACCCCTCCTTCACATGTACTGTTTCCGAATGATGTAATGATATTTATGCAGGCTAGTTCAAGGGGTATTCGAAGGTTGATGCGTTTCTTAAATGAGTATGCCTGCAACTCTGGTCAGGCAGTTAATAAAGTAAAATCTTCGGTGTTTCTTGGTAAATATGCCCGCCCAAGAGAGGTTATAATTAAGCGTCTACTTGGGTTTCGGGAAGGCTCTTTGCCTTTCACTTATCTGGGAGTACCAGTTTTTCAAGGCCGTCCAAAGGCAATATATTTTAGAGCTATAGCCGACAAAGTCAAATGCAAGCTTTCTTCTTGGAAAGGACTACAGCTCTCTCAAGCAGCCAGACTGCAACTTATATCTGCAACAATCCAAAGTTTATTAATTTACTGCTTTCAGGTGTATGAGTGGCCAAGATCCTTGCTCCTTAAAGTCCAACGCTGGACACGAAATTTCTTCTGGACTGGTGACCCGTTGAAAACAGGTTCAAATCTTATTGCTTGGTCACTTTGCTGCACTCCTAAAGACCAGGGAGGCCTAGGGTTGAAAAATCTGTTCCACTTGAATAAATCTCTTTTATTAAAACGTGGTTGGGAGGTAGTGATGGGAGGCTCTCCTTCTGCTAGCTTTCTTAAAGCGAGGTTCTTGAGATCAGGCTTGCGTCCGTGCTCTTACTATAAAAAAACCTCTGTTTGGACCGGATTGATGAAGAAACTATGGCCATCTATTCTTTCCAATGTGCGCTGGATAATTGGTGATGGTGAAAGTGTCTCCTTCTGGAAGGACAATTGGTTACGCATTCCACTGCATACAATGTATGCTATTGAGCCAGAGTTTGCTCCATTTCTCCAGGATCAAGTAAGTAAATTTATCTTTGATAAGCGGTGGGTTTTACCACCTCTTTTTTCCTCTACTTTCCCGGATGTGGCTGATCAAATTCTTGGTATTGAGTTTCCTATGGAGGCAATGTCAGATACGGCAATTTGGTCTAGTACTACTTCAGGATCATTGAATGCAAAAGAGGCTTATGCTTCTCTGGATCCTCCTGGCGCGGTTGTAAACTGGGGTAAACTAATATGGCATAAAGCTATTCAGCCCAGAAACAGTCTAGTTGCATGGCAATCTTTTCAAGGTAGATTTAAAACTGACCATTTTCTGCAAAAAATTGGTGTGCATCTCTGTTCTCAATGCTCTCTTTGCTTGAAAAGTTCTGAATCATCTGTTCACTTATTTATGGAATGTACTGTCATGCAAAAAGTTTGGGCTTGGTTTTTTGCTTTTTTTCGTTTTCCTCCCAGGCAAGTTATACACTTGGCAGATTTATTTGCCTCAGACCTACTACATAGCTTATCTGCAGCGTCAAAGCTTTTGTGGAGGATGGCAGTTTGTAATTTGCTTTGGTTAACTTGGACTAAGCGCAATAGCCTTAGAAATAGCTGCAGAACCTTTTGCATCGGACGCTTCTCCCAACGCTTTCTTCTCTGTCTGAAGGACTCTGCGCAGCTGGTTTTCAAAGCTTACCCACATTCTGTTAGTACCAGTCCAATCTTCAACCTACTAGGCCTTTCACCATTATTGTGTATAGCCCCTTGCTTCAAGCCTGTAACTTGGCAGTCGCCGCCTGACCACTGGTTAAAAGTGAATACTGATGGATCCTTTAGAGGCTCTAATATGGCTGGGTTTGGAGGGATTTTTCGTGATGCAGAGGGAAATTTTGTTGGGGCCTTTGCAGCAAGAGCTGAGGTTCCTAGTGCCATTGATGCAGAGATTTTGGCTGTCATTGAGGCTATTCAGGTAGCTTGGGTTCGTCGTTGGACCCATATCTGGTTGGAGATGGACTCCACCCTAGTAATTACATATTTCAAAAACCCCAACCTTATTCCTTGGAGGCTCAGAACTCGTTGGTTTAATTGTGTACTCCAGTCTCGGCAAATGACTTTCCATGTATCACACATCTTTAGGGAAGGGAACAAAGTAGCAGACAAGCTGGCTAATTATGGTGCTTTGCATGATGGAGCGGTATGGTGGATTGCCCTCCCGTCCATTATTACTTCCGAGTTTGGTCATGATTACTCTTCGCGTACTAGTTATCAGTTTTCTTAGTTACTTTGTTTGGGTTTGGTTTGAGTCCCAATTTGTATTGCCTGTTATTTTTGTCTTACTTATTACTTTGTTTGTATCGGATGCGGTCTTGGCCTAGTCCCCCGCTTCCTAGTGCCATTGATAGTTCCCTTAACTTTGTTTGGTCCGCCAGCTCCTTTGTAACCTTATTATTTTTTTTAATAAAATTTCGGGGTAGGACGTGGAGTTAGTCCTATTTCCGCTTCCTTAAAAAACAAAAAAAAAAAAAATCCTTTCTCAAATCATTGTGACTACGCCGAACTTGCTCGAATTTTTCTTTTTCCCATATTTCAGCTTCTATGCGACACCTCTAAGTTTGCCAGTCAAGCACCTATTCCGTCCCTCCTCCCAAGCTTGATTAATCAATTGCCCGCATTCCTCTTCCTTTATCCACATCTCCTCAAATAAAAATCTACGTCCTTGTCTCCGTAAACTACTACCAACAGAAGCAGGAGGCTCACATTCAATAAGGAAGAGAACAATGATCAGAAGCCATAGTCACCAAATGATGGGAAATAAATCCACCCCATTTTCGAATTAACTCCAGATTACCACAACCACAATCAATCCTCTCTTTAACATCAGCATCACCTTCCCTCCTATTATCCCGCGTAAATTCATACCCCATAAAAGAGAATTCATACAAACCACGTTCCTCCAAAGTCTGCCTGAAAGCATCAATTTGTCTTTGTGAACGAAGGGTCGCTCCTATTTTCTCTCGTTTCTCTTATAGCTTCATAATCCAATTCAATTTAGAAGTTGTTAGAACTTGAGATTTGCAAAGGTGGTAGTCAAAAATCACACGACGCATTGATGGTCACAATTAGACTTAATGAATTGACGCACAAATTTCAACCTTTATCTCTTCTTTCTTAGCGCCATTTTGTTTCCCGTCCATTTCAAAAAACCACAAGCTAGACAAGATCATCATGGTAGGTGAAGTCAATCAAGTTAGGAGGAGGAGTTTCGTCTCTTTTTTTTTTTTCTTTTTTCTTTTTTTGTTGCAAAAAGTCTAATTAGAGACTTCAGACTTAGGGAAATTCGAGGCATACATCCAAACCTCTAGGTTTAAATAGAACATCCCAGGAAACCATTTTGCCTAAAAACCCTAAAGCTAGCCCCTAGTGTGGTCGAAGAAATATACTTCTTTTTTGAAAATTTGATTGGAAAGTGTATAGTTTGCAACCTCATCTTCCATGATTAGGGTGCCTGCCCGGCGGCATCAACTGAACCTAAACTGAACACCAAACTTGGAAATCATGTGGCTCCCCGGCTTGATCTGGTTAGTTCTTTTGCTGGTTTCAAAGAACCTTTATTCACTAATGGGGCATTTAGGTTTCAGGGCATTCAAACGCATAGTCGTTGGTGGCAAGAAATTAGTTTGGCATCAGAGGACATCAAAGAAGCTGCAAATCCGTGAGTCCTCAAGCCTACTAATGACCGGCTAGATGAGCAGCACAAGCAGGCAAGCAGTACCCAAGACCTGGCCTTAGTGCCAGTAGAAGATGTGCAACTGTGAAACGGGGTCGACCTACATCCCCATTCTCATCCCTAAAAAAGCTTAAAATTTTTGTTGAGGGATTGCAAGGTAATCAAGCGCTAGACACGGCAACAAAAAAGGTCAAACTGCCTAAATTCCCTACCAAATTTACAACAAGATCACTAGGCCTTGTTGAGACTCCAGGGGGTATGTTGGTACCCAAAGAAGTGATGCAACCTCTAGCATCTGTGCCTAAAGAAACAGTAGCGGCGAAACAAGCTGCAGGTAAAAAGAAAAGCGGTAGACCGTTGGGTTCGAAGAACAAGAACCTATCAAAATTGAAAAAGGTTCCTGCTGAAGATGTCTTAAGTGTTTTGCACTTGGAGAAACCTCCTAGCCCTAACTTGACGGGCAAGGAAAAAAATGTAGGTTTTCTTTACTGTTAATGTCTAAAAGTTCGGCGGTAGCTGAACCTTTGTTAACGCTGATCCTGTGGGCGGATCGATACTTGTGGTGTTCTCAAAGCTTCCGCTACCTGTCAAGTAAAATACAAAGGGCGTCAGAGGGAGACCGCGCTGAGCGGTTTTCAACTCTCCGATGCCTAAGTTAGTCAATGTATTTATGTTGACAAAGTAACAGTACGTAAGTATTGAATGCGTAATTAATGAGGAGAGAGGAGAGAGCCTTTTATAGGTGAGGAGTAGGCTGACCTCTTCCTTTTTTTCGATGTGGGACTGATGTGCTTAAGTTCCCAGCTTCAGGAGCTTCTGATGCTATCTTGGCGCGGCGCGTCGGCGGTGATCTGGGGGTGATCCGCCGCTGAGGTTGTAGCCCGCCTGGCGGTGTATCTGTGTGTTATTCCTTTGGTTGGAATTAGTACCTTTGGCGGTACAATGAGCGTGGCCCATTATAGCTAATTATGCTTGCAAATGTACATGTGTGTAAAAGTCCCCCAAGTCCCCAGTCAAGGAGGGCAATCTTGGTTGGGGAGTTGCTCGGCGGTTTGAAGCGTTTTCTTCCGCTAGACTTGCAGGAGCATAATTAGCGTCAGTGCGTTGTCAACCATGGATTTTGTGAGCAAACGCTTTTTACCCTTTCGGGTGGGCCCCTGCTAGGCCCCCCAGGGAGTCCCCCACTCCCCGACTAAGATAGACCTCCGGATGGTCGGAAAATTGTTCGTTGAGGGGGAGCTGCACGGAGCAGAGGGTGTTGGGTAGCGAACCCAATCTTAGTACCCGAGTGACGGGGGTCAACGTGCCTGATCAGGGCCGTCGTAGACTGTTGATAAGTCCCCGTGTCCAGTAGGGACAGTCTGACCGTAACGCCGCGTGGCGGTCATTGTCAGAGTGAGGCGTGGCCTCGGGATCCGCCGCTGACTGCAGCAGGAAGCAGCGTCCAGTAGACGTGCCTGGCGGTACTTTATTGAGCGATATTGCGCAGAACAAAGCACGCAGCTTGCAAGATGAAAGGGGGTTCTGCCAGAGGTGTGTAGCGGAAGACGCCCCGCTTGCAGGATGGCAAGGGAGAAGTTCTGCTGGCGGGGTTTCGCTCAGCGGAGACTTCGTCACTTGGATGATGACAAGGGAGAAGTTCCGCTGGCGGGGTGTCGCTCAGCGGAGACTTCGTCACTTGGAGGATGACAAGGGAGAAGTTCCGCTGGCGGGGTTTCGCTCAGCGGAGACTTCGTCACTTGGAGAATGACAAGGGAGAAGTTCCGCTGGCGGGGTTTCGCTCAGCGGAGACTTCGTCACTTGGAAGATGACAAGGGAAACCCCGCCAGCGGAGACTTCGCCACTTGGAAGATGACAAGGGAGAAGTTCCGCTGGCGGAGTTTCGCTCAGCGGAGACTTCGCCACTTGGAGGATGACAAGGGAGAAGTTCCGCTGGCGGGGTTTCGCTCAGCGGAGACTTCGTCACTTGGAGGATGACAAGGGAGAAGTTCCGCTGGCGGGGTTTCGCTCAGCGGAGACTTCGTCACTTGGAAGATGACAAGGGAGAAGTTCCGCTGGCGGGGTTTCGCTCAGCGGAGACTTCGCCACTTGGAAGATGACAAGGGAGAAGTTCCGCTGGCGAGGTTTCGCTCAGCGGAGACTTCGGCACTTGGAAGATGACAAGGGAGAAGTTCCGCTGGCGGGGTTTCGCTCAGCGGAGACTTCGTCACTTGGAAGATGACAAGGGAGAAGTTCCGCTGGCGGGGTTTCGCTCAGCGGAGACTTCATCACTTGGAGGATGACAAGGGAGACGTTCCGCTGGCGGGGTTTCGCTCAGCGGAGACCTCGGACGGTTAGTGAAGCCATCCAAGTGGTTACTTCCACCAGACGCTTCGTCTGGTGGTTATTGACACGTGTCGAACCCGTAGAGGGTTAGCGTGCGGAGGCTTGCCTCCTAAGCCTGGCCGTCTTCTCGCCATAAATGATAGTAATTATGGATTTCGTAACCGAGGCGACGCCTCGGTTAATCCGGAGAGTAAGTGGAGACTTGCGACACGTGTACGGCTGGTGTGTGATGTCGTTTTTGAGCGGGCGGCTTAGAACGCGTTGATGTTGACATAAAAGGGGGGGAACTCTGTCGAGATTTGACACTTTGTGAAAACTTCAAACCTGAGTCGTCGTCTTCAAG
Source organism: Rosa rugosa (assembly GCF_958449725.1). Classification (NCBI taxonomy): domain Eukaryota; kingdom Viridiplantae; phylum Streptophyta; class Magnoliopsida; order Rosales; family Rosaceae; genus Rosa; species Rosa rugosa. The sequence continues at coordinate 19,190,502 of NC_084824.1, read as the reverse complement.
CTCTGCAATTTGCGAAGCAAGTTCCAGGGGACGAAATTTGTTGAGCCAACGGATCTTGGGGACGAGGCCTCTACCTGCGACAACAGGCGCCTTCAATCACACCAAAGATTTCGCCTTTAAGGTTGGTGCCCTGAATCTCATCCCTGTTTCATTGAATTTTTGTGTATTTGCTTTTGTCTGTTTTCTGGGTTTCATGAATTTGGGGTGCTATGAGTGTGTAAAGTGGGTTTTGGGGATGGGTTTTGGTGTTTTTGACACAGTTGGGATTTCTGGATCCACTAGATGGTCGAATCTGGGTTAAGTGTTTGTGGGTTGTTTGTTCTTGTTTTTGTGTTTTCTGGGTAAACTGTTGCTGATGTTCTTGGCTATAACTGATGTAAGAATATGCTAGATCTGTGTTTGTGCTGACTGGTGTGGGTTTTAGGGTTTGGGATGGCTAACGTCATAGAGATTTCGAGCAGTGAGGATTCCGGGTCTGACGTGTCGTTCAGCGCGGCGGATAGAATATTTATTGACTCGTTGTGTCCGTCTGCCCATGCAGGAACCTCACTGCCAGAACCGCTAGAGGTTGAGCCGCTACAGACCATACCTTGGGAAGTAGTCATTGGTCGTGCTTCACGTCCAGAGAGCTCTAGGGCGGGTGAGGCTGCTGCGGCCAAAGCTAGGTGCGATGAGCGGTTGGCAAGCAACAGCGCTGCCAGCGGCTCCGCTGGGGAAGAGGAAATAGCGGGGGAGGACGCTGAGTCAGCGTGGTTCCTCCAGGATGGCACCCCTGTTGACAAGGCAGGAGGGCGGATTAATGTTGCCGCCGTTAGTAGGATGAAGCGGTCGTTCCGGCTGCCGGGCTCGGTGAAACTGCGCCCGCCGACGGCGGATGAGAAGGCGTCGGTTTTCCCGGAAGGGTTTGCCGCCGTACACGAGGCGATATTCCGCCAAGGAGTGACGCTCCCGCTGGTGCCCAACCTTCAGATTCTGGTGTGCGAGTTTGGCCTTGCCTTTGGTCAAGTCTGCCCCAACATGTAGCGGTTGATGCTGGTGCTAAACTCTCTGTGGCGGTTGTCCGGATGCGAAGGGCCTACTGTGGTGGAGGTGCTTCATTTCTACGAGCTGGTCTATGTAAAGCGCCAGGGTTGCAGAGGGCAAGTGAACTTGAGCCGCCGGCAGGGAGCGCCCAAGCTGATCGAGAATCTAAGGGATTCAATGTCCTACTGGCGGGGACCTTCTGCGTCGCCACAGAGGGTTGGGAGTATCACGCTGGGTCGAACGAGGAAGGGCCGACGTTTAGGATTAAGTCGGAGTTCCAACCCATCCGAGGTTGGTAACCGGTTTCCGCTGAATGTAGTTGGCGGGTGCTTGTATTTGCAGACTTGTATTTTTACTAACGACTATTGTGTTTGTGCAGCGAGACTGCGGTATAACCTAACGCGCGAAGAAGAGTGTCGCGTAGCACGGATCAGAGGTTGCTGGTGAAACCGTAACTTGCTGGACTTCAGACTTCTGACCGGTTGGGAGTTGTTGGTCGATCAGCGGCTAACTCGCTCCGTTGGTATGAAATCTCAGCCACAGTGCTTTTGTTTTATGATAAGCAACCCAGGCTGATTGGTTTTTTTTTTTTTTTTTAGAACATCCGCTGGGAAACATTCGCAGTCGCGACGCTTTCAAAAAAGCGATGGATCGTGCGGAGATAGACAACTTCCTGGAGACCATGTACGCCGAGGGGCTGGCGGCCTAGAAGACACTGGTGAACCCCGAGACACTGGCGCTGAGCCAGTCCGAGGTTCCGGTGGTGCTGCCAATGCCGCACCATTCCCATCTTGGTGACGACAGCCTGCCTGTCGACCAGGCGGGGGCTGCCGTGGCGGGCGGGAAAAAGGGGGCCGCAGCAGCGGCTTCACAGAAGGAGAGGGTACCTGCCAGCAGGCGCGGTCCCCATAAAGAAAGACGGGTGCCGCCGGCGGAGACCGTCACTAGGCCAAGGGAGAAGCCGCCGGCGAAGGAGACGAGGGTCGCTGCCGGCAATACAAGGGCGTTGGAGAGAAAGCGCCGGCAGATCGACTCCCCTGACGAGGAAGGGGGGGAGGATGTGGAGCCAATCCTGGTCCGCCAACAGAAGAAGGCCCGCCAAGCTCCATCGAAAGCTGCCGTGGTGGAGGGAGAGGCGCCTGCCACCAGTGACTTGGACTCATTCGCCGAGTATGCGGAGTTCATGACGGATGGTGAGCGGGAGTTCCTCTTCCATCTCTGCGAGCGGCTAGGGTTCGGCGGCCTAGCGGGGATCTCGCGCCCAACGGCTATTGACCAGTCGCCTTACAGCTCGGCGTTTGGTCAAATATCCGCAGGGTTGCACGACATGTTTGAGGCGGCAAAGAAGCAGCCTCTGGTCGAAGGGGAGCTTAGGGAGGAAATCCAAAGTCTCCAGAAGGAGCTGGCGGAGGCGAGGGAGAAGCTGGCGGAGACGGAGCGGCGTCTGGCAAAGGCGGAGTGTGACTTCGCGGACGCCCGAGGCAAGCTGACGGTGGCCATTGAGCGGGACTTGGAGAGGAACGACCGCGTCTCCAAGCTGGAGCAGGACATCGCCCTGTTACAGGAGCGGATAGCCGCCAAGGACAAAAAGCTCATTATCGTGCAGCGGGAGTCCGCCGCCAGAATAACGGAGGTGCATCGGCTAGAGGGCCGGACAAAAAGCTCATTATCGTGCAGCGGGAGTCCGCCGCCAGAATAACGGAGGTGCATCGGCTAAAGGGCCAGGTTGCTCGCCTGAGGGCTGAAGGGGATACTGCCGCGGCCGCTGCCGTTGAAGCATTCAAACAGTCGGCGGAGTACAAGAAAGCTCTGACCGAGTCGGCGAAGGCTGGGGCCCTAGCAAACATAGACATACTGACGCGGAAGGGCGCCACCGACTTCGCGAAAGCGTCCCAGCCCGACGTGCCGCCGGCTAAGAGTGCTCCGCCGGAGAAAAGTGTCCTACCTGCCCCCGCGGAAGGTGCCCCCTCAGGTAGCGGAGAAAGTGGCGCACGACTGGCAGAAGGATCCCAGCAGACTCCTCCTCCTACCCAGTCGGAGGTGTCGCGTGCCGGCTTCCTGGCGGCGCACACCCGGGCGGGCGGCACAATAGATACTCCAAGTCCCACAGCCCGGGGGTCCGATCAAACGAGCCGCGCAATTGTGCTGCCGCATGCTGAAGCGGAAGATGTCGAGGGCAACCCCTGAAGCTGGAACCTCACTATTTTTTCTTTTTCTTGTGTAGCCGCTGAGGCACAACGATTTGTAACAACTATTTTGCAATGGAATGAAGTTTTTTGAATGTGTTTGTTATGATGTGTTTGTACCGCTAGTAGTTTGACTTAGAGTTTTCTTTTGTCAAGCGATGAAACATTAAAGGAATTAAGATTGGTCTAAGTGCACCACGTAGCGGACGTGGTCCGTTGACGATTGCTGGCATTGCCAGTTGCCCTCGGTGCCGGACTTGGGAACAATGGTTTGAATAATTCCTCGTTTCATTGATAGCTGATTGATCAGCGTGTACAAAAGTGGGGTAATACCCGTTGGGTAGCTTCCCTTAGCTAAATATTGAACAAAAATTTAGCTAAGTCAAGATGCTCCTGGGTAGCGGATGAATATTTGTAGTAATACCGAAGGTGTTCGGTATTCCAAGGGTGGGTCGACGTGATGCCATCCTTGTCCATTAAGTAGAAGGTGCCCGGGCTAACGACTTCCACGATTTTGTATGGACCTTCCCAAGTTGGGCGGAGTTTTGTTGGCGGTGGAATGACTTCCGTCGTTACCCAGTCCCCCAATTAGAGGTTCCGGGCCTTGACTCTGGCGTTGTAGAAACGCGATACCCGTTGTTTGTTTTGCAAGTTGTGCAAATGGGCCTTGTGTCTTTTTTTCTTCTAGGGGGTCCCTGTCCAAGTTGACGCCGTCGCTGTTGGTCTCTGGGCAGTAGCCTTCGACCCTAGCGGTAGGCTGAGTTACTTCAATAGGTAGGACAGCCTCTGTGCCGAACATCATACAAAAAGGAGTTTCGCCGGTGGCGGTAATTGGAGTTGTCCGGGTGGCCCATAGGACTTCTAGAAGCTTCTCCGCCCACAAACCCTTGGCGTCGTCGAGCTTCTTTTTTAGTAGCTTCTGGATTATCTTGTTTGCTGCTTCGACCTGGCCGTTGGTTTGGGGATGGGCGACAGATGCAAAACTTAACTTGGTGCCCAAGTTGGCGGTAAAGGAAATGAGTTCCTTATTGTTGAACTGCGTGCCGTTGTCTGTAATGATTGTATGTGGGACACCATAGCGGCAGTAGATGTTCTTCCAGAGGAAGTGAATTACCTTGGCGGTAGTTGTTGCTGTCAGTGGCTCCGCCTCTATCCACTTGCTGTTGTAATCGATGGCAACAATAATGTACTTGAACTGGCCCTTGGCGGTTTGGAACTTTCCCATCAAATCAAGGCCCCATGAGTGAATCCATGGGCCGATGATGATTGACAGCGGCTCTGCCGGTGCATGTGGGAGATCTGCAAACTGTTGGCATTTGTGGCAAGACCTCGAAATTCGCCGGGCGTCATCACCAAGTGTGGGCCAGAAGTAGCCTAGTCGCATTGTGCGGTTGGCCAAGGATCTGGCACCCGAGTGGTTTCCACATTCTCCGGCATGGATTTCTGCTAGGACGACCTTTCCCTCCTCTGGGGTTAGACAGCGGAGGTTGGGATGGGTGAATCCTTGGCGGTAAAGCTTGCCATTCTGGATGTTATAGCGGGTTGCTCGCCGTTTGAGCTGTCTTGCCCGGACCTTATCCTCCGGCAATGTGCCGCTGCGCTTGTATGCAATGATCTCGTCCATCCAACTGGGACTGACCTCAATGCTGAAGATCTCCGCCAGGGTCTTGGTGATACTTGGCCTGTCAAGGCACTCCACTCTTGTGTCCGCTGGACTTTGATGTGGCTGGGCGGTTGCCAGTCTCGCCAGTGAATCAGCTTTGGCGTTCTTTTCCCTGGGGATTTGTGTGATGGTGTGAAATTTGAACTTTTTGAGCAACGTTTTGACGTACCCCAAATATGCCGCTAACTGTTGGTCATTGGCCTGGAAGCTGTCGTTGACCTGATTAACGACTAATTGAGAGTCGCTGAATATGTTGACGTTGTCAGCCCTGAGTCAATGGCGAGGAGCAGGTCGGCGATGAGTGCCTCGTACTCCGCCATGTTGTTTGAAGCTTTGAAGTTGAATTTCAACGCGTACTCCGCGTTCAGTCCCCTGGGTCCTGTCAATGGCGAGGCGCCGCTGGCCTTAGTGCTGGCGGAGCCGTCCACGTGCAGGTTCCAATCCAAGTGCGGGGGATCTGCTTCCTCAGTGGTTACCATTTCTGTTCCGAGCTTTGTCTCGGTACCGGGTTCTGGCTGACGGTCGGTGAGTTCAGCGATGAAGTCCGCCACTGCCTGGCCCTTCATGGCGGTTCTTGGCTTGTAGTCTATGTCGAACTCGCTGAGCTCAATGGCCCATTTGCTGAGGCGCCCCGAGTGTTCAGGGTTCTGCATCACTTGCCTCAGCGGCTGATTGGTTAACACATGGATTGTGTGAGCCTGGAAGTATTGGCGGAGGCGCCTGGCGGCAACGATGAGTGCGAGGGCTAGTTGTTCCAAGGGAGGATACCTTGTTTCTGCTCCGTTCATGCCCCTGCCGGCGTAGAACACTGGAAGCTCATCTTGGCCTTCCCGCCGGACAATGGCGCAACTTACCGCCGACACCGAGACCGCTAAGTAGATGAACAGTGTCTCTCCTTGCATAAGGACAGAAAGGAGAGGGACTGCTGCCAAGTATTCTTTCAAGCCCTGGAAAGCCGCCTGACACTCTGGGTTCCAGTTGATGACTTTTTTGTGAGTCGTCTTGAGGAGTTTGAAGAATGGGGCACACTTATCAGTGAGTCTGGAGATGAATCGAGAAAGGGCGGTTAACTTGCCCTGGAGGCACTGTACGTCCACCTTGTACTCGAGGTCCGCCAGGTTAAGGATGGCCTGTACCTTGTCCGGGTTAGCCTCGATGCCTCGCTCGCTGACGATGTAACCCAGAAATTTGCTGGCGGTGACTCCAAAGAAACATTTTTCTGGGTTGAGGCTCATACCATAGGCCATGAGAATGGTTACTATGATTTTGTGGTTTGCCACATGTCCGCTGGCCTTTATGCTCTTAACTAGCATGTCGTCTACGTAGACCTCAATGATTTTTCCCAGATGCTCAGCGAACATGGCGTTCATCAACCGCTGATAAGTTGCACCGGCGTTCTTCAGACCGAAAGGCATGACATTGTAGCAGTAGAGGCCTTTGTCGGTGGTGAAGGTGGTGCATTCCTGGTCGCCGGGGTGCATCTTGATCTGGTTATATCCGGAGAAAGCGTCTATCATGCTGAGGAGTTCATGTCCGGCGGTTGCATCGACTAGTTGATCGATACGAGGTAGCGGGAAACTATCCTTTGGGCATGCCTTGTTGAGATTTTTGAAGTCGACAGACATCCGCCACTTGCCGCTGGGCTTCTTGACCATTACCAAATTGGAGATCCACTGGGGGTAGACGACCTGGCGGATGAATCCAATGCCCTGTAGCTTGGCAACCTCTTCTCCTATTGCCTGGTACTTTTCCTCATCAAAGGCCCTCCGCTTCTGCTTGATGGGATAAAAGGAGGGTTTGATGGTCAGCTTATGAGTGATAATTTCAGGAGAGATACCTGGCATGTCCGCGTAGGACCATGCAAAGACGGCGGCGTTATCACGCAGGAATTGAGTGAGCTCTGCCACCACCTCTGGATTTAGCTGGGCGCCTATGCGGACTGTCTGCTCAGGGTGCTCGTCTGAGATGCAGACAACTTTCCACGACGTCTCCGGGTTGACCGGTTCTTTCTTGACGTATTTCTTCTCCTCATCCCTAGGATCCTCAAAGATGTTTGGTGTCTGATTGCCCACCGTCAGAATTTCATGGCGGCGCGCTGACCGCGCTACAGTTGTTGAATAGCACTCTCGAGCCAACTGTTGACTTCCTCTCACACAGCCCGTGCCGTTGGGTGTGGGGAACTTCAAGAGAAGCATGTATCCAGCGATAATGCACTTAAGCTTGTTAAGCGCTGGTCGTCCAATGATGGCGTTGTACGAACTGAAACAATCGACAATAATGAATTCCGTATGTACCTCCGCCATGCATGGACTAGTACCAATAACCAGTCGCATGTAATCCGACCCCAGCGGTTGTGTGACGTCGCCGGAGAAGCTGAGCAGCGGCTCGTGATCCTGGAGTAGTTTCTTGTTCCGCTTGAGGTGGTTGTAGCATCCGCTGAAGATGACGTTGACAGCGGACCCGCTGTCCACCAAGATTCTCCCCACAGAGAATTTGCCAAGAATGGCGTCAACCAAGAATGGGTCGTCATGCAGTAGATGCACCCCGCGCTCCTCCTCCTATGAGAAGGTAATAGGTTCCCAACCTGATTTTGGGAGCTTGGCGGACCTCTCGTAGCGGATGTTGCAGACCTCCTTTGGATGATTAGCGCGTGCATAACGCTTTCTTGCCCTGTGAGACATGCTGGTGATTGGAGCACCGCCATCGATGGTGTTGATGCGGCCCAAGGTCTCAACGTTGGCAATTACTGGTGGTGGTTGGCGCACCTTGAACTGCTCAAACTTGCCGTCACGGTACAAGGTCTCAATGGCCGTTTTGAGAGCATTGCAGCTGTTGGTATTGTGGCCGCTGTCCTCGTGGTATTTGCACCAATTGCCGGTGTTCCTGGGCTTGCCCGTTTTTGGGTACTTTGGGGGGGGGGGGTGGCGGTGAGATCTGATCCTTGCACTGATTGTAGATGTCTTCATACGAGGCCGTGAGGACCGTGAACACTGCATACCGCTGTGAGGACTCCGCCTGCTTGTTGCGGTTATCCCCATGGGTTGGGCAGTTGCCCTTGTTGTAATGCTGGTCCCTTTGCCGCTTATTCTGATGGTGGCCATGTTGCCACTCCCTCTTCTTGTCAGTTGGCGGTGCTGAAAGGGTCTTGTTAGCGGTTTCCTGATGACTGGGGGATGGCTGTGTTGACTTTGCTGGAGTTGCTGGTGGCGGTGGGGTTTCTCCATATGTGAGGAACTCCGCCTGGGCATGGATGACCGCCTCACTCATGACGTGGTCATACGCCGCATTAGGATGATTGTAGTTGAGGTGATAGAGGAATGGCCCTTTGAGGAGTCCCTGCTTGAAGGCCGCCAATGCCATTGTTTTGTCTAGGTCACGGCACTGAGACGCTGCCGCCCGCCACCTCGTGACGAAGGCCTTCAGTGATTTGTCCGCCCCTTGCTTGACGCTGAACAGCTGACTTGTATTGTGATGTCCGGCGGACAATAGGATGAACCGAGAGAGGAAGGCGTGTGATAGTGCATGGAATGAGTCAATGGACCCTGGTGGACACTCGAAGAACCAGCTCATCGCCTCACCGTCCAATGTTTCGCTGAACAAGTGGCACAGGGTGGCATCGTCAAATCCTTTGTTGTTGGTGACTTTCTTGAAGGTGTCCATGTGGACGAAGGGATCAGACATTCAGCCGTAATGCGACATCTTTGGGGTTTTTGCAGACGCTGGTCTGATAGCTTGCAGAATCGCAGCGGTGAAGGGCCCAGGTTTGGAAGCGAAAAGTGGGTTCTCAGTTGGCGCTGGGGCGCCTGACTCCGCCCGGATCAACCTCTGCTCCAGTTGGCGCATCCTTTCCAATATCTGGGCGGTTGCATCGTCGGCGGAATCAGCCTGTATATTCCGCTGGACCTGGCGCAGGCGGATTGCCTTCAGTGCTCGCCCTAGCCTCCGAGCGGTTGGTATGCGGCAGTGATTCCGCCTCTTGCTCCAACATTAGTTGGGGGATGGGCGGTGGTCCCATCCCCAATAACTCAGGTGGGTCCAGCGGTACCTGCATCTGTATGACTGGCCCCGGTACCAATGTGCCGGTGCCGGGTCGACTACGCCTGGTGCTACGTGACTGTTCGCTTTGCGCTGGATTGGCGGTAGCTTCTAGCGTCCTCTTCAGTTCATCAAAACGTGACACTAGCGTAGCCAACTGTCTTTGAGCCTCAGCCTTCTCCTTGCGCTCCTCCTCACGTTCTCCGTTTGCTTTATGAAGATCCGCCAGTGCTAGTTCGTACATAGTGACTAGATCCTGGCCCAGCGGGCGGCTGCTGCTTGGATTTGCCTCAACGCCGGGGTTGGCCGGGGTTGTGAATAGTGCGCGGTTAACGCCCACCGCTGGGTCGGAGGGTTGGGGGATGGCGGAATGGTCTGCCTGCTCTTCAGCGTTTCCCCCGCTACCGTTAGTCATGGTGATTGTGACGGGATGATCTTTTGTTCAAGGCTTCCCACAGACGGCGCCAATGTTAATGTCTAAAAGTTCGGCGGTAGCTGAACCTTTGTTAACGCTGATCCGGTGGGCGGATCGATACTTGTGGTGTTCTCAAAGCTTCCGCTACCTGTCAAGTAAAATACAAAGGGCGTCAGAGGGAGACCGCGCTGAGCGGTCTTCAACTCTCTGATGCCTAAGTTAGTCAATGTATTTATGTTGACAAAGTAACAGTAGGTAAGTATTGAATGCGTAATTAATGAGGAGAGAGGAGAGAACCTTTTATAGGTGAGGAGGAGGCTGACCTCTTCCTTGTTTTCGATGTGGGACTGATGTGCTTCAGTTCCCAGCTTCAGGAGCTTCTGATGCTATCTTGGCGCAGTGCGTGGCGGCGCGTCGGCGGTGATCTGGGGGTGATCCGCCGCTGAGGTTGTAGCCCGCCTGGCGGTGTATCTGTGTGTCATTCCTTTGGTTGGAATTAGTACATTTGGCGGTACAATGAGCGTGACCCATTATAGCTAATTATGCTTGCAAATGTACATGTATGTACATTTACATTTGTCCATAACTATGTCCTAGTAGTATCGTAGTTGATAGATTTGCTTGAATAAGTGAGCACTGGTTGTTAAATGAATGGTCCAGTACCTATGTGTCATCGTGGTATCCTCACAACCTGTTGCCTATCTTTAAATGGTAGCGGAAGAGTATGTAATAACCGTTCTGACTTAGGATAATGACAATCATTAATGAATTGATTAAAAATAAAAACTATCCCAGATTCCCAATAATAAAAGAAATTCTATGATATATGACTATTTCAGAAATATACTTGAATGCATCGAATTTTTGGGTGCTTAATGAAAAGGGAAAATTTCGCAAACAGTACACCAAGTAAATGCCACTAATAATTCTTATACATAAAGTTCCAAACCAAACATTTCGGTACACGAAATCTGAAACTCGACCCACTATCAGTACACGACGTCAATTTTTGACACCAAAATATCCATTATGCCCTCAATTCTTTTTTTTTTTTTTAATAATTTTTTTTTCTGTTATTTTTTTTTTCTTCCTTCGTTTTTATCTCTTTCTTTCTTTTCACATGACTAAATATTGGCTGAGTTACAAATATAAGCTGTAGGACCATAAATCTCACCAATTGGAGGGCAAGGGCGGCGTTGGAAGCGAGAGAGTGAGCATGGAGGTGAGGAAGGCGGCGTTGGAAGTGAGGGAGTGAGCCCGGAAGAAGGAAGAAGAAAGAGATAAAAACGAAGGAAAAAAAATAAAAGAAAAAAAAAACAGAAAAAACGAAAGAAAAAAAATAACAGAAAAAACGAAGGAAAAAAAAAACAGAAAAAAAAAATTTATTAAAAAAAAAAAGAACTGAGGGCATAATGGATATTTTGGTGTCAAAAATTGACGTCGTGTACTGATAGTGGGTCGAGTTTCAGATTTCGTGTACTGAAATGTTTGGTTTGGAACTTTATGTATAAGAATTATTAGTGGCATTTACTTGGTACACTGTTTGCGAAATTTTCCTAAAAGAAAATTTTGGGTTGGGTTTAAGAGTTATAATTGGGCCAGATTAGTATCATTAGTATTCATTACCCAATAAAAACCACCAATAAACTAAAAGTAAAAGCTGGTATCTGCACCGCACTATTCCTCCCTCCAAATCCAAACCTCCCAAACCACCTCACAGAAACACCTACCCCTTTCCTCTCTCTCTCTCTCTCCAACCCTAACCAGTCACTAGGGTTAGGGTTTTTCCTGCTTCAAAAATTCAAGCCCTCTCTCCACCAATGGCCAGGTACCGGAGCCGCAGCCGCAGCCTGAGCAGAAGCTACAGCCCCCCTCGCCGGCGTAGCAGAACTCCGCCACGTGGACGCAAGCGATACGACGACGACGACGAGCCTCGCGACCGCTACCGTGACAGCCGCTCTTACCGAGACCGCCGCTCACCGGCTCCGTCTGGCTTGCTCGTTCGCAATCTTCCTCTTGACGCTAGGTATTGCCTCCTTTTCTACGTGCCTTAGCAATCTTGTTGGTTTTGTAGGGTTTATGTTGATCATTCTTTAGTTAAATCTAATTGTGATTCACATATTGAGGTTATCAAAGCCGAAAACGAAAACTAAAACGAAAGTGATGCTGGAATTTGTGATGATAGTGCATTACAAGTTGTTAACATGTTAGTGGGAGCTGCAATGGAAGTAGTAGGATTGAGGTTTTTATTAGAAAAGGGGCCGAGTTGCTGTGAAGTGGACTGTGTGCATTAGATTTTATAAAACGCCGGGATGCTGGTTATGAAAAACTTTCTGGCCTAATGTTTCTCCCGGCTAGTCTAAATGTAGCTCTGCTCTTGTGCCAATAGGGAATGATGGGTATTTTGGCTTTAGTTTTCCATTTATGCCTATGGAACCTAGACTGTTGAGTCACCCTGTCTGTCTGTTGGTGTTGTGAGACCGCTAGTTTGGGATTTACCATAGATATGAATAACAGTGTATTGACAACAACTAGATTTTATATAACTATAGGCATAATAGTTAACTATATGAATTAAGTTGATTACCGCAAAGCCCTTTTAACCCGAAATCTTGAATTTAGAAAATTTTGTGGTACTTAAATTCAAGACTTTTCTTCTTCTACTTCTTCTTATGTTATTATTGTCATGTCTGAAACCAAATAATTTATTTGTGCAGGTCAGATGATCTTAGGATCCCTTTTGAGCGCTTTGGTCCAGTGAAGGATGTGTATCTTCCTAAGAATTACTACACCCGGTATGGTTTTTTACATTTCATACTTCAGATAATGCTAGCAATCTAATAGAGCTCTTTTCTGCTTTGAGTCGTCTGCATGTGTAACACTCGAACTTCTTGATTAAATACTTTTTGTAAAGTTGAACTTGATGTTCTTATGGATTTTTCCTTGTTAATTGATATGAGACATGATGCTGCAATTTCAAGTTATATTAATTAAGCTATTCCAATATAGGGAGCCACGGGGCTTTGGCTTTGTGAAGTACCGTTATGCAGAGGACGCAGCTGAAGCAAAGCAACAAATGAACCATAAACTTATTGGTGGACGTGAAATAAGGATTGTTTTTGCTGAGGAGAACAGAAAAACTCCCCAAGAAATGCGCACAACAACTCGTGTAAGGTAGGGTGCATTTTACTTCCCCCTTGCAAATCTACCAATCACCTCATGTCTTATTAATTGGAATTATATGTTTATTTTATAATTTCACTTTTTTAATCTTCTAAATTTTATTTTATGTTTAGTGGAGGAAGCTCTAGAAGAAGAAGAACTCCACCTAGGTCTCCAAGACGGCAATATCGTTGTGAGTTTGAACTTTTACTTGGGGATTCCAACTATAGACAAAACTTATGCGAAGTCCTTTCTCAGATTATTCTGTGTACTTAATTACCGTTAATCGTTTTTGCTCACAGCCTACTCCCAGTCAGTTTCACCTCTTAGGCGCGACTCAAGGTCTGTATATTATCTCCAGAAGTTTATGCTACATTTTTATAATATTGTAGTAATCTGCACCATATGGTGGTTGTTTTCTCTGAAAAATTTGCCGTGCTCCTTTTTTGGTGTTAATAGTGATAATTTTGCATTGTTATTTCTCACGGATGAGTAGATACTGTTTTTTATTTTTTTAATATATATTTTTTTAAAAATCATATTGCAAGTTGTTGATTTGTGGAGGCAATAGGGACAAAGCACAAAGAAGTACATCCGGCTTAATGTTGGAGCTTGTGTTGTGCAATATTTTAATGATGATGATGGAGCCCTCCATCTTTTGTTGCCATGGTTGAATTATATTGTTGTTATAGCAGTTTGCTGTTATTTGTTTTTTTTTTTTTTTTACTCTGCTTTTCATTCTTCTTTTCATTTATTTGTTTCTCTTACTCCGTTTTTCATTCTTCTTTTTGGTTAAAATTTTGGTTCTCTCGTACCTTCAGAGTTTGAATGGGAGATCTTACTGATCACATGTTTGAAAATTTTACCTTTTTTTTTTTTCATGGACTTGTGTCTATGGTGATATATTTTGTATAACCATGAGAGCTTCTTTACTGAACTCTTTACCTACGGAGATTGCTTCTCTTACCTGTATCGAGTGTCTATTGAATTGTATAATATCTGCTGGTGGCCTTGTTTATGCAGATAGTAAAGTGAAAAAGGAGACTTTTAAAGACTTCGGGATTAATAAAGTTTAATGAGAAAAGAGATCATAAAAGTGATGGCAACTTCTTTACCTTTCTACCAAAGTCTCTGCATAAGTACTATCTTCATGCACCCTCAACTGTCATCTACAAATGGAATTGGGTTTCGTACTCTTATGACTTGAGTTTGTGAGGCTTTCTATGATTGATTGAAGTGACAAGCTAAACTTGGTTTGAGAGATGATTGGAATCATAGTATTCTTTTATTTCTATCTTTTTTTATTAACTGTTAAAGTAAGTTTTTAATAAGAAAATTTGTTAAGTTTGATATCTTGTTTTGCATATACGATCCAGTAAAGAAAGAATATAGAGCTTATAGTTGGCCAAAGAAAGAAATCATCTACAAAGAAAAGAAGCAATTCAAAGATTTTCACCGGTAGAGTATGGTGACATTGTTGAAGGAAAAGATATTATCTGGTTTAGAAAGTTGGGGCAAAGAGAGCTATGAAGTTTTCAGATGCTGATCAACCAGTACTAGCCTAACACTGAGTTTTTGGATCAAGTTTCATATTTTTTGTTCGGAACCCTGAAAAGGTTCAGGTAAAGGTCATATTTTGATGAATTAGATTATGAAGAGGATGTGAGTAGCTATTCTGTTATCTTCAACAGATAACTTGTATCAAATATTTACTTGTGGCAACCTTACTTTTGCTTGTGATGAATCTTGGAAGTCATGATGGTTTTAGTGGGTATCTCTTACTGAATCAAATATATTTGATATCATTCTGGTGATGATTATATTGTAGATTTATTCCATAAAAGTAATGTTGTATGTATTTCTTCCATTGGCAGGGACCATGGAGCTAGGGATCATTATCGTTCCCCCGTGCAGTCTAGATCAATTTCACGATCTCCTTCACCACACGATGAAAGAGACTACAGGCGGTCCCCAAGTTCTAGGGAGAATGGACGGATTCCACGTGATGAGAGAGACTGCAGTAGGTCCCCAAGTCCAAGGGATAACGGTCAGGATCTGCGTGATGAGAGAGTCTATGCACCTAGAAGGTTAAGGAGTCCAAGGGGTAATAGGCACAGTCCTATGTCACGCTCACGGTCATACAGGTAAGATGCCTCTTCCAGTTAGTACTCTACATAAGACATGCAATTTCCAGTCTTATCATATTATGCTTACTCCAAAGTGAGCCCCCACTGAGCTTGGTCTTAGATCTGAAGAAAATCTTATGAAATATGAGATAATACAATTTGTGTTTTAATACTTTATATTACTTTAAAATAAATTCATTGCCAAGTTTAGACGGGGCAGCAACATAGAGCCCAGGTCTGCGAAGCAGGTTTGTGGGATTGTTTGATTAAAAATAGATATGAGCATTTCGATAGTTTTTAGTTTTTACATGCTGCTGTTAATCACTTTGGCTTTCCTCTTCCTTTCTTTTATTGCATTATTTAATTGCAAGACAAATAGTCAAATATATATGAAATAATAGTAACATTTCGAGTCTATTAGGCAAGATACTAAGATGTAGTGTAGCTTATGATTAATGTTTGTGTGATATCCTATTTTCTTATATTGCCTAGTAGGTTGATTCTTCAATTTTTTTTCTCTGCAGTCCTCGCTGATGCCTGTCTGATACGCTGCTCTGAAGTGCCATCGTTTGCTGGTTGCTGCTTCAAACTGCATTAGTTTGCTTAGTAGTAAATATGACTTTGGACCATGTCAGTTTTTGTTTAATGGATTTATACCATTCACATTGTGTTAAGTCACATGGGAATGTAATTTTTGAAGAAGCTTTATGTGAGTTTGTATTGTTCCGTTTTCTTTTACAGGCAGTAAATAAGGTGGTTCTAGTTTGACTGATTTCTTTCTCAAACAGCAAATTCTGCTGTTTGCGTGTTTGGGATTGCTTTAAGGGGCCAGAGATGCTTTTGAATTAATAAAGAAAATCAGTTTTATATATAAATATATTATCAAAATAAAGTAAAATGTCTTCATTGAATTTAATCACTTTTAAGTGATTTTGAGAAGCATTTGATGCTCTATGAAAAAATGCTTTTCGAATTTTTGGAAAGCGCTTTTAAGCATTTCACAAGTAAATCTCAAATAGGCTCTAAGAAAAATTCCAGATGCCTGATTCCATGGGAACCGGGAAGTGTACCATATTTTGTTCATTTAAGGGAAGACAATTCAGAGGTTGCGGTCTTAAGTTATGTGGTCGGGTTTACAATGGCTAGGCTTTAGCCATTGATGGGTTAGTATTTGATATGAACCGCCACTGATTTTAGCTTTAGCTCCACATACAGTAACTGGTCAAGCAGGTATACTATTCGATGCAAAGTTGGATCACCAACCCTTCCTGCTACAATAGAAGTAATCCTTTATGCTTAAAAATGTGAAACATTTTCCTGCTAGGTAGCATTCCCCAAGCAAAATTTGGACATACAAATAGAAAACAGCTCAGATCGAAAAACAAGATCTACTGAAATTGTACGCAACAGTATTTGCTCATTGCACACTGCATATATTATTGCAATCATGGTGGGACAAAGAGTATGTTCTCATTCCAATGGGCATTTTTTCTCGAATTCCTCCTGCTCTTTGCGACATAAATCAAATTCATTTGTATTGTAATACATGCATCCAACGTACTCATCCATCTCTTTCGTGCACCTCTGATGAAGATCTTTCAGCCTGCAGGGAGAAATGCCTCATATTTAGACATGTAACAAAACAAATCTTCTCACTGTCCATGCATGTCTGGTGCAAGTGTTAAGGTAAGGTGCACATCAGTGTGATGTGATAAGATCTACAGATGCGATAATTTTTACCAATAACCATTGACGATCAACTTTTCACAGAGATGATGCAAATCACAAAGAATTTAAACTCTATTTTACTGCAAATATAAAATTTCTCGTGCAGATTTCAAAAACTTGCTGAAGCGAATGTTGATACTTGAAAGTCAGTTGACTTTAGAGGCTGCTAGGGAGGCTCTACATATATGTTATACTGATCATACAGTGATATAAAAGATAAGGCGAGCAGAATTTCTGTCTTTGTGTTTTGGAAATGTGACTTAAAACTTCAAGTCCTTAGTATTTTGGGCTTTGCCATTTTGGCCTAGAACCTCATTTATTGGTTTAGGCTTTCTCTAGAAGATCTAGGCGACTGAATAAGCCAACAAGGGGCAATATGTAGGAGAAACATGACTCAGGATGCTACCAATCACACAGAATAATGAAGAAATGTTGAGTGGAAACCTGCATACATGGTCCAGAAGGTAAAAGAAAAGCAATGAAGCAACTGATCAAAAAGATAGTATAATGTGATGAAACCTAGATCAATCTACAGTTTGGGTACGGGGGGCTAGTTTTACTAGAAACCATCGAGGAAAACATACAAATTGTCATTCATCGTCAGTTTTCTTTGCAGAAAGGATTTCGTCCTTTCTTTTCTTCACAGAACAAAAACCTGTAGTAAATTAGGTACTACAAGGTTCCAAACAGGTATCCAGAAATCAGCAGCCCAGGAACTTGTCGAACTCGATATACATGAAAAACTAATCTAGACCTTAAATCATACTAATAACCTCCTAGCAAGTAGCGCCTAGCTTATTGCTTTCAAAGTACATGGTCCCAAAGTTCCAAACTTGGGTTGTCAAATTTCTAAGCAACAATTTCTATTTATCCAAAACCAACACGTAAGAAAAAATTTGAGGATTTTGCACACCAAATGAACCACATTGAGGTCATTTGAGCACGACCAAAATCCCAAACCACACTCAACAACAACCCTAACATTTCAATCTCTTTACTTCTGCAGCATTATCATCTCAGAAACCCAGACAATATGGAAGATGAAAAATTCTCAAAGGCTTACAAGGTGAGGACGCAGCGAGTGACTTGGCGACCTTGGTCGAGACACTTCTCGGGATTGGGGTCCTTCTTCTTGCACTTGAGGAAGGCCACGTTCTCCTCTTGGCATCTGAACTGAATGTGCTTCGCCGCCGCCGTCAGCACCGCCGACGTCGGGATCGGATCTCCTGCTGCGTCCACCGCGCTCGCCATCTCCGATCGATTCTGCTCACAAAGATCCAACCTTTACAATCCCAAAAACCTCCAAATTCCACAAATCAAATCACAAAACAAACCCCAGAATCTGAAATGCCTCTCTACCTTTTGGTTTTTCTCAGCTGAGACTGAAACTCTGAAAGAGAGAGAGAGAGAGAGAGGAAATGAGTGTGTTAAGGTTTTTGGTGATAACAAACTAGTACTAGCTGACTTGGGGAGCTGGAGGACCAAAACCAAAAAGGTAAGGTCTTTTTAGTCTTTTAAAGGGGATACATCCCAAAACTCTGCGTTTTGTGCCGTTTAGGTTTGTTTCTCTTCTTTTTCAACTCCTCAGACGAAATCAAGGCTCCATTTTTAGGCTCACTCCTCCTCCTCCTCCTCCATTACTACAACTACTTGCAAAGCTTGAACAGTAAGTCCTCAATTCTTTCTATTGTTATTTGGAAAAGCTTCAATTTTGTTTCTTTATGGTTGTTGCTGCTGTTGTTCTACTTGTGTAATGCTTTGGAAGATGTAAAAGGGATTAAACCATTCTTGTTCGTAGGGTTTTTTTAGGTAAAATTTGTTATAGCTTGAGAGTTGAGATTTTTTTTTTTTTTGGTAAACAAAGTGGTGAAATTTTGATGGGAAACCATTGAGGGGGGTAATTATACTATTTGGTTCTGACTGAGGTAACCATACAAGTATCAAATTGAAGTATGCAGTATATGAAACTTTGAATTATGGTATACAGTCTATATCAGGGTCTGTTGAGGTTTGTTTGGTTCTGTTGGAGATGTGTGTCTTTTCATGAAATCTGCGAGGTAACAGGATTATTCAGCTCAGGGATTATCAGTTTAGTTAGTATCTCTGTGCGATTTAGTTTGCTGACCTGAACGGCATTGCAGAAGTGTGTGTGATTTTTTTGAGGTATGGTAGAGTCTATGCGATAGAGCCTGAACTTAAACGGGGACTTTTTGTTAAAAATGGCGGTTTATTGGAATTCATTTGGTTACAACAGGGATGAGTTTCTTTTTGTCGAAAATGAAGTGGTAAGACGTTTTCTGTGGTTAAATACGAGCTCGGTTTACTGCCGTTACAGTATCTGTGTTTGTCTGAAGACTGTCATTGAGGATAGTAGCGTACACGGTTTAGATAGTATACAAGGTTATGTGATTGCATATAGACGATTACAACTTGGGAGATTTTGTGGGCATGTCTATTTGATCTTGTTCGTGGAATCTTGTTGGTGCGGATATCTTTCTTGATTCTTTGCTTGTGTTTGTGATTTTCCCCATGTACTTTTGCACTATTTTACACCCACAAATATGTGGGCTCTGTATGTTACTTTTTCTAAACACAGTTGAAGAATATATATATATACTGATTCACCATCAGTTCTACAGGGTCTCTAGTCGTGTGCAATGAGGAATTTCTTCACACAGGAATATATATGCTCTTTGTTCAGTATGAATTTTTCTAGATTATATTGAGGAAAACATATAACTGCTCACAACTTCTAAAATTGGGCAGTCAACAAGCATTCACTTTATCCTGAGTTGAATGAAGCCAGATAATGTGATTGCAAGCGGTAGATTCAGCTGTAGATATGGTTCAATTAAAGAGGATGAACACATAACCACAAAAAGTATTCAATACAAAAGTTAGCCAGCTACAACTACACATACTACAATTTAGTTTGGCTCAAATATTCGTTTATATGTGCATGCAATGTCACACATTTAAGACATGACATCCACTGAGATAAAGAAATACTACGAGTTTTTTTTTTTTTTGGCATCTCAGTCATGGGATCTTCTTGTTGCAGTTTTCTTGATTCTTTGCTTGTGTATGTTCTTGCCCCCAGCCAGTTTGGACTGTGGAACTATTATACACCCACAAGTATGTAGGCTCTGTGTTATAACTTATAAATATAGGTCGTGGACTACTTATTTCTATTCTAAATTGTTCTGAAATGTGAGTAAGAATGTGGATAAGGGCCATCTGAAGATCGGTATTTCCATGTAGTAATTTCGTGTTTTCTGCAGTGTTACATTTTTAGTTGGACAAATAATATGCCCATCCTTCTTTTTTTTTTCATTTTAAAAAGAGGATCAAATGATTTCACTCCTAATCCCATGGTGACTCGAACCCATGACCTCGATCTTAGGTAGTGGGTGCTCTAACCACTGATCTTAGGTAATAATATGCCCATCCTTGTTGTAGTGAAACATGTTTTCTATTACTTATTTGATTGACTTTGTGTTGTTTGAATTCAGCAATGGGCGACAAGAAGAAGAAGGCTACGTTGTTCATCCGACTTGTCTCAGCTGCTGGAACTGGATTTTTCTATGTCAAGAAGAAGCCTTCTAGGATGGTAGAGAAGCTTGAGTTCCGAAAATTTGACCCCCGGGTGAATCGCCATGTTCTATTTACAGAGGCAAAAATGAAATGAGCAAGGTGTCCCATATGGATGATGTATTTCATTATCATCCTCTATTTTGTTCCCTGTAGACAGTTTGTTCTAAATTTGACTTGGAGCTTACATTCTCTCAAGTGCTGTCTATTTGATGTCATTGAAAATTTTTCTCTATCTAGCGATAGTTTAATAAGTTTAAATTTTGTGCTTATTGAAACATTGAAGATCTTAAGAATTAATGTCTTTTTTTCTTCTCCAGTAATGTCATCCTTCTATAACTCCTGAGATCCTATGAGGCCTTATGTGTGTTTGCTTTTTATCAATAGTCCATTAAATTTGACAAAAAAAAAAAGAAAAAGGAAAGAGTTGCTAGTCTTTCTCATGTTAAACCTCTGCTATTTCTTCTCTCTTCTTGTCTCAAACATAGAGAAACCTATGGAAGGACAAAGCTTTGGAGAGGAGAGGATTATTCAAAAAAAAAAATTAAAAAAATATTAGTTAAGACAAATAATGAGACAATCAAGTGAAATTCTACTGAATCTATCTTTGGTGAGAACTAAGGTTGTCACTCGGTCGATTCGAATCAATTATAGGTATTACCAACTTCAAAACTAAAGCTTTCGGTTTTAAAATTGAGCTACCAGTTACCAACCAAAATTTTCGGTTTTTAATCATATCTACCAAATATTTCAGTTTCCGGTATTACCAACTTTAAAACAATTAATTATTTGTAATATAAATTAGAATGAACAATACTAGGTTTTTCAATTTTATAGTCGTAAACTTTGTATTCATCTACTTATTATAGCTTTCTTTTGTACATATGACATTGTTTAGCAATTTTCAATAAAACTAGGTTATTTAACCATCTTTGACCATGTTACTTAAAATACATGTACTATTAATGTAGCAGATGTTGTAATGTTCATGCTATTATGAAATTTTTTATGTTTATTTCTTACTATACATTTATGTGTATTGAAAACCATAGCATATAAAGCTAATATTTAGATAATCAGTAGATTCGGTATTTACCAAAACCAAACAAACTGTTTCGGTAATTTTTTATTTCGGTTTTGTCGGTCTCGGTTACCAAAAAGTCGGTTTACCAAACCTAAAACATTGGTTGGTATTCGGTCGGTTTGGTAATTACCAAACCAACTGGCAGCTCTACTAAGAACTCATCGACATTCTAATGAATTTTCAAGGAATCGATTCCCTCTGAAAGCTACAAGCAACATGGTACGATACATGAAAAGTAGTGCATGTTTCGAAGTAGTACTGTAGTAGACTAAAATCCAAAACTGGTCGGTGGCATCACGGAAGGTGACCGGAGAATGTTCCCGGACATTGGTGGTGTGAAGGATATACAGTGAGGGGTATTGAGAAAAAGAAGGGAAAGAAAAATACGAAGATTAATGGCAAAAAAATTTGAGATGAGGTATGAATACCAAATGAGGAGATTTTGATACGAAGACCTAATTAGAGGCAACAAGAATATAATATGAAAAATATAAATTTAGAAGCCCTGGATTAACAGTTTTTTGGTCATCTAGGAATGAATCCGGAGAACCAAATATGAACTACTTTTTATTTTTTTTTTATTGGGTATTGGATTTGATTTCAATACAGATTTTTAAGATAGCTCTATTTTTCCTAACTCTTCTCAACCAACAATAAGGATGGAGTTTGCTAGGGTCATCAATCAATTATTAAATTCTTCATGGCGGACCGTGGTTTTACAAGAATACGATAGTGGTTTTGGCAAAATACGACAGTCTTCCACCAATGAATTCAATTCCACCTCCATCATTGAAAACGTGGATCATGGTGAATGGTCTCCCGCCAGCGTTACGTAACCTGACGTCACTTTCTCTGGTGGACGTTTGATGGGACAAGTCATCCGCTTTGTTCAAATGGCCTTGCATCGCAAAGAGGAGGAGCAACAGGTTAGGCTAGAGTTGGAGACACGATGATGGCTTGACTATCATCATATGTCAAGCCGGAATTGAGGTTTGTTTTTGAAAGAATTAAGGGGTTTTGGAGGCACTGCGATATATTTGAGCATGATGTCGATGACTGTGATAAGCTGCCGTTGAAAGAATTGGAAGAGATGCGGGAAGAATCGTTGTTATTGACCATGGTTAGGTTGTCCCTCTTCTATTCATCTAGTGCTAGGGTTTTGAAAATGGAGGTGGTATCTATTCCGGGTGGTAAGCAGAATTCCAGCAAGAATACGGCTACGAGTTTGAGAGAGCATAGGTAGCAATCCTCTTCAAGATGATGAGTTTCACATTTTTTTTTTGGTTATATGAGTTTTCACATTTTTCAACAAGATTGGAAAGTTTCATATAGTTCAATACTGTTTAGAATTATTACACCGCCTTGACAAAGTGTTATATTTTTATTCACATCTTTGTCAGGAATCGCATGACAACAAGTTCTAAATATCTCTTTATAGCCTTTTTATGACCTAGCCGCTCTGCTAGGGTTTCCTCGTTGGCCCTCTCGCCTTCGACAAAATTCCAAATCTATGGCTATTGCCACAAACTCCCCCTTCTTCGGCGTGTCATGCTTTGCTTTAGGGTGCGCTGCAAGTCGTTTCTCTTTGCTTTTCCTTCTCCTTGGACTCGCTGTTAGCCGTTTTGATGGAGGACTGTTTGACCCGGGATTGGCTCTTTCTTTGATTCCTGATGGGTCGGGTGATGGAGGCTATGGGGATAACGCAATTGATCCGTGGAGGTGGAGGGGTTTTCTACCCTATGGTATTCGCGTCAATGGCAGCCTAACAACCTGCTTGAGCCCAGAGCATCATCGAGGGCCAGTCGCAGCTGCTGCTGCTGAAGTTGATGGCGGCAATTTGGTGTTGGTGAAGGACGGCGCTCTGACTCCGTCTGGGAGTGGTCTGTGCCGGCTTGGTCGTGGTGGCTTGTTGGTGGAATGGTACCAGTGCTTTACGGCGGCGGCGCGGGACGGAGGTGGTGGTTGTGCAGGTGTCACCCACTGGGCCGTGTTTGATCGGAGCTCTAACCCTAGCGTTTGGTCTCCTGGCTTTGGGCATTTTTGGCTCAGGTTTCTTTGGGTGTGGGCTGGCCCTATGCTTAATTTGGGGCTGCTGGATTAGGGTGTCTTGGGCCCTAACTACATGTTGCTTTGTTTTTTCAGATGATGGAGTTGAGGGTGAATTTTCATCCTCTTCTCCTAGTACTCTTTAATTTCTTCTTCAGGTCGTAGGAACTATTAACTTTGTTGTTCTTTTAACCCTTCCGAGTTCTTAGTTCTTGTTTAGAATAAAAGTGCGTAACTTTAAAAGGTGGGTGTACTTGGGGTATTTGGTTTCTTATTCTATCTTTAGAATATGATTTTAGAGTACTCTGTAAACGACGTTTTATGACGACCCTTAGGGGTACGTCGTTGTTGTACTGCTTGCTAAATTATAATGAATTGATGACCTTTTTACTCAAAAAAAAAAAAGGAATCGCATGACAACAATGATGAAGAAACATTGTAAATTGTTATTATACATAGCATGTTACAATATCGTAGCCAAATGGTAGATAGTCATCTCAAAAATTCTACATCTAGTCACATCAAAAGAAAAAATTATTCATAATAACAAAGGACGAAAAGCATATTAATTTGGTGGCTCATCAAAAGTAACCTTATACATGTGTTTTTAAAGTTTTCCATTTTTTATAACCCACATACTATGTGTATAGAGAAAAAGATTTCTTATACATTCTTTATTCTCATTTTGTAATTGTTATTTTTTTTCTTTTCAAAATTTAATTAACAATTAATAACCTTCAATTTTTGAATTTTAACCAAAATTCAAGTATTTTATTATAATAATTACGAGGCAGAACGAACCGATTTTGTTGTATTCAGTGCATGTTGTTGTATCCATGGATAATACAATAATGATTTGAAAATTTAAACAAAATTTTCTCGTTAGTATTGGTGCAACAAATTAATTTTATCATTTTTGTTATATGATGTCCTACGTTGAGTGATGTTATTTTGTCTGTACAATAATGATATAACCGTTTTGCACAAGATTTTTTTTGCTAGGAGTTGTTATGAGGCGTTATAAACTTGTTCCTTTTCTTTTCAATACATGTAGTCCTAATGATTATACTTTGTCCTTACGGTAATGACATAACTGTTCTACGGAAGATTTTCTCGTTAATAGTCGTTAAGGATCGTAACGAACTAGATTCTTCTTTTCTTATACGTTACCTCATTATCCGTACTATAACACATCATGGTTCTACTCAAGATTTTCTCGTTAGAAAGAGTATGAAATCAGATTTTGTCAAAACACTAATGACTAAATTTCAAATAAAAAAAGAAAAAGAAAAAAGAAAATGGAGGGTAAATTTGATACAATTAAAAGTGATGACATGGCAAAGAATGGTGTTGCCACATCAGCCACATATTGCAATTTGTCAAAATGGGGTTGGTGTAATGCTGTATTGATGCCTATCATGTATCTATCCTCTTGTGATTTCCTATGACGTGGGCCAATGAATGAGCACATGCAAACCTTGATCCTGAAACATTGGTGCTGGCCATTGCTACAGGTATGGAAGGGGCACTGTAAGCCTCTTCTGGTCTTCCAATTTTGGTCCTGAAGGTCTTTCTTTAACTTCCAAGGCCGATTGGACACTAACTTACAATCCACCACACACCATAACGCATTACGGTTTCTCTTTCTCTCTCTGGTTATTTTATTAACCTCCACTGACACCCTCACACCTTCCATCACCACCATCACTGGTTCCTCAGTGGAAACAAACAACAACTGCTCTCCCTTATTATTCCCCTCAGACCTCATCCAGTTTTCCTCACTACTCTCATCTGTTCTGGGTCCATCTCCTGTTTGCTCTCCAATCTCAGCTTTGAAGCTCTCTTTCACCTCTGCTTGTTGTTCTGCTACATGCAATGGCTCTCAGCACATTCTCAATCCCAGCTCACAAACCCACCTCAAACTTCTCATCATCCCATTTCTCTTTTGGACCAGTTCTGCCATGTCCTTACCAACATAAGCTCTTCAATCAGGTTAGCAAAGATGTCTATATCTTGTGAATTCAACACAACCCAACTCATGGCATGGCTCAGGAAAACTGGGTTTTGCTTGCTTTTGTTGGTCATGATTCAATCTAAAGAATTTTTTGTAACTGGGTTTATGGTTGAGGTTCTTGTTTTCGAAATTTTTAGTCTTGTAGAAACTGAACAAAAGCTGTTGCTCAAAGATAAGATCGCTTGTTAATGGTGTTTTTTTTGTTTGTTTGTTGTTATTTGAGACAGGTAAAGAAAAGGCCAATTGGGATTTGTGCTTCACTGTCAGAGAGTGGAGAGTATCACTCACAAAGACCACCCACTCCTCTCTTGGACACTATCAATTATCCAATTCACATGAAAAACCTCTCTCTCAAGGTAAATACAGACATAACTGAAAGCCTATCAGTAAATGTTATTTAATAACCGTCTTTGTCTTTGCATAGATTTTAATTTAATCTGTTTATGGTAAACTGTTAATTGCAGGAACTCAAACAATTAGCTGATGAGCTGAGGTCTGATGTCATCTTCAACGTTTCGAAAACCGGAGGTCACCTAGGCTCAAGCCTCGGTGTTGTGGAGCTCACTGTGGCTCTTCACTATGTGTTCAATGCTCCTCAGGACAGGATTCTGTGGGATGTTGGTCATCAGGTTTTAATCTTACCTTCTTTGGTTCAAAGCATTTACATATATTGGAAAACATTTGGACTAAGAATTTTTTCGATATTTCATTGTGAGCTGTTTTGATTCATAGTCTTACCCACACAAAATCTTGACTGGGAGAAGAGATAAGATGCACACTATGAGGCAGACCAATGGGTTAGCTGGTTTCACAAAACGGTCGGAGAGCGAGTATGATTGCTTTGGCACTGGTCACAGTTCCACTACTATCTCAGCTGGCCTGGGTAATTATTCCTTGTCAACGAATCTTTAATTGTTTATATGTAGGAGATAAGCACTTGCATTTGATATACATGCATCATGGATTTTGTGTCATGGAAAATTTCACAATGTAGCATGTTATCATCATTCATACAGCCACCTTTTGTCTGATGATCCACTGTCTTGTGTTTCAATGTCTGAAAATGTGGTCTCAACTCAAAATAATTAGATATTGCGATCTTTGGTTATAACAGTTTGGATGTTAATCCACTACAGGAATGGCCGTAGGGAGGGATCTAAAGGGAAAAAACAATCATGTAGTTGCTGTTATAGGTGATGGTGCCATGACAGCAGGGCAAGCTTATGAAGCCATGAACAATGCGGGTTACCTTGATTCCGACATGATAATTATTCTCAATGACAATAAACAGGTTTCTTTACCTACTGCCAATCTCGATGGACCCATCCCTCCAGTAGGAGCTTTGAGTAGTGCTCTCAGTAAGTTGCAATCAAACAGGCCACTTAGAGAATTAAGAGAGGTTGCCAAAGTAAGTATATCTGAAGGCTAAGCATAATTCAGATTCTACAGATCAGAGGCTAAGATTTTAATTCTGTATCTGGTCATATGGTTTAACTTTGATCTGATGTTATTGCAGGGAGTTACAAAACAAATTGGTGGTTCTGTGCATGAACTGGCAGCAAAAGTTGATGAGTATGCTCGTGGAATGATCAGTGGCTCTGGTTCAACATTGTTTGAAGAGCTTGGACTATATTATATTGGTCCAGTCGATGGTCACAATGTGGATGACCTCATAGCGATACTGCAAGAGGTTAAAACCACGCAAACAACAGGTCCTGTCCTGATCCACCTTATCACTGAGAAAGGCCGGGGATATCCATATGCGGAGAAGGCTGCAGACAAGTACCATGGTAAATACAGAATTTCATAGAAATAATTTAAATTTTATTGTAGATATGGTCTGCATCCCAGTATAGTATACCAAAGATGACTAAATTAGCTCTGCTTTTGCTTCTGCAGGAGTGGCCAAGTTTGATCCGGCAACCGGAAAGCAGTTCAAAGCCAATGCTAGCACACAGTCTTACACAACATACTTTGCAGAGGCTTTGATTGCAGAAGCTGAAGCGGACAAAGATATTGTAGCAATCCATGCTGCAATGGGAGGTGGAACAGGCATGAATCTCTTCCTCCGCCGTTTTCCAACAAGATGCTTTGATGTTGGAATAGCAGAACAGCATGCTGTTACTTTTGCCGCAGGTCTTGCCTGTGAAGGCCTGAAACCTTTCTGCGCAATTTACTCATCTTTCTTGCAGAGGGCTTATGACCAGGCAAGCCGAACATCTTCTTCAGTCTTCAGCTTGATTATCATCTTCTGTCAGAATTTATCATGGTTTCATTTCTTGATACTTATTTCATTAGTAAAAGATAGTTAACTTAAAAATGATGTCTTCTGGGTTCATGCCACAGGTCGTACATGATGTGGATTTGCAGAAACTGCCTGTGAGATTTGCTATGGATAGAGCTGGGCTTGTTGGGGCTGATGGTCCCACACATTGTGGGGCTTTTGATGTTACTTTTATGGCATGCCTGCCAAACATGGTGGTCATGGCTCCTTCTGATGAGGCAGAGCTTTTCCATATGGTAGCCACTGCTGCTGCCATTGATGACCGCCCAAGTTGTTTCCGGTACCCAAGAGGAAATGGGGTTGGTGTGGAGCTGCCGACAGGAAATAAAGGCACTCCTCTTGAGGTGACGTTCAACTGTCTCAGTTACTGTAGTACCTATATAGAGATGAAATATCTGAATAGTGCATTACTAATTAATTACATGTTTGGCAATTGTCATGCAGGTGGGAAAAGGAAGAATATTGATTGAAGGAGAAAGAGTTGCACTCTTGGGCTATGGATCAGCCGTTCAGACATGTTTGGCTGCAGCAACTTTGGTGGAACCTCTTGGCTTGCGTCTGACGGTTGCTGATGCACGATTTTGCAAACCATTGGATCATGCTCTAGTTCGCAAACTTGCAAAATCACATGAGTTTTTGATTACTGTGGAAGAAGGATCCATTGGTGGGTTTGGTTCTCATGTTGTTCAGTTCCTGGCACTTGATGGCCTTCTTGATGGAAAACTGAAGGTAGGAATATATTGTTATGAAATCCTGACAAATGTTATATTTCAGTAATTTGGATTAGCATTGAACTCATCGGATACTCATTTTCATTGTCAATAACTTGCAGTGGAGACCTCTGGTTCTGCCTGATCGGTACATTGACCATGGTGCCCCGGCTGATCAGTTGGCCGATGCCGGACTCACTCCATGCCATCTAGCAGCAACAGTATTCAACATCCTTGGACAAACAAGAGAGGCATTGGAGGTAATGTCATTCTGAGAATAAAGTGTACATTCTCAGAATGAGTGAGACCTGTCAGGTTCTATATTTGACCTTTCCATCTGTATAAAAGTAGGGACATATATCAGTAAAGAGTAGCATTAGTTGAAGCCAAACTTAACCAATTCCGTACATCATTTAGCAGCTCCAACTAGTTGAAGTCACAGAGAGTTTAGTGTGTCCTATAAATGCAGGAATGATTTAGTAGACTAGAAGGGGGCTCTTGTGTCTTTTGCATTTGTGTCAACTTATATGTATGTTATGAACTGTTTGGCAATCCAATTCAGAGTTCTCAAATACTTATCCAGTTCTTTGCTAAATCATTGTTGATCCCTAGTTTGGGTGAGAAGAATCCCATCATCACTGTTTTGCACAAGGTAACTTGGTGATACTGGATGTGCATGGTGAATGTCTTGTGTGCACCAAGAACACAGAAATTTTAACTAAAAAAGTACATCTCCAAAAATTTTATAAATCTATTTTTTCAGATATGAAAATACAGCCTATTAGTATTTTTAGCCAAAGATATGTTAATTGCAGCTTATTGCATTATCTGCCCGTCAATTTTATAATAATAGTAATGATATAAAATAAAACAAAAGAAAAGAACATCATCACCCATTCACCACTCACCAACAATAATAAAAATTCTTTGCATCTAGATTGTATTCAAAATTATTTTTAAAAATAACGTTTTGGATCCAGTGAAGTTGCGGAACGAAAATAAAAAACAGTTAGAGTTGGTGAAGCTGTTTTTAAACCTTGATTAATGAAATATTTATAATTTATCTTTATTTATTTAGCAAATTAAATGTTATTTTAAATTTGTAATCTTCAATTTTCATCCAATCTCATATTTTAAAAAGCGTTTTTTTTTTTTTAACTCTTTGATTTTGAATTTGCCACATGGCAGAGACCTGGCATCGACATGGCGGAGTGAACAAGCCTATCTATTCCGGCCATGTTTTTCCATTAGACGGAAAACTCGAAATTTGACGAAGAGATCGAGGTGCAAATCCACAATCATGCAAATTCGACAATTTCAACTACATTTAGGATGCATGCATCAGATAGGAGTTGTGGAAAAGAGTAGGGAGTGTTGTTATGCATCTTTTTCTAGCATTTAATCTAGTCTTGGTAACGCTCTTGGCAATGATGCATGCACGTTGGTGATAAAGCACTAGAGACTTTTCTCTGGGGTACAAATTCCATTCGTTAATAATCTGAATATCTGTCACAAGCAGAGAGGTGGGTAGGTCGGTGCTGCATCTCCTTTCATTTGAAAATATGATAGTGGGAGATGTTGACTGATTGAGAGAGAGAGGAGAAATTAGGTTGTGGTAATAGATATATCAGAGGCCAAGGTGGCCACCAGAAACATGTCAATTTCATTGGCGAGACCAACATTAATTCCATGCATAGGTTGATACAAAGGCAACTTAGTACTCGGTAGTGACATGTAGGGCCGGTCTTGCGAACTCTAGATTAATAATAAACCCAGATTGAAAAAAGTTTAAACAAGAACTTCTAATATTTTGGTGCTTTTGGTCAGGATTCCCTTTTAATATTCTCTTCCATGGATTAATTTTTGTTCGTTTAGCAATGAGTGAAATTGGGAGCCACTTATTAAAGCATGAAATCGAAGTTGTAGTAAAGGAATACAAGTGTCGTGTTGTTAGAGCAACTCCAACAGCTTCCCTATAATTTTTATATAATAGGGAAGTAAAAGTCAAAACTTTAGCATTTTTTTCTTCTCCAACTCCAACAGATTCCCTATTTTACAGCAATCTCTAAAATCTCCATATTCTTCCTTAAATTTTTAGAGATTGCTGTAAATATAGGGAATTTGGTTTTCTCTTTCCTCACTTTCCCTAAAATATGGATAGTTATAGAGAATCTGTTGGAGCAAAAGAGGCTCATTTTTCCTTAAAGTAGAGAAAAATCAAAATATGAGAAAACTGTTGGAGTTGCTCTTAGGCAAAGTAGTAGAATGCTGCACTCTCTAAAGGAATGGCAGAAGACTGTCCCTTTCATGTTATTTTTCTTATGAGGCTTTTAATGAAGAATTGTTATTGGCAAATGTGCATTATTTTTTAATTTTTTTTATGGGAGAAGTTTATCGCTGAATTTTTTTTTTCCGACAAATTTGTGTCTATTTTTATATTTTTTAAAGAGTGACTTTTCCTGACGAAAACTTCACTTGTATAATTTATTTTTTCAATAGAGTCTAATTTTTTTTTTTACAGGAATTTTTTATCGATGAAATTTCGTCAGCAGTAGTGTGTCCATTACAGGTAGACTTGTCTAGACCAACAATTCTCCGGATTTCCCAAAATGGTGTGCGGAACTTCCAATTAATGTCCAATCTCAAATAAACCAAACCACAAAATGTAGGTATGCTATCCTCTTTACATTATGGAACAAGCATTTGGATTCTCATCACTAAACAACATAAGTAACTGATCGCTCTCCTTGCAGCAATCTAACATGAGTGGATGAACAATTAATGGTCTTGCCCAATTTCCTTCATCAGACGCGTCTTTTGGTTTTTCGTCCTTGTCATCAATAATCTCTACTTTCTTCCCCGTCTTTTTCCTTAGTTTCTTCAAAACCTTTTCTGGATCAATCTTCCCCGTTACCACAACCTTGTGGTTGTTCATGTCTGTTGCAAACTGCTCCACCCCTAATGAACCCAGAAAGTAAATACAAAAATAAAATATAATTAACGATCAATTAGGGTTTGATTGAAAAGAGAGAGAAAGGGTGCAGAACAAATATAACCTTTGATTTTCAATAGGGTTTTGGCAACTATTCTTTCACATGCATTGCAGTGCATTGAGACTTTGAATTCTGCAACGACTACCTACATGGTAAAAAGCCTAATTGTAATTCTGTGATTTTGAGTCTCAGTTATAATTAGTAATAGAATAGTAAATCTTACTTTGGTTTCTTGCTCATTTTTCTTCTTCTTTCCCATTTAAACTGTTAAATGAGAAGGCAAATCGACCATGCAAGGTGAAAAGGGATATGGAAACGATATATATGCATGCCTTGAAAAGGTAGTTTCAGTTTGCGTTTGCTATTCCAGTTACTAACTTTCTAAATCAAACAGGGACATCCTTCCTTGTCGGAAAAAAAATTAACTATCTTCACTATGCTTATTTTCAATTCTCTTTCTCCAGTCTTCTCAAAAAAAAAAAAAAAAAAAAAATTCTCTTTCTCCAGAAAAAATAATAATAAAAATAAAAAATAACTGCCACTCTAGCTAGTTGTATTTGATGCTATTTATGGTTGGTAGATAAGATGATATTTATAGTTGGTAGATAAGATGATCAATGGATTAGTTACCAAATAAAATAACTTTTTAAGGTTTAATTTTCATTTCTGTAATGTGATAAGTAATTGCACGCACATGCATGTACCGTAGAATTAGAAATCTATGTAGAATAACCCACCAGACGTAACATTCCTATGAAACCAATTTAGCTTACTGAAATGCAAAGAATAGGGAATATGTATCAAAAGAATTGCTAACATCAAGTCAGAGGTAGGAACACCATCAGATGGTGACCATCTCTTGATAACAAAGTTCCCCGTCGAGGATACCCTCCTCTAAGAAAGATAATCGCTTACATAATAAGCTCTCCATGCCAATTGCACCAACCCAATAAGGTGTCACTGTGACTCTGACTAGCCCATTCTGGGAAGGTTGTTAGAAAAAGGAAAGGAAGCTAAACTGACAAGACCTATCCCTGATTTCACCCTGAAATCTGAAGTGGCTCTCCGGGGTCCACATTAGAAGAAATTCTAGCAAAAATTTTGCATAATTTCCTCTAAAAGTATACTACCCAAAACCTGTAAAAACATTATAACAATCCTGAGTAATTATATTCATCCTCATCTCCTGGAGCCTACTGCTCCCCACAATTTCAATACTAACTCCCAACAATCTCAATGAGTTTGAATCTACTCAAATAGAAAGTTATACAAATATTGGTAATAAGAGGTACTAGACAATGAACTGAATAGAATGCAAGTACGTTAAAAATATAACCTACATCAATGACGGGAGTGGCAAATACCATGCCTCGACTCCTACGTATGCTCGACCTCAACCTATCTGCAGATTGGGCACGTAAAACCTAAAAACCCAGGAAAAAGCATTTAAAAACTGTTAGAGTGAGTGGAAGAAAAATAAATAATTGTAAATAAGGTAAAACAATTATTTAATGCTTTCCCAAGTTATTCCCTTAAAAATCGAGCATGCAGTGCAAAACTAATAATACTCTCGATTATTCTCTAGTACTGATATCTCAAAATGAATTCAAATCATCTCAAAATCAACATCTTATAAAGAAATATCTCAGATCACTTTATAAGTCTCATAAATCTCATTAAATTAAATACTCAATAGTAATATATTTCAAAATACTGATATCTCAAATTATACTATAAATATCATATGGTAAAACTCTTGAAAATCTCATAATCTCAATAAATACTCAAATCTCAAAATAGGCGATGACTAGAGGGAACTGCCGACTAGTCATCTCATGCCACCTGGAGGGGACTGCCGACCAGAAACGCATCTGAGGGTACTGCCGACCGGACGAGGAGGTAATGGCTAGAGGGTACTGCCGACTAATCATAGATAGTTAGAGGATACTGCCGACTAACTATCTCATGCCATCTGGAGGGTACTGCCGACCAGATGACGCATCAGAGGGTATTGCCGACCGGAATATTCTAGAGGATACTGCCGACCAGAATATTGTCTGGAGGGTACTGCAGACCAGAATATTGTCTGGAACGTACTGCCGACCAGACTATTACCTGGAGGGTACTGCCGACCAGATAACGCATGCATGCGCTAACATATTTACCCCCTCAGATAACTGGAATCAATCTCATTAATAAATGCTTTCGGAAAAGAAACTCAATATTAACTCGTTGATCAATAATAAATCGTCGAAAACATAATTCGTGAACTCTCGAGAAAGCGATCATACTCAAGTATCTAATTATCAAACTTGTAACATTTAAATCTCCATTACTCTCTCAAAACTCGATACTCAAAATGCTCAATAGAAATCATCACAAAATCTCAATAATTCATCAAATTTCCGAAAGAAATCATAATATCTCGAAATTCAATCTCAATAATTAAATAAAAGCTTTCGGAAAGTGAAACTCAATCTCAACTTAATCAACCTCATAAATCATCAAAAGCGTAAATCAAATACTCGATAAATCACAGCTCATAAAACTGATCTCAATAAGCCATAAAATCATAAAATCTCAAAGACTCAAATCATAAGTATATCTCATAATAAATAAACGCTCAAAAGTAATACTGCATGCATAATTTATTTTGAAATCAAATGTCCACTCACAGTGAATCGATTGCAATAGCCGTCAAGCTTATCCCTCCCAAGTCAAGAGCTCGAAAAATTCCTCCATCCAGTCATTTTTCACTATTGAACCTTCGTTCTATCTCAAGTAATCACGCTCGAGTCCATCCTTCTTTTCCAAATTCAGAATTGATTAACATAACTACACTTCATCACCTTTAACCATTCCAAATCCCATTTCTTGATATACACAAAACCAACCCAACAGTTCCACTCCTCCAAAACTTCACAATCTTCGGATTCCACATACCTAATTGAGAGGCCCTAAAATCTTATGGCAGAGCTGCGGTGGTCCACGGGGTGGCCGGAAAAGGAGGTCGGGTCCAAGGGGTTTTAATGAATGGTGAGGCTCTGATTCCATCTATGGTGGTCGTGCAGCTCGGACGTGGCCTGAAACGACGAATCGATCCTTGCATAACCCGGATTTGGCGACGGCGCGTACGAGGGTCTGCCGCTGCTGTGAAATCGAGGTTTGATCCACCATGTACAGTGTGAATCGGAGGAAACCAGCTCGGAGGGGAGGACGGCGAGGTCGAAGCGATCAAGTCTATGGTGGTGGTGTCGTCAGAGAACGCCGGACGGCTGAGATAAATCCGGGTCGGGTCAACCAGATTTTTTTAGAGAATTAGGGTTTCAATTTTTTTTGGAAATCTTTCCAAAAATAAAAATATGATATTTTCGGACCAAAATTCCTATTTATAATAAAGTTTCCAAAAATGGAAAGAACTGCCGTTGATCATAACTTCTTTCTCCAATTTCCGCGTGCCGCATGCCCACGAACTTATATCGATGTGCTCTACGACTTTCATGAAGAAAGTTTTTGAAGAAACTCAACGAATAAAAAGTCAACTCTTGACCACTCGAAATAAAACGTTTCGAGTAATTATTTGTCCGAAATACTTCCACTTCACCACAAAACAAATGAAAGGCACCCAAAAACAAATAATCACCCAAAGCAACAACTTATTAATTTCCGGAAATCATCTGAAATTAATAACTCGGGGTATTACAACAATAAATTCAAGATAATTAGGGGATTAACCAAAGAATTTTGAAAACCTTGGCCTAAACCTTAACCTTAAATCGTAGATAAGGTTGATTGGTTAGAAGAAGAGGAGAATAAAATTACTTCCGCGACGAGGTAGGTTTGCTCCTGGAGCTAATAGAATTCGTAGCATTCTCTTTCGTCGACGATTTGTTTGTGGACCTCGTTGAGCTTCTTCTTTTTGGTGGCGTGCTTCTGCCCTCCCATATAGACGAGTGGGAATTTTTATCTGTTTGTAAGGGAAGCGGGAATATTTTAGTTAAAATTTGGGCCTTAGATCAAGGCCCCTTTAATAGTTAAATTGGTGGTGGTAATGGTTACTTGCAGCATTGCATCTCACGCGCAACTGTCTACAAGGTTGGGGATTTTGCTTTAGTACTCAACATATATTTGTTTTTTTGGCAAAGTCGTACTTAACATATTCAGGGATTCATGTATACATGTGGTGGGCTTTAATACGTAACTGTTCAAGTAAAACCCTAATTTGTGTTTGGCCCAAATTCTAGGTTACTTGACCTAGTGGTAATAGGGTTTAATTAGAAGAATCTAGAGATTATCTTTCTTTGTATTATTCAGACTTTATGCATTGTAATCCTCTATATAAAGAGGCCCCTATTATCAATGAGAATACACAGTGATTTCCTCTCAATTCCCGTTTCTCTTAAACACGTTATCAGCACGAAGCCCTAACCCGAAACCCTAAATTCGTAGCCTTCAAATCCCAATAACCTCCGCCGCCCACTTTGAAGCTCTCACCTCCAGGAACCAAGAACCGGCCGGAATCTACCTGAACCGACCACCGGAAGTGACCAAACCGGCCTCCCAAGAAGAATCCGAAGATCTCCTGCCTGGTTTGCCATCTTCCCGTCCACCTTCCACTGCCATCTTTTGTCAGTAGCTGAACCTCGTCCCCAGATTCCAGGAACTGGAAAAACCATCACTGGAACCGGCCTGGAAACATCCGAACCGGCCTCCTGAAGATACTGCACCACCGAACCGCCGCCTGCTTCAGTCAACCCTGCCTCAGTCAACCCAGCCCAGCAGAAGCAGCCCAACTTTAGCTTCGGCCCAAAAGAAAGGAAAAACCCTAGGCCCAAAAGCAGAAGGACCAGCCCAGAGCCACCTCAGCGTCCACGCAGGAATCCAGTCAGCCTGCCACGTCAGCAACTGATCTGCCACGTCAGCAGATCGGTCAACTCCGGTCAACCTTTTTCCGGCCACTTCCGGACGACTTTTTCCGGCCACTTTCCGGTGACTTTTTTCCGCCCATCTACAGTAACTTTTCCAGTCAAGAATTTCCTCCCATCTACAGTAACTTTTCCAGTCAAGAATTTCCGGCCACTCCCCGATGACTTTTTTCATTCTTTTCTTCTTTTCTCGGGGACTTCCAACATCCCTTCTTCTACCCCCCTTTCTTCATAATAGGGGAGACCAAATTAAGCCGAACTGTGGGGGTTCGTGCTCACTCCAAGCTTAGAGCTTGTTGAGATCTCCAAACTTAGAGTTTGTAGAGAATTTATGATCGACCACTTACGTCATTGTTTCGATCTAATCCAATACCTCTTGGAATTTAATTTCTTGGAAGCGACTACGCTCAGAAATTTTATATGTTTTCGTGGTAGCCTTTTTCGCTCCGAAACTAACCCTAATTTCTTGTTCTCTTTCAGGATGAGTAACCTGAACAAATTGGACTTTGCTCCATTGGGAACAACTGGCTCTGGATATCACAGGTGGGTTCGTGATATTCGCCAGCATCTTAAGGCTGATGGAATCCTGGATACGATTCTCGAGCCTAGCCAGGATGTGCTAATTGTTGAGCAAGTTCAAGCTTTGGAAGCAAATAGAGCAGCCTTAGAGGCAAATAAGGCGAAAGCCATCATCCTAATGACTCGTCATATGGATGATTCGCTCCAGTACGAGTGTATGAATGAAGAAGACCCCAGAAGGCTGTGGGTCTCACTCGAAGAAAGATATTGCAACGTCCATGACTCCCTGCTTCCTGACCTAGAAGTGAGATGACACAGCCTCCGCTTCTGTGATTTCAAGTCAGTTCTTGACTACAACTCGGAAGCACTTTGCATTAAATCCTTAATGGAATTCTGTGGTAAAGAGATCACAGATGCAATGTTGATTGAGAAGACTCTCTCTACCTTCCCCGTCTCTGCATTGATGGTTGCTAAGAACTATCGAATAGATGTTGCTGCAGGATGGATCACAAGGTTTCATGAGCTCATTAGAGCTATAAATGTCGCTGAAAAGCATGACAACATCCTTGTGAAGAACTATGATTCGAGATCCGTGGAAATAGAGCATATTCCGGAATCCAATTATAGTCGCTCCCCTAAGAGAAGGCGCCAAGAGTGAAACCCTAACCTTAGGGATACTTCTAGACGTTCTGGTCCATATAATCGCTCTACTTGGGAAGGTAACTGCCAATATAGGCGAACACGGAACCGAAGAGGTCAACGTGGAAAGAGAGAGGGAGGCAACGCCTCTGGCCATGTTGGTGGCGCCACAAACACCAAGAGCCATCTAATTGACACTTTCAAAGCGCCTCAATCAATGGAGTTTGAGCAAAGAGATGTATGTTCTCGATGTGGAGTGTCTGATCATTGGGCACACATTTGTAGAGCTCGTGAAGAAATCGTCACCGCCTACAAAGCATATTGTGAAGCAAGAGAAGCGTACTATATGGAACAAGAAGATCAAGAAGATGATCTAGAGTGAAGGGTTGAAGACTACAAATCTGGCTAGGATCAATAGATCTCCAATTCTGTTTAAGTCTTTATTTTCCAAGAGATGTAAATTGGCAATTGCCACACTATGTAGTAAATGCCATTGGCTTAGTTTTTCTTCACATTGGCTCATCCAAAATGAGTGTGATGTCTAGGAAGGTTTTGAGATAAGTGGTACTTAAGCGAGCTTTGCTCCACCGACATCTCTCTACTCACCTGGTCATATTTATTTTGGAGTTACCGAAAGAAGTCAAACGACTACCTTTGTTTTGCATTAACTAGCATTTGGATTAGATTCTCCTAAATGGTTAAGAGACAATGATGTACTCCGTTGGCTTATGAATAAAATTTCGAGTTCTTTTCATTATGACTCAATTTTGATTCTGAGCATATTACTTTGTGACTACGATGGTTGGGCCATCAATATTAATTCAAGGACATGGAATAGCCTAAGTTCCCATTGCCAAATGGCACCTTGATTACTGTCAAAGAAACTCTCTACGCTCTTAGGGCAAATTGCCCTATGAATAGCCAATGGATTCCATGCGAAAACGCATGTAGAGAACGAAGATGAGTTCGTTTGCAATACCTCTAACGATTGCGAACAAAGGCGCATCTTAGAGAAGTTTATGTGTCTCTCTAGTGGACTCTATGTCACTATTCGAGCTATTAAATCAAATAAAGTTATGAGAGAAGATCTCTTGGATTTAGACACATATTGGCTTTGTCACGACAGGATAGATCATCCTAGTCATGACATGATGATCCGTCTACTGAAGACTTCACACGGACATTCATCCTTTTGAGCAAAACGAAGCAAGAATCTGATGACGCCATAAATGGCGCCAACCATGAGCATAACGCCATGGTTGTTCCTCCTAGTGGCCATGACGCCATACATGCTAATTTCCATGGCTCCAACGCCATGATGGGAGATGTAGTCACACATTTTGCTTCTAATAGCGCTACAGACGCTCATGCCCAACCAAAATTCTCATTGGTTGCTTCTAAGGTCTCTCGCTCATTTTGCAAAGCCTGTTCCTTCGGTAAATTAGGACTGAGACCGTCCTACGCAAAGGATATGAAAATACTCATTATGTTCTTACATCAAATCCGTGGGGATTCTGTGGACTGATTCAACCAACTTGCGGACGTTTAAATATCTCATGATGTTGGTTGACACGCAAACACGCTGGTCACGTGTGATGCCATTGTCCACCTGTAAATGATGCTTATACTACACTCCTAGCACATATCATATGACAACGGGCTCACACCCCAGATCATCCTATTCCGTCAATTGGACTTGACGATGCTAAAGAGTTTACATCGAAGACTTTCGATGGATATTGCAATGGGATTGATGTTGGACATCATATTCTCATGGACACACCCAAATGGTCGCGAAAATGACTACGATGGTAGTCAGGACATTGGTAATGCGCTCCAATCTCCTCATATCCGCTTGGGGTGATGCAATATCACATGCAACTATGCTAATTCGTCTACGACCCACCACCACTCAACCTACCTCTGCGTTACAGCTAGTGACTGGGTACAAGTATCGTACTTACGCATATTTGAGTGTGCCTTTATGTGTCAATTGCGCCGCCACAACGCTCTATGATGGTTCCTTACAGACGAATGGGCAACTACGTTGGATTTGAGATTCCAACAATTGTCTGCCACTTAAATGCCCTTGCTAGGCGATCTTCTTACCGCTAGATTTGCGGATGTCACTTTGATGAGACAATCTTCCCGTCGTTAGGGGGAGATAAGAACATGGATGTTCAACAGGAATGACAGGAATTGTCGTAGTCTGTCCCCACTATGTCTCATCTCGATCCCCGTTAAAGTGACGAGATCACACAAATATGCTGCAAACATGCCTGCAAGAAAGGACGTCCCTACGAGAGGATGTAGCGCCACCCTACACGGAGGTAGGCATGGCGCCAACGCCAAAGAGAGTGGCACTCCGGCGTTTTAGGCCATGGCCCCAGCTAGGATGCATGGAAGGCCCGTGAGTTCGAAGGATACTTTAGCACACTCCAATCCTTTGATCATCGACACTCAAAATCCGTCTCATGAGTATCTTCCGGGTTATGGTTATCGTTGGGGGACGCCTCAACGTCAGAACCTATTCCTGAGAATATAGAGCTCTATGAAACTTACACTAGTGTACATGAGACGTGGGATAGAAACTCCATCATAATTGATGATGTAGTTGCGCATTTCGTTGTGCATGAGTTTGTTTGAGTCCGATGATATCGAACCACACTCCGTTGCTGAATGAATGCCAACGTAGTGAGATTTGGCCTAAATGGAAAGATGCGATCCAGGTTAAGTTGGATTCTCTAACGAAGAGGAAGGTTTTTGAGCCAGTGATGCCAACACCTCCTAACATAAAACTTGTTGACTAATGGATCTTCGTTAGAAAGCGTAGTGAGAAAAAGAGATGGTAATCTCGCCTTATATATGGCGCAAGGCTTCTCATAAAACGCCCTGGAATCGACTACGATGAGACATATTCTCTCGTAATGGATGTCATTACACTCCACTACCCTGTCAGTCTGGTAGTTTCCAAATAACTGATCATGCAGCTTATGAATGTGGTCACTATGTATCTCTATGGGGATCTAGATACTGAATATACATGAAGGTTCATGGTGAACTTCATTTACCCAAGTCAAGTGGCTCTAGACCACGGAGCGCGTTTGCAATAAGGTTGAAACACTCACTAAAGTGACTACTTGATTGGGAAGGGATATGCCTGCGCGTTTCCATAACAAGTTTCGGATTCTATCGCGGTTCATGTTGGACATGATCTTCATTGGAAGCCCTTAAAGAGTTAAGGGAAACCGCTGAACACTTGAAATCCGAGTTTGAGATGAATGATTTTGGGAGAACACGATTATGTCTCGGTTTGGAACTTGAGCATCGTGTTGATAGATGCTTAGGCATTTTGACAAGGTCAAACCTTCAAGCACCCCCATGATCGTTCGTAGTCTTGATCCTGAAAAGGATCCTCTTCGTCCGAAGGATGATGGCGAAGATGTGCTAGAGGCGGAAGTGCCCTACATAAGTACAATAGGCGCATTATTGTACTTATCTCAATGCCCAAGACCGG
Organism: Rosa rugosa; assembly: GCF_958449725.1. Lineage (NCBI taxonomy): Eukaryota > Viridiplantae > Streptophyta > Magnoliopsida > Rosales > Rosaceae > Rosa > Rosa rugosa. The sequence continues at coordinate 19,149,842 of NC_084824.1, read as the reverse complement.
ACATCTCATTTGCAGTGAACTTGTTAGCTAAGGTATAGCTTTGCGCCAACGTGACGCCATTGGATTGGTGTAAAAGATATCTTTCGATACTTGAGATGTATGATTGATATGGGCTTGTTCTATCCCTACAAAGAGATGATGGATTCGGACCCATCACACACGAGGAACGCCGCCAACACTGGCCTGCGTCCACTATCCCCATACCAAAACGACATGTGTTTTGGAAGGTTTTGCTGATGTTGGGTATCTCTCTGACCCACACAAAGGTCGTTTTCAAACTGGTTAAGTGTTCACCATGGGTAAAGGCCATGATATCTTGGAGGTCTACAGAACAGACCCTAGTCGCTATATCTTCGAACAATGCAGAGATTATTGCTCTTCACGAAGTGATTCGTAAATGTATATGGATTGGATCCATAGTTACGCATGTTCGAACAATTGCAGTTTGAAGTCTACCACAGATGAGCCTACGAGCATATAGGATAATGCTGCTTGTTTTGAAGCAAGACTGCATCAAAAGCGACAACACCAAGGATAATCAGCAACAACAAACTCTCCTCAAGATCAAAGTGAACTAGGTTCAATATGAGGACAGTGTGGCAGGCTTGCTCACTAAGTAATTGCCTAAATTCCACTTTCGAGGACCATGTTGGTAGCATCGTTTACGGAAGTTATCCGAACTCCCATGACCGTTGTCATCAGGGGGAGATGCAGACATCAGGGAGAGATGTTTACATGTATGGTCTCGAAACATGAAGGGTGTGTTGTGCTCTTTTTCCCCTTCGACTGAGGTTATTTTTGTCCCACTGGGTTTTTGTTACTCGGCAAGGTTTTTAATGAGGCAACGAGAGAAGCACTGCGTTTGGGCAACACAAGGAGGAGTGTTCAAGTAAAATCCTAATTTGTGTTTGGCCCAAACTCTAGGTTACTTGACCTAGTGGTAATAGGGTTTAATTAGAAGAATCTAGAGATTATCTTTCCTTGTATGATTCAGACTCTATGCATTGTAATCCTCTATATAAAGAGGCCCCTATTATCAATGAGAATACACAGTGATTTCCTCTCAATTCCTGGTTCTCTTAAACAGTAACAATATTATACAATAATATTAATGAATGAACTAATCCCATAAACGCTCCCCATCCCCACACCACACACGACCTTCATAAGTTCCTCGCATATTATATTTCCTTACGGCCGTCACATATTATTTGCGTGTGTGTGTATAGATTCTTTTCATGAAAATCATCCTTGTTTAGATCAATATCTCAAACGGTGGTCTTGATCAATTTTCAAATATCACAAGACCAGTACGTAGTTGGTAATAATCTGGTAGTTCTGAACATGGTTTAACAAATAAATATGAATATACCAAACCAAAAATGAAGAAGATCGATTTTCTTTTCTTTATTTTATACCGTACAGCTTTTGCTGATGGACTTGCAACAAATCCGTAAGATATATACCTTCTATTTATATATCCATTAACATCCCATTATTAGTAGAAAGAAAGAAAAAAAAAGAAGAAGCAACAATTACATTATAGAAACTGAGAATCACTCCAAGATGACGATCTTAAGCATTAATTAATAACTCTGCAATTCTTCCTAATTTCTCCATCATCTCCTGTTTTGATTCCAATGTCACCCATTTTCATCATTGACTTACCAAAGCGAGCCATGAAGACATGGAAATTTTGGAATCTTCTTGCAACCCAAGCCGCCCGCCGGTCAGTGAGCAGGGCAGCATCTGATCCGAGCAGGCCTTTGTTCTGCCTCAGACCCACATAGTAGTTGCTGTCGAAAGAAAGTGAGCTATTTTCGTCAAGCTCTACGGTGGTAGCCGGATTAGGTCTGCTGGGGCAGTGTGTTTTCAAGAACTCTGCATATGCTGGATCAAGTGAGGGGTCTATGTCCCCTTTTCCTGTGAAGTTCAGTCTCCTTGCAAATACTACGCAATGTGCTACTCCGATGGTATGCGCCCCTACACAATTTATTTTGAACTTTAAAGTCATGAGAATGTCATAAAACACGGTTGTACATCAAAAACTTTCTGACACCGGCCATGATTTCAAAAGAGGCTTGGAATGAACTTACAAGGTAATCAGAGTGAGTTAAAGGGGTTTAGGGATGGAGATGAACTAGGGCTTGCAATAAACCAGGGTTTAGGCTAAAGTAACGTCGGAAAATATATATGACGGTTATATATACCTGATAAGGCAACAAGATCTATGTAGTTTAGCCCTAAACCAGCAAATTGGTCTTGGAGTGTGGTGTAGTTTGCACCTCCGGAAGGCAAGTCCCTTGCAGCCTCCGTGGCAAGTGAAACTCTTCCATCTTTCCTCCCTCCGAAAACCTGCCACATGGACCTGCCAAACTGCACATATGCCAAATATTCATGATCATCAACATTAATATCAAATCGATCCCTATTATAAATACATTGTTGTATGCTAAAACATATTATGACAATGGAGCTACGAACTTGGTAAGAAACAGCATCTCTGGCTGCCAAAGCAACTATATCAGCACACGAGACGATATCGGGACACTCTTCTTCTAATTTGGCTTTTATTTCGTCAATAACTTCATAACCTTCAATCGACAGGTTTGGACTTGCATCCTTCTCCGCCGTGTTGCCGTCCGTTGAATCTATCAATAGCGATGCATCACATCCCTACGTACAAGAAGATAATATAAAAGCAAGTTAATTACTTTCCGGATTTAGGAGGCTTTTCATCATCATCATCATCGTCATACCACTAGAGCTACAACTTCCAGCAAATTAAGAATGGTTCATTATCAATTCAAACAACATGATCGCAATTGTCTATATTATTTGTGCACACATAAAACAAGGTGTGTGTATCGAAGGTTGATAATGCGTGTATACCCACCTGGACAAAGCAATCATGGTAATGCAGCCGTAGAAGCTTAGCTGCGAAGGCAGGGTTTGCTGCAACTTTGCTCCAGGTAATGTTCCTCACTATTCTTCCAAGTTGCGGGCAACTCTTGCGGTAGAACACCGGACTCAGCTGACCTCCATTACAAGAACTAATAGCTAAAAAAATAAGAAGAGAAACCAACACAACGTTTACGTTTGCCCTCATATTCTCTGGCAACAGAAATGAATACTGAGAATGTATGACTGCAAGAAGCAAATGCCAATTGTTTTTTGCTGGTTGAATGAAGCAAAGCTCTCTATTTATAGGTAGCTAGCTGGGGACAAACACATTTTCGAACTTGATTCTTTGTTCCTTGAGGTATAATCTGAAAACATATTTAAATCTCTTTGTCAATGCAACTGCCCTTCATGATATAATTATTTGAAATATAATTGATTAAGAGAGTCAACTACTACTAATTAATACTAGCTAGCGCATAGCCAATCATTGCACTTGTTTCAATGAATCATGGCTTTGTTGCCAAAGGAAAAGGAGAAGAAAGAGTACGTAGCTAGGTGGAGAGAACGTAGACACTAAGTGAAACTAATTGGGTAATGAAAGTCATTACAGAAATAAAAACCTAGATGCATGGGTTTAGTAAGCTAGGTACCCTTGACGAACTGTTACAATAATCAATCTGTATAGTCAATATTCCCATATATATGAGTATATGACTGAGGCAAAGATGGATTAGGCTCGATTGTGATATTTGATATTTCAATTAGTCCAGAACAGAATATTAAGCGAGAAAATTTCAAAGTTCATGCATCAATTGGTAGTTACCTTTCTTAACTAATATTAATGTTCTTCGTCTCTAAATAATTACTAGTAACATGATTTGCACGTCCCTAGATCGAGTATATATCTACGTACAACTGTCTTCTGTTGTTGCCTTCAAAAAGACATCATTATATGAGCGGCTGGCATATGTATTATACAATAGCATTTTAATGGTTCTTGGAGAGATCTGCAAAATTAGTTGATGTTAGAATAGAAAGGAAGCAAATGATTTGTTCACATTTGCATTTGAATAGTTAAAGTTAACAGGGAAGACCCAATTTTCGTTTTTGTTATAATTAAATAATTGTTTGCTTTTAAGTTGGTGTTGTAGAGATGAGATATATATACTCTTGTAATAATATAGTTGTTGTATTATTCTTTTTCTTTAAATTCTTCATACTGCGGAAGTTCATCAGAAAATAATAATAATAAAAAGAAAACGCTTGAGGTCAAGCGCTTAAGGTGTATTTAGATGTATACTCAAGTAGATCTGTAGAATCATGTGTATAATCTAGAGACTTTGTAGGTCGTATCTCAATACCAATTATCTAATGAGCCACCAGTTTAATAAGATCGCTTTTGTAATACCCGGTTGTTTTCTTTAATCAAACTAAAAACATAATTATGGCATTGCTTTACTTTACATGATGGCAGCGCTTTATCTTTCATGATTTCAATGCTTTAACTTTCATGATTAAGCATAATTGATACGGCTTTTTGACCACGTTCTTAGCTAGAATGAAGCTCCGGCATAAGCACTTCATTTTCTCTCCAAAAAAAAAAGAAAAAAACATATCTTTTCTCTCTCTCTCTTCCTTCCAAAGCCACCGAAACAGAGCAAGTTTCTCCAGCCTTGTTCTCCCTTCATCGACCATCTCTAGACGTCGGACCACTCCCCTTGGCTTCGCCTTGGGTCGCTTTACCTGCTGGACGTCGTCATCCCCTCCGGCACAGCCTCAAAGTCCGGCAAACCAGCTCGATCCGGTTGCACCCGAAAACGAAACAACTCATCCTCCTCGTGTTTCCGGCCACCAATTCCCCCCAAACTTCATCCTCGAGCTCGCCTCAACGTCCTGAAGCTCCCAGAAGTAACCTTGCGCGGCGGCACGGCCGGCAGCGACGGCGGCGACCCCGAGTCCGGTTTAGCTCGTTTTCGTTCCAAACTCGATATCTCGAGCTACAGAGCACCATTTCACTTGATTCTTGGCTCATTGAGCTCGCCTCATCTTCCTATACAAGCACCAAGAAGGATCGGAACTGGATCGAACGTTTTCACGTTCGTCGGAGCTCGACCCGTGCGGATCGAACAACCAACCTTCGGATCAAGATATCTCGAGCTATACACGATCGTTTCTTGTGATTCTTGGCTTGTTGAGTTCATAAGGAAGTTCTGAACAATTCTCCAGAAGGGATCGAGGCGTGAGGTTGTAGTTTTCACGTCGATTTTGGAGCTCGCCGGTTTCTGGAAAAATTCCGGCCACCGACTGATTTTTGGTACATTTCGATCCCTTCCTGTCATTTTTTGGTCTTGTGCTAGTTATGAAAAGTGTCCAGAATGAGAAAACGAAGGGGACAAGCACAGCCCCGATACCAATTGTGGTGGTCGGCGGTGGCTCTGTCCCTAACTCCGGCGGCCCTTTCCGGCCACCTCCGGAGGTCAAAAATTTAGTTTTTGTCCATTTTATGATTCTATGTTTCGATACGATCATTTCGGCGTATTATACGCATTTTTCGGTTATCGTATGAATTAGTTATGAATTTTGAGATTTCGATCGATTTCGATCGTTAGATTTATGATCTGTGGAATTAGGACCGTCAGATGAACCTATAATTTTGATATGATGATCGTATGACTGCCCCAGAGGCTTTGTGTGGTCATGGGCGAAGATCCGACTGTTGGATCTTCGTATAATTGCTAAACAGTGATTAGGGAGGCGATTCGTGAGAATCCGTCCGTTGGATTTTCGTATAAATTAGCGGAGATGTTAGTAAGGACGATTCAGGAAGATCCGACCGTTGGATCTTCGTAATGATTTTTGGAGGATGATCCTAAAGGCGATCTGTGAGGATCCGACCGTTGGATCATCATTTGATTTCGATCCGACCGTTGGATCATCATTTAATTTCGATCCAACCGTTGGATTGTCGTTTGATTTTGTCTTTGAGTTATTGGCTAAGTTAAGGTCATGTTTGATTAGGTGATCGACGGTTGGATTTGGCGGACGATTCGTGAAATTGTATTTTGAGCTGTTAAGAAGACGCAGCGGGAATTTAGAGGTGAGTAAACCTCACGTGGTTCATATTACGAACCGAATAAATTTAATTACCTTATTTTGTCGTAATTGCGTGAAAATATTTATGAAATAAATATTTGTTTTAAAATCATATGGACTTGATCAACTACGGTCCATGGGTAAGTAAAATGATTTTTACTATACAAATGAATTTCTCGGTTTTATTGCATGTGAACTATAGTTGGTATTAGTGATTATCCCTGAGCGGATAATTACGTATATATATATTTACGTGATTATATGTGAATGGTGTGACATTGAAGAGTGTGGAATTGGGATGATTAAATTATTATGAATTGACATGTGACTTACCATATTTATATGTGATGAACATGATTGATGAGTTCTTGTTAATATTCATGATTTACATTGGAGGATGTATAGAGTTAGAGAATGTAGGGTTCTGAGGATGAGGTGTCCGAAGTTCGACGGTTAAGGATAACCGGAGTGTTTGTGTGCTGAGGACGGGGATGTCCAAGGTGCGACGGTTTATTATTAACCGAAGTTGTGTGCTGAGGACGGGGATGTCCAAAGCGCGACGGTTTATTATTAACCGAAGTATATGGTGCTGAGGACGGGGATGTCCAAAGCGCGACGGTTTATTATTAACCGAAGTATGTCGCATTACTTGCACCTAGGCCAAGGTGACTGGTGGCGATGTGGTTAGAGCTCTAACGTGCTGTTGGGATGGACCAAAGTGGTGTTATGTGGGTTGGGTTTTTGCAGGACCAGTGTGGTGTATTGTGATTTGGGGATTGTGAAAATGTATTCCTTGTGGTTTTACATGAGTGGTTTGATGTCTCTTTGCAGACGTAATACTGTTGAATTTTACTTGAACTGAAATTTAATAAATCAACAGTTCTTTCTTTTTACTCATACGGGCTGTCAAAAGCTTACCGGGTTTTGTGTTGTTGCAATCCCGGTACACTATTCAAACGGTGTAGCGGATAACCCTGCAGGTTAGGAGAACCAGGACGGTGATCGGGCAGCTTAGAGTAGTGTTATGTGAATTACAACATTATATTGTGAGTTTTGTTATGCTCATTTAGAGCTTTACAATTTTACTTTGTAAGAGTGAATTGTAATAATTAACTCGAGGTTCTCGAGTTTTTGTGTTGAGTGGCGAGTGGTGTGTTTGTTTCTGAGAAAAAAATTCAGAACGTTATTTGTATTAATTGTTTATTCATGTTTCGGTTTTGAATTGGTTATTCAAAATTCGGGGCGTGACAGCTTTGATCTCTATCTTTTGATTCCCAAATTGCCGCATTTGCTACCGGCAAAGATAGAAATGCCACCAAAGCACATATTGCAGATCATAGCCATCCAAATCGCTTGCATTCAAAGGTTGAAATATATAATGTCAATCGAAATCAAAACACAGCTAATGATCAGGCTGTGACAATTGCAATTACTATCAAGTTTAGAAGACCTAGCTAGTTCCACACCCAAGGCGAGTTTTTCTTGCCTATACCTTAAGCATTCTAAAAACAAAACAAAAATTAACTAAACTAAAACAATAAGTAACAAAAAACAATATGATCGACTAGAATCAGATTGCTTCTTCTTTTTTCTTTGAAAAGTTTTAGCTGATACTATGTTTAAATAGCAGCTAGTTCTATATCTTTTTTCTCTTTGGTCCGTGAAAACAGGGAAGTTTTAGGGTTCGGAAAAAACAGGGTTTGGTTCGTTTGCTTGTCCGGCGGCGCCTCCACTCCGACTGTGGCCTCTGGTCTCGTTGGCGGGCGGTGGGTGCTGCCGGACAGGCGTGGCTGGGTGGTGGTTAGCGGAGGGGCTGCGGCAAGAATCTCTCTTTCATCTTATGACGGTGGCGATGGTGGCTTCATGGTTCAAGTTTTGGTGGTCAGCCGCAAGGGAGGCGCTGGGTGGCAGCGGTGGGTTCTGATCCCACAGTTGCTTGGTTGTGGAGGGCTGCTACGCGGTTGTTGGGGATGCATGATTTGGTCAGTTCGATTGAAGTGCACGGTCAAAGTAGGTTTGGACGTTTGGTGGGATTGGTTTGGCTGAGATTGATGGGTTACCAAGATCTGGGTTGATCTTTGAAGGCTACATCAGTTTTGGAGGGGATTTAGTGGCTGGTGAGTAGAGGGAATTGGGGGAAACTTTGGGTGATCTGAAATTGATGTCCTACGGGTATATGCTCAGATTGTTGGTGGCTTGATTGCTTTCAAGATCTTTCCACGGGGTTGGTGGTGGAGGTGGTCTTTGGCCAAGGCGTGTCATTATTGGAGTCGAGCTTACCGGAGCTGTGCACCCTGAGTCTATTGCGGATGAACCCGAGTTGCTGGAGCTAGCATCAGGATGAGGAAAGTTGATTGCTGCAGTCTTTGTTGTCGTTTGTTAGGTTTTTTGTTTGGTTTTGGTTAGGTTTAATTAGTCATTCCTCAATTGAGCGAGGGCTTGGTGTCTTGGTTTTGTGGTTGTGCCATTGTTATGGTGTCAATTCTAGGGACTATTGGTTTTAATTTCGATGTTTTCTTGTTGTCAATGTAATGGGGAGACGCCCCTACACATATACTGGCGGTTTTGGTATATGGTGTCGGAAGGGGATTGTTTCTTCTTGAGGTTGGCTATAAGGATGTGTCGGGACTCCTGGAAAAGGCTGAGGGTTAGAGTTGGGCCCCTATCGGCTCATGGTTTCTTTAACCGCTGGTTCTACATTTGGGGTATGATAGTTCCTCTTCTCTAGTCGAGTATTTGGGATTTAACAACGTCATCCCCGTCATTGTAATTTCTTGGATTAATGAATTTCTTTTATTCTCAAAAAAAAAAAAAAAAAATAGCAGCTAGTTCTAATGGTTATTAAATACTAGCTTGTAAATCAAACATCTGCTTAGCTATACAAAATTAAGTAGATGCATTTCTGATGCCTTCTATTTCAGATCTTGGAAATGTTTTTATTTTATTTTTATTTTTATTTTATTTTATCAAACAACAAGAACTATTATTAAAGAGAAAATATTACAGACACCAAAGGCCCAACAACAACAATATAGAGGCCCAAACACATAAACAAATACAAAGCAGTTAAAACCCTGGAACGCCAACTTTCTTCTCCCTCCCTCTCTTAAACCCCCAGCTTTCCATGGCCGCGACCACCGCAGCTCCTCCACCTTCCAAATCCACACCCACCAAACTGAACCCCAACACCGTGCGAAAAGCCGTCAATGCCCTCCTCAAATGGAGAAATTCCCAGACCCAGAACCCCGACGATCTCTTAGACTCCTCCGACGAATTCACCTACCTCGTCCTCACCCTCAAGAAAATCCCACCAAAGGGTCGCGTCAACGCCTTCAAAATCCCTCTCCCTAATCCCCTCCTCTCCGAATCCACCCAGTTCTGCCTGATCTACGACGACGGCCCCAAGTCCAAGCTCACCAAGGACCAAATCGACAAGAGGATCAAAACCCACAACTTACCCATCACCAAAACACTCAAGCTCTCCAAGCTCAAATCCGATTACAAGTCTTTTGAGGCCAAGCGGAAGCTGATGGAGTCGTACGATGCGTTTCTGGCTGATAAGCAGATTGTGCCGTTGCTTCCCAGGCTTCTGGGGAAGCAGTTCTTCAAGAAGAAGAGGATGATTCCGGTGCCGGTGGACTTGCAACAGAAGAACTGGAAGGAGCAGGTGGATAGGGTTATCGAGTCGGCCATGTTGTTCTTGAGTACTGGGACTTGTAGTGTTGTGAGGGTGGCCAGGACTTCGATGAGTGCTGAGCAGATTGTTGAGAATGTGGTTGCCGCGGTTGATGGGATTGTGGAGATTGTTCCGAGGAATTGGGGCGGTGTGAGGTCGTTTCATTTGAAGCTGTTGGAGTCACTTGCGCTGCCGGTGTATCAGGCTGTGCCGGATGAGACATTGTTGAAGATTGAGGGAGTTAAGGGGAGCGAGAAAGAGGTGGTGAAGAATGAGAAAGTGGGTAAGAAGAAGGGTAGGATTAGTGAAGTGAGGTATATGGATAGAAATGTTGGGGAGGTGCTTGATGAGGATGAGTTAAATGATGGTGTCATTGTCGACAAGGAGAAGAGGAAGAGTGAAGAAGCAAAGCTGAAGAAAGCTAAGAGGAGTAAGAATGCAGCAGAGTGATTCGGCATGGAAGTGGGATTCGATATATATTTGAGCAAGCATGGCTGTCGATTTGAGTCTTTCTGGCTTGAAATTTTGAATGTTCAGATGGCCATTATCGTATTGCAGTTATGATTTTTGTTAGTTCAACACTGAATATTACAGTGCCATTGTGGTTTCTGCATTTCCATATCTTTGATTTTGAAATTACATTCTTCTAGTTTCATTGTAACTATGTAAATTGGAACAAAGTTGCCATAAGTTCTCTCTCCAGCAATATGACATATTAGCCTGCGTTGTAACCTTCTAGGAGGTTTGTACTGACTTCTATTTATACAAAGCCCCTGTTTTGAAGATGCATTATGATTTCAATCTTATATTCAGTTTAGGCTTATTAATTCCATAATATCCAAAACACTGATACTTTAGGTTTCAAATGTGAATGCCTTAATATTCAGAACTTCTGTTAAGATGTTCCGCTTGGTGAAATGATTTTGATGACAACAATTTTTCTTTGCTGGTACCAACGCATGGGGTCTAGTACATGAATATCTAAAAACTAGGAGAAAAAACCTTTCTGATATCCTTGTTTTAAGTTATTCTCTTTGACATTCCAGAAATGAACTTATTTTCAGAAATGTTCAGAGATAAAAATCATACTCAAGTTCATCATTTGTCAGCCAACATGACTAATCAATATTAGAAAACTTCAGATGGATTGCTCCTCAGGCTAATCATATTAAGCTGAATTTTGATGGCCCAGTTCTAATCAGAATGGTGCTTCTGGTTTTGTTATTAGAGATGCTAATGGTAACCCTAGTCTGGCTTCAGCTCTGAAATATTGGTCGTACTGATGTCCTTGTTGCTGAAGCATTAGCACTAAGGGCAGGTCTTCAGGCAGCTTGTCTACATGGTTTCAATTTCATCCAAATAGGAGGAGATTCAAATATTTTAATTAACTGTATCAACAAGAAAATCGGTCTCCCTTGGCGTATCAGAATGATTCTTCATGACATTGTTAATCTTGCTTCAAAGTTCAACCACATACCTTTCAAGCACATCTAAGGATAAGCAAATTTCCTTGCTGATTCAATTGCAAATTTGGGACATTCTACTAGAATCGATCCTTACCAGTTACCTCTATATCTACTACGAATGCATTTTATCATGATCTACTAGGTCTAGGTTGTGTTAGAGGAGGCTGTTTGTAGCCTATGTTATTTATTTTCCTCCATCGAAAAAAAAGTACATAATTCTCATATTTTTCACAGTAACTTTGGACTCATCCATTCATATAGAAGAAAGAGCCAAGAAATCACACGATGCCTTTGTTGTCTTTCATTTTGCTTCTTATGTTGCAGCAGTCCTCGGAAATGATTTAAGTGAAGGAAAGATGGTCAAATTCCTTGTAAATCATAAGGTGGTAGTTGCCACGAAAAGGTACGAGCTCTAAAAACTACACTGAAATCTTTGAAAACAACAATGAATGTGTAACGTTTGATTCTCGTATTGAATGTTACAAAAATTTTGAGGTTCTGGGTGAATATTAAAATTTATATTTTCTCAGATAGTCGATGATCTAAATCACTGCTATGTCATGCAAAAAGACAAAAAGAAAAGTTCATTAAAGCCAAGTTACAGATATGTTAGTTCTTCAATGAACACTCTATTTTCTCAGATAGATCGATGATCTACATCACTGCAAAAAAAAAAGAAAAAAAAGGGAAGTTCATTAAAGCCAAGTTAAAGATATGTTATTTCTTCAATGAACACTGCACTATGGAGGGTCGACCTTGGGTATTCAATTAGAAATTGTCAGAAAGACTGTTTTTTCCATGACAAGAATAATAGAAACTACAAAACTTCAAATGGAATGAAACAATTGTTTAATATGATCAAGGTCACCCCTCACTTGTGTCCTACTTGGAAGTATTTCTCAAAAACTATCCTGCATATATTATCTTCTTCCTGCAGAGTCACAAGAAAACAGTTTCAACTGTTAATGTAGCAAACTTATGTCCACACAAGGTTGTGGAGTACCCGGGTGTGTGTGTTTGGTGGGGTGGTAAGACTTTGGTCTCATATATAAGAGGTCAAGAGTTCGAGCCCCATCAACGGTGGGAATGGGGTGGGGTTTTAAAAAAAAAAAAAAAAAAAAAAAGGTTGTGGAGTACCCTAGTGTAATAAACAGAACTAGATCACAAATATAGGCTGAGCTACCAACAGACATTCTCATAAAATAAGATTTGATGTCATGTTATACTTTATTCCCGCCAGGCAAATTCAAGCTGAGCTGACAGATTATAATGCTCTCAAATATCATTCAACTTTTGTACAAAATGATAGTAGTTCAAATCACTCAATTATGCAAAATATGCCAACCAAAAAGAACAAAATCTGTGATGTATATTATTGTGATTGGTTGAAGCAAAACAGTGCAGATCAAACAATATGGTGCTCTCTTTTCTTTTTCCTTTTTTGAACCCCAAAAAAAGGTTTAGGATGTCGATTCATCCACACAGTCATTGCCTACAACCGACCATGAATCCTGAATACGCTTGTAACTAAAAACTACTATTATGTTCAATATTTTAGCTGTGTCAAGCAAATGGATTTCCCTCCACAAAGTACCACAGATCCCTTAACTACCAACTAACCTTATGAGAACGAGGCCATCCAACTTAGGATTCTTTCTTTGCTTCCACATCACGATTTCTCCAAGGATTGAGAGATTCTCTGACTGCCTGAGCCTCTGGCGAATTCTCCCAAGCCCGTTTTTCAGACTCCAGAACTGTTACTTTATCATCTTCATGTATGAAAAAGGGAACTAAGAATTAGATTAAGCAAGAAACAAAATAGAATATCAGAGAGACTGCAAAGCAGCTCTTTCACAAAATGTGTTGGAGAAAGTTCAACTAAATGATAACAAATAAATTAGAAATGCAATTGGTCAGAAATAACATGAGTATCATAAGGGAGAACTGAGTTGATAGGGTAGGGGAGCTCAAAAAATCAAAAAGGCACAATAGGGGAGCAAGATATGTAGAAGAAATTACTGAGCGGAGACCATTGTCAATGTTGAGTATCCAGGTTTATCAATCCTCAAAACCACTTGAGAGTAACCATTACAATTGGTAATTGACTGACTTTGAACACAGGTGCCGATTCAAAGGGTCCAAAAATTCACTAAAATCCATGTCAATGAAAACATATCTAAGGTCAAGTTCAACCAGAAATGTGCCATTTATACCCAATTCTTATACAATGTCATCTGAACCATATCCTACTAAATGTCTGTAAATATAGCAGAGTCATGAACAACCTTTACAGGCACAATACAATCTAATCCATCCTTGTTAGAAAGGATCAAACTTTTAAGGACATTTCACATGCTGACATATACTATTACCCATCCTTGGTCATAAACTGAAGCAACAATTTCTATACTATTCATGATTACCTCAACTCTATCATTCCCTACCAAACAGTAAAATAGGGAATACAAATGTCAAAATTGAGAAAAGAAAAATAAGAAAAAGGGTAAAGATGAAAAGGAGAGCTCTCACACAGAAGCCGGTTTTGATCATGAAAAACTCCATGGAAGCTCCAATCAGAGCCGACCCGAATGCGATCTTCAAATACCAATCTAGAAACTTCATATTCACTGCACATACACAACCCAAATAACAAGTCAAAAAAATTGAAAGGGGCAGGTTTAAACAAGTAAGAGGCAGTAGCAGAGCAAAAAGATTTACAGAGCTCAACACCGGGAAGACTCTTTCCGACTGCGGAAGTGGGCTTCGGGATGGATTTATCTAGCTCAGAATCTGTAAGGTAAAATAGCAAGGACTTTCACTGCATATCTCTTTGGCCATTTGATTTCTGAGGGTTTTGTCTAGACTTGAAACCTATGCTTTTCCTGAGCTATTAGTCTCTGACACATGTAGTGTCTTGTAATCAAAGCTACATGCATCAGTGGTCACCTTAGCTAATTTACCTGAATACTATAACCCTTGCATCAAGAGGAGTGCTTGACATTGCTGGGGTAATTACTGGATAATGGCACTTTGATGGCTCTTAATTTGTGGCATTCGGCATTACACAGATAGCATTAAGGATCCATGACAAGTCTTAGAGTAAGTTATATGAATGAGAAAGTTGATTGTGGAACCAAAACACAAAATAAGCATTACAGCAACAAACAATAAATTATCAATTTTGGTTAACAAAACTGGATAACTAAGTTGAAGCTATATGCAGAGCAGTATCTGAGTTGACCTTCGATCAATTCTAACAGCAAAACACCTTTAATCAATACTAAACATTATAATAATTAACTACAAACATATTGGCCCAGCTCCAAACTTCTGAACTTGCAAACCAGCAAATAAACAATTACTTAGGATTCTTAACAACAGAGTCTGCACTCCAAATCCCCACCCTTTTAATACGTACAACCTCTAGACTCACCGCACACTAGAAAATGAAGAAACCAAAATGAACCTATGGACAATTCAATAAAAAAAAAAAAAAAAAAACATTTCAAGTTTAAAAACCAAAAGTACAACCCAAATTTTCACCCTTGTCGATCATTGTGATAAAAACCAAAATCCAAATTCAGAAAACAAACCCAAACCTTCCTCCACAGGTCGACCACAATCCTGGATCTCTCCTCTTCTCTTTCCTACCCCAGCAACCTAACAATCACAACAAATCAAAAATTCAAAAGCTTTGACAACGAAATCCCTCCTATTTGCTTTCAGCTCAGCCCAGTATTTATATCTCAAATTAAAGAGACTCAGAACAAAAGTTCAGAGTAAAGCCCAAGAAGGTAAAAGCTCTAAAGGATCAGTTTTTCCAAGGCTACCTTGTCTGCTCGACTCTCTCTGAAACGGGTTTGATTGGATTGGAAATAGCAGAATAAAAGATGGGAGATAGAGAAATAGATCGGCGTACCGCTGAAGAAGACGATCGGAGTTGTAAAAGGTGAGCCGGACACCAATGGCAAACAGCGACTAAATCGTCTTTTCCGTCCCTTATGAACAGTAGTAACAGTAACCGGGCTTTTGTATATTACGAGGAAAAATTGCCCGCGCGTTGCTGCGGGAGTTATGCCGTTGTAGAGTATCTTGTAGAGCTTGTAGAGTTTCTTTGTGGAGAAGAATATAATTGAGCATGTACAGAGTATGGTTGAACTGTTGGAGAGGCAGGAGTATTGATTGCAATTTGATTCTTCCATGACATTTAGCTTGAAAGTTGTGGAAGTTGAAAATTTAATTGATGAAATTAGATATTAAATTTTTAAGAACTGAGCAGGAAATAAATTTGGTATTTTATCAACTTGATTTGTTGGCATTGTCAAATTGTATGAAGGAAGAATTAATTGCAGTGTAGAAGCAAGACAGCGGATTTCACTCAAGTTCATCAAGCATTCATATTATAAAACTTGCAAGCTTTCATATTACAATACCCGCTCTATTGAAAAGAGTGAAAGATTTTTTATACAAAAAGTTAACGTGACGAAAGTGTGTTAGTAAAATAGGTTAACAAAGTTGCTACTGAGGTTGGTTCAGAAATGCTAGTTGTACAACAGGTTTAGCTGCTTCAGTTGTAGCTTTACAAAAGGTTTAGTTCTAAGCCAGCGTAACTGGAGTAGGTGTAAAAAAGTGGTTGCTCCAATTGTAGTTGGAGTTGATCCAAACTATTAGTTACCTGCAAGAGAAACAACATGTCTAAGATATTAAATATTAACCAATTCTGCAAAATCCACAGTGAGTTTCAACTTTGAATCAATTCTGCAATCAATACTAACCAAAACCCATAATCACAAATCACACAATAAGCTATTTTCCATTAAAAATACAACTACAGTAGCTCACAAATGATCAAAAGGAAGCCATTTTCCATATCAACATTCAAACCCACATCAAGCCAGATACAATAAGTACCCAAAAAAAAAAATCACCAAAACCCAATTGACACCACCAACTGAAAACTTCAAACAGGCTCAGAAGGATCGAAGACTTCAATTTTAAGCAATTAAATGCAAAAAATGAATTGGGCATATGCTAAAACAGGTCATATACTTATAAACTGCAAGTGATTAACCTACCGTTTCAACCAAGCTTGCTGAAATGAAACAAAGAGGCAACTCTATAAATGTAATGCCAACTGCAAAGCGAATGACATAGAAACAAATGTTTTAATTACCTGGTTCAAGCTCAAAAGCAATCGGTGAAACCTTGAGGCTTCTGCAAACCCCAATCCAATTTGAAACTCTCCTTGACAAATGAACGATCAAAACAATGCTAAAGAAGAAAGCCTAAAACTTAGGAAATCGATAAACTGCAAATTTGAACACCTGAAAAGAATCTGTGATTAAACCACAAATCCACAAAAACCAACTATCTAAAGCTTCAGTGAATCACAAAAAACTGGGGGAAAAAATTCAAAAGGAATTCCTCTTGCTGGCCCCAAGTTCTTTGTGACCAAGATTAAAAGGGAAGAGCAGATGCTAAACAACGAATAAAAGTTTGATACAAAGAGCTAAGTGATGATTGCAAAGAGGTATGCAGAATAGCCTATTGATTCTTCTATGTCTATAATGAGAGCTTATATGAATTTATAGTGTAAAAAAAAAATCAAAGCATAAATGGAATGATTGATCATGAATAATTAGACTCTATGAGACCTGATCTCCAATGTTCAACGTTTAAACATTGTTGGCTAAATAATGAGACCAGATTTACATTCCTAAAGACTATAACGGATTCACTAAGTAATTCAATTAATTGAAGACCATAACAAAAAGAATGTTGGAGACAATGTTTCAAAACAGGTAACACGACCAATGTGAACATGTCTACAATTTTGACCAAAGAGGTGTTCTTGAATATGAACATGTCTAGAAGCTCGATCAATGTTTTTGATAAAACGTGTTACAACTAAATAATCAGTTCACATACGATTTGAAAAGGCAAGAGAATTACCAAGTTGATCACCTCTGATGACAAACATTTGGCAAAAGAATTTTATCATAAACATTTGGCAAGTTTATAAATATGCTCATAGTCAATAGTTTTAAATAATCTGCATATTGCTGTTACTACATTAAATTTTGAATCGGCAGTAATAAAAGACTAAGTTTCTCAGTTCTGAATATTAGTAACTAAAAGTTATATGTACTTTCCGTTAAAGAACACATACTGTTATATTGAAAAAACAAAGAAAACAATATCTTGGGGGTTCTGTAATGATCATAAACTAACAAATATATCAACATTTTAAATATATTTGATCCATTTAGTCGTATTGATCAAAATTCAGAAGACTTAATTGTCTAAACTTAGTTGTATAGTAAATAATGCAAGATACAAAAATAGTCGATCTAAATTTATCATAAGGCTGGTTTCTTAATTGGCTTTCATTAAATAACACCCGAAAACAAACCCAAACCAATTCCTCCAATTAATGTTTATGACAATTCAAAAGTTGCAGCTCAAGGAATACCAGCTAAATGACTCACTGCATTATCTCAAACCAATTAAAAGGAAGCAGAAGTGATTAGACATGTTATCTCAAACCAATTAGAAGGAAGCAGAAGTGAATAGTCATGTTATCTCAAACCAAAATACATAGAGGGACCTGCCATTAAGAATCTCAAATCGATCAAGTCACACATTTATATACAATATGACAAATCCATTACTGAGAAACGCTCAAACTTTGCAATTTTGAGCAGTATCATCTTTGGGCCACAGACAATGTCATCGGTTTTAAAATCTCTTCCGATTCAAATAAAACAAACAAAAAAGCGTATAGACATAGGTTATCAAGCAATGAAAGGAATTAGAAACTCGACAAAAAGGTGAAATTTTTAGCTCCTCTAAATACTGCAATCCAATAAAAACAACAACCCAGAAAAGCCATCCAAGTTCAACTACGCTACAGAAAACAATTGAAATTTTAAGATTGAAGTCCATCTACATATATCCTTGATTGCAATCAAGTTCTCACTGGTTCTAATAACACAGAGAGTCACAGATTTCTCAAGCTCACACCAAATAACACTGTTCACGCTCTAGATCAACAACCAAAGCTCAGAAATAAAAAACAATGGCCCAGCAAAAAGGTTGCAATCCAGTCTAGTGTACAGACCCGTTTCTTTCCTTTTTTTTTTCTTCTTATTATTTTTTTTTTTCCTTCTTCTTCATCTATTTTAAATTCCTAGCATATGACAATGGTAATGTTAGCTGTATGTTATGCTTAAATTTTTAATTCCACTAAAAATGCAAATAACCAAACTCAGACATTTACTGCAGATTTCATTTATCAAGTTCAAACTATGGAAGATGTTGTGCATAAACTCGAGTGTGATGTCCATTTAAATTCTCAAATTATACAGCTCATGTTCAAGTTGACTTGTGTAACTTGAAAAGATAAGATCTGTTTCAAGCACAACATCTATTTCAAAGACAGAGGTAGCTACTACACTTGCAACACAGAAAAGAAGAAGAGAAGAACCGCTATCTGCAATCAATCAAATACAAATTCCTCAGAAAAACCAAATAGCGGACACCCAAAACCTAATCGAACCAATCAACCCCCACTCTCTGTCCAACTCAGCTCAGAAATCAATGAAACCGATAAAATTAAACATGCCCAGAACAAAAGGAAAGGAAGTAAAGCAATTGACCTGAAAAACCGAAGGATAGATGAATTGGCCGTCGTTGTGTGACTGAGCAGCCAAGGACGCAAACAGGGACTTGAGATCTTCTTCAGGCTGAATATGAGTGAAAAATCTGCAATCAGTTCAAGATCAAAGTTAACTTGTATGTGTGATTGGTTAAGGGGCTGCATGGATATAGTTAGAGAGAGAGAGAGAGGAACCTGGAGACGGAAGCAAAGCGAGGATTGATTACTCGGATGAAATTGAAACTTCACCTTCGCGGTATCGACGGAGAGAAGGCTGATGGGCTGTCGAAGATCCACGATCAGAGTTGCAGAGTCAGAAGACTGCAGATCGATCAGTTCCAGATCCATCTGTTTATGCGCATCACACTTGTGGGTGCAAAGAAAGGGCAAAACCGACCTTTCGACCCCCAATGGCAGGGCCGCAAAAAAAGATAAATTGAGGACAGCACCGTCCTTTCCGGCCTCAATGAACAGGTGTGAACAGTAAGTTTGTCTTTCGTATATTTAGAATAAGTAGGCATTAGTAATATCATCGATCAATAGGCCTTTCTGCTACATTCCTTTATTTACTTTACCCGCCGATGAGTCTCGCTGACTGTATCCTTCTGCACTTCTCTGCTAGTTAGATGGAGAAACACCAATACCACCATTCATTTCATCTTTTGGCCCACTACACCCATTTCAACTCCCGAGCTTTCCTTTGTTAAAATACTTTGGTTGCTTTTCATTACGATTAATCTTGCCCTCAAAAGATAGCTTTTCCTTTTTGCCAGCCACATTGGTCTTTTCGATCTTGATCATGACATGTACTTTCCTCGATCACCAACATTTTGGGGGTGCAGCTCTAGCTCTTCCTTGCATTTGAATATATGCACCAGAATAATCTATTGAGGCAGAAAACTTGTAACCCTTGTACTTGCCTTCATCTCTGAGATGCAACCGGGGCATGCCACCCTTGTACAAACAATTTCAGTGAACCTTATAGTTGATTCTTAATTGGTTCGATGAATCTATTGTATGTGGTCTAATCTTGGTTGCCTTTTCCATTACAATCTAAAAGAAGAGGTCTTTGATATCATGCCTTGGTCTAGTGGTTTCATGTTTTGAGTAAATAAAACAAGACATTCCTACAGATATTTGTACTTTTAAAAGTCTGATTTGATAAAGTTTCTTGCTTCTCAACAAAAAGTTTGTATAAAAGATTTATGTTACCTCATATTAGTTGTTTCTCTTCATCTAATTAGCCAAACCATTGAGGCCATATATAGATTCATTTTCTTGCAGCTTTAATTCACTGGGATCATGTTGCATCGCAGCCTACCTTACATTCTTGCAGTTCCTGATTCTGGTTTCCCAAGTAATTTTGTTGCTGATGCTTTCCTTTATGTCCAGGTAATTGCTCCTCTTATGCAGCATGCAACCGACCAAGTTTGGGAGGTTAGATTATGTTAAAAGATCTACTCGGCTGGACAGGTAGCTTTTACTTATTCATGATGCCATTAGATATCACGTTTTATATATGGCTAACGTCATCTTGTGTATGTAAACTGATAGTATTCTTGGCTTTTCAGAACTTATATATAGTTATAATGTGTATCTTGTAGCATATATATGAAGCTAGTTGGAAAAATTTTGTTGCTCTTTTAAGTGGAAAATTGTGTTGCCCACCAAGCATGATTCAACCTGGGGTTGTAAAGTTATGAAAGTATTGACTAATCATTGATTTTTCAACAGGTACCATTGCCCAGATCGTGAGAACCCCGCTGAGATTTTAGCTGATCTTATATCTGTTGACTACAGCTTTGCTGAAAGTGTCTACTCCTCTCAGAAAAGAAAGATGCTCTTGTTGAATCATTTTCACAACAATCATCACTAGTTCTGTATGCAACTTCGATTACATTAAGGGAAATCTCCAAGAACAGCACCGGGTTGAGCATGAAGAGTAGAGTTTAGAAGAAGGGAGGTTGGTGGAGGCAATTCTGGTTGCTCCTAAGGCTTGCGTGGATGCAGGTAAATTTTTACTAGCATGCTTCATAGTTACTTTCATCAAAATAGAATTCAACATTACTAATATCATAGTTGCTTCATAGTTACTGGATCAAATCATTGAGGTTTTGTGAGCTCCCCATTTCTCTTTAATTTTGGGTTCAATTTGGAAATTACCTCACTTAATGGTTGTCTTTTGTCATGCTATGTCTATGTATACACTGATTATACAGTGAATCAAGTTGTAGACTTCATGATTTTCTTCTGTCAATAGGTAATTATAGTGTAATAACCAGTGAATTAAGTTAATGTTACCCTAAGTTGTATTGGTCTGGCTTAAATTGCAGCCTAAGCAGGGTGGCTTCCTTATACAGGTTTTGCATTTCCTTTTTTTCTTTTCATATGGCAAACAAAGGGAAATGAAAGGTAAATCATATGTCCTGCTTTTTATAAATGAAACTGTGAATTGATTAGACCACAGTGCAGTACTAAACCAACTTGAACTGATCGGGCACTATAGCCTTGAACGGATCGATTGTCATTTTCAGGAGGATATGGGGCAGATGCAGACAATGATTCAACTACCTTTTGTAACTTTCAGTATGCTAAAGAACAGCTTGAGTAATTCATGGTTTGTTCGATTCAACATAGTATAAGTATGTTATGTGATTTGGTGTAGTTTATGTATACCAAACTGGAATGTTTATGAGTGGCATTTTGTATGTTTATGACATTTTGTATTGCACAATTTCATTACAATATTAATATATCTTAATAACTTTTGCATGTTCTTAATTCACACCATTTTTTTTTTTAAATGAAATATTCTTTTGCGACGGCAAAGTATCAGTCGCAACCAATTCACCCCACTTTTTTTTAAAATAAAATATCTTTTTTTCGACGGCAAAGTACCCGTCGCAAATAGTTTAGCTATTGCGACGGCAAGAGAATACCGTCGCAATTATCTTTTGCGACGGCATTTTACCGTCGCAAATGGATTTTGTGACGCCACCTATTGCAACGCCAATATTTCCGTCGCAAAAGACTCATTTTTCCGTGGCGAAAAGTTTTTTCCGTCGCAAAAGCCCAAATTGCCGTCGCAAAATAGGCATTTTTTTGAGTAGTGTTCATTGAATTCCAAGTAAGTATAACATGTGTTTCTCCTTTTGCTTGTTTGTTTAATCTTTCATAAATTGTAATGTAAATTAACTTATTCTTATTTTATATTATAGTTCGGAATGGCTTAGTGAAGATACTAATCGGGTTGCTCCCCACAAAGATTTAGAGATTACAAGGGAGAGGAAAAATTGTATCCTTAGATACTTTGCCAATGATCGAAGATGATCGAAGGAGAGTTAACATAGAATTTGCTAATTTTTCTATGTGTATGCAAGAGTTTGGAAGTGGAGATGCTATGAAGGATAAGTTTATTATGCAGCTAATAACATGGTGGGCTATCCATGGAGCTTCGGCACCATCTCTCCAAGCCATAGCCTTTAAGGTTCTAGGTCAACCTTGTTCTTCTTCATGTTGTGAATGAAATTGGTGTACTTACAATTTCATTCACTCTGTGAGGAGGAACAAGATAGCACCACAAAGAGCGGAAGATTTGGTGTTTATGCATACCAATCTTCGCCTTTTAGCTAGGAGAAGCCCAAACTACAATGAAAGTGTAACTCAAATGTGGGATGTTGGAGGTGATGAGTTTTTTTTTTTTTTTTTTTTTTATAAATTAAATAGAGGATTAGGCGATATTAGTTCCTCTGCGATAGCCGATTTGGGGTGACTGGCACCCACCCACAATCCCGAAAGAAAGGGGGCAATCGCAACCGGGAACCCACCGCCCATCCCTCTATTTTATGTTATTAATAAAAGAAAAGAAATTACAAGAAGAGAGAGGGGGACATAAACCAAAACCTCTCTAAGAACAAAATGAAGTAAAGTACTCAAAATGAGCAGTAAGCAATAGTTACAAACTGATGGAAAGAAGAAGGACATGCAGTAACCATGCAAATATATGTGACCACGCAGCAACCACATATATGGAACACACCTATAGTTCATCAACAACCATGCAGCAGAAATCACCATAACCCAAACCCACCTTTTCATGAAGTCTATCAAGCACCACAAAATTAGCGAATAAGGAAATTCGGTAAACCTTGCAGATTGTGAACAAAGGCAGCCGAAGCACAAGGAGGGCAAGTGTTACGTCCCGAACCCAAATTCACCCGTTTACTAGTCATTTGGACGGTAAACGACCTTTACTTTCACTTTTACTTTCGGTTTAGTACTTTTAGTGGCCCTAAAAGTCGACTTTTTGTTCGGGTCAAAATTTGAGAAAATGTTCTTCATGGAAGTTGTAGGGGACGTTAAACCGAGCGCGTGGATATGTGGTACGTAAAAATCGGAGCTCGTATGCGAAAGTTATAAGCGAAATAGTAAAGTTACTGTTCATGGTTACTGTTCATGGTAAGTTTCTATAAATAGCCAATTTACTGTGGTAAGTTTCCATTTTGGAAACTTACCGGCTTTTCTCTCTCCTCTCCCCCGATCCTTTCTCCTCTTCGGCCCGATTTCTTCTCCCTCCGGTTTCTTCCTTCTCCGGCCGACCCACGACGGAATCCGGGCACCGGCAGGTTCGCCTCCTCCTCCTTGTCACGCCTGGGGTGGTGTTTTGCGGTGGCTCGACCGGTGGAGCTCGGAATTGAGCCGTGAAGTCCACTGTAGCAGTTGGAGAGTTTCGTCGATTTCCGGCGATTCCGGCCGTTTCCGGCCACGAAATTGGCATCGAAGGTTCGGTTTTCATCACTGATCATTTCCCCTATGGCCTTGTGTCACGATTTGTTGTGTAGATGTCGAATTGATGAATTGAAATTTTAGGGTTCTTGAGGAATTTCTGGGCTTGTGTTCATCGGCCGAATTGGATCTCTTTCAGGTAAAATTGGAACTTGTTGTAGTTGAATGAATGGTTGGGTGTGTTGAGTAGATGCTACTGTCCAAATTTGGTGGCCATCGGAGGTGGTGGCCGCCGGCGCGTGGGCCCCACGCGCCGCCACTGTTGGTGGCGCGTGGAGGTGTGTTGAGCAGTGATTTAATTCCAGTTTTTAGTCCATTAAATTGTATATATGTTGTAGAGCTTGTATATGAAGTTTGGTGAATTTTGGAGGAGTTTGGAATTGTTTGTGATTTTTCGAAGTTCGGTGTTTTGTGATGGAATTGTTGGAAATCCGGCCGTCGGATTTTCCTCGTTTTCGTTGTGGAATATGTTGATTGAGGAATTGGTGTTGTGGAAGAGATTTGGGTTGAATTTGAGAAGTAGTGAAGATAGGGATTTTCGGGTTTCGTTTAGGTTCGTAATTATTTATTCGAATTGTCGTTTATGGAAATGTACTTGTGTACAGGACGTTGTTGCGAGCTATGGCTAGATGAAGGAACTCGTTTGTGTGGTCGCCAATAGTACTGTGAGTGGACGTTTGTTTTTGAATATTGATGCATGCATTTATTTTTCGAATAATGTTTTATTAATTATCATATTATTTTAGTTTCGAATATGATTTCGGTTTTGGAATATTGCTTGGATTTTCCATCATGATTTTTGGAACGTGAGTTTTATTCGCTCGGATTTGAACTTGTGATTTAAGTGATTTTCGACGAATTATTTTCCGAGGTGGTTTCCGGAAATTTATAATACATTTCTTTTCGTCGATATTGAGAATTTTGAATATTTTTCGAAATGGGATTTCGATGGAATTTGGCATTTGGAATGTCTTGTTGATGATTTCAGATTTGGTTTATGATTTCGAGAATATTTTTGGCGTGCGGGGTCACGTCATTGGCATATGTATTTTCTTGTGAGATATGGGGAAGCCTTATAGATTTACTGGATTTTAATGGTTTTTACCCGCCATACCTGGGTCGTCATATTTATTGCTAGCTAGCCTATTAGTACTCCTCCATGCTTACTATGTGTTTGTGGGTGAGTAAGAGCAGAGCATGGGATGCTCCAGAGTGTGGGACACTCCGACCCGAGCCTGGGAGGCTCCCTTCTTGTATGGTGATAACTTCTTCCCCATACTTTTTCGTGACTTGACTAGCGGGGCTAGTCCGTTATTTTCGTAACCAGCGGGGCTGGTATGTTTTCACGAGAATTGTGGATTTCGATGTTATCGTAACCAGCGGGGCTGGTCTTATTTTCTTGAGAAACGAGATTTCGGTTTACGATACATGATTTTCGAATGTTTTGACTAGCGAGGCTAGTCGGTTTATCGTTTTGAAATCCTTGGATTTAAAGCTAAATGTGTTTTTCTTAAATGTTGCATGCATCGTGTTTTTAAAAGGAATAAGTGTGGGAAAGTATGAAATCCTTTTTCTTTTAAATTGTTTATTTTTGTCCACTCACTCTAACGTTTTTCGTGTACTTTTCCCTGGGCCCTTCGGTTTCAAATGCCCAGTTTGCAGGCGCTATTAGTTGAGGTCGGGCGTACATGGTTCGAGGCATAGTTGATGAATTGCTTCCGCACTTCTTTGTTTGGCTCTGACCTATTGTGGGTTACTGTTTTGGGTAGTCCACTTTAGTGGTGACTCGACCAGTTCCCGGTAGAGTTATCTCTAAGGTGGGCCCCGCAGGGCCACCTCGGATTTCAGGGCGAAATTCGGGGCGGGTCCTGTCAGCAAGAGTCCCACCAATAATGCGCCTCATGATCCACCCCATAGTTAGCTAAGCAGTCAGCCACTTGATTCCCTTCTCGATAAATATGTGAAAAACGTATCTACATAGAGGAGAGAATGGTACAACAATTGACCCAATCAACAGATAGACGCCAAGGGACTGAGCAATTATTAGTGGCAAGAAAGTGAATTGCTACCGCTGAATCACACTCAATCCAGAGAGAATTCCATCCTTTTCCTGATGCTATTATAACTGCATGAATAATGGCTTGAAGCTCTGCTTCTAGGGCAGTAGCAATACCCATGGAACCAGCAAAACAACCCATAAAATTGCCCAAGTGATCACGAAAAATACCTCCATAGCCTGCAAGCCCTGGCGTCCCACGAGCAGCACCATCAGTATTAACCTTTAATTGAAAAGCACAAGGAGCAAACCAATTTACTTCATGAATTTGATGTGTTCTTGAGGCTCTACCACTGATTCCAAGAGCACTAAAAATATAAAGCTCATCTACTGAGTTACGCATAATTCCAAAACCCCAAGAGTCAACCTCTCGAATTTGCAGCTTGATAGAGTGAATCAAATAATCAACCGTTAAGCGACGCTCATCAAAACGAATAGAATTTCTAGCATTCCAAAGAGAGTAGAAGCCAGCTCCCATCATTCCTTGGAAGAGTCTAATGTTGGAAGGCTTGAGATTGCTAACCTCTCACTTGATAAACCACAATTAGAGGGGGTTTTATTTAATGTTGATCATGAAGATGAAGACCTTGAGAATGTTGTCCAAGTTGAATGAAGTTGATAGTTATGAACCTTGGTTATGAACATTTTATTAGAAACTTTGGATTGATAATGTTTAATTGTGATAAACTAGTATTTTGTTTATGTTTCACATGTTTTTTTTTTCTAAGTGTGTATTATATATATATATATATATATAATTGACGTATCCTTCCCGTACTCGTATCCTATTACATTTAAGATTTACCGTATTCACATATCGCACCGTATCGTATCCGGTGCTACTTAGCCAACAAGATTATTGACGTTCGCCTCCAAAGAACCACTAGGTCCTTTCACCAATGCCATAACGACACTAGCCCAGTCATCATTGATGTCCTTTACACCAACGCCCATCAAGTCGACCAGAACTTTATCTGGCTGGGGGCCTTTAGAAACAAAAACAAAAAAAAAAACAAAAAACAAAAAAACAAAACAAAAAGACAAAAAAATAGTGCTACTAACTACTCAAACCAAAGACCTAGAGTGTAAAAACACTCGAGGCGGCTTATCCGCTGCACCAAGTTGAGCGTACGTGCCAACGAGTAATAGAGAAGCTATTATACTCATAGAATTTTTTTGGATTAAATACTCGTTACTCTTCATACTTTTGCATGAAAAACAGTTTAGTTCAAAATTTTAAAATTAAACAGTTTAGTCATTATTCTTTCTAATTCTCACACAACATGTCCTAAAATGACTATTATACCCCACTTTTCTCTCTTTCTCTCTCTCTCTCTCTCTCTCTCTCTCTCTCTCTCTCTCTCTCTCTCTCTCTCTCTCTCTCTCTCTCTCTCTCTCTCTCTCTCTCTCTATATATATATATATATATATATATATATATATATATATATATATATATACAGATCCTATCCAGAGCGGAGCTCCGCTTTGAAAATTAACGTGTGAAGTTCGAGTTTTCAGTCACTTTTCGGTCGCATATCCACATCTCGACCGTTCTGTTTTTAGATACTAGTGTATAGATCGTCTCTGCAAATTTTCAGCCAAAATGATGATCGTTAAGTCATTGATAAGTGCCTTAAAGCTAGTACGGTTTAGGTTGACAGATTCAGTCCGTTCATTGGTTTAAACGAGTTAGATGCCTTAATGATCATCAATTTGGCTGAAAATTTGCAGAGATGATCTATACAGTAGTACCTAAAAACTGAACGGTCGAGATGTGGATATGCTACCGAAAAGTGACCGAAAACTCGAACTTCACAAGTTAATTTCAAAGCGGAGCTCCGCTCTAGATTGGATCTGTATATATATATATATTTATGTGTGTGTGTGTGTGTGTGTGTGTAGAGAGAGAGAGAGAGAGAGAGAGGCAGAAAAAATAAAAAATAAAAAGAGAGAAAAATAAATATTTTAGCTATACCACCATGCATGAATCCTGAATACGCTTGTAACTAAAAACAATTATTATTTTCAATATTTTAGCTATACCAAGCAAATGGATTTCCCTCTACAAAGTACTATAGATCCCCTAGCTACCAACTAACCTTATAAGAACGAGGCCATCCAACTCAGGATTCTTTCTTTTCTTTAATTCTACATCACGATTTCTCCAAGGATTGAGAGCTTCCCTGACTGCCTGAGCCTCTGGTGAACCATCCCAAGAACCTTTTTTCAGACTCCAGAACTGTTACTTTATCATCTTCATGTATGAAAGAGGGAACTAATAATCAGTATCATATGAGAGACTGTAAAGCCGCTCTTTCACAAAATGTGTTGGAGAAAGTTCAACTAAATGATAACAAACAATATAGAGATGCATTTGATCGAAAATAACATGAGTATCATAAGGAAGACCCGAGTTGATAAGGAGGGGAGCGCAAGAAATCAAAGGGAACAAAATGGGAGCAAAACATGTTGAAGAAAATATTGCTTCATTTTCAGTTGATGTGAAATTCAACGTGGTACAATTAAACTAGAATTTAGACTATGTTGGACGTAAATTACGCTCATGGGGTGATAAATGTCAGGTGGCAAATTTAATGCGTTGGACCTACTCATGGGGTCACTCCTCCTACTCTCCTCCGCCGCACACAAACTCCACTCGCCCTCTGTTTTGGTCATTCTGGGCCTAAAAGCGACTAGGCACACTCGCGCGAATATGGAAGTGAAAGCGGCAACAAGACGAAAGCCTTTGATGACTAACAAAACAAAGCCCTCGTCTTCTTCTTCTTACGCGCGACCTGAGAGAAGACCAGTGTCTCCCTTGTCTTCTTCTAAGAAATTCTCATTTTCTTTTCTCCTCCGTATGATAATACTAACATATTCCTTCTCCATTATTATTATTATAAAATAATCAAATAGATAGATAAATAAAAACCTCATCAAGATCATTTTCATGTTCTTCAATTCCTGCACTCTCTTCTGCTGTTAAAAAAGTTTCAGTCTTTTTTTTGTTTTTTAATTTGTGGGGAGTTAGTTTTTGGTTTTCTTGGCAATGCAAGCAACTCAAGCAGTGAGTAATGGGGTTACAGAAGCTCCTCCTGCTCAGGTTTGTGGGTTTCTTTCTAAATTTGGATACTTTCTATCTGGTTTTGGACTTTGCTATTTGTGGGAGCTGGGTGGGGTGGATGCAACTTGTGCTTAATTTCTTACTTGATTTGGCTTCTGGGTTTCCTTTTATACCTCAAAACATCAACTGGGTACTCCAGTTTTTGCCTTTTCACTTTACCAATTACTGTCTTTTTGGGTTCTGCTTTATTGATTTGAGCTGGATTAATTTGGTGCTAGGATTTCAGATATGTGATAAGACCCAATCTTCATTTCAACTGCCTTGATTTATTAGTCTTAATTTCTAGATCTTGATTCATTCATACTCTTATGTACGCTGTAGATTATTGCTTCACTTTATTGCTGCTAGATGGATTGTTCTATATATTTATAGTCATTTGAGCTCAATTCTGCAATTGACACACCCTTCTATTATTGTACTCATATGGGTTGTCTGTGCATGTCACATTTCAGTTCACTTTGATAATTTGATGATCACAAATCTTAAGGCCAACTGCTAAGATACTTGTTTTTTATGCAGGCTGGTGCTCAAAATCTCAAGTCCATACAGGAAGAACCTACAGAACCAGGGCATAGTGGAAGACGCCCCGATATATCACTTCAAATACCCCCAAGACATGCGGCGTTTGGCAATAGCCGGAGCGGCAAGGGTTTACTCCAGTCTCAAGGTTCCTCTAAGGGTAGTCCACTTTCAGGAGGGTTATTCCGGGCTTTAAGCTTCAAGAAGAAAGGTATACTGCCGGATGGTGAGAAAAGTTCCCTCCTTAATTCAGACTCCAGTACAGCTCCGGGAAGTCCAGTAGTGGCCAATAATGCACCAGCATTTTCTTGGACAAAGTGTGCCTCTCTTCCTGTTACACCAGCATCGAATTTGTCACCATCCATTTCTACACCAGTTTCTGCAAGGATGTATAATGAACGGCACAAGCCACATGTAAGATGCAATCTAGAATTTTCCACTTCCCTAGGTTTGTAGATTTCACATGCTTATTTGCACTTGAAGCTATATTAAAATATGACAGTAATATTCGATCATTTGAAAGAATTCCACTCTTACAATCTCGGTAGAAGATATTTCAAGATTGAAGATTTTACATGGCATTTTTTTCTTTCAAGTTCTTCCGAGAATGTACCTAAGCATGTATGTTACACAAAATTAACCTAGTTTATGCTCTTTTTAAAATTTTTTATATCTGAACAAGATTCAAGGTTTGCAAGGTACCTCTGAATTGTGCTATATGATAATTCAGGTCAATACATCTGATTTATTGCGCTTCTTTTAGATTTCTTTTTGTCTTTGTATTTCAATAAAAATGGCTTGTGAATCCGGAAGTCATCAGATTAGGAAAAAGAAGTAATTGCCAAAAAAGAAGGAAAAAGAAAAAGTATCTGATCGAGACTGTTGTGGTTAATTTTGTGCAGAAAGAAACTGTTAAGGCTACAGTTTCAAGGTCCCTGTCTGTGCCTGGACGAAATATAGTTATTGTTAGATCCGTATCTTTTGCTGCTCGAAATGAGAACATCCAGACAGATCCTAGTGATGGTACGTAGTAAATTTATCATTGTAGTTCCTTATATATGCTGCATGTGTGACTTATCTATTCCCATCGGTAAACGTTCTATATTTTTAAGGTTGACTCATGAGGACAGAATTGTTGTAAAAGAGGATTTCACTGTCAATAACCCCCTAACTTTGTTTTTGGCATATCAGATCAAATAGCTCCGGTTCCAGTTGAGCCTGATGATGAAGAAATTCCTGAAGAAGAAGCAGTATGCAGGATTTGTCTTGATGAATGTGAAGAACAAAATACACTCAAAATGGAATGCAGTTGCAAAGGTGATCTCAGACTTGTACATGAACATTGTGCAATTAAGTGGTTTAGCACAAGAGGAAACAGGACATGCGAGGTATGTGGGCAGGAGGTTCAGAACTTACCTGTAACCTTGCTTCGGGTGCAGAGCTCTGTTCAAAGGGCCAGCAGACAGAACCAGAACCAACAGAGTTTGAATCCAGAAACGATAAGGTGACACAATGTGGGATTGAAATCCTTTCTGTTTATGAATATGATAGAGAGATACATTTAGAGATTCATGTTGTCATGACCTTACTAGGTTTTACATAATGAAGATTTGGAAGAAATAGAAACCTATTATGAAGTATCTGTCACTGTTCAGTCATAATTGAATGGTCATTAATCTCCAAATAGATATATCCACTTTAAGTGCTAGAAGATAAATCCAAATCAACTATCAGGAAAAAAAAAAAAAAAGGATCCAAATCCTGCTCTGATTGAAAATTTTAATGTTCAAGTTTAACTTTTATTATTGGAGATCTTTGTGAAAGTACTATCTTGAGTTACCTACCTGTCATAAATATCTTGCTCTGTGTTCTAACAGAAATAAATTTTCTATAACCTTAACATCAATGCCGAGGTTTGGGTTGTCTTTTTCTTGCATAGGCCTGTCCATGTAGATCTTTCTATGATTTTCACAAGTGAGAGAGAACCCTGGCATGAGAACAAAGAGTTCATGAATATGATTTCTAATCTTCTAGAAAAAAATAAAAAATTCAGCCACCATCAATGATTTGTCAGTGAGCAGATAATGTCTTTTGTAGGGTTTATTATCATGCAAGTCATCCTTTAATTGAATGGCTGAATTCAGTTTTGTCAAGCATATGATACTCGTGATTTTTTTAACCCTTTATAGCTAATTAAATTATATCTTGTGCAGTGCATGGCAGGACTTCGTGATACTGGTATTAATTAGCACAATATGCTATTTCTTCTTCCTTGAGCAACTACTGGTATGTCCATTCTTCTATGAAGATACTTTAAGAACAAACAATTTGTCTCCAACTAAACCAGAACTTGTTTGTGTCGCCAGATGAATTGGTTTATCAGTAGCAAATATAGCAATGCTAATCCCATTCTTTCTCATTATGCAGATTCGTGACTTGAAAACTCAAGCTATTGTAGTTGCAGCACCATTTGCATTTACATTGGGTCTCTTGGCATCCATATTTGCCATTGTCCTTGGTATAATTGAGCCTCAGAAATTATTAGTGCTCTACCCTGTAAGTTTATAACGGTCAAACTATCTTGTTTAATTTTCAGCAATCAAGGAGTATATATGGACATATGCGGCTCTCGAGTTTGGACTTGTAGCGCTCACCGTACACCTTTTCTATTCTACAGTGAGTGTTTCTCTTCCAATGAGTATAAATAATTTCCTTATAGCCTATCTTTAGTCAAATTGCCAAGTTATTCGGTACATCAAACTACTCCTTTGGGTATCTAGAAAATGCAGATATTAACTAATGCTTTTCAATTTCTTTTCCCCAGTTTCATGTGCCGGCTGTTTATTCAATATTGCTTGCATCAGTAGTGGGTTTTGGGATATCAATGAGCCTCAACTCCTTGTATATGCAATACTTCACTTGGAGAGTTCAAGTTTCTCAAAACAACACTAGCCCAGCATGACTGAATCCTGGTAGTAACAAGGCTAGCATTTAGCATGTGTTGGTCAGTTATCAATACAATAATGTACATTATCTTACTAGTAGATTTAATCGAGTGTACAACTGTTTGTATGATGAAAGATGTTGCACCGAATCAATGAAGCATGTATCCCTCGTTTATATGTTATCATTAGCAGCACTGGTGGTTTGCTTGATAGAACCAGTCATTGCTTTTGTGGAGCTCCATCGCATAACTGGATAATACATATCATGATAATTTCATCTATTTTTGTGATGAAATGAGAGCTCAAATTTAAGATGCCATGTTCTGATGATGCAAGAACTATGACTCCAAGGCATATAGTATAAAATTACGGAACTCTTATTGAAGGATAGAACACAACTAATAACTAATGTACACTCCGGTATATGTTCACATCCATCATGCGCTAGATACATAGCCCCAATATGGTACAAGGAAAAGAGAAATTACACATTTTCAGTTATACACAGCATAAATAATTTTTTACATGGAAATACAAAGACAACTCATGCAGACCCGACCTCATACCTAACAAAAATGATTGACTAAGGAGAAACTGGAAAGTCTGAGGAGATGACTATGAAAACAAATTCCTCGTCTTCTTCTTCTTCTTCTTCCACGCGACCTGAGAGACCAGTGTCTCCCTTCTTAGAAATTCTCTTCTTCTTCTTCTTTTTTTCTCCTTCAATAAATATAAATAGGGTAACATTATTCTTTCTCCATTATTATTATAATAATCAAATACATACCTCAAGATCATTTTCATGTTCTTCAAGTTCAACTACTTCAATCCCTGCACTCTCTTCTGCTGTTATTTTTTTTTTTTTTGTTATTTTTGTTTTTAAGTTTTGGTTTTCTTGGCAATGCAAGCAACTGAAGCAGTACAGAAGCTCCTCCTGCTCAGGTTGGTGGGTTTCTTTCTAAATTTGGATAATTTGTATGTGGTTTTGGACTTGCTATTTGTGGGAACTGGGTGGATGCAACTTGTGCTTTCTTCTTGATTTGGCTTCTGGGTTTCCTTTTATGCCTCAAAACACCAGGTACGTGGGCAGGAGGTTCAGAATTTACCGGTAACCTTGCTTCAGGTGCAGAGCTCTGTTCAAAGGTCCAGCAGACAGAACCAGAACCAACAGAGTTTGAATCCAGAAACGATAAGGTGACACAATGTGGGATTGAAACCCTCTCTGTCTATGAATATGATAGAGAGATACATTTAGAGATTCATGTTGTCGTGACCTTATTAGGGTTTACATAATAAAGATTTGGAAGAAATAGAAACCTATTCTGAAGTATCTGTCACCCTAGACCCTAAAGAGAGGATCCAAATCCTACTCTGATTGAAAATTTTAATGTTCAAGTCTAACTTTTATTATCGGAGATCTTTGTGAAAGTACTATCTTGAGTTCCTACCTGTCATAAATATCTTGCTATGTGTTCTAACCGTGTCAGTGAGTCATCAAGCTTGTGCAGCACTAACATTAGAATGATTATGTCTGCCACCTTGTAGTGACAACTAAGTCTACAAATAGGATATATGATTCATTGAGCTGTAGTGTTGTAGTGAACTGTATGCTTTACTTTTGTAATCCTATTTAAACTTCGGTGTAAGATAAATAGATATACAGATTTACTCGATATCTAACTTGGTATCAAAGCATCTTCTTCTTGGACGTCATACCTCGTCTCTCCAGACCGCCTTCGTCTTCCTCCGGCGCCAAAGATCAGCTGTCTGCGTCACTTCGCTGCTCTGCTCAGACCGCCGTCGTTCCTCGTCGTCGACCGGATTCTTCAGTTCATCGCTCTCCAAAGATCGACCAGATTTTGCGTCGTCATCAGTCCGGTTCTCTCCAAGCGGCGGCGTCATCCTTCATCTCATCCAAGAACGACCAGATCGTCTTCTTCTTGGGCTTCAACGTCATCAGACCTGCCACCTTCATCAATCAGACCGGCTTCGTCTCCAGACTAGACCGCCTTCGTCTTCCTTGTTCAGACCCAATCACCTTCATCTGCAACTTCTCCAACAGATCCGGCTTCAGCCCCGTCGCTCGCAACCTGTCGTCCGTCCGTCGTCTCAGCCCCGTCGCGCGCATCCCGTCGTCGACTCAGCCCGGACCCGTATCGTTGCGCGCTCAGACTCGCCGGTTCCCAGACCTGTCGGCCTTCACTCGCCTCCGTCCCCCCGTCGCCCAGAACTCCAGTTCAGGCTCTCTCTCCAGTCCAAACGGTGAGGAGAATCCGGACCAGAACTTCACTTTGTTCTCAGGTTACAGTTTTCAACCCGTGCAAAAAAAAAAAGAAATACTATTATTATTGCACGATCTGTTATTGTTATTTTTGTTATTCCGCTGCATACTCTATACTCTGTGATTGTGTGATATTCCTACTATATTATTGCAATTGGTGGTGATGAAAGTGAAGGTCAGAGTTCCAAAATCAATGAGGTCCAAAAAGTTGAGGTTTCTGTCCGAAGTTCAGACGGTAGTTCTTTTGGGGCTACGAAACTCAATGGGACCAATTTCCGAACATGGAAGAAGATTATGTCTGTCCACCTTCGTGGCATACACAAGATGTGGCATGTGACAGGAACAACCAAAGCACCTAGTGAGGAAGATGTGGATGCCTATACTAAATGGGAGGATGATGATGGATCTGTGATGGCAATCTTATTCAAAGCTATGACTGAAGATGTGCTACAGTTGGTAGAAGAATGTGAGACTGCTGAAGCAATATGGAAGACATTAGGGGATCTGTATACAAATGAGTATGATTTTATACAGGTTCATGAATTGATGTGCAAAGCTGCCAGTATGCAACAGAATGGGCAACCCGTAGCTGTGTATTTCACCAAGCTGAAGAATGTATGGGCTGAAATTGATCAGAAGCATCCTTGCAAGATCAAGAATCAGGAAGATCTTGTGTGGTACCAGAAGGAGAAGGAACTTGAAAGGGTTCATGTATTCTTGAGAGGGCTTGATGAGAAGCATAGCAATGCCAAGGGAGAATTACTCAGAATGACAAACCCACCTAGCCTAAACACAGCTTTCACATACATCCGTAAGGATGAGTCTCAGTAGGAAAGTGCCAAACATGCACAGGTTGAAGTGTCTAGCCTAGCCATCCAGGCCAAGTCACCTACACCCTTCCTTCAGCAGCAGAGTTCAGTTCCCCTGCATCAGCAAGGTCCTCCACCAGGCTTCACCAACCGTAGCACATCTTCAGTCATAGCTTTGAATAAGATTGCCATGACAGATCCATCATCATCCTCCCATTTAGTATAGGCATCCACATCTTCCTCACTAGGTGCTTTAGTTGTTCCTGTCACATGCCCCATCTTGTGTATGCCACGAAACATAATCATTCTAATCTTAGTGCTGCACAAGGTTGATGACTCACGACACTCCCCCTCAAGTTGGCGCATACACATCAACAATGCCCAACTTGATTAGTGAGTCATCAACCTTGTGCAGCACTAAGATTAAAATGATTATGTCTGCCACTTTCGTGGCATACACAAGATGGGGCATGTGACATGAACAACCAAAGCACCTAGTGAGGAAGATGTGGATGCCTATACTAAATGGGAGGATGATGATGGATCTGTGATGTTAGTGATAGATGAGTTGTAGTGAGCTGTATGCTTTACTTTTGTAATTCTATTTAAACTTCAGTGTAAGATGAATAGATATACAAATTTACTCGATATCTAACTTAAGCTTTCTATAACCTTAACATCAATGCAGATGTTTGGGTCGTCTTTTTCTTGCATAGTCCATGTAGGAGATCTTTCTATGATTTTCACAAGTGAGAGAGCACCCTGGCATGAGAACAAAGAGTTCAGACATACTAGACTACATGAATATGATTTCTAATCTTCTAGAAAAAAATAGCCACCATCAATAATTTATCAGTAAGCAGATAATGTCTTCTGTAGGGTTTATTACTTTATTATCATGCAAGTCATCCTCTAATTGAATGGCTGCATTCAGTTTTTTTGCAAGCATATGATACCCTTTATAGCTAATTAAATTATATCTTGTCAGTGCATGGCAGGACTTCGTGATACTGGTATTAATTAGCACAATATGGTGTACATCAAGACCTGATTATCAACCTACTCCATTTGGTACATCAAACTACTCCTTTGGGTATTGAGAAAATGGACATATTAACTAATGCTTTTCATATTCTTTCCCCCAGTTCCATCTGAGGGCTATTTATTCAATATTGCTTCCATCAGTAGTGGGTTTCGGGATATCAATGAGCCTCAACTCATTGTATATGCAATACTTCACTTGGAGAGTTCAAGTTGCTCAAAACAACTCTAGCCGAGTATGACTGAATCCTGGTAGTAACAAGGCTAGCATTTAGCATGTGTTGGTCAATTATCAATACAATAATGTACATTATCTTACTAGTAGATTTAATCGAGTGTACAACTGTTTGTATGATGAAAGATGTTGCACCGAATCAATGAAGCATGTATCCCTCGTTTATATGTTATCATTAGCAGCACTGGTGGTTTGCTTGATAGAACCAGTCATTGCTTTTGTGGAGCTCCATCGCATAACAGGAAAATACATATCATGATAATTTCATCTATTTTTGTGATGAAATGAGAGCTCAAATTTAAGATGCCATGTTCTGATGATGCAAGAACTATGACTCCAAGGCTCATGGTATAAATTAGGGCAAATTACTGGTCACTCCCTCAACTTTTGGGGAGTCGACAGTTCAGTCCCTCGTATCATAATTTTAACAAATAACTCCCTATACATTCAAATCTCACACAATTTGATCCAAAATGACCATTTTACCCTCACTTCTTTTTTTTCTTTTCTTTTTTTTCTATCCTCTCTCTCACTTCCTCTTCGACTCAGAACCCGAAAGGGGTTTTCTGGGTTTCATGGAGTTGCTCGGCAACACGAACTACGCTCCTGTGGTTGATTTCGGGACCCAAACGATGTCGTCTGACTCGTTGATGACGATGATGATGCCACCTCGGCGGCAGCAGCATCAAACACAAGACCCAGAAACAGTAAGCTTCATTTCCACGCCTTTCTTTTTGTCGACCAAATCTGTCGAGTCCCATACCTCTACCTCTTCGTCATCGTCACATCTCCGGTCTCAGTTCGTCAAATCGTTAAGTTTGGAGAGAGAATCGACGGCGAGAAGCAGCGACTGCTCCGACGGTTCTGTGGTGTTTTCCGGCGACCGATTAAGTTGCATGTGGTATGAAA
Source organism: Rosa rugosa (assembly GCF_958449725.1). NCBI lineage: Eukaryota > Viridiplantae > Streptophyta > Magnoliopsida > Rosales > Rosaceae > Rosa > Rosa rugosa. Next base: position 19,112,339 of record NC_084824.1, on the reverse strand, counting down.
CTCACTCCTCTCGTCATAATCTTCAAGTCTGTGTAATTAGTTTTCGAATTGGATTAAGTTTTGATGGTGTTTTGATGGTTTACGTTTCTGGGTAGCTACGGCTCCGCCGTGTTCTTCAACGTCCGACTACTCCGGCCTTTCTGGGCTCCGTCTCTTGGTCAACTGCACTTATAGGTCAACAATCGAGAAGTTTGTCGAGTTGTTGATGTGAAAATCATCAGTTCATCACCATCCCCGTCTCGGCAATGAGTTCTAGGAACTGAGTTTGGGGCAATTGAAGTTGATTTCAGATTTACAAAGGTATAATCCCGACCTTGAATCAAAGTTTTGTACTTGGTGATAATCGGATGTTAATCTTTGAAAGATGAGGAATTGGATTGGCTATGTGATACTGCGATGTTGTTTGCATGTGCAGAATGGGTGTTTATGTCTTGGTTTGAAATGTGCAGAATGAGAGAGAGAGAGAGAGAGAGAGAGAGAGAAAGAGAGGATAGGAAAAAAAAAAAAAAAAGAGGAAGTGAGAGAGAGGATAGAAAAAAAAGAAAAGAAAAAAAAGAAGTGGGGTAAAATGATCATTTTGGACCAAATTGTGTGAGATTTGAATGTATAGGGAGTTATTTGTTAAAATTATTATACGAGGGACTGAACTGTCGACTCTCCAAAAGTTGAGGGAGTGACCAGTAATTTGCCCTATAAATTACAAAGGTCAAGTCACACATCAATCCCATAACTTGGTCATCTCTTTCGGAACTCTTATTGACGGATAGAACAACTAATAACTAATGTACACTCCAGTATATGTTCGCATCCATCATACGCTAGCTACATAGCCCCAATATGGGAGTACAAGGAAAAGAGAAAATTACACATTTTCAGTTATATACAGCATAAATAATTTTTTACATGGAAATACAAAGAAAACTCATGCAGACCCAACCTCATACCTAACAAAAATGACTGACTAAGGAGAAACTGGAAAGTCTGAGGAGATGAATAAATAGTGGAAAACCTTATTTATTTTTGGACACAGGCTGGAACTTATTGCCATCTTTCCTCAACCATATGGTAGACCGGGTTTTCTTAACTTGATCAGTGAAAATGCGATGTCTGTCAAAAGAAAAACATTGCAAGTTTGTTAGACAATTTTTGCCATCAATAATCAATATCCTGACACTGATCAGCTTTAGGCAAAAGGGGAAAAAACTTGGGCTAAAAATGAACACTATGAATCGAAACCAATTTGGCACAAATACTTGTTTTTTCAGTTACATGCAACTAACCTTTCAAATTCCAGCTTCTGAGTAACAATCCCATTCAAAACCAGCTCTGAGCTGTAAACTGCAGCTCCTGCAAGAATAAAAAAGTGTCACAAAAATCTGTTTTCCTATTCTTACAATACTGGAGTTGACAAATGAGACTGCTCTTAACCTTTTTCAAGTAAAGGCACACAAATTTCATAATCTTCTTCGCAAGATAGAACCAACAGATCATCTGGAATCTGATCAGCCTTCAAAGCAGATCTGCCAATTCTCTCCACTGCCTAATGAACAGTTCAAACAAGATCAACTTAGTTTGCTGAAACTAGTGGGAAGAGAGATCAAGTAAGACAAGGATAAAATTACTTGTGTAAATATATATTACATTACATATATTTACACACACAAACACACAGATAGTAGTTTCTATTTTTTCAATAAACACGAATTTGTAAACACAGCAAAACAGACTCTTACAACATCCAAAATTAGATTGACCTGTCTTTGAAAATGAAATAAGACTGTACCTGGCCATTGACTGCTTTGACCAGACTCGAAATTATTTCTTTACCAGGCTTTGTATTTGGGGTGATAAAGACTTTCCGATCCTACAAAATCCATGTGTTAATTGAAAATACAGAACAAGTAACCAATCTATCCGGCGACACCAACACAAATATAACATCTACCTTTAAAAGTGGATGTTGGCAGGCACATGCCAACGAAGCTGGCATGCTAAAGCCAAATTGCTTCTCCTTTTTAGTATCCCTTAGTATGTAATTTTTCTCGTCAATGAAACAATTAGCTTGTCCACAGCTCTCTAGCCATAAATGTGTCACCACTGGTTTTCCAGAAGCTATAGCTTCTAACATATTCCTTGTTCGCACAAAGTGATCTGCTATGAAGTGTGTGGCATCTGTCATCGAGGATGCAACAGAAACTCCTAGTCGGCCCAAAACCTATGAGACAAACAACATAAAATCAAATTACTTCACACCAGCTTGTATAATTACTGAATAGCTAAATGAATTCAGAAAGTACCTTCTTCTGCTGCTTAATTATGTCCTCATCTAAGTGGTGACTATATAGCACTCGAACATCAGTCATGTCCCTCCTCCTCCTTAAATCCTTTGAGGTTGAAATTGGTTCAGGCTCAAGTGGACTCAAGTCACGGAGTTCTTTCAAAAGGCTCGGCCTTGATAGGCTCCTCTTGCATGACTGTTTGAAATATTCATTACCCATACAAACAGGAGATACATCATTGACAGCCACCTTATTGTGGTTAACCGGAGTAGTACATGCTGCATCAGATTGTTGACAGACAGCTTTCTGACGTGGGGATTTATCCCTCATTCTAACAGAAGAGGCACTTGCATCACTCAACCTGTCAGGGGCCCTAACAGTCTTCTCCACAGTTTTATGAGAAGAATTACAATGAAGGGGAGCACCACCAGAACCTCCTTTGTCTAAATTTTTCTGTGCAAAATTTCCTTCCAAATTCTTATTTCCAAGAGATCCACATGTGGAAGATCGCGTTTCCCTTTTAAACGTTTTATCAATAGTAGTGCCTCTAGCATCCTGTGGCCTTTTGTGCCTAGTGCCACATTTTCCAAATTTCTCTGGCTGAATAGATGGCTCAGATGGATCATCTAAGTCATCAGGCCCATAAACCTTGCCGGACAAATTTCGCTGAGATCTTCGTCTTCTAGGAAAGCTTAATCCATCCAATTTGACCCCATTACCATCAGCTCTGAAATTAACATCTGCATGCTCGTATTGGTTTTGCTTCGTCTTTCCAACCCTGCTAGCTTCATTGGGACCCTGTTTTGAAGATTTTGCACTCAACTCTTCATCCATATGAACACCAGCAGCATCCTCCGTCACATGGCTAGACTCCTCTCCACAATCAGTGGATGCATTATCAGCTATATTGAACTGATTCACCAGCATAGATTGCCTAGTTCGACGTGCAATGGGTGTAGAGGTACCACCATGTTGTAAATTCTGTTTCTTGGATCTTTCTGTTCTTTGGTCAATGGAAACAGAAGGTACTCTCTCCAAGATTCTCCTCTGACTGATACTATCGTGTTTTGCAGCATGTGACTTGGGCTTCTTTGATTTTGTTATCACCAATGCAGTTTCATGCGGCTTCCTGGCATTCTTAGAATTTTCCGGAGGTGCTGTCAAGGAATCTTTACTTGAGTAGGGATCAACCCTCCTTGTTTTCTTGGCTTGTTGGGATTCTCGAGAATCAACCCCTGCATCAGAAAGGCGTGCTCTTTTTCGAGAAGGGGGTTTCTTCACACTTATATTCTTCGTCTTTTCTCCCATTGAACCTTCAGGTGAGTTTCTGTGAATAGCATCATTGGCCTCACAATTGGAAATTCCTTCACCGTTGAATAAGGCTTCCATAGCTTCAGCAGCTATTTGAGTATCAAAACCTACATTTAGCATTTCAGGCACCTGGGTCTTATCATGAACATCCAACTGTCCTCTAGTGGAGCAGATATTAAACTGTTCGTCAAACTCACTGGTGAGGTTCCTTTTGTGTCTCATTTCGTCTTCTCTTTCCATCTTCTCATGGGCTTTTGAATCCCGCACCAACAATTTGGAATCAGAATGAACTACACCAATTTTCTTGTTCTTTCCCTGCAATTTCCGTTTGTTATCATTCAGCTCATCCGTTCTGTTCCTTTTCGCCTTCCGAGGTTGGGGAACAGATTTTGACCCATGACTTCCACCGCTAAAGAAGTCTGTTCTTTTTCGGCGAAACAATTCACCACCTCCTTCATCCTCACGATTATCATCCCACTCATAAATGCCTGCATCTGTAACTAAGCTTATATCATTGACTTTCTTCGCCAATGTTTGTGGCCCTTTTGCACTTGAGACTACTTTTGAATTTTTCTTAGAACTCTTTCTGCGATCACCTTCTTTATCAAACTCCTCAGCATTATCTTGGAGAAACTTATCCACAAAATTCAGAGCATTAGCCTGTGATAACTCTCCAGGTTCTTGAGAATCAGCATAGCTTAGTCCAGCCAAATCACAAGAAGGCAACTGAAGCAAGTCTTCTCCTTCTTCAAAACTATTACTGTCATGAGGAAATCCCTCATTTTCACCATCTGGATCGTCAGTAAAAAGTTTTCTCACTGTTGAACTACCAACCCTTGAACTCTTAATTGTATCATCATTTCTCCCCATATCATTTTCCTGATCGACTTCTGTTCCACCTATGGTTGCAAGTTGCTCCAAAGAATGATTACCGCATGGAACAGAACGAGACCCACTGTTGTTCCGAGCCGCTAGACCAGAGGCCCGCAAAGATGCTGCACGAACTGAAGTGAAATGCATACGCATATATCCTGAGCAAAAGAGGCAGACACAAAATTTTACATACCCACATTGACATAACAGTTCTAATCTTTTATATCCAAGCTTTTTCAAGGACTTATTTTATACATCACTAAAATCATTGAATCAACAAACTACAATACAACTTCTTTCAGTTCTGGGGACTCTTCAACCACAGGTGTTGAAGTAGAAACATGGAGCCCTAAGAGACAAAATCCCAACTTTACTTTCAAAGTTTATCCCATAGTATTTTAATGCACAAGTTAAAGGTGAAGAATGAACGCTTTATTTCAATTCTAAACTCTTACACATGAACAAACATGCCAAAACACAAAAGGATGATATCCCATTATGAATTATGAAAAGGAATTTCCATTCCATGTGCCCACAATGTATTTCAATTTCTCTTGCAGTAACAGATTATTCAAATAGTGGATAAAGAAAAACAGTGATGCATCAATAATCAAAGATTAATACTCTTAACTAGTATAAAGACGCCGCACCTGCATTACGTTGTTCATTGACCAAATGACTAGCTTGCTGCATCAGCCTCTTCTCGCTATCTTGGCAAATACCAGCGCAGTGAGCTTTCTCCTCGTCCGCTAACTGACCGTCACCTCTTGTTACTGACACCTCCTCCGAGGCATCGTCATCAACATCTAAAACTTGAGTTGCATCCGAGTCTTCCCCTTCACTGTCACTGACAACCCGATCATCCAAATCCAGTAACTGCGTCTCCATGTCCCCAATGCAGTCGAAATCATCCAACAGCTGGGTTTCACCGCCAAGATCCATCACTTGGGTTTCGCCGGCAAGACACACCACTTGGGTATCAAATGCATCTTCAACCGGAACGGTATCATCAAACGGCTCAGTGTCTTGCATACACTCATCAGCATCCCCTCCTTTGGCCTTTTCATCTAATTATCATTAATAATAAAGAATAAAAGTCTTATTGCCAAGACAAACTAGAGAAGAGGGTCAATTATAAAGAAAACTTTGAATCATACAAGAGCAGATCCACATGAAAAACCACTAAGAATTTTCCGAAATCAATTACGTCCATCGATTTCAGTGGTACTTAGATTATGGGGAGGATTAATTCGACCAAAAGATAGCTTCTTGTTGGTGTATTAGACAGTAATTACAAAAAAGGAACCAAGGTTGAAGAAAATTACCAGAAAGGGGAGGAGTTAAAATCTGAGTATCAAGGGGCTGGGTGTGGCCAGGATCGGTCTTCATCGGCCCAATTTCATAATCGGCGTCCCAAAGAGAACCCATTGCAACTCATCGGCAGAACAAAATCGCTTGAAACCCTAAATCAAAGCAGTGAAAATTTCAAAGGGGAAAACGAAGAAGAAGAAGGAGATGGGGATCAAATATAAGCAGAAGAGAGCAAAAATATTCCTAGAGAGAGACAAAGTAAGGCCTTTTCATCAAAGAGAGAGAGAGAGAGAGTAGGGTTTTTGGTAAGTGGAGGGAAAATTTGGAGGGAAAAGTTTTGGGGAATAATAGCAGTTAGTTTTGGGCAAAAAAAGCTTTCTAGGTTTCTTCTTGTTCACACTGTCTGTGTGTGACTGCCTCTGCTATCTGAAACGCTGCGTTTTACTGTATAAGTAGTTAAAGCTGAAACGCTGCGTTTTTACTCTGTGATTTAAAATTTGAAAAAATAAAATAAAAAAAATCGGGGCATTCCGAGAATCGAACTCGGGACCTCTCGCACCCAAAGCGAGAATCATACCACTAGACCAAATGCCCTCGATGAGTATTATGCCTTGATAAAAAGTAAAGGAGAAGAAAAATGGTTAATTACATCACCGTGCCATTACGTACAAAAGCTTCGAGTGTTGAGTCTGGCTCTCTCTAGTCGATCTGCTAAAGCAAATTGTAAAGGTTTTATCAATGACCATCTTTTCAATCCTTAACACCCTACGACAATCAACAATATAGTAGTTGTAGCTCAAGTGAGGTTGTGTTAATTAGTGATATACAAGATTGAAGTCTATTAGGCAGAATTAAACATGTTAAAGTTGTCGATTACCTGGAAATTAAAACCCAAGTCCTTGTATGTGCAGCCAAGAGTCCGATGCGTCTTACTATTTCTATTTCATAACTTCACCATACATTAACAAATACCTTGCCACTATAATCTCATTAACTGGCACAAGGTTGAGAAACGCCTTTTACAGCACTGAGTTGGGTGAAATGCAGGTCCAAATTTTCTTAATTCCAAAGTTGTTTGCCTCAAAAATCGTCTCGGCCGAAATGAGGTCCGAGGGACTTGCGGCCTAGTTGTCATTCTGGATTGTGCGGGCGTGCCAACTCGCGGCCTATTGGCCGAGCGAGGTTTTGATATGATTTGTGCGTGATCTGACTTCTTTCAAGTGACTGTGGACCGAGGAAAGAACCATCTCGGCCGCTGGATTCTCTTGCCTTTATTGCAAGGACTTTCGGCGTCTTCACCGATTTTGCTTCTCTTTTTGATTTTTTGATATAGGTTGCAGAAAGTAAAGTGCGGAAAGTAAAAGAGCAAGAATCTAAATGCGAATTAATTAAATTGCATGAAATTTAAGGAGACTGAAGAATAAATTGCAGGAAAGATAAAGTGTGGAAGGTAAAGAAAGCAATAAAAATTTAACTAGGCTAGAACAAAGCGATAAAGGGATGAAATCACCTGTCCCCAATAATAAACCTATCCCAATTCTGTCACTGCTTCTATATTGTGACACATGTTTACCAACTTAATTGAGATTAACATTGTTAAGTTTGTTTTAGAGAAACGGGAATTGAGAGAAAATCGTTGTGTGTTCTCATTGATAATAGGGGCCTATTTATATAGAGGATTACAATGCATAGAATCTGAATCATACAAGGAAAGGTAATCATACATTGAATAGGAATCTCTAGATTCTTCTAATTAAACCCTATTACCACTAGGTTAAGTGACCTAAAGTTTGGGCCAGACACATATTCTGGATTTACTTGAACACTCCCCCTTGTGTCGCGCCAAACGTGGTGCTCCTCTCGTTGCCTCATTAAAAACCTTGCCGAGTAACAAAAACCATGTGGGACAAAAATAACCTCGGTCGAATAGGAAAAAGAACACAACACACCCTCACGTTTCGAGACCATACATGTAGACATCTCCCCCTGATGACTATGGTCATGGGAGTTCGGATAACTTCCGCAAACGATGCTACCAACATGTTTCTCGAAAGTGAAATTTAGGCAATGACTTAGTGAGCAAGTCTGCCGCACTGTCCTCAAATAGAATCTAGTTCACTTTAATCTTGAGGAAAGTTTGTTGTTGCTGATTATCCTTGGTGTTGTCGCTTTTGATGTAGTCTTGCTTCATTTGTTCAAAACAAGCAGCATTATCCTAAATGCTCGTAGGATTATTTGTGGTAGACTTCATACCACAATTGTTCAAACATGTGTAATTATGGATCCAATCCATATACATTCACGAACCACTTCGTGAAGAACAATAATCTCTGCATTGTTCGAAGATATAGCGACTAGGGTCTGTTCTGTAGACCTCCAAGATATCATGGACTTTACCCATGGTGAACACTTAACCAGTTTGGGAATGACTTTTGTGTGGGTCAGAGAGATACCCAACATCAGCAAAACCTTCCAAAACGCTTATCGTTTTGGGATGAGGATAGTGGACGCAGGCCAGTGTTGGCGGCGTTCCTGGTGTGTGATGGGTCCGAATCCATCGTCTCTCTGTAGGGATAGAACAAGCCCATATCGATTGTACATCTCAAGTACTGAAAGATATCTTTTACACCAATCCAATGGCGTCGCGTTGGCGCACAACTATACCTAGCTAACAAGTTCACAACATATGAGATGTCAGGTCTTGTGCATTGGGGTAAGTACAATAATGCGCCTATTGTACTTAAGTAAGGCACTTCTGCCTCTAGCACATCTTCGTCATCATCCTTCGAACGAAGAGGATCCTTTTCAGGATCAAGACTACGGACAATCATGGGGGTGCTTGAAGGCTTGACCTTGTCAAAATGCCTAAGCATCTATCAACACGATGCTCAAGTTCCAAACTGAGACATAATCGTGCGCTCCCAAAATTGTTCATCTCAAAATCGGATTTCAAGTGTTCAGCGGTTTCCCTTAACTCTTTAAGGGCTTCCAATGAAAATCATGTCCATCATGAACCGCGATAGAATCCGAAACTTGTTATGGAAACACGCGGGCATATCCCTTCCCAATCAAGTAGTCACTTTTAGTGAGCGTTTCAATCTCTTTGTAAACGCGCTCCGTGGTCTAGAGTCACTTGACATGGGTAAATGAAGTTCACCATGAATCTTCATGTATATTCTGTATCTAGATCCCCATAGAGATACGTAGTGACCACATTTGTAAGCTGCATGTTCAGTTATTCAGAAACTACCAAACTGACAGGGTAGTGGAATGCAATGACATCCATTACGAGAGAATATGTCTCATCGTAGTCGATTCCAGGGCGTTTTCTGAGAAGCCTTGCCCCATAAGGCGAGATTGCCATCTCTTTTTCTCATCACGCTTTCTAACGAAGACCCATTAGTCAATAGGTTTTACGTTAGGAGGTGTTGGCATCACTGGCTCAAAAACCTTCCTCTTCGTTAGAGAATCCAACTTAACTTGGATCGCATCTTTCCATTTAGGCCAAATTTCTCTACGTTGGCATTCATTCATCAACGGAGCGTGGTTCGATATCATCGGACTCAACAAACTCGTGTGTAACGAAATACGCAACCACATCATCAATTATGATGGAGTTTCTATCCCAGTCTCATGTACACTAGTGCAATTTTCATAGAGCTCTATATTCTCAGGAATAGATTATGACGTCGAGGCGTCCCCCAATGATAACCATATCCCGGAAGATACTCATGAGACGGATTTTGAGTCTTGATGATCAAAGGATTGGAATGTGCCAAAGTATCATTAGAACCCACGGGCCTCCCACGCATCCTAGCTGGGGCCATGGCCTGTAACGCCAGAGTGCCACTTTCTTTGGCGTTGGCGCCATGCCTACCTCCGTGTAGGGCGGTGCTACGTCCTTCCTTGCAGGCATATTTGCAGCAGATGTGTGATCTCGTCACTTTAACAGGGATCGAGATGAGACATAGTGGGGACAGACCACGACAATTCCTGTCGTTCCTGCTGAACATTCGTGTTCTTATCTCCCCCTAACGACGGGAGGACTGTCTCATCAAAGTGACAACCCGCAAATCTAGCGGTAATGAGATCGCCTTGCAAGGGCATTAAGTGGTGGACGATTGTCAGAGTCTCAAATCCAACGTAGTTGCCCATTCGTCTGTAAGGACTTGTCATAGTGTGTTGTGGCGGAGCAATTGGTACATAAATGACATACTCAAATATGCGTAAGTACGACACTTGTACCCAGTCACTAGTTGTAACGCAGAGGTAGATTGAGTGGCGTAGGGTCGTAGACGAATTAGCATAGCTGCATGCGATATTGCATCACCCCAAGCGGATATAAGGAGGTTGGTGTGCATTTCCAAATTCTGACGACCATCGTAGTCGTTTCCTCAAGACCATTTGGGTGTGTACATGGGAATATGAAGTCCAACATCAGTCCCATTGCAATAACCATCGAAAGTCTTCGATGTAAACTCTCTAGCATAGTCAAATCCAATTGACTGAATAGGATGATTCGGGGAGTGAGCTCGTTGTCATATGATATGTGCTAGGAGTGTAGCATAAGCAGCATTACAAGTGGACAATGGCACAACACGTGACCAGCGTGTTTGCGTGTCAACCAACATCATGAGATATTTAAACGTCCGCAAGTTGGTTGAATCAGTCCATAGAATCCCCATGGGTTCTATGTAAGAACAAAATGAGTATTTTCATATCCTTTGCATAGGACGGTCTCAGTCCTAATTTCCCTAAGGAACGGCTTTGTAAAATGAGCGAGAGGCTTTAGAAGCAACCAATGAGGATTTTGGTTGGGCCTGAGCGTCTGAAACGCTATTTGAAGCAAAGTTGGTGATTGCAACATCACCTGGGGCGTCATCACCATGATGTACGCTATCCATGAAGTCATGGATAAGGACTATGTCAGCCCTAGGCTGGTGGTGGACGGCGGCGGCGGTCACACTTAGTCCAAGAATCAACTTTTGATTCATGCTTCGTTTTGCTCGAGAAAATAGATGTCCGTGTTAAGTCTTTAGTAGACGGATCATCATGACTAGGATGACCTATCCTGTCGTGACAAAGCCATTATGTGTCTAAATCCAAGAGATCTTCTCTCATAACTTTCATTGGATTTAATAGCTCGAATAGTGACATAGAGTCCACTAGAGAGACACATAAACTTCTCAAAGATGCGTCTTTGTTCGCAATCATTAGAGGTATTGCAAAGGAACTCATTTCAGTTCTCTACATGGGTTTTTGCATGGAATCTGTTGGCTATTCATAGGTGCGATTTGCCCTATGAGCGTAGAGAGCTTTTGTGACAGTAATCAAGGTGCCATTTGGCAAGGGGAACTTGAGCTATTCCATGTCCTTGAATTAATACTGATGGCCCAGCCATCGTAGTCACAAAGTAATATGCTCAGAATCAAAATTGAGTCATAATGAAAAGAACTCGAAATTTTATTCATAAGCCAACGGAGTACATCATTGTCTCTTAACCATTAGGAGAATCTAATCCAAATGCTAGCTAATGCAAAACAAAGGTAGTCGTTTGACTTCTTTCGGTAACTCCAAAATAAGTATGACCAGGTGAGTAGAGAGATGTCAGTGGAGCAAACCTCGCTTAAGTACCACTTATCTCAAAACCTTCCTAGACATCATACTTATTTTGGATGAGCCTATGTGAAGAAAAACTAAACCAATGGCATTTACTACAAAGTATATGGCAATTGCCTATTACATATCTTGGAAAAATAAATACTTAAACAGAATTGGCGATCTATTGATCCCAACCAGATTTGTAGTCTTCAACCCTTCACTCTAGATCATCTTCTTGATCTTCTTGTTCCATATAGTGAGCTTCTCTTGCTTCACAATATGCTTTGTAGGCGGTGACAATTTCTTCACGAGCTCTACAAATGTGTGTCCAATGACCAGATACTCCACATCGAGAACATACATCTCTTTTAGACTCCATTGATTGAGGCGCTTTGAAAGCGCAATTTAGATGGCTCTTAGTGTTGATGGCGCCACCAACATGGACAGAGGCGTTGCCTCCCTCTCTCTTTCCATGTTGACCTCTTCGGTTCCGTGTTCGCCTATTTTTGCGGTTACCTTCCCAAGTAGAGCGATTATATGGACTAGAGCGTCCAGAAGTATCCCTAAGATTAGGGTTTCGCTCTTAGCGCCCTCTCTTAGGGGCGCGACTATAATTGGATTCCGGAATATGCTATGTTTCCACGGATCTCGAATTATAGTTCTTCACAAGGATGTTGTCATGCTTTTCAGCGACATTCATAGCTCTAATAAACTCATGAAACCTTGTGATCCGTCCTGCAGTAACATCGATGCGATAGTTCATAGCAACCATCAATGTAGAGACAGGGAAGGTAGAGAGAGTCTTCACAATCAACATCGCATCTGGGATCTCTTTTTCCACAGAATTTCATTAAGGATTTAATGCGAAGTGCTTCCGAGTTGTAGTCAAGAACTGACTTGAAATTACAGAAGCGAAGCCTATGCCATCTCACTTCTAGGTCAGGAAGCAGGGAGTCACGGATGTTGCCAAATCTTTCTTTGAGTGAGACCCACAGCCTTCTGGGGTCTTCTTCATTCATACACTCGAACTGGAGCGAATCATCCATATGACGAGTCATTAGGATGATGGCTTTCACCTTATTTGCCTCTAAGGCTGCTCTATTTGCTTCCAAAGCTTGAGCTTGCTCAACAGTTAGCACGTCCTGGCTAGGCTCGAGAATCGCACCCAAGATTCCATCGGCCTTGAGATGCTGGCGGACATCACAAACCCACATGTGATATCCAGAGCTAGTTGTTCCCAATGGAGCAAAGACCAATTTGTTCAGGTTATTCATCCTGAAAGAGAACAAGAAAAAGGGTTAGTTTCGGAGCTGAAAAAGCTACCACGAAAACATATAAAATTTCTAAGCGTAGTCGCTTCCAAGAAATTAAGGATTTCTGAGTGTAGTCGCTTCTAAGAAAATCCGATTCCAAGAGGGTTTTTGGATTAGATCGAAACAACGATGTATGTGGTCGATCGTTTTCTTCTCAACAAACTCTAAGTTTGGAGGACTCTACAAGCTCCAAGCTTGGAGTGAGCACGAACCCCCATAGTTCGGCTTTTGGTCTCCCATATGAAGAAGAAAGGGGGGTAGAAGAAGGGAGGTTGCAAGTCCCCGAGAAAAAGAAGAAAAACTCAAAAACGGGAACTTTTAGTAAAACATACCTCTTAAGATTGCAGAGCGTATTTGATCCTTGTTGTAGGATTGCAGATGAGCTTTAGTCCTAGGCGAACAGACTTGTAGGATTGCAGACAAACTTTAGTCCTAGTGCAGGCGAACTGATTTGTAGGATTGTAGTGTGGTTCTCGATCCTTATTATAGGATTGTATACTGCTATCAATCCTAGTTGCTGAAACTGGCAGATGAGAGGCGCGCGGGGCTGCTGCTAGCAGGATGCGCGTTGGGCAGGAGTTGTGGGCGTACGTGGCAGGTGCGGTGTGCTGCTTGCGGCGTATGCTACGCGATGGCTTGCGACGTTGGGTTGCAGAGATATGCTATCGATCCTAAGCTAGGATTGCAACAGGTTTGCAATCCTGGTCTGGGCAGATGGTGAAGTAGGTGCTCGGTGGATGCAGTGCTTCAAGGGCAAACGATTGAACTTGTGCGCAGGCTAGTAGCGGCAAAGGCTTGCAGCAGGAATAGGCGCATGGGCTCGCAAGAGAGGTGCACGGCGAATGGCAGCGAACTGGAAAAAGGATTTTTGGGTTTTTGGCTTTTTGAAACTAGGGTTAGGGCTCGTGCTGATAACGTGTTTTAGAGAAACGGGAATTTAGAGAAAATCGTTGTGTGTTCTCATTGATAATAGGGGCCTCTTTATATAGAGGATTACAATGCATAGAATCTGAATCATACAAGGAAAGGTAATCATACATTGAATAGGAATCTCTAGATTCTTCTAATTAAACCCTATTACCACTGGGTTAAGTAACCTAGAGTTTTGACCAGACACATATTCTGTATTTACTTGAACAAAGTTTAATATTTATCAATTTTATATTTTAATAAAATATAAACGTATGAACAGATAATCTATTCAACTATACCTCTTCCTCTTTCTTTTCTATCGTTCTTCTTCTTCTTCTTCTTCTTCTCCTCTCTCTCTCTCTCTCTCTCGACAACTCTGCAACAAACCCAGCATCCTACATGGTCCTCTTTCTTGTCTATCGATATTCTTCTTCTCTTCTATTATCTCAAAACCTCTACACCCTTCTACAATTCTACAGTTCTACTCTATCAACACTTCATTAAAAACTTTCATTGGAAGTGAAAATTTTAGGGAATTTAAGTTGTGGGTTAGTTTGGTTTTGTTCAAATCATTTACAGAAGCAAAGCATTGAGCTTTGATCATTTATCTGGGTGCATTAGGTGTTTGATTTCTGAGATTTGATAGTTATCTAGGTCCAAGCTCAATGCTTTGCTTCTGTAAATGCTTCTGTGACTAACACTGGTTTGAGTTTCAGATCTAGCCATCAAGTCCCTGAAAATCTTTGGACGGGAGGAGATAACCTCTAATTAATTTAAGGGAAAATTCTCATACACCCCATTTCTAGCAATATATTTTCCATATACCCCACCAACTTATTTTTATTTCCACTAACACAAAACTTTCCACTATTTCTACCTACTTTTCAAAATCATCTACTATTCATCCCACTAATACCCTTTTCCTTCATCTTTTTCTCTTACTCTTTAAATAATTACTTATGATAAAGCGTGGTGGGCCCATCTTGAATTTATTTGTCTAAATAATAAATTGCAGCTAAATTTCATCCTCTATATTTGAAGGTAAACAGTCAGACTTTACTATTCATAATTTCGATCGTTGACAGACTAGAGTTAAATGTTATTTGCAAAAATACTAGTAGAGAACTGAACAAGGAAAGAGAAAATTGAAAGACTATACAGAAAGTCTTAAAAGGGAAACTCCTGATTACTGGGATATCATCTTTAGACTTCAAACAAGAATTTATAAAATAGAGCAAGATATAGAAAATCTCTTGTATATGCTGAAAGAGGAACAAAAACCTCTTGATTACATGAGCATTGGTTAGATCCGCAAATCACTGGTATCAGAGCTTGCAAAGAGCTCAGCAGGGGAATCCCCAATGGGGACAATGTCAGATTTAATATTAGAGAAGTTGAATTCTCTACTAAAATCTTCTGATGAGAAACATCAGAACCTGCAGAAATAAATATCTAGATGTCAAAATCATCTAGAAAAACTACCTGCTATAATCCACCAATTAGAAAAATTGGAAAACAAACTGGATTATATCAAAGAACTTCCAAAAAAGGAAGAAGAAAAGCTAACTAGTGTTAGCAGAAAAATCAATGAACAGCAAAAAACGCTGGATTCTATGAAAAATATACTGAAGGACAAGAAAGTGCCTACAGTAAAAACAAAGAAGACTAATGGGTTCAAACCATTAGAAAGACCAGAAAAGAATCCTGTTCCAAATATGATTTTTCTGGAACCATCTACTAGTTATACTAGTATTCGGTATGAAAATCCGAATGAAACTCGAGATGTCAACATGATGAGCATCTTCGGGAAAAAGAAAGGAGTACAACTCCTAAATGCTGAAGAGTTCGAATATAATGAAATCGAACATGAGGTAAAAAACGCATCAATTCCAAAACTAGATTTTAAACAAATCTATAAAAGGGGAACCTTTGACTTGATGGATAGCCATCATTTCAAATTATTAGAATTTACAACTCCCTCCACAACAGGAGAAACAGATTTACTTCTAATCACTCCTGCAGAAGTTGCCAGAGCAAGAACAAAAAAATTTCAGTTTATGCATATTGGAGCAGTCCAAGTTGGCATAAAGCTTCTTGCCCGAGAAGGTATAAACTGTTCGGTCCTATGTGTCTTACAAGACAATATATAGGCTGACAGACTTCCAAGCTAGTCTGTTGGGAACACTTGAAGCGTCTCTATGAAATCAAGTGGCTTATCTCAACTGCTTCCCAAATTTCTCAACCAGCTTGAAAGATGCAGCTCACTATCTAAGACTGAGAGTCAAGACATATGGCATATCTATGAAAAATGATATGCAAGAACTCGCAATAGTATACAGAATATACTATAAACTGATGAGTACCACAGTAGAACCAAAGACAAGGATATCAAATATCCCAGGTCTTACTACTGGATTCCTCACCAGTCAGAAAAACCATTCACAACAGATTCACAAAGTTGCTTGGAATGAAGTAACTTTTCCTATTGAATGGAAATTATCTGGTCCGAAAAACCAGCAGAAAATACCAAAGCGGCAATTTATGAAAGTAGAAAGACTGGAGATATCAGTCTCAAATTCGACGATCACAAGAAAAGTGATGTCGGTCCTGAGAATATCAGGGTAAATAAAAATCTTCTCAGAAGAAGCTACAGCACTAGAGAAGCTAGTAGCAGCAGTACCAAATTCTCTGCTGAAGAACCAACAGACACTATCACTGAAGAAGAATTAGAAGCTGATCTGAACAGACCAGTAAATATGCTTAGAGCACAAAAGCTCTATGATCTCTATGATGAAGCAGAATCTTGCGAAAATCCTGAACGATTAGAAAAACTAATCGAAGAAATGAAAAAAATTCAAACCAGGAAAGGAAAGAAAACTTCTTCCCTACCAGGATATTGAAATGAAAGAAGGAGAAAGCTCCAACACTTCCATCACCAGAGAAAAGGGAAAAGTAAAACTCCCTTTACAGAAAGCCCCTACGAGGAAAAATGGAGAAAGAAATTCGCAAAGATTTGTCCCAAAGGACAATATACCAAGAGTACCCATTTCCACTCATGGTATCTGGTTAAATCTAGACAAAGCTCTAGACAAGAGAAAACTCTTGACCAATGGGTTGATAGCCTGATGATAGCTTCTGCTCTAACCCTTGGAAAATTTGAAACACCAGATCTTCAGGTGTACTATGAAACTACTCTCACTAGAGTAGAAAAAAAGTATTATTTCTCTTTCAAAGAGACTGCCAGAGGAAAAGACTGGCTCGAAGAAATCAAAACTTCGAAATCTCTCAAACCTAAGTGAGAAGGCTAAAGAAACGGCCAAATCAAATATCTATGCTCTCAAAATCTGTGACATGAGATATTTTGAAGAATACTTGAATAAATTTCAAGAATATTACTGTACGACTGGTGAACTAGAGAATACTGATTTAGTCAACTTATTGCACAGAAAACTCCCTGAACCGTGGAGAACAGCTGTGAGAGAGAAAGTATAGCTGAAAAACCAATTGAAAGATTTTCAGTTGGAGGAATTGCCGACAGAATCCGGAAATTACTAAAAGAACAATGCAAAGCCAATCTTAGAGCAAAGATGGCTAAGAAACAGCTCAAAGGAGTTGAGAATTTCTGTTACGGAATATTGGATATGCCAACCAACTGGGGATGTCATGAACCCAAGTTCCACAGAAAAAGAAAAGAAAAATATTAACCCAAAAGATTTAAAAAGGGTAATAACAAAAGAGATTGGAAATTCAAAAAGAGTCCCAATTTCAAAAAACAACAGGATGAAGATCCAAAAAAGAAATTCTTCAAAAGAAAGAAGAATAATCATCAGCATAAACAAGAACAACCAAGCAAAAAAGCTTGCAGATGTTGGTTATGTAAACCTGAAGGGCACTATGCCAATGAATGCCCAGAAAAGGGTAAAAGATCTACTAAAGCTCTGTTTGAAGAGTACGAGCCTATAGTAGAAACAGCTAATATGAAGGGCTACGAAATAGCCTACTCTGATGATGAAGAAGACGACAGGTCAGTTTACTCTGCCTGGTCTGACAATGAAGAAGAAGTCTCATCTGACTCTGAAACTGATTATGAAGTAGAATACTTGGAATCTAGGCAGATGAATGTTCTTAAAGTCAAAAATTGGGAAGAAAGTAAGACAGAAGCATTATTGTCTTCTTATCAGGTGAACCCTAGTACATTTGTTTGTGACTACTGTCTATGTCACGAAAAGGATGGTCTCCCCATGTTTTGTGAAGAGTCAAAAAAGACTTATCACAAAGAATGCTTCATAGCTGAAGCAAGAAGAAAAACCAAACATGGCCTTATCAGCCAGTTGGTTGAACAAGAATATGAAGAATATTTCTCTGAGCAAAAAGAGAAAGAAGTAGAAACTCTGTTCCAAGAAATCATGGAACCATCTTCCTCAAAAATAAAGGAAGAAGAGATCGATGAAGAAAAAATCGAACATTGAACTGGTTGAACCACCAGAAATTGTTCCAGAAGAATGCAAACCATTCATACCACAGGAACAAGCTCAAAAAAATGAGCTTCAACAATCGAAAGTCGTCTCTACTAGTAGATATAGCAACTACATAAAGATTGGACTAAAACTCCCTGATCACAAGAAATATCATCTACATGCATTTGTAGATAAGGGATCAGGATTCACTGTTGCAAAAAGATTTGCACTTCCAGAAGAACTCTGGAAAGAAGATAAGAAAAGAACAGCTACTGGTGTCACGTTTGATGGGAGCCATCTTACAATGAGTAAAGTAGCAAAAAATGTTCATATCACCATTGGTGGAGGAACATTTATCATCCACAATGTTTGGCAATCTGAAGGCCAAGGATCCGATTTCTTGTTGGGAAATGACTTTATTCTCCAACAGAGATTCATCCAGGATGAAGAAGCGATATGCTTCAGAAAAGGAGAACGGGTGTTCTGGGCAGACCGACTTACACAAGCAAAAAGTATAGTAGGTCCAAATTTTACTACTCAGTATCAGAGATCGCAACAGAATAGTGGTGATCTTACCCCCTACAAACCCAAATTCGAACCCATACTCCAAATCAAACAACAAGAAGAGTTACTTGTTGAAGAATCTTCTGAAGAAGAAGAAGAAACTAGTGAAGATGAAGAAACTAGTTTCATCCATGAGCATAACCTCAAGCACTTCCAGAATAAGCTTGAGTCTCAGAAAATCTCAACTCTAGATAAAATCAAGAATCTACTCGAACAAAATATCGATGTAGACCCTCAGAAATTTTGGGAAAAAGACCCAGTGGTCTGTGAATTAAGATTACATGACATGAATGCTATCTGTCATGTCAAAGCCATTCCTCAGTACAAAGAGGAAGGTAAAAAATAATTCAGAAAAGATATTGAAGATCTCCTGAACAAGAGATTAATTCAACCTTCCACTAACCCTCATCATGCTCCAGCTTTCTACGTGAGAAATCATGCAGAAAACCTAAGAGGAAAAGCTAGAATGGTGATTGACTACCGAGATGTCAATAAGAAGACCGTCAAAGATGGTTATCAAATTGCTCAAGTAAGAGTACTGATCAACCAGCTCAGATGAGCTAAAGTCTTTTCAAAATTCGATGCAAAGTCGGGTTTTTGGCAAGTCAAGATGCATCCTGAGAGTATTCCTCTCACTACATTTGGAACACCACAAGGCCATTACGAATGGTTAGTAATGCCTTTTGGTTTAAAACAAGCTCCCTCAATCTTCCAAAGAAAGATGGACAACATCTTCAAACATGTTGCGGAGTTCTGCGTCGTCTACATTGATGACATCCTTGTCTTCTCCAAAAACATAGAAGAACATATGAAACACCTCCACGAGGTTGTCAAGCTGTTAGTTCAGCATGGAATTATCCTAGGAGAAAAGAAAATCTTTTTTATCCTCGATGAAGTTGATTTCCTAGGAATAAACATCAAGAATGGATAATAAAACTCTAACCTCACATCCTTGAGAAGATCTGGAAATTCCCAGACAGAATTCCTGATGCTAAGAGTCTAGAGAGATTCTTAGGAGTCATTAATTATGGGAGAGATTTCATTCCCAAAATCTCAGGACTAACAGCAATGTTATCTCCTAAAACCAGTTCCAAGATAAAATGGAACTTCACAACAGATGATGAAAAAATTGTGAAGCATATAAAAAATCTCTGCAAAAATCTCCCTCCTCTACAACAACCAGAGGAAAATGATGAAATTATCCTCCAGACAGATGCGAGTGATAATTATTGATCCGGTGTTGTTCTGGCAAAAACGCCTGAAACTAACATTGAAAAGATCTGTAAATTTTGTAGCGGCAAGTTCAGCCCTGCAGAACTGAATTATCCCACAGGGGAAAAAGAAATCTTGGCTGTCAAGAAAACGATTTTAAACTCTCCAGCTTTTCTTGGAAAACCCTTTACTGTCCGCACTGATTGTGCTAGAGTAAAGAATTTCAAAAATTTTAAACTTGATAAAGTTGCTGATAGAGGAAGATTAGCAAACTGGCAATTATTTCTTAACCAATATGATTATAATGTCGAATTAATTGCAGGAAACAAGAATTATCTTCCAGACGCCCTGACTAGAGAACTGGCAATGTTCAGCCGAAAAGATGACGACGAAGGTCGCAATCCCAGAAGCAGAAGAACTGGGAAATAACATGAACCTTCCGAGGATCCCAAAGAAAAAATCCTCAAAAGGTTTCTGCTAGGCCCAAAAGGACTAGCCACAACTGATCAATCCCAGGGTAAAGGATTGGCTAGCCCGTCTCAAACGGCAGACGATAAAGGCTCATCAAGACCGTTGATGGCTGTTGCTTTGCCAAAAAGCAAACCTACTCCAACTGGGGTAATAAATGTTTTTAATTATGAACTTCAAACGTTTGACACTCCTGTGTTCAGAACGGGCAGGAGACTAGCTTACCACCAGAAAGCAATTCTGGATAATCTCCTTTTTGCCTTTCAAGAAAGAAGCAGTGGTCTGATGTTCCCAGCTCTCTTTGCATTAGCTGAAGAACTCTATGAAAATGTTAGACCACAGTTTGAAGAAATCCATACACAGCAGAGTGTTGTTCGAAAAGAAAAAATCCACTTCCTCGAAGATCCAAAAAGTGCTAGAGTTCCCATTATAGCACTCAAAGAATCAGATTGGCTTGAATTCCATAATCTGATAGGAAGTCATAATTCTGAGGCATGTATTCCTCCAACCCTCTTCATTATTGCAGGACCATATGTTGGAAGATACCTGGTCAATGTTCAGAGTGAACATCCTCAAGAACACAAGCTTTGGCTTGTTGAAAATGGTTTTGTCCATAACATATGGACTAAAACAAATGATGATCTCAAGGGACTGCCCCCTATCATTGTCAACACAGTCAAAAATGTCAGAAAAAATGACTGTAAGCTGAGACTGAAGTTCAGGTCCACTCCACCAGAATGGATCCACAAAGCAAATGGTGAAGTTGAGTACATTTCTCCATATCATTATGTTCAGCCCGCCTGTGTTGGATACAATGGCCAGCCAAACTCAAGCATTCCATGGATGAAGGCCATGACCCTGGAGTATATCAAGAAGATCATCTGTGAAGATACAAAGAACACATTCGTGGCAGCAGGAGAAAAAACAATCATCACTGCTTACGATCATCCTGACGTAGTCAGCAGTGACCTTTTCCTATCTCTCACGAAAAAAAGAGATAGACTCGACACTAGCATGCTTACAGTGGGTTGAAAAACTTGAAACAGACAACCACTACAAGATGTATGTTGATACAGATGTCGAAGACAATGCAACAACTGCTCGTATGGCCCAGGCATATAACGACTCGTTTGTCCTTGGTCACAACTCAGAAACAGATGAGAACATATGAAGCAGCAGGTGTAGAAAGCACCGAAAGTACTTTTGGACTCTTCCCAAAAGCTACTTTTTCTTTACAGAAAAGAAAGGTGAAAAACATTTCACCTAAAGGAATCTGCTTTTCCTCGTCCGACCTCCACCAACAGGAGCACTCAGGAAAGCAGGAAATCACGGAGTTGTTCTGTACATTTTATTGTTTTGAATTCCAGTTTGAGTTCCGCTCCCTATATAAGGAGCTTTAGGTTTCATTTGTAAGGCATCGAAAAATCCTCCTCAGATAAAAAACTTCCATCTCTCAAAATAGTTTTAAAAACTTGAGCAGAAGAGTCTTCTCTCAAGAAAGAGGAATGCCATAAGTAGCAGTGTGATCTTTCTTTCCTATCGAAGTGAGAAGTATGCTTTCATTTCAAGTAAGTACTGTAATCATTCTTATGGATAGCTAAACAGCTTCTGAGCTGTTTACCTGAGAATGAGCCTCTGATTTCTTAGTCTGTAATTATGTTTGAATAAATAATTTCAGATTGCTCATCCACCTTATCACTATGTTTTAAAAAAAAAAAAAAAAATTAGTACGATGTTTGAATGCTTAAATATGTTTATGCCTTTACTCCTGTAAGATTTTTAGGTTTAAACCTTCTTGTTCTTAGAAAACTTTGCTTAGGCTTATGATAGAAACAAGCAGCAGTGATTCCGCCTGTTAAAAGTAACCGTTAGGCAGAGAGCCGTTAGGTGAAAAAACTTGGGCATGTTGAAGGCTAGTTTTGTTTTTCTCTAAAGTGTGAACATGTTTTCCTAGGAAAAAGCAAAGAATAAACCCAAAAGTCAGCATAGGACATATTAGGCACTAGTTTAGAAAAGACTACCCCTAGAGGTCTTTTCCCTAAAGATTTGTGTAAATGGGCACAATACAAACTTGTTGGTGCAAGTGGGCACAATACATATGATTTCTGGGTAAACAGGAATTAACCCTTAATTTAATAAATTAAATCTTTGTTAAATAAATAATAGTTTTAGTTAACAGAGTTAACTTGGTGTTAGTAATAAGGACAGGTGTCGTAATATTAATTATACGACACGGGTATTGCTGCAGGGGTATTACTTCATTCCTTAACCGCACTATTAATTATCACTTCCTTCTTGTGGTGCCATTATGCTTGATTTGTTTTTAATTCTGCAATATTGTCTGTAATGCCTTCGACCTCAATAAAATCTCGGCATTAATTATTCTAAAAAATAATTATCACCGTTATTTCCTTCTCTTCTCATTTCTTCTCTAAAAGTTTTTTTTTTTTGAAAGGTTCTTCTCTAAAAGTTAATATCTAATAAAATGTCATAAATATGAAATTTTATTAAGAAAAGCACCATATTTTTCTTCATCCTATCGGCAAAAGATTTACGGGCCGATTTACCAAAATTGAGTACAAACAAAAGTGATCTAAGAGTTTAATTTGCATCTGTTTGTTGTTCTCTTCACATTTTTGGGTTTGATGCCTATTATGGAATAGAGGTCAGAGAGTACTCTACTCAACCCTTAATCTGCATGTGTTCACTGCTCATCGCATTTTCACAGCACCCAGTAAAGGGTTCCTACGGCAACCCAATCCTAAAACAGAGAACCGATGAGGATGACTGATAACAGCCTCCAACCCACAAAGTTGTTGGAAGAAGAAAGACTACAAGTAAATAAAAGCATTGGCGGCATGCGACTACTTTTTCAACAGCCGAAATAATGTTTGCTGATACAAATTTCTAGGAAAACAACATTCTTGAGATGAAAAAGTTCAGATCATCCATTGATGGTTGGCATTCCAACATCACCCGTAACTTCAGCACGACAGCACCAACATCATCAGTTACTGAAGTTTAGAGGATTGATAAACAAGGAGTTCCAAAAGTTACATAAAATCAGCACAGAGCCAACTGCTCTCCACCAAGAGAAAATGAGCAAAATTCATGGGCTGCAAAGAAGTTAGCTGGGAACATTCACCTCCCTCGGAGTACACTGATCAAAAGACTGACCATTCTTCACAAGTGACTAGGCAGGCTTCATTCCGCTTTATATATTAGAATCTTCTCCCAAATCATTCCATCTTCCAAACCAGCACCTGGAAAAGAGACCCCTGGCTTGAGAGCTATCGGATGAATGCTGCATGTGCACTATATGGCATGAGGCCAATTTGCCAATTCACTTCTGACTAAAGTATCGGACGGGTAAAGCAGCAGGATCAAGTTCCCAACAGCCTTTAAGGCTGCCACCTTTCTCTTCTGTTAGCCGGAAAGAAGGAATGCTATGAGAAAACCTGAGAAGCTCAACCTCGGGGATAGTCATAGTTTCAGCTGATCCTCCTTTCACTTCAACTTTAAAAACTGAGTTGAAGCCATCCACACGCCTTAAAATCAGTACCTTTCTTTGCAAACCATTGTCCTCGCACACTTCGACTATATCATAGTCACAGGTTGCCAAGCCAGAACTCGAGATATCAGGAGTCCAGTTCTTATATAATGCCCAAACCTCCCCACTCTTGGGCAAGATATCAAATTCAGTTCTACTAACAGGAACTGCTTTGACTAGATGTGAAAAGGACATGGTAGAATCATAATCTTGGACTTGATTCCTTTTAACCTCAAATTTCCCACAAGAAATTGGCATCTCTTCATCACGCCACTCCATTGAATTTTCTGGTAGTGAGCTGCATTCAAGCCATGCAACCAAAATCTTCAATTTAGATTTCCTAGAATCAATCCTTTTGATCTGTCCATAGTATTTGGGCAAGCCATCTTCATCACTGTACAATGCCCAGATCTGACCAATCTCAAATTTTTGCAGGGATTTATCAGCATCGAAGTTGTAAAATTCAGGGTCTGGAACTTCAATTGACACTTCTTCATGAGCATCATGATCTTGATTAGGTTTATTATGTTCAGGCCCCAAATTTATGATCTTCGGATCGCCCTGGTGTGTAGCTACATTCCCCATCATAGGTTTCCTTATATCTGACCATCTAGAAAATAACTCACTGGTACTACTTTTCTTGTCTCTTGCTTCAATTTCCTCAGCACTAAAGAGCATAGAGGCGGGATCAAGCTCAACAGATCCTGATGGCACTCCTACTCCTTCATCACCAGTCAATTTAAAGGATGGAAGCCTGTGAGAGAACCTCAATAATTCACCTGGTGGAACTTGAAACGTGCCCTTTCCTTCTTCCACCATTTGGCAAAAAACACTCACAAAACCATTCACCTTCTCCAAGAGTGCAACACGTATTCCAACACCCTCAGCATACTCTGACAAAATTTCAACGTACTCATATTCAAACTCACGCTTACAATTGGAGTCCAGATCAGAGCACCAGTTCACATTCCAGTCCTTAAAAATGGCCCAAGTCTCTCCCTTTCTTGGATATATCTTGTAAGTATTTTTAATCTTCTCCCAAGATATCAAATGAGAGAATATCCCAATATCTTCTGTGGTGTCAGACTGGCCTTGTGTGAATTGACCACAAGAAATTGGCAAGTTTGCATTTGCCCATTTTTTCCCATTATCATCATCAGGGTCCGCCTCCAGCCAGGTTATATGCACCTTGAACTCGGGAGCGTTAAGTTTCTTAATCCTAGCATAAAATCTTGGCATCCCATTTTGATTATCATAAACAGCCCAGAGCTGCCCAACTTTAAAACATTCTTCCGTCCGGATCTTGTCAAAGTCATTGAAGTCATTTTGGGGAACAGAATACAGTGGCTCTGCAATTTTCTCATGGGAGCCTGTATCTGATGCAGAATTCTCAAGAACTTTCTCTTTACTTTCTGAACTTTTCTCACCATTCACCATCTTTTTGGCCTGAACCTTCGATGACTCTTCAAGACAAGCACTATCTTTCTGTTGCACCTTTTTCTCATCTCCTTTGGTGTTAGCCTCAGATTGGCCATTCATTTTAGATTCCTCCTCTTTAGAAGCATCCTCATTCTGTTCTTCAGTGGCACATGAGGATCCACTCCTCTTCCCCCTTTTTGATATAGGAATGTCATCATCATCACTTAAATTTTCCTTATAAGATACCTGCTGCTTACTCCGTGCAGATCTTCTAGGTTGCTCCCCGTAATATCCCTGATGAACACCATCCGTATCAACGACCACATCTTCTTCAGAGTCAGCACTGCTTTCAGAGTCACTGCTTTCACTGGCTTCTACTACACGCTTTCTGTCTCCCTTTCTGTCTCTCTTCCGGTTCACCTTTTCTGAACCAATACCAGAAGAACCACCTGCCTTCGGACCACTCTTTTGAAAAGATTCAGATTTGGGTTTTTCAGCAGTAAAGTTCCCCTGAGATTTCATTTCAACTTTGCTGAAACCACATTTTTGCTGGGGGTATGCCTGCTGATTGATGGTAGTTGGTGGTGCTTGCACATTTGTCTCATATGCAATGAAGGGCTTCTTGCAGCTTTGACAAGTAAGAGATTTGTGCAGGGCAGTTGCTCTATAATACTGGTACTTAACCTCACAAAATGGGCACATAGTCCAAAAAGTGGGCTGCTGTTGCTGCTGGTTCTGGGGATTCATGCCTGACAGATTGCTTCTGAAGTTGTGAATATTTGAATTCCAACTCGCCTTCATTGGGGGTCGATACTGCACATTTGTTTTACTAACAGAAGCCCTGCGTTTCATGTCATGCATGTTACGTTTGTCACGGTCCAAAAGTATTCTTTGTGCTTCTCCTATCAGCTTAAAAGCAGCTTCTGCACCGGAAAATTTGTTTTTGTCAGGGTGAAGTTGGAGAGCAAACTTTCTATACTGCTTCTTAATTGTCAGTTCATCTGCTTTCTGATCAATCTGAAGAATGCCATACCAGTCCATCTCATTCCCAAACAATTTCTGTTCAGCAGAGCAATGCACTTCACACACCATAAGCATCTGAGATATGTTCTCCAGATCAGGATAGAGTTGTTGTGCCTTAACACCAATCTTACGAGCCCCTGCAAAATCCTTGCTTTCCATCTTCTTCTCAGCAATCCCCTTGGCCCTAATGGCCTCTTCTTTGTTGCAATCCATCAGTAATCTGGAGAACCTGAGCTGACTCAAATTCCTCTACTAGTGCATAAAATGAAAGTAAACATTGAAACCCCAAAAGTATGCTTCCAGATAAGCATTAGCCAAACTTAGAACCAAAGCCAGTAAGAACCGACAAGAAAGGCTCAACTGTCAACGTTTTTCATACTCCCAAGTAACCCTGGCTGAGTATTGATTCCAGAGAGGCCTATTATCTACAAAGACAAGAAAGAAATGAGGTTTCAGGAAGTGTCAAGCTCCACGTTGCACACATTTAATTGGTATTAAAATAAAAGAATGACACTGTCAACTGCATTTTGCAATTTAATAGAACAATTATACGCTTACTTATGTAGTGAAAACTTAGTCGGAGGAAGGGAAGAATTAGAATCATAAAACAATAATCTCACTAATGACCGACTAACCGTTACTATATATCAGAAAACAAATCAACTAATTCCAGAAACTTATGAACCCAGCAACACAATCCACATATATTGATAAAAAGAATCAGAAACCGTCCAAAGAAAAATTAGAACAATAAATACAATTTAAATCTCCAGAATACAATCAATTGATTATCTAAAATATACACGCTATACATCAAAACAAAGAAACCATCTATAATACAACAGTATCTCTGGAACCAATTTTAAGTCCTCAATTTTTGGAGATTTTGATTCCAAACCCTATTTCTCATATTTTGAATTTTGTTTTAGAGGACAGAAAATTCATTAGATCTAACATACATACTGTGGACAAGATGATCAAAACCCCACATCGTAAGTAAAAACTTAACAAAGCTAAAAGAAAAAAGAACAAGAAAAAACAGCTAGATCCTGCCTGCCTATCCCACAATGCGGAAGACAGACTTACACCCCTAAAAGCTGCTAAAGTTTTGTATCTTAATAAAGTGTGCACACTTCATACAAAGTGATGCTTTTCAAAAACCCTGTCAACCCGATAGAACCAAAAACGGATCTCACCTACAACAAAAACAACAATTCTACTCGCCATATGCCAACTCAAAGAAAACCTCATCAACTATACGACATTGTCGAACCCCAAAACTACCAAAATAAGCTAGACTCTACTAAAACTGATGAAATTAATCCCGAAAAACACTGCAAATCTGCAAAGTGAGACGCGGCCCGAACATTAGCTGGACCAATGAATCGGTTTGAAAATAAAGTCAACTACTTTCTCCATTCAGTTCCAGACAGTATGAACTGACCATGGCCATCATTGTCACTTTGTGAACCAAACACAATACAACCAAATCCCTTAACATTCAACCATATCCAAGCAAACCCTAACTTCCCCAACACAAGAAAATAAAAAAGAAACTGAAAAAACCAATGGAATTCATGAAAATAATACAGATCAATGAAGCAGACCCATAACACCATAAGAAAAAATATAATAAACCCTAAATTCATCTGGGGTTGTTCGAATTAAAGATGAAAAATTTGGGGGCAAAAATACAAAAACACAAACTTGGGGAAGCACAAAATCGATATGGGTTCAGAAAGGGAGCGCTTACAGCAATTGGGCAATTGCGAGTAGTTGGGGCAGTCGCTTCTACGAACTTGGGGCGATTGCGACTATGAACTGGGGCAATTGCACATTTAGGGCAGAAATGCAAATGGGAAATTCATTCCTCAATTTGGGTTTATTGTAAACTGTGTTGTAATTTCTTGCAACTTTTGGGGCTTTTGTTTGTTACTTTTGCCCAGCAAATTTTGTTAATTCCCACGTTGAGACCCTTCGTTTAAATATGTTGTGGATCATAGCACCGTCAAGCCACAATGACCAAAATTCTTATTATGAATTATTACCCAATTCTGTCACGTCTTCATTATATACACGTAGTGGATTGGTTCATATGATATGTACTTATTTTTGATTGGTTTCATTAATATATTCAAGTCATATTATTGGTTCATTTTTGGTTAAATGTGTTGTACACATAAGAACACGGTCAAACTACAATGGTCAAAATTCTTATTATGAATTATTAACGAAATTTGTCACATTAGGAAAATTATTCTAAGGTCCCGGACCTTTGTACACTTGGTAATTTGGGTTAACGTTACTGATCCATATGACATGTTTCTATTCCTAATAGATTTCCTTAATAAATTCGAGTCGTGTAATTGACTCGAACCACAACATGACAATGCCCCGTGTGTTAGTCCAGGACTATAGAATAACCACTCGCCACGTCAATACTTAGGTCAGAAGTTGGTGATTATCACTAAGGTCTCATTTGGTGCATTGAATGGAGTTATTAAGATATAAAGTAAATAAATTATTTACAAAGATGCAAATGCAGAATTTCTAATACTGATTTAATAACATAATGTGAAAATCCATTTTAATATTCCGTTTACGCATCAATAGAAAAATCATATTCATCCGTTTTACGTATACAAATTTGCTATCAACAATTTCACTAGAAATATTTTGGTAAAAAGGCTTTTTAATTATTGCTCCATCCCCTTATTATGAGGGGCTCGGCTCTTTCTCCAGCTAAATTGATTCCTTTAAGGCTAAGGAATCTTTCTCTTTGTGCAGCGCTGCCACCTGCGGTTCCAGAATGTAGATGAGCTTGTTTGTTAGTCTACACAACATGAGCAGACAATGAACTTCTTTTTCAGTTTGGGGTGGTTTTCTTAACAAGCCTTGGCGGCGGATGGCAGGTTTTGTGACATGGGTTGGATTTGTGTTTTGGGGGAAGCTGTTGTCGGTTGGTGGTGGTGGGAACTTTCTAGGTTCCTATGGTGCTTAGATAAATGGATCGGAGTGTGTTGTGATGGTGTGGTTGACTTGGCCGAGGTTTTGCCGTAAAACTTTTTAGCACATTACACCAAAAGTTTTTTGAATAGATAAAACTCTACTAAAATCTGGCATATGAACTAACAATTGCATCATAAGATCAGTCCAGCTTAAAGTTCCCCTATCATAATGGGACCCATCTTGTGGTACAACTTGTATAACAGGTAATAGACAATCCATACAATAGCCCAAATTCACTCAGAGCTAGATTACTTACTTTCCTGTTATGCTCCACCACGTAATCCAACTATTTAGCTGACACTATCACAAGTTATGAATTCTTTGTCCAACAGTTACCCTGTTTTTCTCATATCATATCAAAAGTCATCTCCTCAGATAGAATCAGTGGCGGAGCCATATTGGTGCCTAGTGGGTCCCGTAACCCAGTAATAGTCATACAAATATAACTTAGTTTGTTATTATTACCAATTGTCAATTTGGAATAGTGGTCCAACAACCCTTCTTCTATACTGTAGATCCCTAGTTCAAATGGGATTGCAAGCTTGTAGCTATACTAACTTTTTTATGAAAGCTCACACCTATTAATATATTTTTGGCTCCACTATTGGATGAAATCTTTAGTGCAGTTAAGTATGTGGGAAAAACACTGAACCAATACATTCGTGGGATAGCTAAATTCTCACTGTCAAAAGCCAAATTTTTTTATCTAGATTTGTAAACAAAAAATATTTCGATACCCCAAGGATCACATTAAGAGAGAAAAAATACTGGAATATTAAACGTGTCCATTATGTACTTTGTAAATACCCTAAATGACTGATCAGACATTCCTTTCCCTGTCATACTTATGCACCCATAATCACCTGGGTGAAATCTTCAGTGCGATTAAGTATGTGGGAAAAACGCTCAACCAATACATTCGTGGGATAGTTAAATTCTCACTGTCGAAAGCCAAATTTTCTTATCCAAATCTGTAAACAAAAAAGATTTCGATACACCAAGGATCACATTCAAAGAGGAAAAATGTTGGAATATTAAACGTGTTCATTATGTATTTTGTAAATACTCTAAATGACTAATCAGACATTTATTTCCCTATCATAATTATGCATCCATAATACTTTTTTATGAAAGCTCACACCTATTAATATATTTTTGGCTCCGCCATTGGATGAAATCTTTAGTGCGGTTAAGTATGTGGGAAAAACGCTAAACCAATACATTCGTGGGATAGCTAAATTCTCACTGTCAAAAGCCAAATTTTTTTATCTAGATTTGTAAACAAAAAATATTTCGATACCCCAAGGATCACATTAAGAGAGAAAAAATACTGGAATATTAAACGTGTCCATTATGTACTAAATACCCTAAATGACTTATCAGACATTCTTTTCCCTGTCATACTTATGCACCCATAATCATCTGGATGAAATCTTCAGTGCGATTAAGTATGTGGGAAAAACTCTCAACCAATACATTCGTGGGATAGCTAAATTCTCACTGTCAAAAGCCAAATTTTCTTATCCAAATCTGTAAACAAAAAAGATTTCGATACACCAAGGATCACATTCAAAGTGGAAAAATGTTGGAATATTAAACGTGTCCATTATGTATTTTGTAAATACTCTAAATGACTAATAAGACATTTATTTCCCTATCATAATTATGCATCCATAATACTTTTTTATGAAAGCTCACACCTATTAATATATTTTTGGCTCCGCCATTGGATGAAATCTTTAGTGCGGTTAAGTATGTGGGAAAAACGCTGAACCAATACATTCGTGGGATAGCTAAATTCTCACTGTCAAAAGCCAAATTTTTTTATCTAGATTTGTAAACAAAAAATATTTCGATACCCCAAGGATCACATTAAGAGAGAGAAAATACTGAAATATTAAACGTGTCCATTATGTACTTTGTAAATACCCTAAATGACTGATCAGACATTCCTTTCCCTGCATACTTATGCACCCATAATCATCTGGATGAAATCTTCAGTGCGATTAAGTATGTGGGAAAAACGCTCAACCAATACATTTGTGGGATAGCTAAATTCTCACTATCGAAAGCCAAATTTTCTGATCCAAATCTGTAAACAAAAAAGATTTCGATACACCAAGGATCACATTCAAAGAGGAAAAATGTTGGAATATTAAACGTGTCCATTATGTATTTTGTAAATACTCTAAATGACTAATAAGACATTTATTTCCCTATCATAATTATGCATCCATAATCATTTGGATGAAATCTTCAGTGCAGTTAAGTATGACGCTTAACCAATACATTCGTGGGATAGCTAAATTCTCACTGTCGAAAGCTAAATTTTCTGATCCAAATTTGTAAACAGAAAAGATTTCGATACTCCAAGGATCACATTAAGAGAGGAAAAATTCTGGAATATTAAACGTATCCATCATATATTTTGTAAATACTCTAAATAACTAATCAGACATTCTTTTCCCTGTCATTATTATGCACCTATATATTATCATTGTAGAAGTTCTCACCACACAACTCTTGATAAATAGAATAACTCTCCACGACCAACACGAAGTCTACACCCACATTTCTCATATTAGTAACCGAACTGAGATAGGCTGGTACTACTTCTCCGACCTCAGTCTATTATCTGCATCCGTTTCAGTATTACATCAACCTCCATTGTGTCTATCTTGAAAGTTAAAGGCCTAATAACACTGACTCTGTCACCTGGAATGACATTTAGGGCAGTGCAACTACAACCGATTTTGGTACAAAGGGCATGAATGGCTCGGTTAGACTTCTGTTGGTTCCGAAAAATGTTGATACTTGAGTAATAGACATTGTGGAAGGTGCGTGATCTGTTAGACTTGCACAAAATTTCAGCAGTGTCTAAAACACGGCTATAAACTTGTTTTGTAGAGTCTCGGGGTTTATACATTCTACCAGTGTCTTTCACAACGAAACGTACATCGAGTATCGAGATCGAACAATTTGTTTGATGTTGATTGATTAATCAATTTAAGGGAACCATCTCTTATGTAAAGATTTTGGCATCTCAATTTCATTGTGCTACTCAGATAATGATTTCAATATTTTGACTTTCTACTCTGATTTAGTTGGACTCACAGGTGATGAACTATCTCAATTTATGTCAAAAGCGAGATAAAAAATTGAAAGATATAAAGGATCAGCTTAGAAAGGGAATGCTCAAGAAACATTGTTAGAAAAATCATTGTCTCAATTGCCAATGGACTTTCAATTCAACTCAATTCATACCATTTGGTAATGCTTTTACAATGCAATGCAAATCTTGGCTACTCCAAACATCATCTAAGACAACATATTTAGAAATATTTTACTCCAGAGATATTATATAGCAAGTTGAGAAAGTGATGCTCTCATATGTAGTAACTAATAAGTAGATGGTGAATTATAAACCGATGAGCAAGGTATTTTAATGTTTTTCTTAGGCCCCTTGACAAAGTCAAAAAAATATTTTTCTTAGACATATCAAACTATCATTATCAAATGTATACCCATGTTCGTTCCATGCTTTTTTGATTTGGGGTCAAATGTTCATGCCATGCTCAATCGGTATAAAACCCATGCTCAATCCGTCCTATTCTCTCATGCGAAACTTATTTTCCTTGGCTCACGATGATGAAAATTGAATATCTAAAAACGTTTGTAGTATATATGATATAACTAAGTTTAAAGATTTCTTCAACATACACGAGTGGATCTTTTATTGAACCTAAGAGCTCAAATATAGTATTTTGTAGTCCGAACCTAAAACAATCTCACATGGTGTTTAATCCCCTTGTCACACAAGTAATGTTACAAAGATAAAAAATAAAAAATAAAAAACAAAAAAAAATTGAGAAGACCATAAGATTTATGAGATTCGGGCAAATTGCATACCTATGTCCTTGGAAAGTATACATCTAAACTATGAAAGTACTACACAAGTACAAGATTATACAACTCAAATTTATACACAACTTGAACCCTTATGTCCAATGGGCTTATACACCATTTGAGAACCTAAAAGATCGCTATATCCCAAGAGTTATATACACCCTTAGACACAACCTAGCTTTGAAAGCCGTGTATACGTTAGTGTTGTCCTTTCATTAATAGAAGTTTCTAAATCATTTTTGATGCACATTCATGAATCAACCACCATCTCCCTCTTCACTAAAAATAAAATATGTAGGAAGACTAAAAGTCAATACATGAACTTGACCATGCAATTATTTTCAATGGATACACTTGACTAGAATATCATTTTTACATTCATAAGTTGTGTCACCATGAATGAACCAAACCATTACTATTATGCATTATCACATGCAATTAAGTAAATCTACCAGGGCGAGATAGGCACCAATATTTTTAACACTTTTAAAACAAGTGATCTCTAACTAAACCCTCTCTCTCTCTCTCTCTAAAAGGAGGGTTTATTGCTCTACCATGTGCAATATTTGTAGAAGAGTGTTTGCAGTATATCCATCACTGAGATTGGATGCACTGACAATTAGGAAAAAGAAAAAATATATATGTAGTGTCAGGGGCGGATGCACATAGAGCCCAGCTTAGGCATTTACCTAGACTGGATTTTTGAGTTTACATAGATTTGGCATAGACAAGGTATGTGAAAATGGCAGAAATAGGGCAAAAATGGCAGAAATAGGGCAGGAATATGGTAAAATAGGCAAGCTTGGTACTGAATATATCCTTAATAGGTTTGGCATAGGCAAGCTATATATGTGAAAATGGCAGAAATAAGGCAAAAATGGCAAAAATATGGCAAAAAGGGGCAAAATAGGCAAGCTTCGAAGGATATATTGACCTACTGAATATATCCTTACTATTTACTTTGAGTCTTGCCTTAACTGAGAAACATTTCTGGTTCCGCCCCTGTGTAGCGTAACAAACGATGAAAAGAGAGGAATATAGATGATTAATACCAAAACTACCTCCTTATAAACAAGATCAAATTAGGATCTACAGTCATATATACAAGACCATCTTTATATATACAAACACCTTTTCACAAAAATGTTATACAACTTCTTAAAGATGGTCTCAAAAGAAAAATGTTTTCACATGCATAAGTTTCCTGACCTACACCGACCCAGAATGACCCAGGTCAATTTCCAAACTGAACCAATGACCCAGACCCAACGGAAACAAATATCAAAATGCAGTGAACAGTATCTGACCCAATGGGTGAACTTGCTCTTAAGGTTATAAAAACTTTTGCTCAGTGGCCTTTCCAGACATCACCACGTGTAGCAAACAAAATTATTACTGACCCAAAAAAACTAACCTTTCTTCTACTAACAAATAAACAAACTTTAATATAAATAAAGAAAACAGGAAAGAAAAAAAAAACTAAATAAACCATTTAAAAATAAAATTGGGATAAAATATCACCCCCCCCCCCCCCCCTTATCAAAAGATGTCAGCCCATTCATTAAATTGAGCAAGCAGTACAAAAACGAAACACCCTTATGGAGTCGAAGAAAGAATCATTCCTCAGAACACTCAAAAACTCCTATTCTAACCTAGAACAAGTTTCTAGATTACCCTTAGTACACCCACTTTTTAGGAATTCCATGCACTATTGTTAAAAAAAAAAAAAAAAAACCCCAAGCAGAGAAGGAAAATGATCCTTAGAGAGTCTGGTTTTTGCGACCTAAACAAAAATTAAGCACTAATTGGGGATTGCTGAAGTTAATTGGCATCCTCCCATCATGGGTTGGATTAAGATAATTACTGGTGGGATTAAGATTAATACTGGTGGTGCATGGCAAAGTGTTTCAGGGAGAGTGGGTTTTGGTGGAGTTTTTAGAGATTTTCATTCCTTGGTGCTTTTGCCTCAAACCTTGATATTCCTAGCTCTGTTGATGCGGAGGTCATGGCAGTTATTCAAGCTATTGAGCTGGCTTGGGTTAGGGAATGGAAGCATATTTGGCTTGAGGTGGATTCAACACTTGTGCTTAATTTTCTCCAAGATCCTCATCTTGTTCCATGGCGTTTACAAGTGGCATGGGGTAAATGTTTGCATCGCATATCTCAAATGAACTTTCGATCTTCACATATTTTCAGGGAAGGTAATCAGGTGGCAGATGCTCTTGCTAATACCGGTTTATCGTTGTCTGCATTGACTTGGTGGGATGAGCCTCCTCATTTCATTCATGACCAATGTCGACGAGATAAGCATGGTCTCCCTAACTTTCGTTTTCATTGATTTGTTATTTCTCTTTGTGCTAGTTGTATTGTTTAAATTTGATGTCATTCACATTGTTCTCCAGGGTATGGCTTTTATGCCACCCTATTAGATTGTACATTATCATTATTTCAATAAATTTGGGGTGGGAGAGCACTTTGCTCTTCCCGGCTCCTATTTTAACCAAAAATAAAAAAGCAATAGAAGATGACGAGTCAACTTCCACTCCTTCTTCAGTCACCACTGTTTCCATGCGCTCAGCTGCAGGTTCATCAGGAATTCCAACTTAGTACTTTCCTCACCTTGGTCCACCTCCGGAGAAGTAGAAGCAACAGCTGGGAGAACATGGCTCTTCCAATTTTTAGGTTTAGGGATCTGTAGCTCCTTATCAAGAACATGGACACACTACTACAAAAAAAACATTTAAGGACGTTCGAAAAACGTCTTTGAAAACTTTAGATGACACGCAAAAAAAAGGTCATATATCAAGGAGTCATTGTAAGTCATTTTTTAAGACGTTTGAAAAACGTCCTAAAATATCTATTAGGACACTTAAAAAATGTCCTTGTAGCTTTGAAAGAATGTCGTCTAATGTCTACTAAGACGTGACAAAAACGTCCTTAAAAATGATGTCATTGAAGGATTAGCATTGTGTGTAAAAAAAAAACTGTCATATATTACATACGAGGACACGCAGTGTGTGTCCTTAAATTAAAAAAAAAAAAAAAAAAAACTTCATTGTAGACATTATATGATTTAAAAAAAAAAAAGGGCAAGTAAATGTCCTCTATTAACTAATAGGACGCACTATTTTTTGTCATGGAGATTCCAAGCAATGTGTACAAATTATCCCAAGCCTCGTGGCATCCAAAATACACATGCCAACCGTAAGTCTCGGTGAGATCATATTACATGTACTTCTAGTGCTTACAAAAAGCTAGCTGATCTAAAACTTTACATGGGCATGCACAAAAACTCAGCTTAATATATACATTTCAAAATATACTAACCAAACTATTCTACATCATCTTGGAGTAATGTTTCAACAAGATCAACCCACTCTACTTGAACATCATCTATCTGATCTTCTTAATTGTAACTTTGGTTGTTGAACTGCAACAACAATCAATATAAAGCAATAAATTTCCTTTTATTCTTTGTTTCCACAAGTAATACCAGCAAGCATGTACAATAGTCTTGTTATTTTTACCAAAACCAATATAGAAACAATTTGTAATTGCAATAGTAATTATGCTAGCTAGTCTGATCATTTAAGAGCTAACCTTGCTTCTTGTTAAATATGGTTGGCAATCTTGGTCAATAATACACTGTTTTTTTTACCCATAGGAAATGGTCATATGTATCATGAACACAATGCAAACAAATTCAAGCATATTCGTGATTCTAGTTAGACTTATGATTGCCCCTTGATATAGTCTGATAAATGAATGCTTAGATCTAAATTTTTTGAAGAATAAATTTCATAATGTATTAAATGTTACTTTGTGTGAGACAACTTAAACAACAAAACATTTGTTCCTTCGGTGTCATATGAGTGGAGGAGGATTTTCTTTGAAGGATCTAATATTACAAGAATAAACGCTTCTGCCACAAAAATCAATTAGACATTTCATCCACCGAATAGTCTGAGGGGAAATAAAACGCAATGCAGAGAACGATATTTGCATCCAAAATGCTTTAAAAAAATGGAAATAGGTAAGGAAACCGCCGGAAATTATAAATAAAATTAGCTTCTAGCGAAAAAACTAATTGACGGGTAGTGAAGCTAGCACACCCAGGAGGGCATAAAACACTGTTGGGCACTAGATACGTTATATTACTTGCGCTCTATCTACTTGATAACTGAATAACGTATGATACCCTTTTATGATTAAGGGCAAATCAATCCTTAAATACTGAATAGCTTATATTACATATTTCTGCTCTAATAAGCTGTACAAAGTTCTGAGGTTATACACTCACTCAGCTTTAGGCGGTGCCCCTGAGCTATCGATGGGTTCCTCAGACGATAACTTCACGTCTTCAACCTCCTGCGCTGTTGCCAATGGTGGCATATCCATGTTTTTGGGCACATTTCCTAGCAACGTCTCACAAACCTGAGAAACATCACCTACTTTAGCTTCAGTTTCAGATTCCTGAGCTCTTGAAGATGGTTGCAAATCCATGTTCTCAGACTCTGGCAGTGTCTCACAAACCTGAGAAGCCTCACCACCTTTAGCTTCAGATTCTGACTCAAGTGCTGTTGAAGATGGCTGCAAATCCATGTTGTCAGACTCCGGCAATGTCTCACGAACCTTGGAATCATCACCAATTTTAGCTTCAGATTCAGACTCATGTGCTGCTGAAGGTGACTGCAAATCCATGTTTCCAGACTCTCGCAATGTCAAATCCATGTTTACAGACTCCGGCAATGTCTCACAAACCTCAGACGCTTCACCAACTTTCACTTCAGATTCCGACTCATGTGCTGTCAAACATGGCTGCAAATCCATGTTTACAGACTCCGGCAATGTCTCACAAACCTGAGACGCCTCACCAACTTTAGCTTCAGATTCCGACTCATGTGCTGTCGAACATGGCTGCAAATCCATGTTAACGGACTCCGGCAATGTCTCACAAACCTGAGACACATCACCAACTTTATCTACAGATTCTGACTCCTCTGCTGTCGGAGATGGCTGCAAATCCATGTTTTTGGGCTCCGGCGATGTCTCACAAACCTGAGACGCATCACTAACTTTCGCTTCAGATTCCTGTGCAGTTGAAGATGGCTGCAAATCCAAGTTTTCAGCCAGCAATGTCTCACAAACCTGAGAAACATCACCCACTTTAGCATCAGCTTCAGAATCCTGTGCTCCTGAAGATGGCTGCAAATCCATGTTTTTGGACTCCGGCGATGTCTCACAAACCGGAGACGTATCACCAACTTTAGCTTCAGATTCCAGTGCAGTTGAAGATGGCTGCAAATCCATATTTTCAGACTCTGGCAATGTCTCACAAACCTGAGAAGCCTCACCAACTTTAGCTTTAGATTCCGACTCAGGTGACATTGAAGATGGCTGCAAATCCATGTTTTCAGATACAATTTCTGTTATGGTCTCACAAACCTCAGAAGTAACACCAAATTTAGCTTCACATTGCAACTCCAGCGCTGTTGAAGATGGCTGCAAATCCATGTTTTCAGGAACAAATTCCAACACTGTCTCACAAACATGAGAAGCATCACCAACTTTAGCTTCAGATTCCAACTCCGGCACTGTTGAAGATGGCTGCATATACATTTTTTCGCGCACAATTTCTGTCGATGTCTCACCAACTTTAGTGTCAGACTCCAACTCCCGCACTCTTGAAGATGGCTGTGAATCCATGTTTTCAGGAACAAATCCCAAAAATGTCTCGCAAATGTTAGAAGCATCACCAACTTTAGCTTCAGATTTCGACTCCTGCACTGTTGAAGATGGCTGCAAATCCAGGTTTTCAGGCACAACTTCCGCCAATGTCTCACCAACCTCAGAAGCATCACCAACTTTAGCTTCAGATTCCGACTCCTGCACCGTTGAAGATGGCTGCAAATCCATGTTTTCAACTTCTGTCAATGTCTCAAAAACCTCAGGATTATCACCAATTTTAGCGTCAGAAGAGGGCTGGAAATTCATGTTTTCAGACACATTTGTCGGCAATGACTCACAAACTTGAGAAGCATCACCAACTTTGGCTTCACACTCCATCTCCTCTAGAGGTTTGGGGCTTCTTACAGGACCCGCGTCAAATGAGGCTTCAACACTATCACACGTCACGGTCAATGTAGCTGGAGGCTGATCCATGCTTTCAGAAGTATTTTCTGGCCATGTCCCACAAACCTGAGAAGCTTCAACGACTTTAACTTCACATTCTAACTCCTCTGGTGGCTTGGAGCTGCCAATAGGTTGTGCCTCAGGTAAGTCTGCAACACTATTACCTCCAATGGTCAAAGTAACCGCAGGCTGATCCATGTTACAAGAAAAAATTTCTGCCAGCGTTGCACAAATCTGAGAAGCGTCACCAACTTTAGCTTTACAGTCCGACTCCTCAGAAGACTTGGGCACAGATAAGGCTTCAACAGTATCACACCCATTGCTCAAAGTAATCAAAGGCTGATCCATGTTTCCAGACACATTTTCTGGCAATGTCACAGAAACCTGAAAAGCATCACTAACTTTACATTCATGCTCTGACTCCTGTGATTTGAGACTGCCTAAAGGCCCTGCCTCAGATGAGCCTTCAACACTATCACTGCCCATGGTCAACGTAACGGGAGGCTGATCAATGTTTTCAGATTCAATTTCTGCCACTCTCCCAAAAGCATCATAAGAATTCATCAAATCCTTTTCAGCTGGAGATTCATTTGATCCCTGCAGTGTTACTGAGCTGCCAACAGAACCTCCAGGTAAGCAATCAACCTTCTTTCCTTTGTTTGCTAAGGAGGATGCAGAGAAATCAATGTTTTCTGAAGATGCATTTTCTGGAACAACCACCTTGTCAGCCTGAAATATAAAAATATATGAAATCAAACAATAGTTCACTGAATTCCTAAAAATTATTCAACTTTTGACTGTCTAAGGGCATTCAAGTGCACATGCATGTGATAAGTAACCGTCATCATAATATCCTACAAGACAATACACTTAATATCTCCGTAATTCGGCATTGAAAGGTAACGTACAATGTTTGAAACCATCAATAGAGATTTCATACTGTATAAATTCATTCTCAGTAAATATAACTAACCTCGGACGCATTCAAAAGATCTCCCATCTCAGTTTCAGAAACCTTCAATTCCACACCAGAACATGCTTTATCCTCCAAATTTTGGTTTTTGGCCATGTCCACCGGAGTCTCACTGGATACAGGTACACCAGGGGAAACACTACATTCTCTCCCAAAAGATTCAGAAATGTTAGCTTCAGCTTCAGACTCCTGTACAGTTGAAGATGGTTGCAAATCCATGTTTTCAGACTCCGGCAATGTCTCACAAACCTGAGAAACATCACCCATTTCAACATCAGCTTCAGACACTTGTGCTCCTGAAGATGGCTGCAAATCCATGTTTTCAGACTCCAGCAATGTCTCACAAACCTGAGAATGATCACCAACTTTAGCTTCAGATTGTGTATCCTGAACTGTTAAAGATGGTTGCAAATGCATGTTTTCGGACACCAGCAATGTCTCACAAACCTCAGATGCATCACTTACTTTTGCTTCAGATTCTGATTCCTGTGCTGTTGAACATGTTTGCAAATCCATGTTTTCAGACTCTAGCAATGTTTCACTAAACTGAAATGCCTCACCAGCTTTAGCTTCAGCTACTGAGTCGTGTGCTGTTGCCGATGTCTGCAAATCCATGTTTTCAGACTCCAGCAATGTTTTGCTAACCTGAGAAGCCTCACCACCTCTAGCTTCAGATTCCGACTCCTGCACTGTTGAAGATGGCTGCAAATCCATTTTCTCAGGTACAAATTCCAACACTGTCTCACAAACCTGAGAGGCATCAACTTTGTCTTCAGATTTCAACTCTTGCACTGTTGAATATGGCTGCAACTCCATGTTTTCAGATACAATGTCCAACACCGTCTCGCGAACCTGAGAAGCAACACCAAATTTAGCTTCAGATTCCGACTCCTGCCCTGTTGAAGATGGCTGCAAATCCATGTTTTCAGGCACAACTTCTGTCGATATCTCACAAACCTCAGAAACATCACCAACTTTAGCTTCATAAGAGGGCTGGAAATCCAGGTTTTCAGATGCATTTTCCGGCATTGGCTCGTTAACTTGAGAAGTATTACCAACTTTAGCCTCACATTCC
This sequence comes from Rosa rugosa, assembly GCF_958449725.1. Classification (NCBI taxonomy): domain Eukaryota; kingdom Viridiplantae; phylum Streptophyta; class Magnoliopsida; order Rosales; family Rosaceae; genus Rosa; species Rosa rugosa. The sequence goes on along the minus strand of NC_084824.1, from coordinate 19,070,951 downwards.
ACCTCCTCTTGAGGTTTGGAGCTACCTACAGGACCTGCCTCAGAGCCTTCAACACTATCACCCCCCATAGTCAACGTAATTGGAGGGTGATCTATGCTTGTCACACAAACCTGAGAAGTTTCAACAACTTTAGCTGCACATTCTAACTCCTCTGGTGGCTTGGAGCTGTCTATAGGTTGTGCCTCAGATAAGCCTACAACACTATCACCTCCCATGGTCAAAGTAACCAGAGACTGATCCATTTTTCCAGAAACATTTTCTGGCAGCATTCCACAAATCTGAGAAGTATCACCAACTTTAGCTTCACAGCCCGACTCCTCTGGTGACTTGGAGCATCCTAGAGTCCCTGGCTCAGACAAGGCTGCAACACTAGCACACTCCTTGCTCAAGGTTACCAAGGGCTGATCCATGTTTCCAGACACATTTTCTGGCAGTGTTCCGGAAACCTGAAAAGCATCACTAGCTCTAGCTTCATGTTCTGACTCCTGTGATTTAAGACTGCCCACAGGCCCTGTCTCAGATGAGCATTCAACACTATCACTGCCCATGGTCAGTGTAACCACAGGCTGATCAATTTCTGCCACTCTCCCAGAAGCATTGTAGGAAGCCATCAAAGAATCCTTTTCAGCTGGAGATCCTTTTGAACTCTCCAGTGTTACTAAGCTGCCAACAGGTAAGCAGTCTACCTTTTTTCCTTCAGTTGCTAAGGAGGTAATGTTTTCTGGAACAACCACTGCACCAACCTGAGATATAAACATATGACACCAAATAATAGTTAAAGATTATTTAAAAATAATTCAACTCTTGTCACTGTCTCAGGGCATTCAAGTGCACATGTATACATGTATACGATATGTAACCCATGTACAATATCTGGAGCAATTTAAAAAGTATCTCGACGGTATATCTTTATTCCCAGTAAATACAACTAACCTTGGACGCATTCGAAAGATCACCCATCTCAGGTTCAGAAACCTTCAATTCCATACCAGAACATGCTTTATCCTCCAGATTTTGGTTTTCGGCCATGTCCACCGGAGTCTTACTGGATACAGGTACACGGGGGGAACCACGACCTTCTCTCCCAAAAGACTCAGAAATTTTCGCTTTTGATAGACGTGTGCCAGAAAAGACCTCTTTCATCACACGAGCAACATCGTTTACGTTAGCAGTCTGGATACGTCCCAGAGCAGAACTCTTATCAGAGGATCCAGCAGCACTGTCAATTGTTGATAATGAGTTTGTAGGCTGCTTATTTTGGATAGGATAGCTTGGGTGCTCTTTTCTTTTTGGATCAGAATCAGTTAAACTGCTAACTAAATGCACTTGACTTGTCTGGGATTGAATAACATGTGACAGTTCCTGCCCATCAGTACCTTGCTTTCTTCCCAGTTCAGCAGTCTTACTCCCCAATGTACCACCAGACATATCCTGTACCTGAAAACTTAATTCTGGATCCTGACTAGCTGGACCACCAGGAACAGCTGGGAACACAGGAGCCTGCTTCTTTCCCCTGCGACGGGGTGCTTCAGCTCTGCTTGAAGCCTTTCGACCCTGTTTTTTGACTTCCACAGGTTTGGAAGGGCTAGGAGTGATAGACTGAGAAGAAGGAGAAACAGAAGAGGACAGCTTTGACTGAGAGCTAGGAGAAATCTCAGCACCATGATGTTTTGCCTCACCAGTGCTTTCCATGGGAGTAGAACCGGGAAGGGAACCAGTTGAAGGATTAAAAACAGGAGATGCAGCGATCAAAGTTGGAATTGCTGGAAGAGCTTTCTCCTCCAGAGTATGACTCTTATTCACCTCTGAAATGGTCTCATTTGATACAGCAGCTGGTGTGGTAGAACCTTCATCTCCTGAAATCTTGTCATTCTTAGGTTTGGATGAGCAATTTTCAGGCAAAGCCTCTTTTAGGTTTGGACTTTCTCCCGATGCAGGGCCTGCAAATTTTAAAATTTCAATTTATGCAAAGATAATTTGATTTTGATTTCAATGATTGAAAGAATTTCATAGACTAGCAAAGATGAACAGTATTTACCCATGGATGAGTTTGTAGTCTGCTTAACTTGGGCTAAGTTAACTGAATTTGGAGTTGAATTTATATCCTCACCTGCTAAAACATCAGCCTCTTGCTTACTTCTCATGTCTATGTCTTTGCTCCCACGTGAATCCCCTGATTTATCCAGTGGAAGCATATTTGGTGTCAAATCAGGGCCAACCAGCGCATCAGTAACAGCAGGTGATGCTGGCACCTGTTTCTTCCCCCTACGGCGGGGAGCTCCAACACCACTTTGAGCCATCCGGTTTTGTGGTTTCATTTTCACCGGTACAGTAGGGGAAGGGGAAGGTTGAGATAAAGGAGCAACAGCAGGGACAAGGCGGGTGGACTGAGAACTCAAAACCATTACAATGCCAGACTGATGATCGGCCCCTTCTGCACCTTTTAAAGCACAAGAAGCAGGACTCTGGGCTGCAGAAACAGTTTCACTCATGCCAATGGTTTCATTTTCCAACGGATCAACAGATGTCTTCTGTGAAAGCTCAATTTGTTTTGAATCAGAACCAGGAGATACTTGCCCCTGTTTCTTTCCCCTACGCCGGGGTGCTTCCTGTCCACTCTTAGTTTTCCGACCCTTTCCTCTTACTTGTGTGGGTGCAGAAGGGCTAATAGTACTCAATTGGGAGGGAGGAGTAACAGAAACGGAAGGCTTAGGAGCTGTTGGATGAGATCTAGGTGACGCCACGAGATCGGTACTTCCTGCAACTCCACCAATACCCTCAATATCACCAGAATCAGGTACTAAATCTGGGGCTGAGTTTGTTACACAGCTAGTCACCGGTCCTATCTCTAACCCTGTATCCACTTTGACTGTTCCAACAGGCGCTGTAAGAACAACTGCAGTTGGTGATTGATCTACTGTTGCTCTTTTTGGCCTGCCACGGCCTCGTTTAGCTGGTGGGGTTACCTCTTTACTTTGTTGTGGCAGCTCAACAGATGGTGGTGGTAAGTCTGGTGGAGGTGGAGCAGGAAGTTCAGTTCTTCTAACAGCCACCACAGAGCCACTTTCATCTTTCGGTAAGTTTGACTCTGTAACTTCTTCCTTTGCTTTTTCAGGGGAATCAGGGGACTCAGCCTGACACAACTTTTCAAATTCCTCTTCCGTCCATTGCTCTTCATATGAGCGAACCTAAAAACCATTAGGAAAAAAAAAAAATCATTATGGTAAACGAGGCAATGTCAAAAAGAATACATTTCAACAATCAAAATAAGATTTGAAAAACAAACCTCTCTAGCCCGCTTTCCCCTTCCATATCGTTGAGTATCAAGTCCCCCCAGAGACTGACCCTTCCGCTTTATCCCAACATTAGAAACTACACCTGTCTTTGGCACCTCATATATCTTCATCGCTTCATAGAACTCCTTCAAGTCATCCTCTGTCACAAGCCGAGAAGGCAAGGGAGGCAGAGATTCAGAACCATCCTTCCCTTGTACACATGCTAACTTCCTCCATGATGCCTGCCAAATGAAATAATTTTATAGTCATCCCATAAGACATGTAGGTAGCATGTGACATCTGCAGTGATGTTAATACTAATTAAGTCAATACCATTTCTTCCTCTCGCCTTCTTTTGTCCACTGATTCAAAGACATCAATTTCTGACTCACTGCAAGAGAGACGCTCATTTCATGATCCAATTCAAATAAAATCAATTAAAAAAGAAAATTCCTACGTGAGGAGATTAAGTAACTTTTTTGAAATTTGGCAAATAGCAGTAATAATGACAAAATCAGGCAAGACAGAAAGGCTTTGCAAAATAACATCAGTAATCAAATCCAACATATTATGCCTTCTGATTGTGAAATTCCAAGCCCCTATGAATTTATAGATAGTTTTACCTACATAAAAAAAGGGTAGCAAACTCGACAAGCAGTAAGTTCAAGCAAGTCAAACAAAATGGTGAGGTACGATTACACTAATTGTCTGCAGTGTAAGGTGTCTTCCTAAGAGGTAACTTAATAAGAAGCATGTTTTCATTTATTCAGCATTTTAGCTAAAGCTCTTTGCGGTTGCAGAGTTTTGGTTGTAATTGGATGGACATGAGTAGAAGGATACTGAAGACCACCATGAATGGGGGTTAAGGATCTTTATAGGCTCGTCCGCCTGTTGGAGTACTTTTTGTCATTCTTTTGTTAGTTGCTGCTTTCAACTTCTTGTCCACTGCTTACGTTTCTGTTCCTTTCTTGGGAACACACTTGTTTCTTATAAAATGATGAAAAAATAATAATAATAATAATAATAATAATAATAATGGAAAAAAAAAATTATTCCAGAAACCACTGGAATTTGTTCGGACAAATTATGATGGACATGTTTATGCTGAAACAGGAAAGATGAATTCTCAATGGTCGGGTTCTTTTAGATGATCAAGCACATCAAAGACGAGTGCAGACAGATAAACATCAGAAATGATCAAATTTATATACCTGCGAGCTAAGAGATCATTTAAAGCATCATCATCCAATACAGGTGCAGCTTCCTCTTTCTTATTCTCACGCAAAAGTGACTCCAAATATTCTCTTCGATCTTCCGCACTGTGATAAACCAATTTTCATGAGCAATTACGAACTACTTTAGATCAGTATACCAGAGTTCAGCACAGCAAATATCCAACCAACCTTGTATTGTTGTCAAAGAAACCAGCAGTAATGCTCTGATTAGCAACTCCCAGTTTGTGCTCAGCTGCAGCTCTGACTTGTTCTTCAACAGTTTGGACCTTAAAACAAAAAGAACTAATTGAAGCAGACAGATATACACTCTCAAGTAAATTCTCTACTGAAAACACAAAACATAATAAAAAGGAGAGCTTATAAATGACTCCATCGGCACAATAACCCAGGGGGTGGCAAATTACCTACCGTTTCAAATCGAAGAACAAGAACATCCCTCTTCTGGCCAAGTCTATGAGCCCTTGCCTGTGCTTGCAAATCAACCTGACAATTCACCAACAGAACAGCTTTCATATTTCAAATTTTTGAGTCTAAATACAAAATAAAATCAGTGTACAGTAATTCCGTAAATTGCCTGTGGATTCCAGTCCGTGTCAAATATTATCACCGTATCTGCAGCTTGAAGATTTACACCAACACCACCAGCCCGAATGCTAACAAATATTACAAATGTCAGTAGAAAACAGAAGTACACATGCAGACACGCATCAACACATGTGAATAGAGCATCAAGGATTACCTGAGAAGAAATATGAAAAAGGGAGAATCTGGTTTATTGAAATTATCAATAAGGGAACCACGATCACTACCAGATGTATGTCCATCCAACCTAAGGTACCGATACTGCTTAAAGCTGAGATATTCCTCCATGACATCAAGTAGCCTAGTCATTGTGGAAAAGAAAAGAACCTGCAGAGTGATAAATTTTAGTCATTTACATCTTACATCAGATACAGAAAAAAGGAAGAAAAAAAAAAAAGAATAATCTGCAGAATAAAAACAAACAAACCATGTGGCAAGAAACATGTAAAAGCATTCCATACCCTATGATCTGTTGCTTTTAGCTTGGGAAGTAATCGGTCTAACATCTCAAGCTTCCCACAAAGCCTAATAATTGGTGGCAGATAGTGCTTTGGTATTAAGTTATCAATCTGCAAGATGCAATCAGATAACAAGTTTATTTAGAAGAAAGCTTACTCAGCACACAAAAGAAAGGAAAAGAAAGGTCTTCAAATCTTAAAAGGGCACTTGTGAAAAACAAAGAAACAATCTACCGTTTACAAGGTGATGATTAAAAATTATATACTTCTCACTTCCATTATCTTTCATAAGAGTTAAGAACTTAAAATGAACAGGGAATGAACATGCCTCCTCTACATGAAGCTGGCTGAGATATGGATGATTGCATATATTTCGAAGCTCCATAACAGAGTTGTGCACTGACCGGGCCTGAAAATGATATGTGCATGGTAAGAAACAACTTGGAGTTCCCTTGGCTTTATACAAGCAAGAACTAAACTACCTTTGAATTAGTAATTGAACCCAGATTTTCCTCTACCCTCTTCATCAAAAGCTTCTGGTAACCAGAAGCCTCGCATCTTACAAGTCTCTCAATCTTTTCGGGTAGTTCATTCTCAACCTGCCATAAAGAATTTAAAATGCAAGACCATTAGCATGGTGATTTCCAAAGTTCAATATTTATATATTGACTAAATTTCCAAAGTTCAATATTTATATATTGACTAAACTTCGAAAGATAAACCATAAAATCCAAGAGTTTCTGATTGCTGGGATGAAATCTCAATCACATTGCCTAAGGACCAGCAGTGAGACATTATATATCAAATTTCTCAATGCAAGATAATCAGATATAAAGCCAGACACATGAGCAGCTCAGAATGTCCAACATGTCTATAACGAATTCTTAGGGAATTTTGTAAAAATAATGTATTAAATTAAATAGGCTGGTAGATGAGCGTAAAAAAAGTGTTTCTATGGCCCTTGAAAGAAAAAAAAAAAGGAGCATAGCTCAATTCCAATGCTGGATTCAGAAACTATCAATCAGGAAGCATCAAGTTCACCATAAATACATACTGAAAATGTCATAGATTTGTACTATCACTAAGCACTCTATACATGCCTTCCATAAGAAGGAAATTGTTTTGTTGCTTCAGTGTCCATCTCCACAATCAATGTACAGAACAAGCTAAATCATTAAACTCCAAAGATGACTGGCACAAATGGCATTTTCGTAGAATAAACACAATTGTGAACATCCAAAATCAGTGCCAAAATATCATATACTGACAAAACACTTCCTTGACCAGAACACCACCAAATGGTAATTCGAACTTGGAACGAGCAAGAAGAAATTAACAAGACTTTATCTTTGAGTTGTTCTGCCAGATTGGTGGCTCAAGACCTTTTAAAGGATGCAAATAAAACAAGTCCAGAGTACTATAGAGATGCATCCACATACAAGTATACGAGCATCACACAACAAGACATAGAAACCCAGATTTTTAAAATCCACAGGAGGACAAATGAACTCCAATATGCCAACATGTAATAAAAAGCAGTTTCCAAATAAATACTGTTGATAAGCACAAAACACATTTAAGAACCTTATGCTTCAGCCTCCGAAGGACAAAAGGTCGAAGTACTTGGTGGAGACGGTTTATGATCAATAGATTCTCCTCCTCAGATAATAAGGCCTTGTCAACATAACACAACGATAAATACATGAGCATTAGATTTTAATGCAACTGAAGTTATAGGAGATTTTAAGAAGTCAATGTCAGAAATACAACATATAAAAGCTTACTTGATCAGCTGAGCTATCACCACTACTTTCAAATGGTTTGTTGAACCACTGAGAAAAATCTTCAGATGAATTAAATATATTAGGCAACAAGAAGTTTAGTAGCGCCCACAACTCCTCAAGATTATTCTAGTCAAAACAGATTATTAAAAATAAATCAGGATGCCATGTTATTAAACCAGTCAGGGAAAGACCGCACACATATAATAAACCGTAGCAGAAAATGAGTGAAAACAATAAACAAAATAAGGACAGAAGAGAAGAGAGCTGGAAACCTGTAGTGGAGTTCCAGTTAACAGCAATCTGTGAGAACTCTGATAATGCTTCAAGTCCGCATTTAACTTGCAGGAAGCATTCTTTATGCGATGGCCTTCATCAATTATTATATAATGCCAGTGGATTTTGCTCAGTTTAGGTCTGTCATGCTTATTCATCAGATACTCATACGTAGTAAGGAGGACATTAAATTTCTGTTGAACTATTCTTTCCCTGCAAGATAACGCAACTGCTGAGTTTATTTACAACTAAAAACCAAAAACAAGAAGGAAAGCTGTTCAGTTTTGATGTGATTACTTAAATAGCCTACGTCTCTCCTCTGGGGGCCCGGAATAAACAATCCTATTAATAGTAGGGGCCCAAAAGTTAATTTCTGTTTCCCATCCTGGTAAAACTGAAGAAGGCACAACCACTAGGAAAGGTCCTCGATCATTTTTTGCTTCCATCAGGTAAGAGATTAAAGATATAACCTGGAGACACAAATATTTCAGATTGTAGGCATGCAAACTGGAAAAGGACTGAATAGCTTAGGGGCAGACACAAAATCAATCCCTACCTGAACAGTTTTACCTAGGCCCATTTCATCAGCAAGAATACCATTCAAATGATTGTTGTATAGTGACACCAACCACCTTAAGCCATTCATTTGGTACCTGAAAGGGGGGAAAGAATATCGCTTTAAATTGAGAATAAGGATCTTCCTCCTTTACCCTTCCCCAAACCAGAAAAGAAAGCTAATAATGTTATTGAGCACATTTTACTCACTCTCTCAATTTCCCACCCTTAACATAAGACGGCTGCTCTGCAATGTTCTCCTTTATACTGCGAAAACAAGGTTGACAGTAAGATACTTGGCAAGCATTGGAAAAAAAAAAATGTAAAACAGAAGGCCTAAAAACGCCCACAGTTCTATTTTTACAAAGAAACTGATGCTCCAAGACGAGGAAAAAAATTCAAGAGCAAGATAAAGGGAACCAAAGGTTACTAAGTTTGTCCACCACTAAAAACTGTTACAAAGTGAGACCTCTAAATTATAATGCAGCAAGAGATATGAAATTACAGTAAAACCAAAATAAAGAAAATATCCATACCTATGAGCCATCAAATAGTATTTCTCATTGCTCTCCAAGTAATGCTGCAAAACAGATATATAACTCAATGAGCACAAACTTCAATGAAAACTGAAACGCACAAAGAAGAACTTGCCTTCGCCTGGTCACTTTCATCTTCATTTTCCAAACTAGGTTCACTCTTGTCTACAACACTTGCATTTCCACTTTCGTCCATATCCTGCTCAAACCTACTTGCCAAAGCCTTAGCATCTTGTAGCTTGGATCCAAGCTTTTGAAGATATTTTTCTGTCTCTTTGAGAAGCTGCTTAACACGGTCTGATTTGGCATCCTATCATGAGTTCCAAAAGTGTCAAACAAAATAGATTAAAATGCCAGATGCAATCCTAACAGCAGTAAAATGTAGCACATACCTGCACCATTCGTAAATACCCCTCCACATCATTAATCTTCAACAGGTTTATCTTTTCACGTTGGATCCTATCAATCTTCTCACGATGGATACGTTCCTTCCTTTTGTGGAACTCCTTCACATATTTATTGAAACCTTTCCAGCGCTCTCTCTTAATTTTGAAGGCATCATCCAGTCTTTCCCTAAGTCCAGATTAAAAGCCAGTCAAAAAGCATTCACACCAATCCAGAAAGCAAATGACTTGGGAAAGTAATGATTATTTTAGCTCCTTGAAACATATAAGATTAAAATAATAGAAAATACTAAAAGAGCAGGATACTTACTTGTGAACCTCTAACTCCCCAAAGAATTCCTTTTGTCTTTGCTGAATTCTCTTTTGTCTTTCTTCCTTCATCTTTTGCTCAAACTTTTCAAGTTGTTTTATCCTCCTGCCATGTCTATGTTTCTTAAAAGATTTCACGCGATCCATCTCCGTATTGATTGGTTTGAAGAAATCATTCAAAAATTCACTGCCAAATGAAATAGAACACCATTTAAGTGTCTAGGAAATAATCAAAACTATACAGAAAAAAAATGTAATTGTTAGATTGTCAAAATGACAATAAATATATTCCGTTTGTCCCAAATAAAGTCACATTTCCAAAAAATAATTCCCACAGCCGAAACTTTAAAAAAGGTCATTCCACTTTTTCCACCATAAGATTAGTCAGATCTTTAATAAGATTTTGACACAAAATCAGACTTCTAAATTCAAAAGTAGAGTAAAATTGAATGTAATAAAAACAGTAGGTAAGAGAGCATTAAAGCGGTTTGTTAGTTGTATCCAGTCAGCTCCTTAACGACATTTGACACGACATACTTCACATTTTTAAATTTAAATTTGAAGGTAACCAAGTAAGATGCAGGTAGGAAAGCATTATAAGGTTCTTAAAACTTATGTCTTGAAAGTGGGCAAGGATATAAAATCGACAGAGTAAATGTCTCAACTTGGAAACTCATAATAACAATTACCTCCGGAGACGGCGTTGCAATTCCAAGAGTTGTAGTTTTTTGAGCTCTATAACACTTTTGGTTTTCGCAGATATATCTTCAGAGGAGCTCACATTTTCCTGTAGCAAAAGTAATAAGATGTAGTACAGAGGCACATACAATATCAAATTTTAAAAATAAATAAATAAATAAATAAAAAGGACCAGCCAAACAATGCATTACAAGTACCTGTTTGCTAATATATAAACATGCAAATTCATGCGCACAGGATTTATTGAATCTAGTAACAATCTATAATTTAGAGTCTAAGGAGACTAGTATTTCAGAATAGGGTGGGTTAGGGCATGTAGCCGCTTTCTTAACAAACTTTTTGCATTAAGGGAAAAAGTAACCAAAAAAACAAAAACAAAAAACAAGCTGAGCAGAAAGATGTCAAAGTCTCAGTGTAAGACAGATGTTGATTGCTGATTCCAACAAACAACATTCCAGAGAGTTATAAATGAATTTGACAGATTACTTTTCTTTTCAAAACTGAATTACCAACTTGGTAAAACCACGATTTGGACATAACTTATCGAACATCGTAACTTAGAAGGCAAACTAAGTAAGTACCAAATAGTTTCCTTTTCAGGCTGATGTATAGTTTTAGTTTGTAGAGTCAGATATATGCTATAAAATAGTCAAACACTAAAACTACATGAGAATTATCAAGCAAATAGCATAAGTATTCCCCTTTAGTGAGATGCACCATATGATGTGCCAAACAACTTTTCCTGTGTATTTCTGTTCGTCCTATTAAACACAAATATCATGGCAGTGCATAGTTAAAGTAACTTAAAACTCATCTGTTTAATTGATGATCCCTATTTCGTTCAAGTTATGAGAATGCAAATCCTACTAAAGTGAGCTGACACCAAGTTTTTCCAATTTTCCAGTAGAATAATTTTACAAATTAACCCAAACACCAATAATGAAGTAGATTTGGGGCAACCATTGCTTCCAGAAATGCCATCAAGCATTTCTTCTTAACGCCACTCTCACAAACAAACAGTGTACATATTTCATAAATCAGCCACAAAAAAGTTTTCCTTTGAATTTGATGAAAGTTCGACATAAATTAAGTCTCAATGGTTCAAAATGCAAGGTAATCAGAGGATATTTGTTAAGAAATTCGTAGAAAAACATCCATTTCCATTTTCAATAGACTAAAATCAGTTTCAAGGACAGGAGTTTGGTGTTACATAACCCACACCTCTACTAATATCAAAGCTAACTTTCAGTTTCCCCAAAACTTTTAGCATTCCAACCTCCCCGGGAAGAAATACAATGATCAGTCACCATATAATAATCCCATAGCAAATGTCAGACATAATTTATTTGAAAAACATGCTTAGGTAACGAAAAAGGAACTAACTGGTTTTAAACCACCATATAAAATTTTCTAACAGACCTTTAACTTGTGAAAAGATGTCACAATTTTTGCCCTTGCTTTTTGATGCTTAAGAGTCCAAGTTTGTTCATCTAGGAGCTTCTTTTTCTGCTTATCCATAATCCACTTCTCTGACATTGTGTACTTTGGTGAAGGTGGAAAATCAATAGAAGCTGGGTTATTCTCCTTTACTTGTTCTGCAGCAATTAAAAAAAACGTGTGATTCTTCTATGTCAACAAGAGAAAATATTTTTTGTTAGACTAGAGGGAATGTATCAGATTGCTATGAATGATCTACACCACAATTACCAGAAGCAGCACCATCAGTGAAAAAGACAATAAATCCAGACATAATGAAATAAAGAAATTGTTCTCACCTTTGGAAACATGTTTTTGCATCATGTGAGCATCCTTTGATGCAACTACTGGGTGATGATCATTGCCAATTGCGGATACTGGTTTCCAACGATCTCTAGATGCAAAAGAAGCTGGGTGATTGGCAGTATTTTGATTCCCCAAAATATTGTTACCAAGAGTTTGGAACTGACTGGGTGCGGTATCTTTTCTTTCAGGAACAATCTCAGACTGACTGGCAGAAGGAGGTAACAGTCCTCTGGAAACTTCACTTTGACTCCCAAGCCCAGTCCAGCTGCTTATATCAGAGTTCTGCTTGTTCATACCCATTAGAGCAGAGGCTGTGTTAGCCCGTACAACTTGCAAATGTCCAGTTTCTATATTTTCCACAGGGTTAACAGTTAAACCACGTCTTGCACCTGAGTCAGGCTGCTGTGATGCCACAGTTAAACATGCCAGTGAAGCTGTAGTCTCTTGAGGTTGTGTTTCAGCTTCTGCTTTCTGCAAAAACTGATCTCGAGGTGGGCCATTACTTTCTTCCATTTTTGGGCTCTCGGATTCTTTTGCCAAGGTGTCAGTCTCCAGGAGTTTCCCACTGGAGAGTGCACTTTTATCAGTTTCATGGTTAAGTCTTCCAAATGGCATACTAGCATCAGAATTGTTATTTGGCTCATTTGAAGATTGTGCTTTTCCTTTATGGTCAACAAAATCTTTTCGAGGCCCATCTGTATTGCCACCTGAATTTTCTAAGTTAATACATCAAAGCTGATAATATGAAGGTACTGCATTCTAGTCATTTGGAAAATTAGTAATGAGAGTTTTATTGGCAAAAAAAAAAATATATATATATATATATATACCTTCTTTAGGTGAAGTATTTCCGAGTGCAATTTCAAGATGAAGTTTCTTTGGCAGCAAACCATTTCTGCAGTCGGAAATCACAACTTAACCCAACTAAAAAAAATATTTGAACTTGATAACATCAGATCCAAAACTGAAATCAACTACCTGAAGGCTAAAAAGACAAGGCACTGTGCTCTGAGCTGTTTCAACTGCTGTTCCTTGAAAGGCATGCCAGAAGATGCAGAGGCCACATGAACTGGAGATTTACCAGTATCTCTAGAAGCTGCACTTCTCACCACACTCATTTCTGCTGCATTATTTTGCCTGCCAGCCTGACCAAAACATCGTGCAGCAGAAGCAAATCAACACATATATATATATGAGCTTTCAACCAGCAGTATTTAAAATTAGTACATATGCAAAAGAAATCTAAAATTAATCTAGACATCTTAAAACAACCGAAGTTGACGTCCTTTAAAAGGACACCACAATGAGAACACACTTAAGTCAAACACCAAATGCAATGCAAACATATCATTAAACAGAATGATTGCCCTAACATTTGCAACAAGCAAATGGTATGTATATTCCGATAGTTTGGTTGGTTTCACTTGTCATATGTTATGGACGACAAAAAGACCAGGTGCTGTTTAGCATGATAGTCACCATTGAGCACGATGCCCTTGTTTTGCTCAAAGGTAGAAAACATAACGAATGAAAAATTAAGTACCTGCACTGTTTTATTTGCATCAGATAGCATATTAGTATTTCCTCCATCATGCTCCATGGCCTTTCCAGTTGAGGGCAATGTGCCACCATAGTGCATTGGACTTGAGAATGCTGGTGGTTCTGCTACTTGATATGAACTTGAAGAACCAGGCACACCTCCTTGAATCTTGCCAAAAGAACCTGAATTTCCACCAATATCAAGCCATTATTAGTTACTCAATAACCGAGGAGGTTCAGCCTCCTTGATAAGATCAACCTCAGTTCCAAAATTATTTTCTATTTATTCAAGTTGGACAAGAAAGGGGGAAAATATCATTTCAAAATATAGATAATTCATGCTTGATTATAATTCACCAGGACAACACTACAGTTAATATCAAAACCAATAATCTCATACTAAGGGATTCTTTAAAGGCATGGCTCTGGGTCCAAATTATTCTATTAGAAATTTCATCCTGATTAAGTTTGAAACATCTCCATCTTTTCCAGCTCAAATGTGTTGCTTTTAAGCAAGTAAACCCACAACTATAATAATAATGTTTAATTACTTTCAAATTCTTACCTGATCCAGGAGATGGAGCTGTTGACTGCTGCATTGGACTTTCTGCTGTCACATTTCCTGGGACAACATTGGAAGAAAACCTGGGCACTTGAGACTTTTCATAAGGAAACCCGTGTTTGTTTTGACTCCACACACCCATAATGTCATTTGTAGGAGGTAGGGAAGCAGCATGCTGCTGAGCTGAAGCGTTATGAATAGAGGAAACTTCCATATTGCTACTGTTGGTCAAGTCCTGCCTTTCTATTAAATGTTGCCCTTCTTGCTTGACTCTAACCATTGGTCTCATGCTTCCAGATGGTGAAGTAAAGTGCTCCATTTGACCACTACTGGGAACGATATTAAAATTAGCATTTTCACCACCTTTAATTGAAAAACCAGGTGGCAGTTCACCTTTGCTCATCTTTCCCTTCCTCGTATTAACCACACTGTCTATAGTATCAAGATTTTGAGGGCTGTCAAGTTGTGATTCTGTGGGTACAGAAGTCTCTCCCCTCTTCCTCTTAGTGGTGGCTTTTTTACCATCCTTTCGATTGACCTGGTTGTCCCGGTTTGCTGTATCACGCCTTTCTTGGGACTGTGAATTGGCAGACCTCGAGTCTAAACTAGATGGACTTTCATGATCAAAAGACTGACTACTTCGATGAGTTGCAGATCCTTGATAATAGTCATGCCCTGTACTGATAGGTCCAACAGGTGGTCTGCTTGAAGAAAATGGGTCCATCTTTGACACCTCAGTTTCGGCCAAGCCCGTATTGGAATCTTTTGCAACTCCAGCAGTATGAGAAGACCCTGCAGAAATATGTTGGCCCAATCACCTCAAGATGACCAAGCGAAATTTATAGAGCCTGGCCGCTTAAAGAATAAAATGCACTTCAAGATACACTTCATAGATTACCTGTTTGAGCTACACCAGACAAAGGAATGCGTGATGACTTCAAAGCCTCAATATCAAGGCCATGTTGATTAATAACAGTCTCCATGGCCCTTGGTAGATCAAAGAAGACAGTTAGACAAGATGGTAGGAAACACCCCCCTCCGGGAAAAAAAATGAAGATAATGGGCAGAAGACCCAATAGACTAGTTAATTAAGGGAAAATAAAGCAAAGAAACTATTGATATATCAAAAGGAAAAAATGAGACAAATGAGGCATATCAGATGCGCATTAACGAAATACATAGCAGTAAGAACAACTAAACCAGAAAAATAGTTCATGTAAAAGAATCTTCAAACCAAAAGCTTGTTAATCTTTAGGATACATAATTAATATTTGCAGACACCACCCAAGACTGTCCAGTTTCACTCCAGACCTCAAAATTATGCAGTGAGAGAGCACGTTTTATGATGCAATGAGCCACAAGTTTATTCACTCGTTGCAGAGACCTAAAAGATTCACCTTCAAAGTCTCAACGCATTAATATCATCCAAACCCCCGATATAACTCAAGTCCAAATTCTCTGTGAAATTAGGCATCGAATACAACACTTGCATCTACTTATACTTCCAAGTTCCAACCACGGGAAATCTTACTAAACTCACCAACCGCAAGTAAACTAAACATCAATTCTAGCATTGTTTCAAGGTTCTATCAGGGGTCTAAACAACTAAAGCATCAAGTATCTAATCCACTCAGTAAAAAGTCCAGTATTGAAAAGAAAAAAAAGAGTCAAATGGAGTAAACAAATCCTTACCTTGATATCACTTGATAGGGCATGGAATGTTCCTTGCCACTCGACTTCATGTGTTGCAGTATCTGCATTGCTCGAAAATAACCCCGAATTAATGCACGAAAGCTTCGAAAAGATGAAACCAGGTACACAGCAGTAATACAGACGAAATAGAGGAGAAATACGAACCACATAGAGCTTGGTGGCAAGTTTGGCGGGCTCATCGGTAGAATCCTGAATGAGCTTGTGCAGAAACTTGGCTGCTTCCAACTCAACATTATGTGACGGAGCTGCCATCTCATTTGAACTTGTACCATGCAAAATTACCGAAATCAAATCAAAGAAAACAATCAAATTCAAGCTCTCAAGTTCACAGAAAGGCATATGTGATATTGTAATTAGGGCAAAACAATCGAGCTCTGTCCGAACTTTTTCTAGGTTTGGGATTTATTTATGATAATAGAAGCAATAAGAGAATCAGACGGAGAAGGCTGAGCGCAATACCTGATCGGAGATAGGAGCCGGAATCGGACGGGAACGCGATCACGACGAGCGATTCATAGAGAGAGAGAGAGAGCGAGAGAGATTGTATTGATGGTGTAAACCCTCGCAAATAAAAAAAGGAAGAAATGAAATTTGCTTTGGGTCTTCTGCTCAGTGACTCACAAAGCCCCAATAATGAGGCAAAAGTGAGGTGCTTTGTCTCGCACGTGCACAAGCGATTTTGCGTGCGAAACTTTTCTTTTTTTTTTTTTTTTTTTTGACGAAGCAAAAGATTTACAAATGATGTAACCAAAAAAAAATTTTACATTAGGAAAGTTGCAACAGCCATTGCCTGTGTGTTATTGTTTCTTGCTTTTTCCCTTTGGGTCCCCATCTATCCAAAAAAAAAAATTACAAGGGAAACTTGGTCATGCACAAGGAGATATTGATGAAAAAATTTGACTATAAAGGCTTATTTACTTGATCGATATTGATATGATATATCATGTCTTCAGTCAAGTTTGAATATATATATATATATATATATATATATATATATTAGAAAAACTAACGGGGGCATAGGATCGAGTTGGCCCCTACCTCCATCTGCCACTGCTTAAATTCTTTGTTTGAGAAAAAGCGAGCCAAAGTGCCGGCAGCGGTAGTTCTCACTAGAGGTGGACACAAACCGAATCGGAAGTTGAAAATCGATCGAACCGGGCCGAGAAAAGGACACGGTAACCGTACCACTTTAAAACAACACTAAAAACTGCATTGACCGAACCGAATCTTTTTTTTTTTTTTTGATTAGGTTCTGTGCTTCAAACCGACCGCAAATAAACTGAACCGAATGATAAATATATGTATTTTTTTTTAATGAGCTGTCAGTTTCTTAATAGATAAGATTTATTTAACGTGAACCTTACCACACATAATCTCAATCCCTTCATTTAAATCCAAAAATCCATAACGTACTCTCATTCTCTCTCTCGCCGTCTTCCACAACAAAAGTCATGTCCACCATGGTTGCCCACCATATTTTCCTTGTTGCCAAGATGGGTGTGTGTGTTTGGTGGGGTGGTAAGGCTTTGGTCTCATATATAAGAGGTCAATAGTTCGAGCCCCATCAAGGGTGGAAGTGGGGTGGGGTTTTTAAAAATAAAAATAAAAAATAATAATAATAAAAAGATGGGTTCATTAATTTCTACTTGATCCATCATTATCATCAATTTCATATAGAATCATGGATAGATAAAGAGAGCTTTATGGTACCAAAGTTGCTCACGCCAATAGACCTGGCCAATCCCAGCTTGGCGCACTCTTCCATGGCTAGCCCTTCACTCTTCTCATGAAGCTCAACCCTTTTGTCTCCCACCTCGCCCTCTATAACATCGTCAGAACTCCCGGCACTGCCACTGACGTCAACAACATCAACACCATATGTGAGATACTTATACTTGGAATTTGATTTAGGCTATTGAGATCTGGTATTGCATGTGTGTTCGATTTGAGTTTATAGAATATATGATTCAGATTATGGTTTAAAATAGTTTAATTATGCATTACAGGATATAGAATCATAAATTTGGAGGGGTTGAGAAAGTCGAGAACTTTTATTCGATGCGATATAGGAAACTGAGAAGCTGTGTTTAAAGCTCTCATATTTTGTTGTTATTAATTAATTTTTTGGCCTAATTTTTTTCCATGAACTTTGAGTCTGCTTGACTCATCATCTATTATGAGTTATATGCTTTGTTAGTTTTTCCAGATTTGCAAATGATCTATTGTTTGTAATAATCTGCAAATCTAGGCTATTACCCAATTTATTATTGTTCTCAATTTCTAATGATTAATTTATGAATTTCACTTTGAAACAAAAAAAAAAAGGTGATATTTAACCTAGATGTGAAATTGGGCCCAGATATTGTTAACAGATGATATTTAGTTAAAAAGATCATATTTAATTAGGTCCATTAAACATATCATATTTAGCAATGTTCTAAAAATCGGCCTAAGCAACCAATTTGCCTTAGGAGCTGAGCTGCTAGGCGGGCTAGGCAGAGCCGCCTGGGGCGGGGGGCTAACCCTTTTTTTTTAATTATCGTTGATATGAAAACAACGAAGAAGTCTACTCTCCTCCTCGACCCATTCTCTCATTCATCTCCCTAGGGTTCTCTTGGTCCTCTCTCAGCCCCAACGAACATAACAACCAGTCTCGCTCTGTCTCTTACTCTCTTGCTCGCTCCCAATCTCTGCTCGAAAACTGATAGGAGCATTTTAATGCGACGTTTTACTTGCTTTTCCCTACATTTCTTGCGTTATTTCCTTATTAAAACCCTGTTTAGGAAAGTTTCCATTCTTTGATTGGGAAAGTTCCTATTTGTAGAAAGTTTCTAATTTGTAGTTTCTATTTTTCCTTTTTGGAAAGTTTCCATTTTCAGTTTAGGAAAGTTGTCATTTTTCATTTTAGGAAAGTTTCTATTTTTCTTACTAGTTTCTATTTTCAGGACTTCGGAGCTAAAAAGTGGAAATGAACTCACAAATGGAAAGAGGAGCTTGCGAACACCAAGGGGAGCAAAAATAAGATGCAAAGGACCACACAATTGAGCAGAAATGAAGAAATGAAGCTTTCCTGGTCCAACCAGGAAATCCTGTTCGAAAGAGGAAACTGTGTGAAGCAAAACTCTGAAGCCCATTGAAATGTGTAATCGAAATTATGATGGACATGACGTTGGAGACATCAAGGCTTGAAGAGGACGCAAGAAGGCCCAAGAATTATCAAGCAAGATGGACTTTCGGCAAAAGTGGATAAAGCCCATGTAAACTAGGGTTTTGTGACGTCAAGAGAAAAATGTGGAGACTTAAGAGTTTTGCCGTCCAAAGCAAGAGGAAATCAAGGAAGAGTTTTTAAAAAGGAAAATATATTTTCCTTGGGGATTAAATTTGCCGTGTAATACTTAAGGAGAAAAACAAGGTGACAACATGGGAATTAAAGATGATTGATTGAGGATTTCAAGGAGAGATTTTCTTGGGAGACTTTTATGGGAAAGGAAATATTGTTGGAGGAATAATTTGGTGTGATTGCCAACGTGAAAATCAGAAATAATCAAGGAGATGACGCCAAGAGAGATTCAAGGGAGAAATAAAAGGAAAGAGAAAAAGGTGGAGACCAAGAAAAGCTGAAAACGTGTCTAGGTGCATCCCTAAATTCCCTAAAGGAATATTAGCCGAAATTCATGAAGAAAATCAGAATAATTCCAAGGAAATTCGACAATTAAATATTAGGGAGGTATTTTAGAGAATTTTGATTGGTTGGAACACATCACACGGATTACTTGGCATTCTATGATTGGTTGGACTACATCACAAAGCTTACTTGGCGAATTCTCATTGGTGGAAGCTATGTGGAAATTTCTGATTGCTTTGTGAACCCTAGTCGTGCTCCTATATATACCCACCTCTTTGACGTTGAAAAGGGTTCCACATCCCTTAGAAAAATTCAGAAAAATTATATTGTTGCCGTGAGCTTCTCTCATTTTCTCTCCATCCTCTAAAGCAAGCCACGGAGTTCAAGCAAGGCCGAAGGGAGAAGAAGGAGCCGTGACTATACTTGCACCATCCACCATTGAAGACTTGCTTTCAAGCTTCAAGGATCACAACGGAAATCATCCATCCTCATCTTCCATCCACGGTGTAATTCGACCTCTACTTTGTAACCTTTGCTTTGAATTTCGTTGGTTTTGTTCTAGTTGACATATGTGTTTGAATGATTATTAAATTCTGGAATTTTATATGATTGAATGAAATTTTCAGATTCATATTATTGTTCTTCGAGAGTTGCTTATGTGGGTTTGTTTAATTAAATTTGTGTTATAGATAACTTTTGTATTTTAATCTTATGTGGTTGCAAACACTTAGGGTTTCGATATAATTGGTGCTAGTAGGGGTGGGTTCGGTTCCGAGCCTAAACCGAAAACCGAACCGAAATGAGAATCGGTGCGGTTTTTGCGTTTTGGGAAGTTGGCACCGAAAACCGAACCGAACCGAACGGTTCGGGTCGGTTCGGCCCAGTTTCGGTTTTTTTTTTTTTTTTTTTTTTTTTTTGAAAAACAGATTTTTACCAAATATACTCTTTTGGTATTGTAACTCGAGAAGTTTTTGTTTCTACAAACCTGTAATTATAATCTATAACAAGAAGTTTACTAATGCATGTTTTGTACTTCACTAGACAATAATCTCTAATTCGATACTCCATAGTCCATATAATTCAATTCACATATAGTCCATCAAATTCTAGCATCAATATATGAAATTGTCAAAAAATATAGAGTCCAAAGTTTATAAAAGTCCATTACATCAACACTAACCTCACTTAAAAATTTATAAGTGAACTAAAAGATTAAACATAAAAAAAAAAAAAAAATGAACCAACATCAACATATGAATGAGGGCAATAGTATAATCTCAAGCTCGTAAAGACGCCTTCTTCGACTTCGGAGGTAACATTCCGCTCCGACTACTCCCCACTGCAGCTCCGCATGGCATCTTAAGCATCTCTACATTAGTATAAGAGAATAATAAAAATATTAGAAAATAAATACATACAATCATATATAACATAAATATTACAACTTCATTAACCCAAAAAACTATAACTAAGAAAATAGAAACAATTACCTCTTTCCGCATCTTCACACAACTCAATCTCCTCAACAGTAGGCATATGATGTAGATACACATTTTCACTCCTAAGCCAATTTTGTGTACATATCAAAGCCTCCACCATTCTAGGACTTAGGGAGCTACGGTATGGATCAATAATCCTCCCACTCGTGCTAAAGGAAGATTCTGAAGCTATGGTTGACACCGGAATGGCTAGAACATCCCTTGCAATGCGGGCCAATATAGGATATTTACAAACTCCATTTACCCTCCACCAATTCAACAAATCAAAGTCTTCATCATCTCCTTCAATAGAATCTCCAAGATATCTATCCACATCGTTGTTTACGATCCCGGCTTTCATAGCTCTTCTCCTTTGCTCCTTCTCTTTCAATCTCTTTTCTAACTCCGTTAGACCCTTACTTGAACTAGATGTCCCCTCACTTGATACTTGAGAACCCACAACCTCACCAACACCATTTTCCCTTCCCTCTTCCTCATACACCTTGTAAAGGTCATACAAGAGATCCTTCACAATCTTTGTGTTAGCTTCCACATTTTCATTCATATCCCCCCCATCATCAAGAATCTCAAAATAGTCAACAACTTTCTCAAGTTTATGACGTGGATCAAGAACAATAGCAATGAATAGATAGTGATTCAACTTATCAAAGCTACCCCAATACTTGACAAACTTGTCTTGCATAGGTGATGCAATCTCAGACAAACATGGATTCTTTTGTTCTTGCAAGAGACCATAAATAGAGAGTATATCACCAAAAGTACTATGAACGGTAGGAGAATTAGAACAACATACCTTCAAAGTGATTTCATAAAATGGTCTCAAGAAATCCATAAATTGCTCCCCATATTGCCAATCAACACTTGCCGGTGGCCCTTCTTTTGGCTTTTCACCCTTGGCTCCTTCAAGCCATGCACAAAAATTACACGCATCTTCTTCCACCATTCTATCAAAAGCTTTTTGGAATTTCAAAGCTCGTTCCAACATCAAGAATGCGGAATTCCACCTAGTAGGGACATCTAAAATCACAAGCCCTTTGCACTCTAGTTTTACCCTTTCAACACATTCCTTAAAAAAATCAAGCCTTTGTGGGGAGGATCTAACATACCTCACCGCATTCCGAATGGCACCAATGAATATCTTCATCACACTCAACCCATCATTGACAATCAAGTTCAGAATATGGGTTACACACCTCATTTGCAAATTCTTCCCTTTATGCAAAATTGCATTAGGGACACTCCAATCACCTATCCTCCTACTCAACTCCTTCAATGCAACATCATTTGACGAAGCATTATCAACGGTGACCGTGAGAATCTTCTCTATACCCCATTCCAACAAACAATCCTCCAATAGCTTAGCTATAGCCTCTCCCTTATGACTAGGAATCACACAAAAATTTAAAATTCTCTTATGCAACACCCAATTATCATCAATAAAATGTGCAGTGAGGACCATATAATTAATGTTTTGAATAGAAGTCCAAGTATCGGTTGTAAGAGACAACCTATATCTACTCAATTGATCCATCAATTTTTCCTTTTCCCACAAATAAAGTTTAAGGACATCCTTTGCTATTGTCTTACGGGAAGGAATTCTCCAATAAGGAAGAGCTCTACCCATAAAACGCCTAAACCCCTCTCCCTCAACATGAGAAAATGGTAGCTCATCTAATATAATGTACTCCACACATAACATAGATAGCTCTTCTTGAGTGCATTCTACAGTACACAACTCAGTAGTTGGTTTTTTAAAAGAGAAAATCTTTTGCCTTTTAGCTTTCATCATCTCAATATTAGGGGGATACTTTAGACACTTGTCCATATGATTATTAAGGGAGGTTGTACCATTCTTCCTAGGATCGGCATAGTAAATTTTTCCACAATAATTACATTGACCCTTAATTCTACCATCCACCATATCCCTCTTAAAATGATTCCAAATATCTGACCTTTCTTTCCGTTTCAACGCCTCAAGGATGCTTTCCACACTTCCATCATCTTCAAGCTGGGTTGCTTGAGTTCCTTGAACTTCCGGAGTTGCAGTAGAAGTTCCTTCATGGGGAGTTATTGGTGTTGTAAATTCACCAACACTAGTGTTGATCTGCAAAACAGAACAGAAACTGCAATAAGACACAAAAAACAGAAACTGCAAACATAAACAAAATACAAAACTGCAATAAGAGACAAAGAACAGAAACTGCAGTTTTAGTGCGCAAAACTCAAACATAAGCAGTTTTGATATATAAGAAACTGTAATAAACTAATAATACTAATACCACAAAACAGAAACTGCACTAATGACAGCAGAAAACAAAAAGCAGAAAACAAAAGGCAGAAACTGCAATAATGCCAGCACAAAACAGAAAAACAAACTGCAGAGTGCAAACGGTCTTGATATATATACCAAACAGCATAAACATGTGTAATATGATTATCTCAAATCCAATTTCCAGAAAATCCAAATCCCATAGCACTTGAAAGAAACAAAATTGGTACCTGAGATGAAGAAGTTGATTTCGGATTAGCACCGGCACCGGAACTAGTAGCAGCAGATTTAGATTGGCTCTTCATAAAATTTGCTACTGATCACTCCTATTCAAATTCAAGGAGTTGCAAACTGCAATTAGTTTACTGCATATAAAAACAGTAATATGTAGTTTAGTATAAAAATTGCAAAATCACATCAGAACATCATTACACAATATTATACTAATACCACATTATACATAATAAATCAAGTACTACCTAAAATTGCAGAACATCACTATATGAACATTGAATAACGTCTGGGAAAATCAGAGAAAAGATCTTTTAGCAATTCAGAGAGACAATTTAGCAACTCATTAACAAAACCTGACAATGCTTTTAATACCAAACCTATATCCCAACCTCTACAAGCAAACAGATCGTAATAACTAAATTCAAATGCCACCAGTTGGTGCTAGGAAATAAAAAAAACAATCTTAAGTCTGAAGAGTACTCCAAATCATCGCTTCTATACACAAATGAGCAAAAATGAATCACACCCATCGATTCAAGATTATGCAATCCAACCCTTACCGGCGTAACGATTCGGATGAGTGTACTGAGGTGGAGGTGGCTTGCTCGCTTGCTGCTGTGGAGGAGAACGAGCCCAGAACTCCAGACAGAACGAGCCCAGAACTGCTGTGGAGGACTCGAGGAGGCGAGCTGGTGACTTCGTGAGGAGAGAAACTGGGGGCTGAGTGAATCAAGTCAATCAGAAACTCAATCAGATCGATGAGAGAAACTCAGAAACTAGCCCTAAATATCAGATCGATGAGAGATACACAGTACTTACCGGCGAGATCGATGAGAGCTTCGATTTCCGGAACGTGATCTTGAGAGAGGTCGGTCTGAGAGAGAGGTCGGGAGAGCTTCGATTTCCGGAACGTGATCGAGAGAGAGGTCGCCGATCTGAGAGAGTTCTGAGAGAGAGAGGTCGCCGATCTGAGAGAGAGAGGTCGCCGATCTGAGAGAGTTAGAGGCTTAGAGGAGGCGATCTGAGAGAGTTAGGCTTAGAGAATAGAGAGTTAGAGGAGGCTGAGGAAGTGAGGAGCGAGTGGGGTGGGTTCGAGTCGTTCGACAGAGATCGCTGTGAGAGTGTGAGTCTGTGAGAGACTGAGAGTGTGAGACTGCGAGGGTTAGGCGTCGAGAGTGCGACCGAGTGGATTAGGTCATTAGGGTAAGTTAAAAACCCTATTCAAAAACGACGCCGTTTTGAGGTTCGGTTTTTTCGGTGCAGTTTGCGGTTCGGTTCGGTTTCGGCCGGGCCAAAACCGAAAACCGAACCGAACAGATTCGGTGCGGTGCGGTTTTTTCCAGTTCGGTGCGGTTTTTTTCGATGCGGTTTTTTTCGGCTGCGGTTCGGGTATCGGTGCGGTTTTTTTCGGTTTTCGGTTTCGCGAGCCCACCCCTAGGTGCTTGGTTTAAGAACATGAAATCGACTTTTCGTTTTGTGTAAACTTGAATCAAAGTAGTAAAGGTTTTGAGCAAAAATCGAATTTAATTAACGAGGATTGCAATTAGGTGGACTTTTCCATACTAAGTTGTACACTTGAGTTGATAGCCTTTCTTTATGTGTAATGCATTAAACATGACATGATTGACTAGCTTTCTAGGGTTTGATTGCATGTTTGATATGATTAATCTAGGTGCTTTCGCTTAGATTAATTAGCATTGAAAAGTAAAAAATGGGAATTCATTTGCTTTCGAATGTTTCACATGATCAACTCCTTTCTCATGACTTAGATGAACAATATTAGGGTTTGAATCGATTTTAATCATATGTTTCGGTTTTAATCTTTGTTCTCTCATTCCATTCGTATTTTTATGTTTTTGCATTTTAATTGTTTTATTTATTTAACTTATTTTCGAAAATCAAAAACTAAAAATCCCCCCATTTTTCGTGTAAAATGTTTATAGTTGTGAATATCTTTGTGAATATTATACTTTGTTTTAATTTTAATTATTTAATTGTTTGAAAATGACAGGTGTACCCTCAATCCCCGGAATAGAACGATCCCTACTTACTTATACTACTAATGACATTTCAGGGTTAAATTATGCGCTTGCTCAAAGCGTGTCAAAAACAAAGACCTTTTTGGTTGTTTTTTTCAGTTGTTTCTTTTTTGGGAGAGGAAATGAGACTGAAAGTGAAGAAGAGTCACCGCCAATCTGAAAGTGAGGAGTAGTCACAGAGAGAGACGGCAGATGTAGAAGATGAGAGAAGAAATTTGTGGAAGACGAGAGAGAGAGAGAGAGAGAGAGATGCAGAAGATGAAGAGCACGTGAAAATAAAGTGGTTCAGTCAAGTTGACCACTATAGCTCAATTATCAATTTTTCTGATAAATGTTTGGATAAGTTATGCATAATTATTAGGTGATTAATAGTTATCCAATTCTCTCTTCTAAAGCTCAAACTCCTTATGAACAATGATCATCCTTATAAATAGTGTTTTGCCAATTTTGCCTTTATGTGTTTTAAGCAATTGCACAGCCCACCTGTACGATCTGAAAGAGAGAGAATCAAAAGCTGAAGGTAGAAAATGTGAGTTCGCTTGAAGATGAAATCAGTGAAATGGGAAATGTTATTACAGATCTGAAAGAGAAAGAATCAAAAGTTGAAGGTAGAGCTCGGAATGCAGAAGCCAAATGCAAATTATTAACAAAGACCAACATTGAACTTAATGAAGAGCTCGGAATTTGTACGATGCAGTTAACAGAATTTGACATGCAATTGCAACATGCCCTGGCAACTGCTGAAGCTAGCCAGGAGAAACAAAACATGTTGAATTCGACTATCAGGGATATGGAAAATGTGATAAAGGATCTAAAGCAGGAGGTTTTAAACGCTGAAAGTCGGACTGACAGTGTAGAGGAAAAGTGTGTAATAATACCAAAATTTAATGCAGCACTAAATGATAAAGTAAGCTTCCTGATAGCTAAATTGAAATGCATGGAGGCAGCTTTGCATCAAGCTGAGGAAGCAAAAATAGCTACTATAACTGATATTGCTCTCCAGTCAATGGTTATTATAAACTTGATTGTACAACTTGCTTTTGAAAGAGAGCGCCTTCATAAGCAGGTCTTTACCATCTTATATCTTATTAATATTCAAGTTTAGGGTTGAATTTGACTATCAAGAGGGAAATATATCTTCTTCTGCTGTCTGTCACATGATTGAATGACTTATTATTATTTTCTTTTAGTATGTAGTTCTTACGTTAGAAATGAAAATTTCAATGTTATAATGCTTAATAGAAATGAAAATATTACATCCAGGTATCATCCGGTTATAGTACAACACAGGGGTCTTCTTATAGCTAGAGGATTACATAACAAATCATGATTTGTTATGTGTTTCCATAGTCATGTGCATATATGTTTTCATTGTATCAGTTCACATACGTGTTCATATGTAAGTATGTAGCTGCCTTGGGACTTAAGGTGGCAGGCGATGAGGTGGAGGTTTGTCATGAGTAGGTTAGTGTCAGGTTTAAATCATCCCATGCTAGAAAATTATCTATAGAGATAATCTGAAAACCAGTTACCAGATTTTTCTTTTCCTATATTGATTTGAAATGTCTACTTTAATTTTTTGTCATTGCATAGCTGCCAATGTTGGTTTATTTTAAAATCCAGCTTTTGGTCCAAAAACTATAGACTCCACAAAGTGTTGGGATTAGCTTTAGATGAGGCAAATGAGAGAAGAAAATGGATGAGGAGCAGACAATTTGTGCATACAAAGAAGAGATTCAAGGCCTCAAGGGACGTCTATCAGATTCACAGAAGAATTGTCTGGAAGCAGAGAAGAAAACCAATGCATCAAAAGACGTAAAAGAAAGGACTACCATGCGTTTGGTTATTTTATTCAAGGTCAAAAATATGTTTTTCTATCATTCGTTTTCTGCAAAATAAAGTTAACTAAAAATACATATTATTATTATTATTATTTCTTCTAAAGCGCCAGCGCCCAATGAACAGTACCACACATATTGGTTTACTATTTTGTCACTAGATGCTTCATGAACGAAGCAATAATAAGATACTCCAATTCGCAAACAATCAATAAGAAACAGAGAATAAATTATACTTGCGAATGCCATCTTTTGACATAAAGAGTGGGTGGGTTTCTAACTGCATTTTGATGAAGTCAATTACCTTTTGCATATCCATATGTGTTGCTTTTGATTATTAGGTTTTCAATGTGTTCAAAACACTATAAGTTGTAGTAGAGGGCAGTTTGCTTTTTAAAAAATGAGAGAGAGAGAGGGTGCATGGTTTTGGATGGGAATGAGATTTTGAAGAGGGGAATCAGCCTCCTCTAGTGTAGATACTTGAACGAAATAATGTTCAGAAGGCTTGCCGTCGGCCATGGTAAGCTTTGATTCAGTTTGATTTTTCAAAAATGAGAGAGAGACTGAGTGAAACAGTTTTGGATACGATGAGATTTTGGAGAGGAATCGGCTCCTTACAGTGTAGAGTATAGCAGAGTAGACCAGCAGAGAGACAAAATATAGGTCTGGGTGGGAGTGAGGGGCGAGACATTTTTTTAGGTGTCAGGGGCTGGTTGAGTGTACGGATGATTTGCTTTTTGATATGAGACCTCAAATTTTTATTTTTTAAGAATCTTAGAGAGAGAAGAGAGAGAGGGGGAGGGAGGGTTTTTGATGCGACTTACTCCCCACGTTTTCTAAGAGGTTCAAGATGCAATTATATATTGGATTAAAGGACAAATATGAAAATTCAGCAATTGAAGAGGTAGTACAGTATTAAAACCTGTCAAGTTCTTATAGGGGTGCAAAGTCAACTCTGCAATTACTTCTTAGAGCAACTCCAACAGCTTCTCCATATTTTGATTTTTCTCTACTTTAGGGAAAAATAAGTCTCTTTTGCTCCAACAGATTCCCTATAACTATCCCTATTTTAGGGAAAGTGAGGAAAGATAAAACCAAATTCCCTATATTTACAGCAATCTCTAAAAATTTAAGGAAAAATATGGAGATTTTAGAGAATGATGTAAAATAGGGAATCTGTTGGAGTTGGAGAATAAAAAGATGCTAAAGCTTTGACTTTTGCTTCCCTATTATACAAAAATTATAGGGAAGCTGTTGGAGTTGCTCTTATAGTAAAACCTAGCACCGCATACAGGCCAAAATAGCTGGATTCAACTTTTTTTTTTTTTTTTTTTTTAAAAGATGTAAAACAAACCATTTTATAAAGGGTCCCATATATAGACCAAGTTTATATAAGAAAAAACCACATACAAGTTCTTATTAATAGGGATCTAAATTTTTATATTTTTATCTAACAATTAAGTAAATTGCACGCTAAAAATATTCGTATTAAAACGCATACAATTCACTAAATTATGATCAACATTCATACTTTTATAATGCTCCCTTCCAAGAGTCAACTTTGCAGGATCACATAACAAATTTGTGCACTTCACATAGTACATATTGCATAGATATGAACACCTTCTCTAGCTCCATAAGGTTGGGTTAATCGTTGTCATGTAAACTACTCTAAACTATTAGGTGAGATAAGTTATGCATAATTATTATGTGATTAATAGTTATCCAATACTAATAATTATTCATTACAAATACTATTTAATATTTTTGATAGTTGGTTGAGTGTTTTGAGTGTAGTTAAGCAATTAAATTGTAAAGAATATATAAACTAATTCATCCATTTATGTTTATTATAAAAAAAAAAATTAAAACGCCGCCTAAGCATTGGCCACCGCCCGACTAGCGCTTCGCGTTTTTTAGAACTTTGATATTTAGTTAAAAATATGATATTTATGCCTAATTTGGGATGGTTGTGCTGTGAGAATAATTATAAGCATTTTCGATATTGCTGTGAGAAAAAGCAACTGTGTGTTTGGTAAACTGTTTCTATAAGTGCTGTGAGAATGAAAAGTAATTTACAAGTGTTTGGTAAGTTGCAAGGCAAAAATTGTTTTGCCTGGGTATAATTACCAAAATGGTCATACATGCTAAAAAAATGCTACTAAAATACATGATTTTATTTTTTGATTATGTAACCATACCAAATATAAAAAAATTTAATGTATTATCCTCGTACTCTTGTTCAAATTACCAATGCATCACTTTTATCTCAATATGTATATTTAATTATACAAATTAGGTTGTTTGTAATTTGTTTGGTTATATACATTGCTTGGACTGAATAAACAGATTTACTTTAAACCTTAAATATGCATATATATATTTTACTATTACCCAAAATAAGTCTAGAATATTTAGACTAATTTCCCAACCATAGTTTAACGGGAACCAGTATACAAAATATATTAAAGTCTATTCAAATTGTAACTAAATGCTAAGTAAATACAAAATATATTTCTAACGAATAATTATCTATCTCTTTTTTTCTCTCTCGACCTAGGGTTTGCGTCTGCAACCTAGGGTTGCGTCTAGTTATCTAGATTGCTGTCCATCTGCTACCATGAACATGGATATACTCAGTTGGAATTGTAGGGGCATCTGCAATGATGCAACTAAGAGGGCTCTGAAGGATTTGATATCCCAGAATCGTCCCCAAATTGTCTTCCTTTGCGAGACAAAAATTAGTCGAATGTCAGACTTCCTTAATCTTCATACGCCTTGGGCTTTCAACATTTCAAAGAGGTTCTGAGTGATGGCAACTCGGGAGGACTAGGGATGTTCTGGAATGGAGATGTGGTGGTACAGGAACGAACTTCTTCTGCCCATCATATAGATCTGGTTATTGTAGGCGGTCCAGGGGAACCGTCTTGGCGTTTGACAGGTTTCTATGGATTTGCTCGTACGGGTGATAGGGACAGGTCGTGGCAGCTCCTCAAGGATCTTAGTGATCTTGACTCTCTACCATGGGTTGTTATAGGTGATTTCAATGAGATTCTGAATAGTAGTGAGAAGATTGATGGACCGGTAAGGGCTGAGCGTTAAATGAGAGGCTTTCGTGAAGCTCTAGGCTATGGTGACTTGCTGGACCTAGGGTTCTTGGGTCCAATGTGTACGTGGTGGAACTCGGAAACACAGTTACGGTTGGATAGGGCAGTGGCTACACCTTCGTGGTGTGATATCTTTGGCTATGCAAGGGTGCGCCATCTTCCACCAAGTGACTCCGATCACGTTCCTATTCTCTTACAGGCTAGCTCGGTGCCTATAGCTCACAGACCGCGACATCATCACTTTAAATTCGAAGCTTATTGGCTGCAACATGCAGAGTGTGATGGGGTGGTACAGGAGGCATGGTTAACGGATGTTACGGGGACTCCCATGTACTGTGTTTCGCAGAAACTGAAGCATACTAGAATGAAGCTAGATAAATGGCAGAAGCAGGCCTTTAGGGTGAGGCAATTGAATATGCTTGGTATTCGATCCCGGTTAGAAGAGCTCATGGATGTTCCTATTTCAGAGGCTATTCAATTGGAGAAAAAGAACCTTCAAGACCAACTCCAAGTCCTTCTTTCTCAGGAAGAGACCTTTTGGCGTCAGCGATCAAAGGTTACTTGGCTCCAAGAGGGGGATAGGAATACGAGTTTTTTCCATCGTAAAGCTTCAAATAGGAGACGTAAAAATCGACTTCAGGGTCTCTATAATGAGGACGGGGTGTGGTTTGAGGACGATGCAGGGGTGGAAAATATTGTTACTACCTATTTCACAAGGATGTTTGAAGCCCAAGCTGTTGATATAGAGGCGGTCAACACAGCTCTTGAAGCTATTCAACCTTGTGTTACCCCGGTCATGAACGAGCAGTTGTGTGCTTCTTACTCTTATGAGGAAGTACGTACTGCTTTGTTTCAGATGTACCCTACGAAGTCTCCGAGTCCGGATGGGATGCCTCCATTGTTCTTCCAGCATTATTGGGATACAATTGGGGAGGATATAACCTTGGCTGCGCAAAGTTTCCTACATACAGGTCAGTTATTAAGACAAATCAATTTTACACATATTTGTCTTATTCCAAAGAAGAATGATCCCGAACAGATGTCAGATTTGTGACCTATTGCTTTGTGTAATGTGTTGTATAAAATCTGTTCCAAAATGGTGGTGAACCGGCTTAAATTGGTTCTACCTCAATTGATTTCTCCTTTTCAAAGTGCGTTTGTGCCAGGGAGATTAATCACTGATAATATTCTGGTGGCTAATGAGATTGCTCATTTTGTTCATAATAAAAGAGAAGGGAGTGATGGTTTTATGGCATTGAAGCTTGATCTTAGTAAAGCTTACGATAGGATGGAATGGTCTTTTCTCCGAAAGGTGTTGGTTCGGTTTGGGTTTGCACAAAACTGGATTGACATGGTGATGGAGTGTGTCAGTTCGGTGAGATATTCGTTCTTGATTCGTGGGAAGCCGCGGGGCTTTGTTTGTCCGAGCAGAGGTTTGAGACAGGGCGATCCCTTATCTCCTAATTTATTTTTGCTTGGAGCTGAAGGTTTTTCGGCCTTGCTGCAAAGGAAACAAGATACTAGTCTGCTGCCGGGGATTGATGTATGTGACAATGCTCCTTCTGTTAATCATCTTTTATTTGCAGATGATAGTATGCTTTATGCGAAGGCGTCTTTGGAGGCTTGTTATGAGATTAAGGATGTCATTGAGACATATGAGAGAGCTTCAGGGCAGTTGGTGAATTTTAGCAAAAGTTCTGTTGTATTTAGCAAGAATGTTCCGGAGGAGACGAAGGAGGTTGTCTCTAGTTTATTGGGAGTGGAAGTGGTGGCGTCACATGAAAAATATCTGGGGCTTCCTACTTATGTGGGGAGAATGAAGTCTGCTGCTTTCCAATACATTAAAGATAACTTGGCCAAGAAGATAGAGGGTTGGTAGGGGAAGATGTTGAGTGGGGCTGGGAAGGATATCCTTATCCAAGTAGTTGCTCAAGCTTTACCAGCCTATGCCATGAGTGTGTTCCAATTGACAAAGAATTTTTGTGAGGACTTGGAACAGATGTGTGCCCGCTTTTGGTGGGGGTCTACATTGGATAAGCTATAAATACATTAGAAGACCTGGAAGGCTCTGTGTAATCCAATGGAGGAAGGCGGTTTGGGATTCCGGAGTCTTATGAATTTCAACTCGGCAATGTTAGCTAAACAGGCTTGGCGGGGGATTCATCAACCGGATTCTCTTATTGCAAGGATTTATAAAGCAAAGTACTTTCCAGAATCTTCTTTTTGGGAGGCTCCGTTTCATGTCTCTCCCTCGTACTCCTGGAGAAGTATTAGTTCTACTAGAGATCTTTTGAAGCACAGCTCTTGCTGGCAGATCGGTAACGGGGAGGAGGTCAATATATGGTCTGATTGTTGGGCTCCTGCTTTGCATGAGGGGAGGCCGAGTACCAATGTTTTAGCAATGGAGGAAGTTAGCAAAGTGAGTGATTTGTTGTCAACTACGGGGGTTTGGAATGAGGCTCTGATTCGGAGGCTTTTTGGGAGGGAGGAGGCAGAAATTATTTTAAACATTCCTCTTAGTTGCAGAAATATACCAGATAGGTTAATATGGAAGTTGGAAAGGAAGGGTGAGTTTTCTGTTAAAACTGCTTACCGGTTTTCTTTTTTTCACTCTCCTTGTCGTAGTCCTTTTACTCTGGCGGTGAATGGGGATTTCTGGAAAAAGATTTGGAAAGTTCTGATTCCTAATGCAGCTAAGGTTTTTGCATGGAGAGTTTGTCATGACATTATACCTTCCTTGGACAGGCTAGCTTCAAGGCATGTTCAAGTAGCATCTCAGGGTTGTGTTTTTTGTGGAGGTAGTGTTGAGTCTACTTTACATTTGTGTAGAGATTGCCCCTTTACGCGACAGGTAATGCATGGACATGTGCTTCTGAGGAGGACGTGCTTTGATCCACGGGTAGAAGACTGTGACTTGTTGACATGGTTTGGATATTGTGTGAGGACTTTATCTATTACAGATCTGGGGATTTTGATTTTTCTATTGTGGAGTATTTGGAAGGAGAGAAATTCACGAGTTTGGGAAGGTAAGAGTGTATTGGCCTGTGATGTTTTTATTCGTGCTGATTCTCGACTCCGTGAGTTTCGTGTTCATAATTTGAACTCTGCTCTGGTGAATGTTCGTCGAAGAAGGGTGCAAACATGGGGGGTTCCGTCAGCAGGGATCCTGAAGATCAATGTTGATGGATCTTTTTATCATCACATGAGAACATGTGGTTTCGGTTTTGTAATTAGGGATTCCAGTGGTGCTATGGTGGCTGGGGGAGCAGGCCCTTTACGGGGATTGCTCTCATCTGAGCATGCCGAGTTGTTGGCGTGCAGGTCCTCAATTACTTTTGCCATTGATCATGGTTTCATTCCAGCTATCTTGGAAACTGATGCACAGGAGGTGCAACGTCAGCTCACTGCCCAAGTGAGCAATAATTCTTCGGCTTTGGGACGTTTATATGAGGATCTCAGTTTAATGTTGGTTTCCCATAATAGCTTGCAAGTTAATTATGTTAGGAGGAAGGCCAATGTAGTGGCCCATATGTTAGCTGCACATGGGAGTAGTATGATGTAGGATTGTTTTTATTTTTCAGTTCCTAGTTTTCTAGCAGCTGCTATTGCAGCTGAGGTTCCTGTGATGTAATTTGCAGTTTCTTCAATAAAGGGCTTACCTCCTTCTCTCAAAAAAAAAAAAAATTGTAACTAAATGCTAAGTAGATGCATTCATTAGACTTTGTGCAATTATATTTCTTAAAACCTCCATTTTTTGTCCTCCCGAACCATCTTCTTCATGTGCATTGTCCTCAATCTCTTCACTAGTCTCTTCACTTGAGTATTTCCACTTTCATTAAAATCACAATCTCGTTGAGAATATATTCTTATGTAGTTATGAAGAGTCATTGTAGCAATAACTATCTTCACTTGGTTTTCATAAGGAAAGCTTGACATATCAAGTAAAATACTCCATTTATTTTCATACCGCAAATGTGCGCTCAATAAAACTCCTAAATGAAGAATGTGCATGATTGAATATTTCTTTATGACCCGTCGGTTCATCACCTCTACGAAAATGTGGAAGGTGATACCGCTCACCTTTATACGATCCTATATAACCCTTCATTTGTAGATATCTGGCATCTACTATATAGTATTTTTCTGAAATGAAAAATTATAAGGAATGATTGTTCGGTAAAAAAAAAAATTATAAGTCATTATTTGTGCAATCTCGGGAAAAAAAAAAAAACCATCTGAGGGTTTAAGAAAATTCGATCGAGGATTGCGTAGAGCTGATAAGAGTACTCTCCAAAACATAGGTAGTGCCTTCCCACCCTACACATCCAAATGTGAATTGCATGTCGAAGTTGCATATAGCCATTAAATTTTTGGTGGTATCCTTTTTCTTCCAATGTATGGCACTTGAACACATGGAGAAATCAAAGCTTGAACATGAACACCATCAATAGCACCAATGCAATCCTATAAATTAGTTTACAATATACTTGAATAAAAAAATAACTTTATAGAAAAAGCAAATTGACAAGCATTTGTGTGTCTATATATATAGGTAGACCTGTAAATGGACCGGATTTTGATCCGGACCCGCTCCAGATCCGTGACTATTGGACGGGTTTGGATCGAAAGTTTTGATCCGTTGATCCGTTAATGATCCGAATCCGTTAACCCGTTTATTTAACGGATCAAATACGGATCTAGGTCGATCAGATCCGTTAATGATCCGGCCCGTTTTTGTAATAATAAAATATTATTTTTTTTATTAATATATTATTATTATTTTAAAATATAAAATATAAAATATGAAGAATTTCTAATACAATTTTTTTGCAGAAATCTAAGGGACAGTCAATCATTCCAAGAAGCATTAAGAATTTTGATAATGTAATTTTACTTTTGGTGATACTTTTCATGTTGTTTTAATATTTTATTAATATCTTATGAGGTATCATGATATAAATTTAATATTACTATTTAAAATTTTTAAATATTTGAAATTATAACGGGTCGGATTAGCGGATCGGGTATCCGTTAACCCGGCGGATACGGATTTGGATCGAGCTATCAACGATCCGCCGGGTTAACGGAGCGGGTTTGGATTGAATTTTTTTTAAGTAAACGGATTTGGATTTAGGTCGATCCGATCCAAATCCGGTCCATTTACAGGTCTATATATAGGATGACATTTGAAAAAGGTAATACATTATACATACCTTAAAATGAGGCATGTATTTTGAGTTACATATAATTTCTAGTGCGATGCTCCTAAATGCTGGATCCAAAAGATGAGCATTTTGCCATATTATAGAAAATCTCCAACATTGTATCAAAATACCTACTAACTGTCTCACCAGAATGTTGAAAATGTTCTTGTGTATTCATATTTGTCTCATCTTGTTTCAAAATATAGACAAACATATCTAACATTTCAACAATACTCATGTTCATTGAACTCTTCATTATCTTTTCCAGATCATTCACAAACATGAAGAAGACATATTTATTCAGCCTAAATGCGTTGTGACACCTACTTTCAGATATGTGTTTCAGATCATTAACAACAGCATATGATCTAATAAAGGAATCATAAGTAACCCGGTTGAGGTTACAATCCCTCTTCTTCATATCCTCAAACAACTCTGGTGCCCTCTCTATCCTGTAAGTCTTGCAACAACCATTGATCAAAGCATTGTAAGTAACAACGCAACATCAGGAACAAACCCTCTAAAGAGCATATTCCGAAACATATGGTTTGCTTCCCACAACCTCCTCTTAGTGGTCTTTCTGCACTCAGTCTCCAACTCATATATACAATAAGAGCTTATCAAAATCATATAAGTGAACGTATCCGGCGGGCATCTAAAAACTAGAAGCTCAATCTGCTACAGTAAAAATCGGGCCTTCTTGAAATTCCCAACTCTGCAAAGCGCGTAAATAGTAGTGTTGTAAGCATACACATCCGATTTCCAATGAAACTGCATCATTCTATAGAAAGCCGCCAATGCTTCATTAACCAATCCCTCTTCTCCTATGCATTTCATCAAACAGGTGATGGACTGTGTTATTACAATAGGGCTTTCACTACTCACTCTCTTTGGCATGTCTTTCAAATCCCAGAGGGCCTTCAACCGATTCAATTTAGCCAAAACGATAGCCATGTCTCTACAAGTTCGCTCATTGTGGTTGAACTCAAAATGGGTTTCGACCCAGTAGTAAAAATAGAGGGCTTTGTTCACTCCCAGATTGACCTTGTTGAGGTCTTTGTGGGCAACTGGGCCAAGAATGAGCATGTCGTTGTGGAAATTATATGTTTCTTGTCCGAGATTACGTTGCTTTAACGGAGCGCGGTGCCGGTAGCCGATTTGGCAACCTATGGAGCGAGGGGATTGGAAGAAGAATCTAGGGATGGAGGTTAAGACTTGGGAGACTGAGTTGGAGGTCCATGGTTGAGTTGTGGTGGATGAAACCGAGGGGTTTGGATCAAAAGGTTAGTTTTTGAGCATGGCTATCAGGACTTGGTTCACTAGAGGTGTGTAATTGCGGTTTAGAGGTTGAGTGCTTCATAGTTTGCACCTGCAATTTTGTTCAAATGTGT
The DNA here is from genome assembly GCF_958449725.1 of Rosa rugosa. Lineage (NCBI taxonomy): Eukaryota > Viridiplantae > Streptophyta > Magnoliopsida > Rosales > Rosaceae > Rosa > Rosa rugosa. The sequence goes on along the minus strand of NC_084824.1, from coordinate 19,034,039 downwards.
CTAGAGCATTTAACTCATGACATAATTCCTACAAACATTGAAAAAAGTTAAGTTAGCTTCTCCATGTTAGAATTATATGGTATGAAACAACTGCAACACATTGATAAATGTAGATATACAACTTACATAACAAATTATCAATATTCCTTCTGAAGGTTGCCAGATGTATTATCAACAATTATAGATTCTAGTTTAAGCAGACTATGACCGATTTGTGAACACTTGTAAAGCGCCCCAAAGCTAAACTTTTCTAATAACCTAGGATGAACCTGGCCTATCAACACCTATATAATTATAATCACGTCACCATTTCATCGATTTGACATAGACATCAATAATAGTAGAACTTAAATCAAATTCACACAGATCTACAAACACAGTTATCAGAAGTAGAACTAAATAAAATTGAAATAGGTGAATCATATAAGAGCAAGTTCACCATTTGGGTCACCAAGTCATGAAACTATTCACTGTCACTGGACATATCACTACACCAATTTTTCAATCAGACGACAGTTTTTCACTGTCGTCTGATAATAGGCGCTGCTGTTGTCTATCTCAATGCCGTCTGATACATGAATCAGACAATACCACAAAACTGTCGTCTGACAAAGTTTACTACAACAACAGCTACTACACAGTCTGTTGTCTGAATACCACGAAGAACAACAGCAATTGGTATCAGAACTCTTGTGCAAAGTAATTTCAGATGGCAGACCTTGGAAGAATGTTGACGTGTAATGAATATTTAGAGAACATTGATTTGTACAAAAACGGTTGTCTGAATGAAGCTTGTAGATCAGCAATGTAATTGAATACTATTGACTGACTTTGAACAAGACAACAAGAAAACTATTAAAGCTATTGTGTGTCATTGCTTCAGACAACAGTTTTTTCTTTCTTTTTTCTTTATGTTCATTTGTTAGACAATGGTTTGCGATTGGTATTGAATTGTCTAAGATAGAAAAGAAGATATACATTCTATACAATTGAACAACATATCCTTGATTCCAAAAACCATTTCATTCCATCAGCAGTATTCATCCTAACATTTACAATGGAATTAAGCTTGCCCAAGTGCCTATATCTATTTCATTAGCTTAACAAGCTTTCAAGTTTCATGAGCTTTACATGATAATAAAAAAGAATACAATTTGCTCGATCTCCCAAGATAGTTGTAAGCAAAATCACTGCAAGCTCTTTAGTATTGTACCACTAAGATAGTTGTAAGCAAAATCACTGCAAGGAAAGAAAAGTAGATGCAATTAATAAACTGTCAAGACAAGTTACAAATGTAGATCATAATCAATTTCCACCTCTTGCCAACTGTTATCATGTAAAAGAGATGTAATAGTTGCAAATATGCACTAGTTTATAACAGTTCTAAGCGTACAAATGCAGCAGATACAATTTGATGTACCAATTCTCTTGTTCTCCAGCTAGAGTTCTCACATCCAAAAATCCTACACATAATAAATTGCAGCTTATAAATGACATAATCTTAACAGGAAATTGAGACAGCTAAATTATGTGCCTGAACCAATATATAAAAGTCAATGAAACTAGGATAAAAAATAGAATCCACACACACAAATTTGTTTTAGTTTCAGTAGTTTCGTAAATGATGTGCCATACTATATCCCTCAACAAAAACATAAACACAGAGCCTGAGCAAAGCCTTAAAAAAATCAGAAGCATACCAGTATCAAAACTAGGAAAAAAAGAGGGAGTAGCACAAGTGCGAGTGGGAGCAGCCAACAGGTGCTTCTGCCTTGATATCTACATTGATAATTACAAGAAAAAAAAAAAAAAGGTGCTGATGTCAGAACCCAATAAGACTATTGAATAATAACAAATATATGAACAGAAAGTCACAACAACAAAAATGCATCTTTGGTTTAATGTATAAATGAATTTACGAATGCAATGAAATTAATCTATGATCTCATCAACAATATCTAGTTTGGTCAGTGAAGGTATCTATATAACAATTATTATGCAATGCATCATGCACTAACAAAGAATGGCTTCCTCATAAAACAGATTTCAATGAACTAAATTGTCCCGAAAGAAAAATATGAAACCAGCAGATAGAATAGCTTTAGTGTCCGTATTAGACTAGAAGGCAACTTCTATTCACAGAAATTATAAATCATCAAGGTTGGCAACTTCAGTACATCCGCATGATCCTGCATATGTGTAATTATGCATGCATTATCTAGCATTAAAACTTGGTTATATAGTATTCAAGCTTGTTAGCTTCAGTAGATTCCCAGGCATTTCTATATGCATTCACATAGATGAACATGCATGAGCTACATTTATGTAAACTAATATGCACGTATACCTGTGAGACATCAATTATCTACCTTCATGTTAAAACCAGCCTCTTATATCCATTAGACTATTGTTTCATTTAGCATACTTAAGGCTGAGATTGCCCTTTTTCGACCATAACAAAAGTCCATGGAACAGCAAGGCCACTTACTATCATTACTGGGCACCTCCATACAAACCCATATAAGTCATGAAACAAGTAACATGCCTCTGAGTTTAAACAGAAAAGAAAATCAAATAGACAAAGTTTCTAAACCACAAACCAAAATATCTGGAGAAAACCAATATTTGAACCAAACAGTAAGAACAAAAATCTTCTGCTGATGAGACAACCAGTACACTTTATGAATTCCTAACTTTTCTTTCTTTTAGGCCAGACATACTTACATACTTTTGACTATTATTTCACGTGAATCTGGCAGCAATTGACTCTCCAATCGACATTGTGCATTGAGGGTTCTCCACCTTGAGGAGGCCTCTCATTATCGATCCTAATATCCAACAAACCTAACCAACAAAACAACAAAGTTGAATTGCAAAACCAGATAAAAGTGGAAAGTGCACGAATTTTTCAATTAAGACCAAAATTAAATCACCCAAAGGATTAGATCACCATGGACTGAACTGGGCATCAGAAAAAAGAATCTGAGGTGTAAGCAACCAAAACAAAGTCGAGTGCTTCCCTTGAACAAGAGATGGGTGAGAAGTTGTACCTTGGATTTTACCAACTTCTGAATTTAGTTTACTTCTTTTTCCATAATTACAGACATGTATCCTAGATTCTACTAGTATACAATGGATTAGACTTCTCTGAAATAACGACATGATTCTAATCCTAAAACAGGGAAAAAAAAATGGTGGTCTGCACATCTATTTCGTGTGAGGTGGAAAAGCTGCTAACGAGGTTAATTTATTTGATTTCTATTATGTTAGTAGGGTTTAGAAATTAAGCAGGCAATACATATATTTCTTTCTGTTTTGTTGATAGAAGACCAAGTGTTCAATCCTTTGCCTGAGAACTAAATACAAGACACAGCAAAAAAATTCCAGTCGAGTTGCATGAAATAGGAGAACATCATTTGTTGGTGTTTTTACACTAACCCTCCCTTTGTGAATCAAGTTTTGATGGATGATATTGATGGCCTGGTGAGGCCTAGGATGGTTGTAACAGCTTCGGTTAAGTAGTAGTAGTTTCTTTTCCTCTTTTTCTGGGCTTAATGCCCCATGTAACCAAAAAAAAAAAGAATGGCTTCCTCATAAACCTCCACAAACCAAAGTCAAGAGCATACTAGGAGCACACACTCTTGATAAGAATTTATCAAAAGAGAAAGGTTCACTAGGAGCAGCCTTTGGTTCTTCGATCAGTCTTGCTACCCGTTTGCTAACAGTCCTACATACTTCAAGTTATAGCTAACAATTCAATTCAATTATAGCTTGTTCAACTACAACCAGTGTTCAACGCCCAAAGAATAACCAGGGGGGAGAACAAAGTCAAATGCATGCCATGAGCTAGGGAAAAGCAGGAGTAGAATTAGTGCCCGCCATTGTTTCTGGAGCCTTCACCATTTCTATTTGCAGTAAACAATTACATTTATATTAGCTTTCGTCATGCAACTAGCCTCATGCTTCAATCATTTGACTCAGACAAAACCCAAGAATAAACAGAAACAATGAAACTTCATAGTCTAAGCTAACAATCAGCCAAGTATCTATTGTCAACTAAGCAATCAACATAACCAAATTGAGCCATAAACCCTAACCAAAATCCAATAAAATCTACAATTAACAACAAAATAAAATGACAAAATCAAGTAAAACTACCTTGGTGGTTACTCGGTAGGAGAAGTAGGCCTGCACGCCATTGCCTAATTACACAGAAACAGTAACAGAGACTGACAGGAACGGCTGCGATGATGGCGATCCAAGGGCTCCCCAATATACTTGTCTGCTACTCCATTCAACCCAATTGCAATTAAGATAAGCCCAAACTCAAATTTACAAACAAATTCATAAAATCAAGGCCAAATTGAGGAAGGGAGAGTGGTAGATTGTAATTACCGTGACAAACGCGAGCTTCGGGATCGAGGCCAAACCTTTGAAAGGGTTCGATGATGAACTGCTTCTTGCCGGGCTGAGGGGGCTGGGTCTTTTTGCGGGACAAATTGTTGGGCTGGCACGGCGGCTGTCGTCGTAAATGTCAGAGTGGTTGTGGTAGCGTTGGGAGAGCCAGAGGCCGTCCATATCAGCCAGAGAGATTGGATCTGAGAGAGGTTTACGATGATGGGCCCTTCCCCCTTCCTTGTGCGGCCGCCCTCCCGAACACCTGACGCTCAGATCTAATCTTGTTCAGCATAAGAGAGAGAGACAAGAGGCAAATGACTGGCAATTTGGGCGAGGATAAAGAGAAGAAGAGAAAGAGAGATATAGAGGTATATGAATTCGTGAGAGGGAAATTAGAATTCGTGGTCTGGTCATCTCGATCGACGGAGGGGTGGCTGGGTTTTGTTCTCCGTTGCCCAGGCTATCTTTTGGTGGTGGCGGTGTCAAAAGACGACATACGGAAGTCGAGCTTTCCGGCGTGACAGAGAGAAGATGAGAGGAAAGGGGAGAGAGAGAAAGAGAGAGGGAGGTCTGCGGCCCGAGCGAGGAAGGAGCAAAGGAGGAAAGGCTATAGGTTTACATTTCCCTTATATACTGCTCAAACATTTCACCAAAATTTGGTCGAACGGAGGGAAGTGAAATTTGAAAATTTAGTAAAGTGTTAAAAGCCAATTCTTGGGCGCCAACATATATATTGAAACCCTAAAACTCACACAACATAAACTCAAGTGCATTGTCTGAAAAAGAGTGGCACAACAGAAAACTAAAAACTGTTGTGTGAATCAAAACAATCACACAACATCTTTCAGCAGGCATTGACTTAAAAGATATCAGACCACAGACACCTAATAACAGTTGTGTGATTGAAAATAATCAAACAACAGCAAAAATCAACCATTGTATAAATGAACCTTGGACAACATCACATAATAAATGTTGTCTGAATTAATTCATTCAGACAACATCAAAAAATTCAACCATTGTCTGAAATGCTATTGCACAAGAGCCAAGTAAAAACTGTTGTTGGATTCGAAAACTTAGACGACAGAATATTTCTTGCTGTCGTCTGATTATTTCAGACGACAGTTAAAATGTTTGCTGTCGTCTGATATGTGTTTTCTGATTCCGAAATTGGTATATGTTTCCACCCGTTGGGTCAGAGTCACCGATCAGTTACTTTTCGTTGAATATTTTATTATTATTATTTTTTTTTGTGTAAATGAGAAATGTATGATTTAAATAAATAGCCTTGATGAACATTTTGGAAATGCAACCAAATATATTTTTTTGGGTGGACAAATTATATCTCCACCGACATTTTTTTTTTAACACTCCACCGACAGTTTTATCACATGTACACCACCGACAGTTTTTTTTTTAAAGAGTGAAAAACCCACCGACAAGTTTGGACGAACAAGATCACTCGCACACTATTCAATCTGACGGTTATTATGAATGTAATCTTATCTAAATTTTTAGATAAGAATACGAAAAACAAAATGCTGACACGTGTCCTTAACAAATTATCATAATCTGTATGAAAAATATCAATAAATAGACCTGATCTTTGCACTCAATCCACACACGATCCGAGCTTAACAAACCTTCACCTTTTTCTTATCTCTAGCATTAAACATTTCCTCAAGTTCTCTCATTTCAATTAATAGGTTGTGAGATTAAATTCGATGGTCTAGGGATGAAGATGATGAAGAGATGATGGTCACCAACGCCATTGTGAACACAGCAGTTGTAGAAGATTCTGCAAAACAAACTCGAAGGTGCGGTTCTCATCAGGGTCGTGCACCAAACAAGGAAAGACTTAGAGAAGAAAGGGGCAAAAATTTGATGGCCGACCTTAGCAGAATACATCTGCGCTCCTAATGCGGTCGACCTCAGACGACTTCTTGCTAATTATGTTTTTCATTTAGTTTGTGTGTTTTTAATTATGTTTGTGTGCTTTTCATTTGTAAGTGTATTATTGCTTGAGGACTTCCTTTCAATATACCCACATATTCAAATAAATTTTCATTTCATGACATTTATATTACATAAGTGAAAAACCAAGTATTGGAATAAGAACAATACAATTATTTAAAATATATAACTCCCTAATTTTCATCATCCCCATCTTTAATAGGAATCCAATTTGTGTTTAAGGGGTCATCATTAAAGTTGGAGTTATATCGGCATTAACTTCATCTCTATCTATGTCCAAGTTGACATGAGAATCATGAACGGATGGTTGTGTGTTCATCCGTTCACTTCCTCCCCTTGAGGTTCCTCAAGTTGGAAAGGTATGGCTTGGAATGTCACTAAATTGTTGAAAGATCAACACAATCTCGTAACATTCTAAACTATTGAAATCACCTCTTTTTAGCCTTCCTTTCGCTTTGGTCATCGCAGCTCTCCACAAATCTTGTGTTTTAATGAGCATTTCTTCTAAATCATCTATATATAGAGGTTCTGAAAAAGAATGAACACAGCTATCAGAATTATTATCCAAAATACTTAATAATTCAATGAGAGATTTTCAGTTTGGATATCAATTCGTTCAATTTAAATTCAGCATCCAAAAATAAGGCAAGGAATCTGAAATCAAAACCTGAATATATGATTCTAATTAGATTAGGGAATAGCTGTTAGGGTTTTGAGAGAGGAGTAGAGAGAGTAGCTTGGTGAGGTTAAGAGAACTAGTAACCACTATCCATTCCCCCTTCCTATTTGCCGATAAAGGCTTTGACAATATCAGCTATCAATGAATTAACACTAGAGGCCAATAGCTTATTCTAAGTTTAAAGAAGAAAAGGCAGAGCCTGAGTACATATGATTGTGGAGAGTGGTTAAGTAATTAAAATGTTGGGGATAAATGGTTAGTGCAATAAACTGAATCAATCCACAAAACATAAATTCAAGTGCATATCTGATGAGTATATTTAATTTCCAACATCACCTCAAATGCACAAATATCGTCATCTCACGTAGCGAGCATCATCACAAATAAAGACAATCTCATAAGCAAAAACTATAAACAAGCAATTGTTGGCTCCAATTAAAAAGTATTTTTCAATGAATCTTACCCATTTTACATGAGATGATGCAAGCACAACATTATCAAATGCATAACCAATGACCATAGGTAATACACTAAATTATTTTATGATTTGCATACAACCAAAGAATCTGACTGAGAGTAACAAATACGGAATCCAAGAATCCCTTTTCACCACCAAAATGACCAAAAATTTAAAATTCATCCAAAACCCCAAACAAAAAGGAACAAAAAAAAAAGTTTGAACATAATACTGGGAACAAAAAAAAAAGTTTGAACTTAATGAAAATGAAGCACATGTTTCTCTAATGACTCTATTCTATAAAAACTCCATAATGCTTCAAAGAATATGAAAGTTTCTCTCTTTACACACCGAACCTAACATTTAGTTTTATTTGCTGAAATACAAAATAACCAGAAACATTTTTCATGGAAACAAATAAACAGGTTTCAGTTTCAAATTGGAAATCGGTATAAAGAAAGAAAGAGTTAGCTCACCTTGGACCCTCCATCAACCAACTCAACAAGAAAATCGCAGGCCTCGCAACCCTTCTTGCTTCACACAAGGCATGAATGATTGGAGTATATGAAATTGTTTCCTAACCATATGTAGTGACTTTTTGAATAGCCTTGGTGGGATTACAGAGTTCACTATGGGTAGGAAGAAGGAACCATATGATGAGATGTTGACAAAGATGATGGATGCGGCCAAGTGTCGCATAGTTGAAACTGCTGATAAGCTCTCTAATGACTTTCTTGAAGCCTATCTGCTTTCAGAATCAAGCATGTTCATTTTCCCAACTAAACTCATTGTGAAGACTTGCGGGGTAACCACTCCACTGTCCTTGCTCAAGTCTTTGTTGGATGAAGCTAAAGATCTCAAGTTATTTCCAAAGGGCATTGTTTACACAAGAGGAAGCTTTATCTTTCCCCACTTACAAGACAAGCAGCACACCAGTCTTGTTGAGGAAACCAATGTTTTGAATCACTTTTTTTTTTGACAAACTTGGCAATGAGAGGGCTGTGCTGGATAACCAAACTGAAAAGCAGTGGCATATTTATTCTTCTGGTGAGAGCAACCATCAATTAACTCTTGAATTGTGTATGACGGGTTTAGATGAAGAAAAAACTGTTGTGTGTAACATAAAAAAAACGAAGATCGACATCCGAGGAAATGACAGATATATTTGGCATACATAGAATTCTTCCTGACTCTAAAGTAATTGTTATTGCCTTTGATCCATCTGGCTACAATATGAATGTAGTGATACTAGTAAAGTATGAACGATTCATGTTACTCCACATCCGAGTCTAGTTTTGCTTCGTATGTGTACTATGGCTATGATTTCAACACTATGAAATTTCAAGAGCTACTAGCAAGGGTTGTCACATGTTTCAAGCCTAAATGGTTCACTGTTGCAATCCATGGGTCTACTAATATGATGTGTATGAGGGAGAATTCATCAGTAAAGATTGAGCATTACAGGGAGGAGAATTGCAGCACTAGTACTCTTGGAAAATGAGGTTCAATGGTTTTCTATACTTTCAGTGAGGAGCTAGCTGGTAAGCTACTCGTGGACAATGCTGAGAGGGTTGAGGCTTGAGCTGCTTGAATTCCAACTAGAGATACCATTGCCAACTATGTTTTGTTTGGAACTTACATTTTATTTTCTGCTGTTGAACATGAATATATATGCAATTTCATTTTGGTATTTGACTGTTTACAAATTTCTATTAAAAAAAAAAAAAAAGAACATGTAGTGACTTTTTATTTATATAAAAGAACTATTCGCTTGATCTAGAATTCTTGTCTTGTATCATCCCAACCTACCATTTTTCTTTGTAAAGCTTATATGTCACATGTAGTCATGTATCATCAAGGACACAAGTAACTCCTTTAAGCAATTAAAAAAAAAAAAAGCTCCTTAGACCTATCTTAATTTTGTTATCAGAATGATTGATTTTGTCAAAAAACTTTTCCTTTTGAGTTTATTTTTAAAAAGGGGAAATTACTGGTCACTCCCTGTACTTTTAGGGCGTCGACAGTTCGGTCCCTGCTATCCTAATTTCAACAAGTTACTCCCCAGAAATTCTAATCTCACACAAAGTGGTCCAAAATGACTATTTTGCCCATCACTTCCTCTTTTTATATTTTTTTTCTCTCCTCTTCCCCCCCCCCCCCTTTCTTCTAAAATTCATAATTAATTTATACGATCTCTGATTTCTGAGTTCCGCATATGCACGAGATCATATCGATGAGCTCTACAACTTTCATGAATGAAGTTTTCCCAAATTTTGTACGTATAAAAAGTCAATTTTCACGACCCCCCCCCCCCCCCCCCAAATTAACGTTAGTTTCGAAAATCTCATTTCTTCTAAAATTCATAATTAATTCATATGAACTTCGATTTTTGCGTTCCACATATGCACAAGATCGTATCGACGAGCTCTATAACTTTCATGAAGGAAGTTTTCTCAAAATTTGTATGTATAAAAAGTCAATTTTCACGACCTCCCTAAATAACGTTCGTTTCGAAAATCCCCTTTATTCTAAAATTCATAATTAATTCATGAAAACTCCGATTTTTGTGTTTCACATATGCATGAGATCGTATCGACCAGCTCTACAACTTTCATGAAGGTAGTTGTCGCAAATTGTGTATGTATAAAAAGTCAATTTTCACAACCCCCCCCCTAAATAACGTTCGTTTCGAAAATCCCCTTTCTTCTAAAACTCATAATTAATTCATACGAACTCTAATTTCTGAGTTCCACATATGCACGAGATCGTATCGACAAGATCTACAACTTTCATGAATGAAGTTTTCCCAAATTTTGTATGTATAAAAAGTCAATTTGGGAAAACTTCCTTCATGAAAGTTGTAGAGCTCGTCGATACAATCTCGTGCATATGCGGAACGCAAAAATCGGAGTTCGTATGAATTAATTATGAATTTTAGAAGAAAGAGGATTTTCTAAACGAACGTTATTTAGCGGGGTCGTGAAAATTGACTTTTTATACATACAACATTTGGGAAAACTTCTTTCATAAAAGTTGTAGAAATCGTCAATACGATCTCGTGCATATGTGGAACGCAGAAATCAGAGTTCGTATGAATTAATTATGAATTTTAGAAGAAAGGGGATTTTCGAAACGAACGTTATTTAGGGGGGGTTGTGAAAATTGACTTTTTATACATACACAATTTGGGACAACTTCCTTCATGAAAGTTGTAGAGCTGGTCAATACGATCTTGTGCATATGTGAAACACAAAAATCGGAGTTTTCATGAATTAATTATGAATTTTAGAATAAAGGGGATTTTCGAAACGAACGTTATTTAGGGGGGTCGTGAAAATTGACTTTTTATACATACAAAATTTGGGAAAACTTCCTTCATTAAAGTTGTAGAGATCGTTGATAAGATCTCGTGCATATGCAGAACACAAAAATTCAAGTTCGTATGAATTAATTATGAATTTTAGAAGCAAGGGGATTTTCGAAACGAACGTTATTTAGGGGGTTGTGAAAATTGACTTTTTATACATACAAAATTTGGGAAATATTACTTCATGAAGGTTGTAGAGCTCGTCCATACGATCTCGTGCATATGTGGAACTCAGAAATCAGAGTTTGTATGAATTACTTATGAATTTTAGAAGAAAGGGGGGGGGGGAAAGAGGAGAGAAAAAATAAAATAAAAAGAGGAAGTGAGGGGCAAAATAGTCATTTTAGACCACATTTTGTGAGATTAGAATGTCTGAGGAGTAACTTGTTGAAATTAGGATAGCAGGGACTGAACTGTCGACGCCCTAAAAGTACAGGGAGTGACCAGTAATTTCCCCTTTTAAAAATTTGTAAGTTATTTCCGTGATATTTGATCATATGTACGTTGTTTTAAATAACTAATTGCATTGAATTGCAACATGTATTTCTCTACTTTGATTGTGATCTTATCGATTGCTATGGAAGCAACCAACAATAATTGAATATGCCATTGCATCCTTGTTTTGTTGTTCATAGAGAGTGCAGACAATATTGCATTGTACTACCAGTGTTATTGTCACAGCCCGGGCTTAATGCCCATTGCGAAGTCTAATAAGTTCTGGCAAATTTATATGTTCGGTGTGAAGTTCATATTGAACTAGCATTGACACTGTTATGGTAGTTGTAAATTGATATTGCTACTTCAATAAGAGATCCTAAAGCATAATAAGTTAGTGCTTGTTTGGTCATCCCGTTGTGTCTTGGATAGGTTTTAGTTTGAGAACCAAAAATTTTAAACCAATCCATTAAGGCTTTTATGGAACTACAAACATTACATAGCCTTTGTCTATTAGCAAGTTCTTCATGGCTTGTGGAGTAGTAATATTTATTACGCCAAATATATACTTGTGGAGTAGTAATATTTATTACGCCAAATACTTGCAGGACGGTTCCCTTTTGTAAAAGGATTATCAAAAACCTATAAATTGTTCTAGTACTCGGAATAGTGTTGTGCATGATGCTAAGTTATCGATGCATTGCATAAGCTCTATTGATGTTGTTAAGGATTTTTGGTATGGATGAAATTGGAGCCTTCCAAGACTCTAGTCTTGTCTTCCTACTGATTTGGCCGGTGAAGATTATTAGTTGTATCTCTATATCTCTTTGTAGTGATAGTTGATAAGAAAAAAAATTATATGAGAATGTACATTAAATGGCATATTATAAGTCAAATATTCCTATATCTCTTTGTAGAAAGAAAAGTGAAATGTTATAAAAAAATAATAAAAAATATTAAAAAAAGACATAGATTAATTATAGAGGTTGTAAGCAGCTGCTAACCAAAACATAGATTGCTAACCTCACACAGCCCATAGATTGTAGTGGCCCAATAGGCCCAATCTTTGTAGGAATATATTGATATCTTTGCCACACGATCAATCTCACTTTTCCTTTCCTGTCAATAATCTACCACTTTTCTTCTTCATCATTTCTCAACACTTTTCACTATACCTTATCCACACATCAATCTCTATTAGCCGTGATTCGGAGAGTTCTAAAGCTTAGCAGTTCTGCAGTAAAGATTTAGCTTGAATTTTATTTCCTTTCCTTTTAACTGATGTGTTCTCAAACCAAAAAGGCCTCAAAATCACTAAAAACTTTTTATCACCATAAGTAGAGGTTAAGGTGAGGAAACGTTTAGATTTGTGAAAGAAAAAAAAAATAGAGTTGCGTAGGTGATACATAGTGCCTCAGAATTGTCCATGTGCTAGAGAGAAACCTCACCCTGTATGTAGAAAAATTTAGATATAAATCAGATTGCAGTCGGAAAATAAGTCTATAGTTGATGTTATTCTCTACTTGTTCAAAGAAATTTCTAGCCAATATATGGTCATGTGGTTTGAAATTCAGTTTTTACTTCAACAATTTATATAATGTCCCATTTTTTTTCCAAAAGGTAGGAAGTCACATTCGTCCATCTCATCCACTTAAGAGGTTATGCTAAGGAAAAGAAGTAATACAGCAATGAGAGGTTGTTTGGGATGATGATGTCAATGACGACTTCTCTGTGCAGCTGAAGAAAGAACTGGAGAGCAACACTGGGAAGTAGTCTCATAATTTTCTCCGTATTTTTAGATGTGGCATGTAGTAAAAAAGATTGTAGTGCACTAAAAAACCATGTTGTAGCTGATTTGCCATTTAACATTTATAACTTGCTACAATTGTTTTTTCTTTTTCTTTTTAAAAAGAACTTGCTACAATTGTTGCACTCTAGTATGTTAATAATTTTCTTACATATCCTCGTGTATTATTTCTTGCATATCTATTCAGTGTGCGCATTTCTAACATTGCCAAGAAAATTCAAATTACATGGTTAAGAAGTTAGAATTGATATTCATAAAAAAAAATTTAGGTCTTGAATTGGTCTTTAACTCTATATATTGGATAAGCCACGTCCAAATAGAGACACCTGCAAAACTAATAATCAATGGCCACGACTAATCAATGAAAACAAAGATCAAAATAAGGACAAGGAAAGAAGAGAAATAGAGCCAAGACTGCTTTCGAAAACTCACCCTGAAGAAGAGGATTTAAGCCGTCTTTGCTCTCATCAGCCATGGAGGAGTTATAAGAGAAACAGAAAAAGGGTACGACGAACGTGGTTCTTCCTATATATGAAGGAACACTTATGGGGACTTATTCAATATTGATCATTGAAAGGGTTATATAGTTAGAGATACGGCGACAAAGTTCAAGCTTTTGACATCTACTGTAGGAGTAGTAATATCGGGTTTTATCGGTAGAGCTACCAATGCTTAAGAGCATTTAATAAATTGAGTCAAAGGTGAGGGTCAACGTCCTACCATATATAGGGTAGGAAGAGCTACTCATCAGTATATGGATATTCACATGTCAATGGGCCGATATAATCCTACATATATATCTATCGGACATAATTATGCAAACAATCATCTGATGCCTTACATAATTAGGGTTGAAGATAAGGCTACTCCACCTGATGAAGTTAGCAAAGGCGTTGGTTTTGTCATGGAAGATGAAAAAATATATGTAGTTGGGTCGGGCAGTAAATGAGCATTGATCAAATTAAATAATTTTTTATATGAGCATACAATGTCGTACTCTACTTACTTCCCATGTTTGTGACTCATATATGGTAAAATTTGAAGAATACCATAAGTCTAATCAGAGTGCTATTTTCATAATTTGTTGTGATATTGATAATGCTACTCCTCATTTGGCCTACAGATTCAGGAATTATGGTAATATTCAGTATGACCAATCCCTTTTTGAGGTTGATATGGATAGTTTTCACAGAATAGAGTTCCAAAATGCACAATATGTTGATTTGGCAATCAAAGATTCTAAAAATGGATAATCGATAGAAAAGCTTTGCCACTTTCGGAGTATTAAGCTTATAGCATAAGATGACTTTATTGGTGAGATTTTTATCAGTATGGCTTCACAATTGATATTAGAGAAAGCTAAGGAACATTGGAATTACGCTGATAGCTTGGAGTGAACGTTGGTATGAAACCCAAACCTTCAAATATGTAGTTACTAACTTATCATTCTTTTCTTCACTAGGCCGATACAATTTAAGCATTTTCAATTTAATATTTACTGTCTGTTCAAAGATCTTTACTGCTTTAATGTTGAATATATATTTAATGAATTAGAGAAGTGGATATAAATATTTGTTATTGATTAAAAAAATTTGAGAAATCCCTATATGTGAAGTAGAAATTCTCTGTGATGAGCGTTGCTGGAGATCGACAGTATTCCTACTCTTTCATTTAATTCTCCTCCTATTCAAATCGATATTATGTTCTCCCCGAAAATCCGCCTCTCAAGTATCAATTATTTTCCTTGCTATTCCAATTTATTACGTTGTGCTTTTTGTTCCTTTTTATCTTGTTGTTCCTTTTTATTAGGTTGAGCTTGATGTTCATTTTCATCAAGTTATGCATGCTTTCTTTGTTATATAAAGACATTTTATCGTTTCAAAAAAAAAATAAAGACATTGTATATGTTGAAATTTAATGAACAAGTAAAAATTGGCTGGTTTGTTTGTAAAATATGGATGATTCCGCATATGAGAAGGAAATAGACCAAATTATATGTGTATGTGGTTGCCTTATTCAAGTGTATCTTGAAAAGTACAGTTTGAAAACTCCATGTATGACAAGCTCTTAAACAGATTACATTTTGTTAATGGAAATGTTAGAAACATGAAAGTAGGTGTCATAACGCATTTAGGATGGATAAGTATGTCTTCTTCATGCTTGTGAATGATCTGGAAAAGATAATGAAGAGTTCAATAAACATGAGTATTGTTGAAATGTTAGGTATGTTTCTCCATATTTTAGGACAAGGTGAGACAAATAGGAATACACAAGAACGTTTTCAACGTTTTGATGAGACAGTTAGTAGGTATTTTGATACAATGTTGGAGATTTTCTATCATATGACAAAAATGCTCATCTTTTGGATCCAAAATTTAGGAGCATCGCACTAGAAATTATATGTGACTCAAAATACATGCATCATTTTAAGGTATGTATAATGTATTACTTTTTTCAAATGTCATCCTATATATATAGACACACACATAAATGCTTGCCAATTTGCTTTTTCTATAAAATTATTTTTTTATTCAACTCTATTGTAAACTAATTTAAAGGATTGCGTTGGTGCCATTAATGATGTTCATGTTCAAGCTTTTATTTCTCCATGTGATCAAGTGTCATACATTGGAAGAAAAAAGATACTCACCCAAAATGTAATTGCTATATGCAAGTTCGACATGCAATTCACATTTGGATAATTGCATTTGGATGTGTAGGGTGGGAAGACACTGCCTATGATTTGTAGGGTATTCTTATCAGCTCTACGCAATCCTCGATCGAATTTTCTTAAACCCCCAGATGGTACTTTTTTTCAGATATGTGTTTCAGATCATTAACAACAACATATGATCTAATAAAGGAATCATAAGTAACCCGGTTGGGGTTACAATCCCTCTTCTTCATATCCTCAAACAACTCCGGTGCCCTCTCTATCCTGTAAGTCTAGCAACAACCATTGATCAAAGTATTGTAAGTAACAACGCAACATCAGGAACAAACCCTCTAAAGAGCATATTCCGAAACATATGGTTTGCTTCCCACAACCTCCTCTTAGTGGTCTTTCTGCACTCAGTCTCCAACTCATATATACAATAAGAGCTTATCAAAATCGTATAAGTGAACGTATCCGGCGGGCATCTAAAAAATAGAAGCTCAATCTGCTACAGTAAAAATCGGGCCTTCTTGAAATTCCCAACTCTGCAAAGCGCGTAAATAGTAGTGTTGTAAGCATACACATCCGATTTGCAATGAAACTGCATCATTCTATAGAAAGCCGCCAATGCTTCATTAACCAATCCCTCTTCTCTTATGCATTTCATCAAACAGGTAATGGACTGTGTTATTACAAGAGGGCTTTCAATACTCACTCTCTTTGGCATGTCTTTCAGAAAATCCCAGAGGGCCTTCAACCGATTCCATTTAGCCAAAACGATAGCCATGTCTCTACAAGTTCGCTCATTGTGGTTGAACCCGAAATGGGTTTCGACCCAGTAGTAAAAATCGAGCGCTTTGTTCACTCCCAGATTGACCTTGTTGAGGACTTTGTGGGCAGCTGGGCCAAGAATGAGCATGTCGTTGTGGAAATTATATGTTTCTTGTCTGAGATTACGTTGCTTTAACGGAGCGCGGTGCCGGCAGCCGATTTGGCAACCTATGGAGCGAGGGGATTGGAAGAAGAATCTAGGGATGGAGGTTAAGACTTGGGAGACTGAGTTGGAGGTCCATGGTTGAGTTGTGGTGGATGAAACCGAGGGGTTTGGATCAAAAGGTTAGTTTTTGAGCATGGCTATCAGGACTTGGTTCACTAGAGGTGTGTAATTGCGGTTCAGAGGTTGAGTGCTTCATAGTTTGCACCTGCAATTTTGTTCAAATGTGTCTAGAGCATTTAACTCATGGCATAATTCCTACAAACATTGAAAAAAGTTAAGTTAGCTTCTCCATGTTAGAATTATATGGTATGAAACAACTGCAACACATTGATAAATGTAGATATACAACTTACATAACAAATTATCAATATTCCTTCTGAAGGTTGCCAGATGTATTATCAACAATTATAGATTCTAGTTTAAGCAGACTATGACCGATTTGTGAACACTTGTAAAGCGCCCCAAAGCTAAACTTGTCTAATAACCTAGGATGAACCCTATCAACACCTATATAATTATAATCACGTCACCATTTCATCGATTTGACATAGACATCAATAATAGTAGAACTTAAATCAAATTCACACAGATCTACAAACACAGTTATCAGAAGTAGAACAAAATAAAATTGAAATAGGTGAATCATATAAGAGCAAGTTCGCCATTTGGGTCACCAAGTCATGAAACTGTTCACTGTCAATGGACATATGTTTCCACCCGTTGGGTCAGAGTCACCGATCAGTTACTTTTCGTTGAATACTTTTTTTTTTTTTTTTTTGTGTAAATGAGAAATGTATGATTTAAATAAATAGCCTTGATGAACATTTTGGAAATGCAACCAAATATATTTTTTTGGGTGGACAAATTATATCTCCACCGACATTTTTTTTTTAACACTCCACCGACAGTTTTATCACATGTACACCACCGACAGTTTTTTTTTGTAAAGAGTGAAAAACCCACCGACAAGTTTGGACGAACAAGATCACTCGCACACTATTCAATCTGACGGTTATTATGAATGTAATCTTATCTAAATTTTTAGATAAGATTACGAAAAACAAAATGCTGACACGTGTCCTTAACAAATTATCATAATCTGTATGAAAAATATCAATAAATAGACCTGATCTTTGCACTCAATCCACATACGATCTGAGCTTAACAAACCTTCACCTTTTTCTTATCTCTAGCATTAAACATTTCCTCAATTTCTCTCATTTCAATTAATTGGTTGTGAGATTAAATTCGATGGTCTAGGGATGAAGATGATGAAGAGATGATGGTCACCAACGCCATTGTGAACACAGCAGTTGTAGAAGATTCTGCAAAACAAACTCGAAGGTGCGGTTCTCATCAGGGTCGTGCACCAAACAAGGAAAGACTTAGAGAAGAAAGGGGCAAAGATTTGTAGGGTATTCTTATCAGCTCTACGACATCCTCGATCGAATTTTCTTAAACCCTCAGATGGTACTTTTTTTCCCGAGATTGCACAAATAATGACTTATAATTTTTTTTTACTGATCAATCATTCCTTATAATTTTTCATTTCAGATAAATACTATATGGTAGATGCCAGATATCCATAAATGAAGGGTTATATAGGACCGTATAAAGGTGAGCGGTATCGCCTTCCATATTTTCGTAAAGGTGATGAACCGACGGGTCATAAAGAGATATTCAATCATGCACATTCTTCATTTAGGAGTTTTATTGAGTGCACATTTGGGGTATGAGAAAAAAATGGAGTATTTTACGTGATATGCCAAGCTTTCTTTATGAAAAACAAGTGAAGATAGTTATTGCTACAATGACTCTTCATAACTACATAAGAAGATATTCTCAACGAGATTGTGATTTTGATGGAAGTGGAAATGCTCAAGTGAAGAGACTAGTGAAGAGATTGAAGACAATGCACATGAAGAAGATGGTTCGGGAAGACAAAAAATGGAGGTATTAAGAAATATAATTGCACAAAGTCTATTGAATGCATCTATTGAGCATTTAGTTACAATTTGAATAGCTTTTAACATATTTTGTATAATGGTTCCCGTTGAACTATGGTCGGGAAACTAGTCCAAATATTCTGGACTTATTTTGGGTAATAGTAAAACATATGTTCATATTTAAGGATTTAAAGTAAATCTTTTTAGGATTTTTGTCCATTTACCCCATTTCTAGGAATATTTTTCTCACTTACCCCATTAAGTTTTTTTAATTCCCTCTTACCTAAAACACTCTAAGGAGGTATCCCCTAATACCTCATTAATGTTTTTTTAATACCATTTTACCCTTACCCCTTTGTAACTTAGAGAGAGAGAGAGAGAGAGAGAGAGAGAGATCATAGGGGACTTTGCCGGAACCAGTCACGGATCGCCGAAATCCGACCAACTTTCGCAGGAATCCAGTCACCGAACGCCGCCCACCGGAATTTTTTGAAACATCTATTGCCCCCAATAGACGTCTATTGAGCCCCCAATAGAGGGGCCACTATTGCCCGCTAAAGTTTATTGCCCCCCAATAGACGCCTATTGCCCCAAATATAACTTTCGGTAGCCAGAATGAGAACTAATATTTCTAAAATTAGACAAATAAAACTTTGATTAAAGAAAATATGAAGAGATTATATTAATTTAAAAGCGTCTATTGTCCTCCAATAGACATTCAAAAAAAAAATTCTTTCCTTCTGTCCCATTACTTCAAAAAAAAAAAAAAAGATTTGGGGACCCAGAAATGCTCTGGGCACCCACCCCTTCACCTTTCTTCGCCGCTTGCTCCTTTTTTTTCTTTTTTTTTTCCCCCAGAATGGCTTTGCCGGTTGCGATTTTGGGGCAAAAATAGAGAAAGGACTGGAGAGTTGCTGTTTTGGGGAAAGAATGACGTCATTGACAAAGGAACAGCTAGTGTCGAACTCACAGAGAGAGAGAGAGAGTGAGAGCACCGAACTTCGACTGGAACTCTGGACCCGACTCGGACTCAGACTCGAACTCGAATTCCGGCTGCTGCTCCAACATTTATCCTTTTCCTCTAAGACTCCGAAGCAGACGCCGCAACCGGAGCTTTTTCGTCACATGCAATTGACGCCGTCTTCTGGCCATGAAGGATCCAGTGAGTGGTGGATCTCTCTCCGATTCCTCGTTGTGCCGGACTCGATAACGAAAGGCTGCAGCGCTACCAGCGATTGAGTACTCACCGGAGCCTCCGTCGTCGAGCGAGCCGGGCTCGTAGGCGTCGGGTTCGGAATCTTGGGGAAGCGAGAGAGCGCTGTGCATCGTGGAGAGAGAGAGAGAGGAGAGAGAGGAGAGTGTGGCATATGATGTAGTTTCTTAATTAGGTTAAGGGTAAACTTGTCATTTCTTTTTAAATTGGGTTAGTAGGAATAAAAATCTGTTGCTAGGGTAAGTGGGAAATTTTTTATTAATTTTGGTGCTTTTGGTCAAGGACCCATCTTTTTATTCGGTCCAAGCAATGTATATAACCAAACAAATTACAAACAACCTAATTTGTATAATTAAATATACATATTGAGATAAAAGTGATGCATTGATAATTTGAACAAGGGTACAAGGATACATTAGAATTTTTTTTATTTGGTATGGTTACAAAATCAAAAAATAATATCATGTATTTTAGTAGCATTTTTTAGCATGTATGACCATTTTGATAATTATACCCAGCCAAAGCAATTTTTGCCTTGCAACTTACCAAACACTTGTAAATTACTTTTCATTCTCACAACACTTATAGAAATAGTTTACCAAACACTCAGTTGCTTTTTCTCATAGCACTATCGGAAATGCTTATAATTATTCTCACATAACAACAATCCCAAATTGGTCATAAATATCATATTTTTAACTAAATATCAAGGTTCTAAAAAACGCAAAGCGCTAATCGGGCGGTGGCCAATGCCTAGGTGGCATTTTAAATTTTTTTAATAATAAACACAAATGGATGAATTAGTTTACATATTCTTTATAATTTTTTTTTTTGAAACAAGAGAATTCATTTAATAAGCGATAGAAATCGCTCAAGAGGGCATCCCACATGAGATTGAGAGCATACAAAAGCCAAATTCGGCTTGACCATAGAGCTAAATGAGAACAAATCAGAAGGTGTTCTCCACCAACAATTTGTCCTTTTACAATTAAACATTTCTCTGAAGCACTAATAGAGAACTTAGCAAAAACTGAAGATAAAATCCTAGTCTCCTCAAGATAATTACCAACAATAGCATCATTGTCATGACCTTGAGATTTTTAGAGCAAACCATCAGTATTTGCAATTCGGGTATGCAAGAAATTGGTAGACCAATCAAAACTAAATTCATCCCAGCCTAAAACACACTGTCCGCCAAGGCACTCAATTGTGGTACTCACAGCGTGATTGTATTGAGACTCTTCATAGAATGTAGCAATGATCAATTTACCCAAGAATAAACGCAGCACACCCAAAATATAACAAGTAGTAAAACTTAACCAACAACCAGATAGAAGGTCTCCTGGGTCCCAAATCCAGACCCATGGAGAGGTTTGGCCCAACAGAAGGTTGAACTGGGCCCAGAAGAAGCCCAAATTCATGGAAGCTCGATTTAATCTAGAAACCCAAGATCAGGCACCCTTCATTCGTGTCCCGGTCGACCACCACTTCAGGCACCCTCTGCCTCCCTGCAACACCACCGTCAGCATCACAAACCGAAATTCAAACGACGAAAACCCGATTTCGATCAACCAAAGGCAGATTCTCCAGGCGCGGCTGCGTAAGATCGCCTCCAACCCAGGCCATACCAACTTCTCCGACATCGACCGCATCAAGGCCACCCACCGGAGAAGAACCCAGCCGCCGCTCAACTGCGCTGCCATCCATCTCTTCCTGTCTATCCGAGATCCACCACAACGGAACCGAAGGCCACCCTTCAGCCGCCCTCTCCGTGGCCGCTCTCGCCATCCAAAAGAAAGGCAAAGGAGATCTGCCATGGCAGATCCGTACCCATCAGGAATCCAACAGAAATGAGAGGTGAAGACACGCGATCGTTGTGGGTGATCACGTGAGGTAGGAGTGAGACTCAGATCGTGCGCACCATGCTCGACACAGGTGACGGCGTCGCTAGGGTTTGTGAGATCGAGAGCAAGAGACATTCTTTTGCGACTAAAACCTCTTAGAAAAACTTCCAAAATACATTTTTTTATAATTTAATTGCTTAACTACACTCAAAACACAAAAACAACTATCAAAAATATTAAATAGTATTTGTAATGGATAATTATTAGTATTGGATAACTATTAATCACATAATAATTATGCATAACTTATCTCACCTAATAGATGAGAGTAGTTTACATGACCATGAACGATTAACCTAACCTTATGGAGCTAGAGAAGGTGTTCATATCTATGCAATATGTATTCTGTGAAGTGCACAAATTTGTTATGTGATCCTGTAAAGTTGACTCTTGGAAGGGAGCACTATAAAAGTATGAATGTTGATCATAATCGAGTGAATTGTATGTGTGTTAATACGAACATTTTTAGCGTGCAATTTACGTAATTGTTAGATAAAAAATAAAAATTTAGATCCCTATTAATAAGAACTTGTACGTGGTTTTTTCTTATACAAACTTGGTCTATATATGGGACCCTTTATAAAATGGTTTGTTTTACATCTTAAAAAAAAAAAAAAAAAAAAAATTGAATCCAGCTATTTTGGCCTGTACCCGGTGCTAGGTTTTACTGTAAGAAGTAATTGCAGAGTTGACTCTGCACCCTTATAAGAACTCGACTAATACTGTACTACATCTTCAATCACTGAATTTTCATATTTGTCCTTAATTTAATCCAATATATAACTGCATCTTGAACCTCTTAGAAAACGTGGGGAGTAAGTCGCATCAAAAACCCTCCCTCCCTCTCTCTCTTCTCTCTCTAAGATTCTTAAAAATAAAAATTTGAGGTCTCACGTGAAAAAGCAAATCATTCGTACACTCGACCAGCCCCTGACACCTAAAAAAAGGTCTCGCCCCTCACTCCCACCCAGACCCTGCATTTTGTCTCTCTGCAAATCTGCTCTGCTCTACACCGAAGGAAGCTGATTCCACTCCCACCCAGACATGCATTTTGTCTCTATGCTGATCTGATCTGCTCTGCTCGACTCTACACTGTAAGGAGCCGATTCCTCTCTCCAAAATCTCATCCTATCCAAAACCGTTTCACTCTATCTCTCTCTCATTTTTGACAAATTAAACTGAAACAAAGCTTACCATGGCCAGCGGCAAGCCTTCTGAACCGTATTTCGTCCAGGTATCTACATTATAGGGAGTCGATTCCCCTCTTCAAAATGTCATTCCCATCCAAAGCCGTTCACTCTCTCTCTCTCTCATTTTTCAAAAAGCAAACTGAATGAAACAAAGCCACCATGGCCGACGGCGAGTCTCCGGAACCATATTCTATCCAGGTATCAGCCAGTAGTTGTCGAGTCTCTAATTCATTTTCACTTAAATCCAAGGCAATTAAAAGTTTTCGTTGTTGTTTTTAGATGATGCACAAAGGAACAACCAATTTTGGTTTTATATATGAGGGAGGTGTAGTACTAGGAGGGGATTCCAGAATTAGTGTTTATCATACAAATAACAACGTTTTTTTTTTTTTTTTGACTTTGTCAAAGGGAACCCAAAGGCTTCCTAGGCCCAAGATAAACCCCTTCGGCGCATGTGAAATGCTCCAACTGTGCATTGCAGCACAGTGCCTGGCCACTACAAATAACAACGTTGTATACGATTATATCGGTAAGAGAATTATCATGAGTTTATGATTTTTTTGTTTTGTTTAATTCAAGTGAGTTTATGATCTTATATGTTATTAATTGTATATACAAATCGAGATAACTTCAATAAAATCAGAAGGATTAGAGCTTTAGGGTTTATTAATTGCACAATCAAGTTTGTAATAACCATTGACTGGAGAGCAATATCAGTTGCAGTAGCTATTTTTGCTTCCTCAGCTTGATGCAAAGTTGCCTCCATGCATTTCAATTTAGTTGTCAGGAAGCTTACTTTATCATTTAGTGCTGCATTAGATTTTGGTATTATTACACACTTTTCCTCTACACTGTCAGTCCGATTTTCAGCGTTTAAAACCTCATGCTTTAGATCCTTTATCACATTTTCCATATCCCTGATAGTCGAATTCAACATGTTTTGTTTCTCCTGGCTAGCTTCAGCAGTTGCTAGGGCATGTTGCAACTGCATGTCAAATTCTGTTAACTGCGTCATACGAAGTCCGAGCTCTTCATTAAGTTCAATGCTGGTCTCTGTTAATAATTTGCATTTGGCTTCTGCATTCCGAGCTCTACCTTCAACTTTTGACTCTTTCTCTTTCAGATATGTAATAACATTTCCCATTTCACTGATTTCATCCTCAAGCGAACTCACCTTTTCTACCTTCAGCTTTTGATTCTCTCTCTTTCAGATCGTACAGGTGGGCTGTGCAATTGCTTAAAACTCATAAAGGCAAAATTGGCAAAACACTATTTACAAGGACGATAATTGTTCATAAGGAGTTTGGGCTTTAGAAGAGAGAATTGGATAACTATTAATCACCTAATAATTATGCATAACTTATCCAAACATTTATCAGAAAAATTGATAATTGAGCTATAGTGGTCAACTTGACTAAACCACTTTATTTTCACGTGCTATTCATCTTCTGCATCTCTCTCTCTCTCTCTCTCTCTCGTCTTCCACACCTTTCTTCTCTCATCTTCTACATCTGCCGTCTCTCTCTGTGACTACTCCTCACTTTCAGATTGGCGGTGACTCTTCTTCACTTTCAGTCTCATTTCCTCTCCCAAAAAAGAAACAACTGAAAAAATCAACCAAAAAGGTCTTTGTTTTCGAGCAGAGATTAGGAGTGAGCAAGAGAGTAAGAGACAGAGCGAGACTGGTCGTTATGTTCGTTGGGGTTGAGAGAGGACCAAGAGAACCCTAGGGAGATGAATGAGAGAATGGGTCTAGGAGGAGAGTTGACTTCTTCGTCTTTTTCATATCAACGACAATTAAAAAAAAAAGGGTTAGCCCCCCGCCCCAGGCGGCTCTGCCTAGCCCGCCTAGCAGCTCGGCTCCTAAGGCAAATTGGTTGCTTAGGCCGATTTTTAGAACATTGCTAAATATGATTTGTTTAATGGACCTAATTAAATATGATCTTTTTAACTAAATATCATCTGTTAACAATATCTCGGCCCAATTTCACATCTAGGTTAAATATCACCTTTTTTTTTGTTTCAAAGTGAAATTCATAAATTAATCGTCAGAAATTGAGAACAAGAATAAATCGGGTAATAGCCCAGATTTGCAGATTATTACAAACAATAGATCATTTGCAAATCTGGAAAAACTAACAAAGCATATAACTCATAATAGATGATAAGTCAAGCAGACTCAAAGTTCATGGAAAAAAATTAGGCCAAAAAATTAATAACAACAAAATATGAGAGATTTAAACACAGCTTCTCAGTTTCCCATATCGCATCGAATAAAAATTCTCAACTTTCTCAACCCCTCCATATTTATGATTCTATGTCCTGTAATGCATAATTAAACTATTATAAACCATAATCCGAATCTTATATTCTATAAACTCAAATCGAACACACATGCAATACCAGATCTCAATAGCCTAAATCAAATTCCAAGTATAAGTATCTCACATATGGTGTTGATGTTGATGACGTAAGTGACAGCGCCGGGAGTTCTGACGATGTTATAGAGGGCCAGGTGGGAAACAAAAGGGTTGGGCTTCATGAGAAGAGTCAAGGGCTAGCCATGGAAGAGTGCGCCAAGCTGGGATTGGTCAAGTTGTAAGAATTGGACTTACATTAATCACATTATGATTTAAACAGTTGTATATGGTTACTATTAAATGAAATAGCCGAGATTGTATAGCTAATTCTATCCCTGCAATGATAAGGAAATTGTATCTGTATTCCATATTGTATTGGGGAACTTAATATGCTTGTAATCATGTAATGTATATTGATACAGGATTTATATGTAGAGGACCTAATTGATTTAGGAAAACTGTTATGGGAAGTTCCTGATATCATCCTCTATATATAGGTTCAGGTCCCTGCACTCTCTACACGCAAGTCTTTAGATCTCAGCCCCATATATAGAGAACTTGAAACTAGAGCAGTTGCAGAAGACCGGACCAATTCATCATGGCACACAACTCGTTTACATCTTCAGGTATGTATTATGTTCTTCTAATTGTTCTGGTATGCCTTCAGTAAATGTGTTTATATATGTGAGATTGTCTCTAGTTGAGTGATCCTCAAGTTTAAGATTACATGTGGTATCAGAGCCACGATCACAAATTGTATAAACCACTTCGGAAATCATGCATGCTAGAAGTTTAGTTAAATTAAAACGTTTTCTTAATCTTAGAACAAAAAAAAAAAAATTGTAAGGAGCTACAGATCACATCGAGCAAGTAGGCCGAAGGCCTGCCTCCAGTTTCTGATCAACACAACTTAAGACCTATACTTGGCTCATTAGATATATTCACAATATCAGGACGTTAATTAACCGTTGTTTCATAACGGGTATTTTTCTGTTCCTCGCCAAGTATGCATCTTCAGTTCATCGTAATCCCAATTTGGGGTTTTTCGATTCTAGGTGTAAGAAGCAATTTTGCTTATTGCTTTGGGATCAGAGAAGGCTCGCTAAGTGAATTGCATGGAAAATTTGCTTCCGTTGCATCGTTCTATGCAATTAGGATTGAAGTTTTTGCTCTGGTAAACTTTCAAAAACTTCCTCATAAAGGATTTGTTGATAACTCTGTATCTAAGTTATACGATTGGATAATTTCATCTTTTAGTATTTTATGAAACTTGGTTTATAAATTTGATGCAAATGTAAATAAGTATCTCGATGCAGAGTTATTGGCTTATTGTTCTTTAGTTGTCAAAACAACAAGCTACAGTTTTCCTCCCAATGATTCTTGTTGTTTAAAAGAATTAAAACTAGTTGAATCATATCCATATTAACTAGCAATATTGTCTGTGACTTATTCGGAGCATTGAGGGAGAGGGAGCCATAGCACTTTTTCCTCAGTGTTCTTGATAAGCCATTCAGTTTTTTAACAGACAAACTTTGTATTCTGTATTCTGGAACTATGATTGTAGCTTCCACAGAAGGTCACTTTCTTTACATAGTTCTAAAACACAGGAATAGCTCATTGCAATTTGAATGTCACATATTCAGATACAAAGATCTTTTCTTCAGCCATATAGGTGATGACTGATTTTTGCATACCAATGTGCCATTTATTTTGGCCTTGTGATTAAGTGATGCCTTAACTCACAAGTGATGTTTTGGCATGAATTCAGTAAATATTGTTTTGGGGCTTAATGCAATTTTCCAGTTTGTTGTTGCATTATATATTGTTTTATTTTTTGCTCAGCCTTATGTTCTGAATTCTTGATATGTTCTGTGATTGTTTGATTACTAAGTTTTGTATGCATAAAACTTAACACAGAATATAGCTATTAAGTAGAAAATAAATAGATATATATATTTTTTTTCTTCTTCCTTTAAGTCTTTAATAAAATTCTTATGCATAAAACTTACAAAATTTAAATGCTTCCTATAGGTTCTGTACCTTTAAACTTCATGAACATTGAACCTCTTACTGGATCAAACTTTAAAAGATGGAGAGCGGATATAGAAATCTACCTAAGTGTCAACCACTTAGATCTGCCTTTGTATAAGAAACCTCCAGAAGCCCTGACTATAGCTAGCACCAGTGAACAACATAAATATTTTGATGAGTGGCATAGGCTGAATCGAGTTTGCAAGAATGTAATGAAAAGAACCATGTCTGATTCTGTAAGTGGCAGCATAGAAGAAAAGGAGTTAGCTACAGAGTTCTTAGAATCAATTGGTGAAAGATTCAGGGAGAGTGATAAGGCTCAGATTGCAAACATGTTGAACAAATTGATGAACACCAAATACACTGGATCAGGAACCATTAGATAACACATCTTGAAGCTTGTTGATTATGCCGCTAAGCTGAAAACCTTGAAGAACCCTATTTCTGATGAGATGCTTATTCATCACACCCTAAACTCACTACCAGCGAGCTTTGAACATCTCAACACCACCTACCTAGCTCAAAAGGATAAATGGGACATAAACGAGCTGATTTCGATCTGTGTGCAAGTAGATGAAAGAATTAAGAAGGAGAAAAATGAGAAAAGTGTGAATCTGGTAGGCAAACCAAAATGGAAAAACCAGAAGGGGAATAATCATAAGGGAAAGAAGTTCAGCCCTAAAACAGCCTTAGCTCCAGCCCCTGATTCTAAAATTCAGAAACCCTATCAGACAAAGTGTTACTTCTGCAGAAAATCCGGCCACCTTAAGAGAGATTGTACTG
The DNA here is from genome assembly GCF_958449725.1 of Rosa rugosa. Lineage (NCBI taxonomy): Eukaryota > Viridiplantae > Streptophyta > Magnoliopsida > Rosales > Rosaceae > Rosa > Rosa rugosa. Next base: position 19,005,842 of record NC_084824.1, on the reverse strand, counting down.
GTTTCAAAGCTTGGTTAACTAAAAAAGGTAATCTTGACTTAATTCCTAGCTTTTCCATTGAAATAAATTTAGTTTAAAGTAGTTCTAGCAACTGGTGGATTGATTTAGGGTCTCCTATTCACATAACTAATTCACTGCAGGGATACATAAGGAAGAGAAATCCCAGAAGTGAGGAACAAAACGTGTGTGTTGGCAATGGATCAAGGGTAGCAGTGAAGGCAATTGGATCTATTAGGCTAGAAGTAGGATCTGGAAATTTTTTTATATTGGACAATGTCTATTTTGTACCTTCTATGAGAAGGAATTTGATTAGTGTCTCCCTTTTGGTTAAAAACGGTTGTAGTTTTCTTATTGACAGTAATGGAATAAAAATTTTGAAGAATTTTCTTCCTATTGCTTCTGGTGCCATTGTAAATGATTATTTACAGTTACATTGTTCAGTTCCTAAGGAGATATTATCTATTGAAAACAGTGTAGATGGCAATTCCATTATTGGTGTTAAAAGACACAATTCTAATGAAAACTCAGCAGCCCTTTGGCATAGGAGATTAGGACACATATCAAAAGAAAGACTACAGATCCTAGTTAAGCAAAATATTCTGCCTGAGCTAAACTTTGATGATTTAGGGGATTGTGTAGAATGCATTAAAGGAAAAATGACTAATTCTAGAAAGAAAAATACCACTAGAAGCCTAGGACTCTTAGAACTCATCCATACTGACATTTGTGGACCTTTTAAACATCAAACCATTTGTGGAAACTCCTACTTTATAACTTTCATTGATGACTTTTCTAGGTTCTGTCACATTTTTCTAATTTCAGAAAAATCCCAAGCTATTGAAACCTTTAAGATCTTTCATACAGAAGTAGAAAAACAATTGGGGAAACAAATTAAGGTGGTCAGGTCTGATAGGCATGGTATTAAGGCTCAATATACCACGCCAGGGACACCAGAACAAAACGGTGTCGCAGAGAGGAAGAATAGGACTTTACTGAACATGGTCAGAAGTATGATGTGTACATCTGGACTACCTAGGTATCTGTGGGGCAAGGCTCTCAAAACAGCCAACTATCTCTGCAATAGGGCACCTAGCAAAGCCGTGTCTAAGACACATTTTGAGCTTTGGAATGGCAGAAAGCCAAGCTTACACCATGTTCATGTTTGGGGTTGTAAGGTTGAGGCTAAAGTTTATAACCCTCACATTCAGAAATTAGACCCCAAAACCGTTAGTGCATTCTTCATAGGGTATCCAGAAAAATCCAAGGGCTACAAGTTCTATTTGCCTCACCATAATACCAGAATCATCGAGACAAATAAAGCAAAGTTTCTAGATGAAGTGTTTTACAATAGAGAACCCGAAGACTTACAGTTTGAGTTTGAAGAAATCCCTGAAACTGAAATACTAGCTCAGGTTTTACCTCTTGCTCCTGCACCGCCCATCATTGTACCTCAGCAGCCAATTTTAGAACCCGCAGAGGCTGTCCAAGAAGCACAAGAAAATCTACAACCTCAGGATAATGTTGTGATACCTCAAAACGAAAACATTGAAGTACCTCAACCAGTAAGAAGATCAAACAGAGTTAGAAAACCCACCATTGACCCAACTGAGTATGAAGTATATCTTCAAGAACCGGACTTTGATTTTGGGGAAGACAATGATCCCATTAGTTATAAACAAGCTACTGAGAGTGAATCTTCTAAGCAATGGAGTGAGGCTATGGAAGTTGAGTTACAGAGTATGTATGACAATGGAGTTTGGGAGTTAGTTGAACCTATAGCAAATCAAAAACCTGTAGGTTGTAAGTGGATTTACAAAACCAAAAGACATGCTGATGGCAGTATAGAGAGGTATAAAGCGAGGTTAGTAGCTAAGGGTTTTACGCAGCAAGAAGGCATTGATTTTACTGAAACCTTCTCTCCAGTTTCGACAAAAGATTCCTTTAGGATGATTATGACTATAGTAGCACACTTTAATCTAGAGCTACACCAAATGGATGTGAAGACTGCATTCCTAAATGGGGAACTTGAAGAAAATATCTACATGAAACAACCTGAGGGATTCATTAAACCAGGAAGAGAACACATGGTCTGTAAACTGAAGAAATCTATTTATGGTCTAAAACAGGCATCTAGACAGTGGTATAAGAAATTCGATTCAGTTGTCACTACTTTTGGTTTTACTGAGAATATAGTTGATGAGTGTGTTTACTTAAAGACTGTAGGTAAACACTTTATTTTCTTGATTCTGTATGTAGATGATATACTACTTGCCAGCAGTGATGTGAACTTGTTAAAATCAACTATAAGAACTTTCTATCTAAGAACTTTGATATGAAAGATCTTGGTGAAGCTTCGTTTGTGCTGGGAATTGAAATTAAAAGAGATAGGAAAAGAGGGTTACTGGGACTGTGTCAGCATAATTATATTTCTAGAGTTTTGAGCAGATTTGATATGCAGAAGTGTGCACTAGGAGATGCACCTATCTCAAAAGGAGATAAACTGAACAAAGGTCAATGTCCTAGGAATGACTTGGAAAGGGAAGATATGAAAGGCAGACCTTATGCTAGACTAATTGGCAGCTTGATGTATGCACAAGTGTGCACTAGGCCTGATTTAGCATATGCAGTTGGTATATTATCAAGGTTTCAGTCAAACCCTGGACATGAGCATTGGATTGCAGCAAAAAAGGTGCTTAGATATTTACAGAAAACTAAAGACTATATGCTGGTGTACAAGAAAGTTGAGAAGCTAGAAGTAATTGGATACACTGATGCAGATTTTGTAGGAAGGTATCCAGATTCAACCAAGTCTACTTCTGGATATATTTTTATGATGGCAGGAGGTGCCATAGCTTGGAGGAGCATTAAGCAAACGCTGACAGCCACTTCAACCATGCAGGCAGAATTTATAGCGATATATGATGGTGTGTGTCAAGGGTTATGGCTTAGAAATTTTCTAATTCAGACTAGGTTGTTGGATTCCATCAATACCAGTCCATTGAGGGTTTATAGTGATAATTCTGCAGCTGTTTGCTTCACTAAGAATAATAAGAGCTCTAATAACTCAAAACACATAGACCTGAAATATTATAGTGTGAGAGAAAGGGTGAAGCATAAGGAAATTGAGATAGCTCAGATCAATACACAATTGCAGTTAGCTGATCCATTTACTAAGGCATTATTTGTAGCTGCTTTTCAGAAACATGTAGCTGATATGGGAGTCCTTCCTACCTTAGATGCCTAGGATCAGTGGGAGCATTACTTTTAACATAAGTTTTATCTTCAGTGTTGTTTAATTTCAGTTCTTGTTTTTCTGAAATTTGAAGTTTTTGTAATGACTTTGTTTTCATTATTCAGTAATAAGTCCATGGTATTATTCAGAAAATTTTTGTTTTGCTGCAGCCTTGAGTGATTGAGAATATCTCTGTGTTTTTTCTTTATTCTACAAATAGCTATTTGTTTAATGTTGGATGGATTGAGTAGATTAAGATCAACATATTTGTAAAGTGCAGACACCTTCAGTAATAATCCATTCCAGTTTTAGCTGTGTCTGAGATTTTGATAGTCAAAATCCTTCAGTTTGGACCATTTACATATGCACTGCAGTTAATGACAGATACATACTGCATATGTATGTTTTTCTTTTGTTTGTATCAATTGAACTTATGTGAGTTATGGTTCTGGTTTTGTAGTTTTGGAGTGGTATGCTTTTGAAAGCATTATTTTTCCTTAGCTCTGCCAGATTCCATAACTTGACCAAGTTTGTGATTAAGTTTGAGGATTATATGCAATTTCATGTGCACACTTCAGTGGTTATTTCGTCGTTCTAATTATATGCAATTGAGTGAGTAATGTAGTCCAAGTGGGAGAATGTAAGAATTGGACTTACATTAATCACATTATGATTTAAACAGTTGTATATGGTTACTGTTAAATGAAATAGCCGAGATTGTATAGCTAATTCTATCCCTGCAATGATATATAAGGAAATTGTATCTGTATTCCATATTGTATTGGGGAACTTAATATGCTTATAATCAAGTAATGTATATTGATACAAGATTTATATGTAGAGGACCTAATTGATTTAGGAAAACTGTTATGGGAAGTTCCTGATATCATCCTCTATATATAGGTTCAGGTCCCTGCACTCTCTACACGCAAGTCTTTAGATCTCAGCCCCATATACAGAGAACATGAAACTAGAGCAGTTGCAGAAGACCAGACCAATTCATCATGGCACACAACTCGTTTACATCTTCAGGTATGTATTATGTTCTTCTAATTGTTCTGGTATGCCTTCAGTAAATGTGTTTATATATGTGTGATTGTCTCTAGTTGAGTAATCCTCAAGTTTAAGAATACACAAGTCTATTGGCGTGAGCAACATTGGTACCATAAAGCTCTCTCTATCTATCCATGATTCTATATGAAATTGATGATAATGATGGATCAAGTAGAAATTAATGAACCCATCTTGGCAACAAGGAAAATATGGTGGGCAACCATGGTGGACATGACTTTTGTTGTGGAATGGCGAGAGAGAGAATGAGAGTACGTTGGGGATTTTTGGATTTAAATGAAGGGATTGAGATTATGTGTGGTAAGGTTCACGTTAAATAAATCTTACCTATTAAGAAACTGACAGCTCATTAAAAAAAATACATATATTTATCATTCGGTTCAGTTTATTTGCGGTCGGTTTGAAGCACAGAACCTAATCCAAAAAAAAAAGAAAAAAGATTCGGTTTGGTCAATGCAGTTTTTAGTGTTGTTTTAAAGTGGTACGATTACCGAGTCCTTTTCTTGGCCCGGTTCGATCGATTTTCAACTTCCGATTCGGCTTGTGCCCACCTCTAGTGAGAACTACCGCTGCCGGCACTTTGGCTCGCTTTTTCTCAAACAAAGAAATTAAGTAGTGGCGGATGGAGGTAGGGGCCAATTCGATCCTATGCCCCCGTTAGTTTTTCTAATATATATATATATATATATATATATATATATATATACGGGAAGGTTCTGAAGAGGACGTCCGCAACCCAGAAAGTGCGGACGTCCTCTTCAGAACCTTCCTATATATATATATATATATTGTCAAACTTGACTGAAGACATGATATATCATATCAATATTGATTAAGTAAATAAGCCTTATAGTTAAATTATAGTCAAATTTTTTCATCAATATCTCCTTGTGCATGACCAAGTTTCCCTTGTAATTTTTTTTTTTTTTGGATAGATGGGGACCCAAAGGGAAAAAGCAAGAAACAATAACACACAGCCAATGGCTGTTGCAACTTTCCTAATGTAAAATTTTTTTTTGGTTTTATCTTTTGCTTCGTCAAAAAAAAAAAAAAAAAAAAAAAAAAAGAGAAAAGTTTCGCACGCAAAATCGCTTGTGCGCGTGCGAGAAAAAGCACCGAGTTTTTGCCTCTCATTATTGGGGGTTTGTGAGTCACTGAAAGTCTGAAAGCAGAAGACCCAAAGCAAATTCCGTTTCTTTCTCTCTCTATTTGCGAGGGTTTACACCATCAATACAATCTCTCTCTCTATGAATCGCTCGTCGTGATCGCGTTCCCCTCCGATTCCGGCTCCGATCTTTGATCAGGTATTCCGCTCAGCCTTCTCCGTCTGATTCTCTTATTGCTTCTATTATCATAAATAAATCCCAAACCTAGAAAAAGTTCAGACAGAGCTCGATTGTTTTGCCCTAATTACAATATCACATATGCCTTTCTGTGAACTTGAGAGCTTGAATTTGATTGTTTTCTTTGATTTGATTTCAGTAATTTTGCATGGTACAAGTTCAAATGAGATGGCAGCTTCGTCACATAATGTTGAGTTGGAAGCAGCCAAGTTTCTGCACAAGCTCATTCAGGATTCTACCCATGAGCCCGCCAAACTTGCCACCAAGCTCTATGTGGTTCGTATTTCTCCTCTATTTCCTTTGTATTACTGCTGCGTATCTGGTTTCGTCTTCGCCTAGCTGCTTTCGTCCGCATTTATTCATTTATTCGGGGTTATTTTCGAGCAACGCAGATACTGCAACACACGAAGTCGAGTGGCAACGAACATTCCATGCCGTATCAAGTCATATCAAGGTATTTACTCCATTAGACTGTTTTGTTCTTTTCAATGCTGGACTTTTTACCAGGTGGTTAGAAACTTGAGAAATAGTGCTTTAGTTGTTTAGACCTGTGATAGAACCTTGAAACCATGCTATAATTGATCTTACTTTACTTGCGGATAGCGAGTGGAGTAAGGTCCCATTTGGTATTGAGGTTTTGAACCAATGTCAGCTTTATTTTTTCAACCATTTTCAGTTCTTGATGTGTTTGGTAAATATTTTAAACCCACGTTTCAAGTCTAAATGCGGTCTGAAACGGCAAAAATAAAAAGCAGCTCAACACCTAGTGACCTGGTGACCCAAATGGTGAACTTGCTCTTATATCATTCACTTGTTTCAATTTTATTTAGTTCTACTTCTGATAACTGTGTTTGTAGATCTGTGTGAATTTGATTTAAGTTCTACTATTATTGATGGCTATGTAAAATCGATGAAATGGTGACGTGATTATAATTATATAGGTGTTGATAGGGTTCATCCTAGGTTATTAGACAAGTTTAGCTTTGGGCGCTTTACATGTGTTCACAAATCGGTCATAGTCTGCTTAAACTAGAATCTATAATTGTTGATAATACATCTGGCAACCTTCGGAAGGAATATTGATAATTTGTTCTGTAAGTTGTATATCTACATTTATCAATGTGTTGCAGTTGTTTCATACCATATAATTCCAACATGGAGAAGCTAACTTAACTTTTTTCAATGTTTGTAGGAATTATGCCATGAGTTAAATGCTCCGGACACATTTGAACAAAATTGTAGGTGCAAACTATGAAGCATTCAAAACCTCTGCGCAGTTACACACCTCTAGTGAACCAAGTCCTGACAGCCATGCTCAAAAACCAACCTTTTGATCCGAACCCCTCGGTTTCATCCACCACAACTCAACCATGGACCTCCGACTCAGTTTCCCAAGTCCTAACCTCCATCCCCAGATTCTTCTTCCAGTCCCCTCGCTCCATAGGTTGCCAAACCGGCTGTCGGCACCGCGCTTCGTTAAAGCAACGTAATCTCAGGCAAGAAACATATAATTTCCACAATGACATGCTCATTTTTGGCCCAGCTGCCCATAGAGACCTCAACAAGGTCAATCTGGGAGTGGATAAAACCCTCGATTTTTACTACTGGGTCGAAACCCATTTCGGGTTCAAGCACAATGAGCGAACATGCAGAGACATGGCTATCGTTTTGGCTAAAGGGAATCGGTTGAAGGCCCTCTGGGATTTTCTGAAAGACATGTCAATGAGAGGGAGTAGTGGAAGCCCTCTTGTAACGACACAGTCCATAACCTGTTTGATGAAATGCCTAGGAGAAGAGGGATTGGTTAATGAAGCATTGACGGCTTTCTATAGAATGAAGCAATTTCATTGCAAACCGGATGTGTATGCTTACAACACTATTATTTATGCGCTTTGCAGAGTTGAGAATTTCAAGAAGGCCCGGTTTTTGCTGGAGCAGATGGAGCTGCCGGGTTTTAGATGCCCGCCGGATACATTCACTTATACGATTTTGATAAGCTCTTATTGTAGATATGGGTTGGAGACTGGGTGCAGGAAGGCCACTAGGAGGAGGTTGTGGGAAGCAAACCACATGTTTCGGAATATGCTTTTTAGAGGGTTTGTTCCTGATGTTGTTACTTACAATGCTTTGATCAATGGTTGTTGCAAGACTTACAGGATAGAGAGGGCGTTGGAGTTGTTTGAGGATATGAAGAAGAGGGATTGTACCCCCAACCGGGTTACTTATGATTCGTTTATTAGATACTATGCTGCTGTTAATGAGATTGACAAGGCTGTGGATATGTTAAGAAGGATGCAGAATATGAATCATGGATTGGCCACTTCAAGTTCGTATACTCCAATCATTCATGCCTTGTGTGAAGCAGGAAGGGTTACAGAGGCCTGGAGTTTTCTTGTTGAGTTGGTTGATGGAGGGTCAATACCTAGAGAATATACTTACAAATTAGTTTGCAATGCAATGAGTTCAGCTGGAGAGGTCAATTTACTTGATGATGACCTGCAAAAAAGAATAGAAGACAGTATGCAGAGGAGATATAAGCACATAATGAAGGTGAAGCCAATAATGACTCGCAAAGGGTATGATAGCATGGTGGAAACTTGATCATTTTTTAAGAGGTTATGCTCTACCCTGTCAAGAACTGCAGATGGCAAGAGTCTCTGATAATACTCTCTTTTGGAGTTCTCAAGTTTGTTACTGAACAGCCATGGCTACCACGACAGTCAAGTGCGCGGCTGCACTTCTTTGTTTACAACTGGAGGTACTAAATATGAAGTTCATGCACTTCCTTTGGTTGGCATACAAAAATCTCATCTCGAACAATTGATAGAAGATAACTTGTTAATGATTCTTGTCCTCCTGTTATAGATTTGTAGAGCAACTGTTTGATTTGTATGATGTATCTAGTATAAAGTGATTTTCAGTCGGCATCAGGCGCATGGATTTGGCATATCTCAACTTATTTCTCATCATTGTCATCATTTTATAATTTGTTGAGCTGGTGTTAAGATAGGGATTATTGAAGACATAATGCTATATGCTGACATTGATACTGATTACTAACTTACTACTGATTTCCAGGCCAGGGATGACTTCCAAATCACTCTTCGAATTCTTGAATCTGTTGCCGAGGAGTCTCTTGTAATTCTCAAAAGCCCTGATATTTTTACCCGTGAGGTTCTCCCCAGTTTGGCTGTTCTGTATAAGGGCAACAAGGATGGTGATGCCAGGTTTCTGTGCTTCAAAATCTTGTTTGATGTGATGGTAATTTTTCTTAATGAACAATCTGAAGATGAGCAAAGATCCAAAGAATTGCAATTCAAATCCAATACAAACTTTCTTCCTCTCTACAATTCCTTGAGTCAAGACCAAGATCCTATCCCCTGTACGCACAAAAGCTTCTTGTGATGCTGATTGATTATAATTAAATCAAAATTGCAGACATTCTACATCTGAAGATGGTCTTGCAATGCTTTGAGTTTTTGCTGGGCAATCTCTCAAGTGCAAATGTAAACTTGTTATGCTGTCCCTGCTCTGACATCTGCTCCTGAAATGGAAACCATGCAAGTTACTTTCTGAGCAAGTGGTGATCAGCAGCAACGTATAAGAGATATCATGGACTTTGAGAGCAATGTTGCTGTATTGCTAGAGTTAAGTAGGTTTCACAGAGGAAGTGTGGCAGATGTAGGTTTAGAATGTGTTGTTTTGTTGCTCAGGGCAGCTCCAAGGGAAGGCACAGCTGGTCTACTAACTAATCTTCCAAAAGCTACTGCAATGCTTGAGTCTTGGCTTGGAGCATATCTCATTTGTCGGTGCAGGAGTGCTACATGCACTTGGTTATGGCTGTAGGCAGTATTTGTTACATCCAATGATATTGTCAATATCGATACCTGAGATTCCAAGAATTGAGGGCATAGTTTCTGAGCTTTTTTTTTTTGTTTTTTGTTTTTTTAATCCCCACATGCCCACCCCACCCCACCCCACCCATGCTGGGGCTTGAACTCTTGACCTCCCAAATGAGAGTTCAGAGCCTTACCGCCACACCAACACACACACACTTCTGAGCTTAAAGGTTCAGGTTACTTTGGCCATTGCTGCTTTTCATGTGGCTATGGAGTTGCAGCGGCTTCCTTGCTGTATGTGAATCCCGGCAGGTTGTATGCTGATTTCTTTTCCCTATTGTCTTGTGTCATAACATTTAGTCAAGGGCAATCTTCTGCGCTGTACTTGCGTCAATCCATGTACTCTGTATCTCCGTTGGATTTTACAACCTGAGTTTTCTCTTCCATTACACTAACCTTTTTTCTTCTGGAATCAGCTTGAGTGCAATTTTATCACAATCATGCGCACCAGTCATCTTGAGATGCTGAGCAGTTGCACTATGAAATTGTTTAGTTCCATTGGTCCATTCAAATTTACATAGGATTTGGATGTGTAATAATTCTTCAATTGTTTACATGCGTTTTTAGGTGATAAGAAATGACATCATTTTGACAGAAATTATATGCATTTTTTCTTTCCTGGTACAATGGGGCCTAAAACCCCAGAACAAAAAAAAAAATTAAAAAAAAAAAAAAACAAACAAAAAACTAACTAGACACAGCTAAAACAGTTGGCTTGGCCTGCCAAACTCGCCAAACACAGCGGGTTTCTGAAGTTGCACGCACATTGCACATTGCACATTTTCAGTGCTATCCTATGCAAGCGCATCACAGGCTGCAACCGTATTCCTTTTTGTAAGAATATGCCTCAAATGCAGATGGCTAAAACTTCCCATTAGAACGCTACAATTCTCAAACAGAGTTTCAAGGGTGAGTTCTCAGTATTAATGAGGTTGGCCAACACCGCAGAATCAGATTCATTGTGCTTGAAGCTTGATAATCTTCAATTGAGTAGCCAAGAGCAAACCCTGATACAAGCCCAGGCTTCAGCTAGAAGAACCTCCCCACCGCCAGTGTTCATCATGAAACATCCAATCCACTGTCCAGTATCTTCCCATGTTACTCCCCCAGCACCAATTGCACCATTGCGAACCTCGACTCATCAACATTCAACTTAAAGAAAAGTGGAAGAGAAAATAGTGAAAGAGAAAAGTGGGGATTGTGGGTAATTTCTTTTTAATTCTTTTAATAAAAATTTACTTTATAATTATCATATTTATCTTTGTGATTTAATTTATTCTAATTTTTTTTTTAATATTCAGAGTCAAATCTATCAAAAACTTCAGTTTTGGCTAATAAAGTCTCTTCTATTAATAATAGTACTAGCATGTGCCCACACTCCATGTGTGTGGGTGTTTTTTTTTTTTTTTTGTAAGGAAGTGGGTAGTTTCTTAACCAAAGCAGTTTTATTGATTTTATTTTAAGGAGTTTAATTTCTTTTTATTTTTTTAAATTGACATTATTGTCCATGTTGGTTATTTCAGTTTCTAAAGTTTTTTAATATTAGAAGGTTATATTCGTCAAATTTTTCAGTTTTAGAGAGCAAGCTCTCTTCTTATTAGTATAGACTAGTCTGCAATCACATGTTCTGCATGTGTACGAATAAATTTTCGTTATTAAAAAAAAAAAAAGAGTAGTTATTGCAGAAAATATAGATTCAGTGGTAGTTATTGCAAAGAGAAAAGTGGGGTTGTGAAATCATTTGTTTTTAATTTTCTTAATAAAATCTATTTTATAATTGTCCTATTTATCCTTGTAATTTAATTTATTCTCAAAGTTTTTTTTATTTTTTAGGGTTAAATCTGTCAAAATTTTTAATTTTGGCTAACAAAGCCCTCTTCTCTTAATAATAGTATAGATATATATATATATATATATATATATAATTTTTTATTTAAGGACAAAATTCAGGAATATAGTATATAGCGCCACGTTGCAGCCAAAGCAGGTGGCATCGCACATTTCAAAATTTAAAATCGTAACGGATCGGTTTACTTATTGGACACAGCTCGAACCCAAAAGAAGACCCGATTGCGCTTTTTGTCTAATTTTCGTTGTTTTGAGTTTTCATATTCCCGCTCGCTCGCCCCCAATCTCTTCATTTCTTCCAAAACCCTCATTTCCAATCATCATTTCTCTCTCTCTCTCTATTTCTCTCTGCTTCCCTCACTCTCATCCTTCTCCGATTTCAAATCCGAAACCCTAGAAGAAGCTCCGAGATGAACCAGTACCACATATACGAGGCCATCGGCCGTGGAAAGTGCTCGGTAAACATTTTCTCCACCTCTTTTTCGCTTTTCTTGATTTGAAATTCTTCGGATTTTACTTCGATTTAGTTACTTGATTGATCCGATTCGTGTTTGATTTGCAGACTGTGTACAAAGGGAGGAAGAAGAAGACGATTGAGTACTTCGCCATTAAGAGCGTCGAGAAATCTCAGAAGAGCAAGCTTCTTCAGGAAGTGAGTATATAAGTTCGCTACTTCAATTCGCGAGTCCGAGATTCTCAATGCTGGCATGTTTGTTGATTTTGGAAAATTTAACTTCAATTATTAGGTCATGTAACATTTTTTTTTTTTTTTGCATTAAATGCAGGTTAAGATTCTTCATACCCTAGATCATCAGAATATTCTCAAGTTTTATTGGTGGTGAGTGTTCCTAATCAGATAATTGCTTGTGGAATTCAATTACATGTGTTTATGTGATTTAATCTAAAACTCTTAACTGTGTATACACGGATTTCCTCTTTGTTTTGGCACCGCTTAGGTACGAAACTTCTGCTCACTTGTGGTTAGTTCTGGAGTATTGCGTTGGCGGGAATTTGATGACATTGTTAGACCAGGTATGGATCATTGAATGTGCACTTTGTATTACCTTAATGTGTATGAGCTTCTATATAAGGTTTTCGTGAAAGATGATTCCATTTGTTATGTTATGTTGTAGAATTTGTATGTTTGAAATGCTGTTGTTGATGTCTGAGGTGTTTCTAGAATTGTGTTACTAATAAGGTATGGAATGATTGCAGGATCGTCAGCTACCTGAAGAGTCGATTCATGACCTTGGGTGGGATCTTGTTAGAGCTTTGCTGTAAGAAATACACACTTGCTTCGTATCTGCCTCTTTGTTAGTCTAAGCATGTTTACTTCAGTTTTATTTATGTTCTGGAAATGGTCAATTCCTTTTAGGTTTTTACATTCGAAGGGAATCATATACTGTGATTTGAAACCATCGAATATCCTGTTGGATGAAAATGGCCGTACAAAGGTATACTACATTCTTTGTATGTATTTATCTTCTAGGTCATTTAATATTTTTGCTCCTCATATGGAATGGTTTCTTTGTGCAATTCAGCTCTGTGATTTTGGATTGGCTAGAAAGCTGAGCGAAATATCACAAACCACTTCTTCCTCGGTATGTTATCTCATCTGCCCCAACGTTAGACATTGTTGGAAAAATTCAAATCAATTTGATCAGGAACTTCCTTATTTTTAATCTTATGCTAGCATATACGAAAAGACTAACCCAGGCTTTACCTTGTTGCACATGTCTAGTTGCCACAAGCAAAACGTGGAACACCTTGTTATATGGCTCCTGAGCTTTTTGAAGACGGGGGTGTCCATTCATATGCATCTGATTTCTGGGCCCTTGGTTGTGTACTATATGAGTGCTATGCGGGGAAGCCTCCCTTTGTGGGGAGAGAATTTACTCAGCTAGTGAAGTCCATCCTCTCAGATCCAATACCTCCTCTACCTGGCACTCCTAGTCGTCCTTTTGTCAATCTAATAAATTCTTTACTCATCAAGGATCCAGCTGAACGAATACAGTGGCCTGAACTTTGTGGTCATGCTTTCTGGAGAACCAAGTTAAATCTAGTGCCTCTACCTCCTCAGCCTGCTTTTGCAAATATGCTAGAGCAATATGCTAAGCCATTGTCAATACGTAATGGTGAGAACAGGACTCCTAAATCTCGCCAAAACGAGGTTAAAGGAGCTTCAAAGCAGGATGAGAATTCTGTAGTAGGATCAAAAGGCCATGGAACTCCAGTCAAGGGCACACCTGGAAGTCGGAGAACTCAAGCAAAGGTATCTGGCAGAGCGGTTGATGAAAAGCAAAAGGATCCTTCTGGTACTACCAGGGGTGTGAATCTTTTGAGACTCTCAAGAATAGCAAAGCAGAACTTGCAGAGGGAAAATGAGAAAGAGAATTACCGGAGGCTAGTGTCTACTAATTCTGAGAATGATTCAGAAGTCAAAATTGAGAACACTGATATGGAACTTGATTTTAATGAAAACACTGAAGATGATGCACAGGATGAATCTGATGGGCCAGATAACCAAGCTTCACTGGATGACAAATCTTCAAGTCAAAATCAGGAGCAGGTTAAAGTGGAAGAGATGGAAAATAACATAAACCAATCAGATACCTCACCTGTGGTAAATGCTTCTGCATCAAATGAATCAACAGCATGTGATCAGGAATCACCACAGAATATTGAAGTGGCTGCAATTCCATGCAGTGCCAGTCCTCAGATAAAAAATCAGAGATTTAAGGAAGGTTCTGGATCTGCAGTTGACTATGATTCTGCAAAATCGTCAAATAACCTTTCAGAGGTTCTTTGGCATCCATCTGATCTTTCAGTCAGACCTGTAATGCCTAACAGAAAAGCTGATAAAACTTCGGAGGTAATTCCTTCACTTCCCTTTGAGGCACTGCAAGCTTCTGATTTTGTGAAGATGTCTAAAGAGCAATTGGATGCACTTACCAATAAGATTATAGCCATTTTTAATGGGAACATTAGCATTGGGGAGAAGCAGAATGCACTTAGATACCTTGAGATGTTAACCAACAATGCGGATGCCGCTAATATCTTGACCAATGGACCCATCATGCTTATCCTTGTTAAAATGCTTCGACAGACCAAGGCTTTGGCTTTGCGTGTCCAAGTTGCTTCACTGATTGGTTTGTTGATTCGACATTCTACTTTTATTCATGATGATTTGGCAAATTCTGGAATTTTGGGTTCACTGAGCGATGGCCTTGGAGACAGGCAGGAAAAAGTGAGGAGATTTTCTATGGCTGCTTTAGGTGAGCTGCTATTCTATATTTCAACTCAAAGTGAGCAAGTTGGAGATAACAATCCTACTGAGTCTCCATCTAAGGAAAGCCGGTCCATGTCTGGTTGGCAGGTTAGGATCCTATCTTATTGCAGTAAACTTGTTGCTTCTGCAATTGATTGCAAAAGGTTTCACTGTTATGCCATATATGTTCATGAATTTTTGTTCTTTAATTGAGTGAAAGTATCTGTATATCCAATACATATATGGTGGCATTCTTTATTAGAATGTTTCTCCATTTTGGCCTCATAAATTGAAGTCTCAAATATGTTGTGTGAATGCATCAAGATAAATGCCACTTTCTGGATGCCCTTTAGTAAGTGTTCTGACCTGCTTTTGAACTTGGATTTTTGTTACTGAAAATTTAGTCTATGTGGTGCAGGTCTCCAATTTATTGCTTTCCAAGGTGGCATCAATTTTACGAAAAGGAGAGGATGATTTAACTCAGCTTTATGCATTGAGGACGATTGAAAATGTCTGTAGCCAAGCAGGGCACTGGGCAGCTCGTTTGAACAGCCAGGGCATGATTAATAACCTGTGCTATATATATAGGGCTGCTGGGAAACAGGAGAGCATGAGACTTACAGCAGGATCATGTTTGGTCCGTCTTGTTCGTTTCAATCCACCTAGCATTCAGCAAGTAATTGATATTCTTTCTTTAAAGGAAATAGCATCTGCAATAATCAAGGGCAGTCTGAGGGAGCAGCAAATCAGCTTAAACCTCTTGAACATGGCCATGCTTGGAAGTCACATGTTCCCAAACTTTGGCAGGCACCTCCTGCCACTGATGGAGGATAAGAATATTGTTCCAAGTCTTGTGTCTCTTATTGAGCAGGGAAGTGAAGTTTTGAAAGGAAAAGCGCTTGTTTTTGTTGCTCTTCTTTGTAAAAACAGCAGTTCCAAGAGCAGTAGGAGGTGGCTGCCACATTTTTTTTGCAATGCCAGGTTACTGTCTATGGTGGACAGGCTGGCAAAAGAGAAAGATCAGTATGTGAGGCAGTGTTTAGATGCATTTGTGTGTGTTGTGGCATCTGTTATACCTGGTTTACTGGATACTATAACTGGTGACATTCAGCAATCAATGGGAAGGCGCCATGTACATCTATCTCCCCTGAACAGTAGAGCTACTCCTAAGACCAACATTCATATGCTCCCTGTAGTTCTCCATCTTCTTCGAAGCTCGTCTTTTAAGCATAAGGTGGTGAGTGATCAGGTCCTGCAGCAGTTGGCAAATTTAATAAAAATCGTGGAAACACCATTTCAGGTAGGTGACTGCAGTTGAACCATTCTGTGTAGTTTAGCCAATTCTAGTTTTTTGGGTGAAATCAAGATACTTATCTGGTTAATCCAAGCTTCACCATTAATTAGACTGAAAATTAATAATGTCCAAATCTTTAGTTGATTTTATTAGCTAACTGTCATTTATTGGAAGCTTGGGATGATATGTAGCTTGTCTGATGCACACGTTACCGTGTCTTGGCAAGCGATCCCAGGTTGTGATAGGTTGGTAAAAATCGTAAAATGCCTGAGCAATTTCAAACTTGATACTTGCCCATTATACTGTAGATATTTGCTAAATGGATCACTACTAAACCATATAACTGAGTTTTCTTTGAGTGGGCACCTTATACTAGTTTCATTACAGCTTTACTATTATTTTGGCCTTACGGTAAATTTCCAACTTGTGTGGAGTGATGAATTGGTTTAGTGAAAATTTGTGACAGGATTATTGAAGAGATAATGCTTTATGCTGACATTGATACTGATTACTTACTATTGATTTCCAGGGCAGGGATGACTTTCAAATCACTCTTCTTCGAATTCTTGAATCTGTTACCGAGGAGTCCCTTGTAATTCTCAAAAGCCCTGATATTTTTACCCGTGAGGTTCTCCCCAGTTTGGCTGTTCTGTATAAGGGCAACAAGGATGGTGACGCCAGGTTTCTGTGTTTGAAAATCTTGTTTGATGTGATGGTAATTTTTCTTAATGAACAATCTGAAGATGAGCGAAGGTCCAAAGAATTGCAATCCATATCCAATACAAACTTTCTTCCTCTCTACCCTTCCCTGATTGAAGATGAAGATCCAATCCCCTTGTACGCACAAAAGCTGCTTGTGATGCTGATTGATTATAATTACATCAAAATTGCAGACATTCTACATCTGAAGATAGTCTCGCAATGCTTTGAGTTTTTGCTGGGCGATCTCTCAAGTGCAAATGTGAACAATGTTATGCTATGCCTGGCTCTGACATCTGCTCCTGAAATGGAAACCAAGTTACTTTCTCAGCTGAGGGTAGTTAGGAAAATAGGAAATCTTCTAGAGCTTGTATATGCAAAAGATATGGAAGATTTTTTGGAACCAACTCTTGGTCTGTGTAGGGCTTTCCTTTTACGTTCAGTGAGTGGTAGAAAAGGCTTCACCTATTCAACAGAACCTTCTCTTTTGGGTGATGTGTCTTCTGAGCCAAGTGGTGATCAGCAGCAAGGTATAAGAGATATCATGGACTTTGCCAGCAATGTTGGTGTATTGCTAGAGTTAAGTAGGTCTCATGTAGGAAATGTGGCAGATATAGCTTCAGAATGTGTTGTTTTGTTGCTCAAGGCAGCTCCAAGGGAAGGTACTGCTGGTCTACTAACTAATCTTCCAAAAGTTACTGCAATGCTTGAGTCTTGGCGTAGAGGCACATCTCATTTGTTGGTGCAGCGAGTGCTACATGCACTTGGTTATGCTTGTAGGCAGTATTTGTTACATGCAATGATAATGTCGATATCGATACCTGAAATTCCAAGAATTGAGGGCATAGTTTCTGAGCTTAAAAGTTCAGGTGTACCTGCTTTAGCCACTGCTGCTTTTCATGTGGCTGTGGAGTTGCAGCGGCTTCCTCGCTGCATGTGAAGCCCCAGAGGTTGTATGCTGATTTCTTTTCCCTATTGTTTTGTGTCATAACATTTAGTCCCTCAATTTTACTGAAAGTGTTCTTTTGGCATGCAGTGGTAATAAGCAAATCAACTGGGTTTTAAATGGGTATCAGATGAAGACGTTCTCGGGCTGTTCGTGATAAGGGGTCAACAACTTATGCAGGCGAGGGCAATCTTTCTGCATTGTACTTGTGTCAATCAAACTCTGATTGACATATCTTTGTATAATCCATGTACTCTGTATCTCTGTTGGATTTTTCCATGGAGTTTTCTCTTCCATTACACCTGTTCTTTTTCTTCTGGAATCAGCTTGACTGCAATTTTAGCACAATCATGTGCACCAGTCATCTTGAAATGCTGAGTATATGCATTATGAAATTGTTTAGTTCCATGAAAGCTGAAGCGATACATTCAAATTTACATAGGATTTGAAGGTGTAATAATTCTTCAATTGTTTGTGTTTATAGGTGACAAGAAATGGCATCATAATTGACAGAGGTTATATGATTTTTTTTTTTCCTGGTACAATGGGAGCTAAAACCCCAGAAAAAAAACAAAAAATACAGGTAAGACAAATTGACTTGGCCTGGCGATACCACCAAACTCAACAAACACAGTGGGTTTCTGAAGGTGCACGCACCTTGCTCATTCAGTGATATCCTTTGCAAGGATATCGCAGACTGCAACCACATTCCCTTCTCTATGAATATGCCTCAAATGCAGATTGCTAAAACTCCCATTAGAACACAATTTTCCATCAGAGTTCCAAGGGGCTGGAGTTCTCAGTATTAATGAGGTTCACCAACACCTCAAAATCAGATTCATTGTACTTCAAGTTCGATAATCTTCAATTAAGCAGCCAAGAACAAAACCCTGATACAAGCCCCGGGCTTCAGCTTGAAGAACCTCCCCACCACCGGTGTTCATCATGAAACCACCAATCCACTGTCCAGTATCTTCCCTCATTACTCCCCCAGGCCCCAGTACCAATTACAACACTTGCAGACCTCGACCTATCAACATTCAACTTAAAATGACCGAAAGGAGGTTTACACCAGGCCAACCTTTCAACTTCAACTCTTTTCACTAGCAGATGTGCTAGTGGCAGTAAACCCTCGGAAGCATAGCTGATAATACGTTTGGAGATATTAAAAAGAAAGCAGAAATTTCAATCAAAAATGCCTTTGCATCTCCATTTCCAAATGAACCAGCAATACAGGATGAAGATCAAATTCCACTGCATATGTTTTAACTTACAATCTTCTGCTTGTTATTCGCCATTTAGAAATAAACAGTTGACCATTCTAGCAGGGATATCAGTGTTTTGCCAAGCCTGCTGAGCTCTTGAACAGTCACGAAGCAGATGAATCACGGTTTCTACCTGGTCAGGACAAAAATGACAAGTTGGTGTAGTAGTGAGCTTCCTTTTAAATCTCTGTTTATTAGTGGGAAGTCTTCCCTGCACAAGCAACCAAGTGAAAATCTTAAGCTTGGGAGGCATAGGCAAGGACTCGATCTCTTTCCATCTATAACCAGGAAGATCCTAATCCACACGAAGTTCTGATAGGAATAATTGACATAGAATATATTTGCCATTAGATGTACCTTCCCATATAATTTTGTCCTTATCACCACAAAGAGATATAGGGATAGTAATAATAATCTTCCCAAAGTCAGTAGGAAGACAAGACTAGAGTTTTGGAAAGCTCCAATTTCTTCCTTGCCAAAAGTCCTAACAACATCATTAGAGTTTATGCAATGTGAGTCAGAAGCTATCACAGTAACTTAGCACCATGCACAACATTGTTCCGAGTGAATGAGTAATAGAACAATTTGCATGTCTTTGATAATCCTTTTGCAAAAGGGAACCTTCCTGCATTTAGTTGGCCTTATATACAAAGTTACTTCACAAGCCGTGATCATATATCTTGAGTAAGCCTCCAGCTAATTTTAGCTAACATGGCCTTGTTCATGTCTTCTGGTTTCTTGATACCTAAGTCACCCTTGCTTTTGGGTCTACAAACATTCTCCAAAAGGTTGAATGAACTTTTTTCTTCTGCTCACTGTCTCCTCAAAGCAAGTCCCTGTTAATCTTATCTAGACTATTGCCAATCTGTAAAGGAAGTTTAACAGTTTGCATAGAATAGATAGGTATAGACGAGTAAACAGCTTGAATTAAAGTCAATCTCCCTGCCATCAGTGCCATGTTTAGGGTTTTGCTCTTCCAGCTTGCTAACATTGCTTGAACTTTATCAACAATCTCAATACTCTTGCTCAAACGTTTCCAATTAAGATCATAAACACTGCTGATCTAGAGGCCAACTCAGTATCTATATATATTCCCGAGCAATACACCAGAGACTTACCAAAATTTACAGATAGCCCACAGAACATATCAATGCATTTTTTCAACACTCTAGCTAGCTTGAGCAGTGCTTGCCTTCAGCAAAGAGGATCAAATCATTAGCAAAAAATAGGTGTGGCAAGCAAGGACCGGATTGCGAAGATGGAATAGGTTTCCATTTCTTAACTTCAACAGCAGAACTGATGAAATGGGAAAGTTTTTCCATACACAAAACAAATAAATATATAGGAAAATTACTAGACAACTCAAACAACTCCCCATTAACAATCACTTCATAGTTAGAGGAGGTAATGCAACTCATAATCATTCTAAGAAGCTTCATGAAGAACCTGCTGATCGACAAAGGCTATGTTAATGTTTGTAGTTTCATAAATGCCTTAATGGATTGGTTTAAGATTTTGGATGCTCATCAAACTAAAACCTATTCAAAACAGAAAGGGATGACCAGATGACTAAACAGGCACCAACTCATTGTGATTTAGGATAAGTTCTCTTACTGAAGTAGCAATATCAATTTACATTTACCATAACAGTGCCAATGCTAGTTCAATATGAACTTCACATTCAGCATATACATTTGCCTGAACTTATTAGGCTGCGCAATGCGCAATAAGGCCAGGTGGTGACAGTAAAACCGGTAAAATTTTAATCAATCCATTGACGATCCAGTAAAACTGGTAATACTGTGCCATATTATCGGCACTCTCTATGTACTATTTTACCCTAGTTAGATACTAGCATGTAAAATCACAGATTTGGATCGACCGCAAAGACTTTGATTCCATCTACCTGCCCAGAAAACAAAACAGAAAGAACATAGGTTCAACATTGATAGTTACAGCTTGAAAATTTGGGCTTTGCTTAGGACATCTACCTTGTCTCCTACTGTTAGATTTCTTCTATTGGATACGTGATTCTGGGGGGTGGGTGTGTTTTCCTTGACCTCTTAGTTTCTTTATTCTAATGTGAAGCTCATGTTAGGCGACAATCCATCATATGACTGCAAATCTTTGCATGATGGGTCAATAATGTCCGAATTTGCATCACATCTATTCATTTTTTACTGTGAAAACTTGTTTGTTGACCTAATGTAAAGGGTTTTTAGCAATGTGAGAAAATTAAAAATTGAGTTGGTGGTTTATATGGGAAATTGAATGTGGTGAGAGATTCAATTCACTTCTTATAATATCAACCAATTTTTCATACAAACTTTTCCTACTACTTTCTTAGGATGCTCATGATTAGTAATTTTTCGAAAGAAATTTTAAAAATTATTTGGAGGACCGACACCAATCAACGATTCAGAGTCGTCATTGCACAAAAATCACAACTTAGTCGATCAAAGTAACGGATTGATTATTTTGATGACCATATACTACAAGGGGATTAATGATTATCACAGTGAACTAGTGGAGTAATCAAGTAGATTAGGACTTAGGGTTCCGGATTATAAGCTAAGGTCACGGACTAAAAGGTTTCATCCCAATTTAAAATATGCTTAGCCCGCTTTGATCTTTGTCTCTTTGTCTCTAACCCCAAACATGCCAACCTGTATTTTTCTCAATCTCCATCCAATTATTCACTAACCCATGTGGCATTGAACCCCACTTAGAGCTTCTAGTCATCCTTTTTTAACACCCAAATCATAGCTTGTACCAAAAGCTCACTCACTCTTCTCTTTTACTAAACACTCTGATTACACAAGTATATAGAGCACTCTCCACTCAGTGTGTGGGATTGATTATGTTCATCATTAGAATGGCCTCTTTTTGGTTCCATATAGTGCTCATTATGGCCTTCATGGTCTCACCTCTGCTTTCCTTTACTTCAAAAGCATCTACTATCACAGCCTCACCTGCATTGTTCACTACTCCTCATCCATCTTCTGTCCAAGGTTTGCCTCCAGATATAGCTCCACTTTTGCCATCTGCTGGTCCTATGGTGCCTAATACTCCAGCTGATAACTCCATACCCACCATTCCTTCCAATCCAAGCCCTCCGAATCCGGATGAATCGGCTTCACTCGGACCTTCTTCTGCATTTTCGCCTTTGCCGGCGTCCTCAGCCACATCTACAGACTTATTTTGGACTTTAAACTTGGCCGCTTTTGCAGGTGCGGCAGCTTACGTATTGGTCTCTGCAGCTTCTTAGGGTGTAAGTCTTTTGTGAGCTACAAGATTCACATTACCATTCTAATCATTGTTTGTAGTTAGTTAGTGCCTCTATAATCGGTTGGAGTGAATAACTTTCCCAATATATGTATAGTACTACTATTATAGATTGTAGAATTTGTAATTGATCTGGAGTATATTTGCTACTTTTATTTGGTGCAAATGGTTATTGTACTTCTTAGCTAGAAACTCATTGAATAACTTGATTCTAGTTCCATGTCACATGAGAATAAAACAACACCAAAGCAGTAATTCATGAAGAGGCACATGGTTTTCATTTCTACTGTAATTTGGGAAATTCTCAAACACCCAATTCTAAGTTGCCAAACAAAAACTTGTCATTCATTTAGAATTATGATAGTTCATCAGCCAGATTTGCATATTAGGTAGTTGATGACCAACTTTTTGGTAGAACATCAACTGCAAAAATTTTCTTCCAAGTACATTACGTAGATAGTTAGCGATACAGAAGAAGAGAAGACTCGAACTTGAAACTTTGAACATCGAGATAAATACTGGGAATCATCGGAGCAACAAGTTATTATTTTCAATTGTTTTTTCTGGATATCATTGAAGGTGGGTTCTGTTTGAAGTTGCATGTGACACACCAAGCACTGCAGCAAGTAAACCTACTATACTAACCTGTCACAAGTTTTCCAATCAAACTAAAAGAAAGAAAGAGCTGGCTGTTCTGACTTGTCTCTTTCTGCTCTGTAATCTTTTAATATTAGTCCGGCAGTATCATATAAGATTCGCAGACCCATAGTGAGGGCTGGACTTAAATATGAATGCACTCCAATGACTCCATGCAGTTTGTCAGAGGCCAGGTGTGAGGGTTCCAAATTGCAACAAACAAAGAGAAATCAGAAACGCAACTGCCGTCATCATATGCCAGCTTGCCGCCATCAGCTATAATAGCAGCAACATGGTCATAAGAACAAGACCAGACCAAAAACACCAAAGCTACACGGCTCATCCACCCTTGGATTTTAATCCTCTCACAGCAAGTAGGAGAAGCAAACAAGAAAGGAGTGTTGTGAGAAGATCGCACCTGATGAGCAGAAGAAATTTCCCATGATCCCATCCTTACAAAAGCAGCAGCCAAGGCTGTCAGCATGCCCGGTGGCCCAAAGAGCAGGCACCGCAGCTAGGGTTCTAAGCCAGAGAGACTGAGATCAATGCATTTTTCAACCTTATAGCATTGTTTGGCACATCTAAATTAGGACAGTACCAATGGGGAAGAACAGTTTCAAAACATTTGATAAGGGCCTTTAGGAAAAACTTCTAACTTTTGACACTAGTTTTGGAATAAAAATCTGATACACTAGAGCTTTAATTAAAGATAGCTTTATTCCAAACTGAATGAACCCCAGCAACAGCATTGCAACCATTCTCAAAGTTGATGTCAAAACATGTAATTATCTTCAGAACCAACCAAATAGAGAACATTAACACAATGAGGGATCTTCAGATTAGGAACGCCACAATATCCATAGATAGGGACAATTTAAGTACCAAAATGCTAACATAACTCACAAAAAGAAAAAAAGAAAGAAAAGAAAAAACGATAGAAAAGCCAACAGAAGGGAAGGAAGAAAGAAAAAAGGTCCAAAGGTCTGTGTTGGTTCTCTCTCTAGACTACTATTAAGCTTTCTTCTCGACGAGCTTCTCAATCAGATCTGCTGCATCTTGAACAGTGGCAATGGTCTGAGCACTTTCTTCTTCCACGCTGATACCAAACTCCTCCTCAAGTCCCATCACAATCTCAACCTGTATAATGAAAAGTGCATATCTAATCAAATGAAGATGATCAAGCAAAATATTACAAAACAAGTTGCAATCAATGTGCACTCTGAAATATCAAATATGTAAAGGAAAGGCAAAGCTCAAAGAAGGGTTTGCTTCTGTTTTTCCCTTATTCCGTTTGTAATTGTGGCCCATGTTTGGGTTTGTACTTGTTGGTTTTATTAATATAGTTTGTTATTTCACCATCAAAAAAAAAAAAAAAAAAGAAGTTTGAACTGTTAAAACAAAGTGGGCAAGCTAGAGAGAAGTTTCAAACGTTAAACAAAGTGGGGCCCCTAAAAACAGTTAGCTGTACACTCAATGGGAAATGCCTATTGTTTTCTCTTCATGGAAAATGAATCGAAAATGCTTCTCCACATTTTCTTCTCACTTGAGGAAGAAAAAGAAAGCTGAAACAGTCATGATTTCGTGGAAAACATGGAATGCATACATTTTAAAACTCCAATAACTTACTGCCCAAAAAAATCATCTAAGAAAGCTGTCACAATAATAGGGAGTAGTAGAAAATAAGAGTAACAGAAGATAGGTAGGACTTACTGTGTCAAGAGAATCAGCTCCAAGTTCAGTGAACTTGGAGCCTGCGGTCACAGCTGTGTCATCAGGCAAAGCCAGCTGCTTCTTCACTATATCACAGACCTTGTTAAGAGTCTCTGGTTTGGCCTGCACAGAAGTATTAACAGCATGTTGGGATTAATTACTTCATCAGAGGACTTATTCGTGTATAATGCAAGATAATGTAATGTTACATACCTAAATTCAATAGAACTATACCTAAATTCAATAGAACTAGTACCTTAAAAGAATGCAAAGTTCCATATACAACAATGCTAAGATAGGGGTTTCAATGATCATGAACTGTTAAACTAATGTACCTAGTCTACATCCAATAGAGTTGGGACCTTTGCCTAAATAAAAAAGAAACCTATCACATGGTTCTGGTATACAAAGGATACTTTATTTCACTACAAAACCTCTCTGAAAAGAGGAATAAACAGTAAACATAAGGAGTCTCTAATCAAAGTTTGCACTTAAAAGAAACTAACACAGAAAGTTTCTCATCCAATGCCACAACAATTAAACTGGACACTGTTGAGCTTCATTGTGAAGGTTTATCAAATAAGTGCATATTGCTTAAAATCCAAGACTTATCTATGAGATCATTGAGGCAAACAACCAAAGTAGAAGAGTCACAGTAGTATTACAATGAAATAACTTACCGAACAGGAAACTTGAAAGCGTCCAGGTCTTGAAGTCAGAGATGGGAAGCGCTTCCCAGTAATGGAAAAAGAAACTGATTTCAAACTAGAGACCCTGCTGCTGCATGCCTGTCAACATTGAACCACAAGAAATGAATGTCAAGTACAACAAAAGAAGTGAAAAAAAATGTACCGAATGAAACTAAATTTCCAACATCAATTACAGGACAACTTTTACATTTTATATGGCAGGAAAGCCCCAGCCTCCTTTTATAGGAGTCAAGCCAGACTTTAAGCTCATAAAGTGTAGTCAAGCAGTTTATTTAGTTATTCTGAGCTCTATTATTTTAGTCTACTGCTGACTTTAGTTAACTTAGATATAAAATCCAGAAGAACACTTCAATTTACAATCTGATGCATCATTTATTTAAGTGGCATGCATGAAAAAACCCCAAAATGATTCAACAATTGGAGCCCAAATTATATAGGTCAACTTCCCACCCCATCAAATCAAGCAGACTCCAAGCACCAAATCCTAAAAGGGTCCACATCAAATCTCTGGTCAATGCAGAGTGTAGAGTCCACAACCATAACATGCAATGTTGTTCAGCTACCAAACTTGACAATATCAGATCACCCAATAAAAAAAGATAAAGTCTTTACTCAAAACTCAAACTCAATTCCAATGGATCACAAAAATCTGCAAAATTGACAGTAACCCACAAACAAGAACCTGAAAAAGATCAAAACTTTACCCTGATTCACTCACAAACAACACCCAAATCTATCCTCAAATCGTAAAAACAAGTAAAAATAAATGGAACAAAAGATTGAATCTAAAGAGAAGATTGAGAGAGAGCATGAATTACCAGGGTGGGTTTGAAGGAAGCTGAGAAGGCAGTAGAAGATTGAGAAAGAGAAGCCATTGGATCTGAGAGAGAGAGAGAGAGAGGGGACGGACGGAGAACACGAAGAGAGTGTGTGCGAGTTGGGGAGAGCTCTCACTTGGGAGAAAAAGAGAGTGTTTAAAGAGGGTTTATATAAAATGAAAATGGAGATGGTTTGTTGTTTCTTGGTGTTTGTTGGGATTTGTTGGGCCTTCAAAGCTTTGGTTATATCGAAAGTGGGACTGACTGTTAGGCACTTTTAGGCCCTCCTCCTACTCATTTCCTTTCCTTTCGCCTTAGTTTGGTAAACTCTTTTGTTTTTTTTTTTGATTACAAGGATACCCGAAGGCAAAGGACAAGAAACCTAAAACACAATTAATCTTGGCTTAGACAAGCCTAAAAGGTCAGCTTCCAGAAGAGGCACGACATCAATAGGAGGGGAGCTAAATAATCTGCAGCCAGGTTCATAACCATGCCCAATATTCGCTAACAAATCAGCCACTGAATTACACTCTCTGTAAACATGTTTAAGGAACACATTCCAAACCCTACTCAAAAGCTCTTGACAGTTTGCCACAATACTATAAAGAGGGTGGAGATGAGCAATGGGAGAGAGAACCAACTTTACCGCAACAAGTGAATCCATTTCTATTTTCAAACGTCTACAGCCATTCTGCCAAGCCATTTCCATTCCTTTCAGAAGTCCCCAAAGCTCAGCTTCAATAACTTGACCAATGCCCAACTTGGCAGAAAACCCATTCATCCATTCCCCCCTATCATTTCGAAGGGCTCCTCCAGCACATATAATCCCAGTATTTTTATGCAAACTACCATCAACATTTAACTTGAGCCAATCCTTAGGCGGAAAATGCCAACACAGCTGAGCCACCTGTCTTGGAGGTTTAGCATGTGTAATCATATTTGCTTCATATTTGCTTCAAAAAATTCTCTGGTAGACTGATGAATAATTAGAGAAGGCCAAAATGGAAATTTAAAAGTATGATCCAAGATGATGCTACACCTCCATTTCCATATATACCAAAGCCCCATAGCAAAATAGCAACACCAAGGCACTGCATATTGCAGTCTCGCAGGGGACTTTAAATTGATAAGCAACCAATCATTAAAGGGAAGAGTGTAAGTGGAGGAGAACTCACTTGTGGGGTGGAGGGCAGTCCAAATTCTCATAGAAATAGTGCAGTCTCTGAAAAGATGGTCCAAGGATTCAAGCGGGGAGCCGCATCTTGGACAACGAGTATCTATAGCCAAACCTCTACGAAACCTCACGTCATTTGTTAGCAATCTATCATGCACAAGAGTCCATAAAAAGGTTTTCACCTTAGGAGGGACTTGAATCTTCCAAATAAAGTTCCATGGCCATGGTTGGGGATCCAAGTTCAAAAACAAAGAATGATAAGCATATTTAACAGAATAGTCACCATTCTGAGATAACCTCCATATGATCGTGTCATCACCACTACGAGTACCTCCTGCATGCAGACTCAAAATTTTTAATTTCACATCCTCAGATAAAAATTCTTGCACCCGGTGTAAATCCCATCCACCATCACCGTGAACATCACACACTCTTAGCCCTTCGAGGTTGGGAGGAATAGGCTTCAAGGCAATAGCAGACAAAACACCAAGACCTGTCCAATTATCATTCCAGAAGGAAATTTGCGTACCGGATCCAATCCTCCACTTAGATCCCTCAGGGAGCAGTTGAGCTCCATAAAGGATGCCTTTCCATGTACTAGAGCTAGAAGGGAAAGGAGATGTTAGCTTCTGCATAATGCAACCATCTTTGAGGTATTTTTTATTCAAAGCCTGAGCCCACAACCCTTGTTCCTGTTGAAGAAGTCTCCATCCTGTTTTGGCTAACAAGGCCTGATTCATCATACATGTCTTCTTCAATCCCAACCCACCATAACATTTGGGTTTACAGACCGTATCCCACTTCACTAGATGGATTTTCTTTTGTTCTTCAGTGTGCCCCCAGAGGAAGTTCCTGTTCAATCGATCAAGAGTATTACAAATGGACATAGGAAGTCTTACTGATTGCATTGTATAAACTGGTAGGCCAGCTGTAACCGATTGAATTAGAGTGTGTCTCCCAGCCAGAGAAAGGGTGTGGCTTTTCCAGGAAGTAAGTCTGAGTTGAGCTTTTTCAACTAGGCCTTTATAAGTTTCAGGAGTAACTCTCGAATGTAGCAAAGGCACTCCAAGATACTTCCCTAAGTCATCGGTTAAAGGAGAACCACAAATATCTGATAATTGAGCTGCTAGACCTTCCTCAGTATTTGGAGAACAGAAAAGGGAGGATTTCTCAAAACTTACTTCTTGGCCTGAATTTAAGCAAAAGCAATCAATACAAGAGCGCATCACTTCAGCTTGAGGAATAGAAGCCTCTGCAAATAAGATCAAATCATCCGCGAAGAAAAGATGAGAGACAGCAGGACCATTTCGAGAAATTTTCACAGGTTTCCAAGTACCTTGTTCCACCTGAAAATTAATTAAATGCGAAAGTTTCTCCATACATAAGACAAAGAGGTAAGGGGACAAGGGATCACCCTGCCTTAGCCCACTCTCTGGACTGACATTGGTAAACTCTTTTGTTTCCAAGCACCTCTACACGTTTTCCTTTCATTTCCTAGAAAAAGCAAGTAAAAAAATTATGAGGTTCAAAACAAGTCAAAAATAGAGGTTCAAAACAGAACAGAATTTAAGAGAAAGAGAGAGTAGAGAATAGAAAATTAAAAAATTGAATTATATTTTTAGCACAATTTTATTTTATTAGAGGCGAAAACTACAAATACAGTATAACATATTTGAAGACCACTTAAATTTTATTAATTTACATAGATATATTTTTGTTTTCTTAATAGTAAACATATTATATAGAATATATTATATATTCACTTATCAAGGTTCGATAAATTCGGTTCTATCACATCAAATGACCAAGTTAAGATTCAAAATATTACATCTATATTTAACCAACTAAGAGCTCATTGAATTATAATTAGCATTAAGATCCAATGTATTAAACTTATTTAAAACAACTTAATCTTGCATATAAAAAATGGCTCTCGCTTTCAACTCTCTCTTTTTGGGAACCTTAACAGCGCAGTCTCCTTGAGTAGCCGCCGAGCATGGAGACAACGGCATTTGCTGCTCTCATTTAAATGATCGATCTTGTCTCATTGTTGGCCTAATCACCACGCTCCTTTTATAGTTGGTTCTCTAGCCAATGATGTCGGCTCCGATCGGTTCTATCCAGCCTTGCTCTAGAGAACTGCTCTTGCAGGAGTATCGACTGTTGGGTGGAGTCGTGCAATCATCTAGGGTGGTGGAATTCCATTGGGAGTTGGGGGTCTGCCCTCGATCTAAAGATAGATGCTAGCGGCAAGGACATGGATCTGCGCCTGCTTAAGGTTCTTGTTGTTTGGGCTAACAACGGCTTTCAGCTTCGAGCTCTGGATGAAATGGTTGGCGGCGGAAGCTATCATGACTTAGATTTTGATGTGGTTAACGACGACTTTTCGTATGGTGATTTGGGAATAGATGGTCTTCACAGTAGCGGTGCCTTTGCTGTCTTTGCCGGTGGCACTCCTGGTTATGCTTCTAGGGTGGTTAACAGCGGAGGTAGTGGTTTTGATGATGACGTTAATTGGCTTGGAGAGATGGTAGGATTGCAGCTAGGGTTTAGCTGATGGTTTTGGACATCTTGCCGCTGTTTTTGGCTTAGTAGAACACACCATACATTAAAGAATAACTAGCTAATGAAAACGAAATTGTGGAAGACCTAAACAGTCACTATTGCAAGTCGAAACAATGAAAAGAGGAGTCACGTCCCACCAAACTAAACCTATTAAACTAGTACCATGATTTGCCAAGATGTCAGCAACTCTGTTACCTTCACGAAAGATATGTGAGGAACGAAAATGCATCTGAGAAATGCGGTGCAAGCAATTCATCCACTCTACTCTAAGTTGCCATGGCACCAAATGAGGAGAGCGAAGGAAATTAAAAATAATAGAAGAATCCACTTCTAGCCATATATGCTTCCATTCTCGGACCCATTCTAACTCAATGACATTAATAACTGCCATGACCTCGGCTACAACTGAGCTAGGGATGTCAAGATTGAAGAAAAAGCACCAAGAAAATTCTCATTATAGTCGCGAAAGACAGCCCCATAATCACCAAGTTGGAGGACTTTTTCCAAGCGCCATCTGAATTAATCTTAACCCAACCAAAAGGAAGAGTATGCCAATTTACCTCACTTATTGTAGGGGCACACTGTGGATAGGACCTCAATCATGACACCGCTGATTGGGAGTACTTATATATATATATATATATATATATATATATATATATATATATATATATATATATATATATATATATGATTTTTCTCAGGTGCGGACGTCCGTACCGAAATTTCGGTACGGATTTCCTGTTTTCGACCACTTTCCGGCCACATTTTGACATCTTAACCGTTCAGTTTTTAGGTCCTAATGTATAGATCACCTCTGCAAAATTTCAGCCAATTTGGTGATCGTTAAGACATCCAAAACTGCAATTTACACGAACAGACCAAATCTGTCTAACCGGAACCGTTCGTATTTATAATGGTAAATTGCAGTTTTGGATGCCTTAACAATCACCAAATTGGCTGAAATTTTGCAGAGGTGATCTATACATTAGGACCTAAAAACTGAACGGTTAAGATGTGAAAATGTGACCGGAAAGTGGGGGAAAACGGGAAATCCGTACCGTCCGCACGGTACAGACGTCCGCACCGTAGCCGGACTATATATATATATAGACTCACTTTTCGATCTCATATCTATATTTCGACCGTTCAGTTTTTAGGTCCTAATATATAGATCACTTCTGTAAATTTTTAGCCAAATTGATGATTGTTAAGGTATTAAACTAGATTAAATCAATGAACGGGAAAAGAGATGTGTGAATTATAAAAAAGAAAAAGAAACAAAATTACAAAGGAGGGTAGTCAGAGAAATTTGTAAAAAAAAAAAATTGAATTAAAGTAATAGAAAAATAGAGAAAATAGATGTGTGAATAGCACCACTTTTTTTTTTTTTACAAATTACTCTAACTACCCTCCTTTGTAATTTTGTTTATTTTTCTTTTTTATATTTGGCAAGTCAATCATTCCAAAATCCTAATCCCTTATTGTTGACAATTGTATATTCGATCATATTTTGATTAGGGAAAATTTCGCAAACAGTACACCAAGTAAAGGCCACTAATAATTCTTATACATAAAGTTCCAAACCAAACATTTCGGTACACGAAATCTGAAACTCGACTCACTATCAGTACACGACGTCAATTTTTGACACCAAAATGTCCATTATGTCCATTATATAAAATGAAAATGGAGATGGTTTGTTGTTTCTTGGTGTTTGTTGGGATTTGTTGGGCCTTCAAAGCTTTGGTTATATCGAAAGTGGGACTGACTGTTAGGCACTTTTAGGCCCTCCCCCTACTCCTTTCCTTTCCTTTCGCCTTAGTTTGGTAAACTCTTTTGTTTCCAAGCACCTCTACACGTTTTCCTTTCATTTCCTAGAAAAAGCAAGTAAAAAAATTATGAGGTTCAAAACAAGTCAAAAATAGAGGTTCAAAACAGAAAAGAATTTAAGAGAAAGAGAGAGTAGAGAATAGAAAATTAAAAAATTGAATTATATTTTTAGCACAATTTTATTTTATTAGAGGCGAAAACTACAAATACAGTATAACATATTTGAAGACCCCACTTAAATTTTATTAATTTACATAGATATATTTTCGTTTTCTTAATAGTAAACATATTATATAGAATATATTATATATTCACTTATCAAGGTTCGATAAATTCGGTTCTATCACATCAAATGACCAAGTTAAGATTCAAAATATTACATCTATGTTTAACCAACTAAGAGCTCATTGAATTATAATTAGCATTAAGATCCAATGTATTAAACTTATTTAAAACAACTTAATCTTGCATATAAAAAATGGCTCTCGCTTTCAACTCTCTCTTTTTGGGAATCTTAACGGCGCAGTCTCCTTGAGTAGCGAAAACAGGAAATATATAGGATTTTTCTCAGGTGCGGACGTCCGTACCGAAATTTAGATACGGATTTCCTGTTTTCGACCACTTTCCGGCCACATTTTTACATCTTAACCGTTCAGTTTTTAGGTCCTAGTGTATAGATCACCTCTGCAAAATTTCAACCAATTTGGTGATCGTTAAGGCATCCAAACTGCATTTTACACGAACGGACTGAATCTGTCGAACCGGAACTGTTCGTATTTATAATGGTAAATTGTAGTTTTGGATGCCTTAACGATCACCAAATTGGCTGAAATTTTGCAGAGGTGATCTATACATTAGGACCTAAAAACTGAACGGTTAAGATGTGAAAATGTGACCGGAAAGTGGGGGAAAACGGGAAATCCGTACCGTCCGCACGGTACGGACGTCCGCACCGTAGCCGGACTATATATATATATATATATATATATATATATATATTAGTCTTTCTATGCTAAGGATTTCATTGAATAGACTCACTTTTCGATCTCATATCTATATTTCGACTGTTCAGTTTTTAGGTCCTAATATATAGATCACTTCTGCAAATTTTTAGCCAAATTGATGATTGTTAAGGTATTAAACTAGATTAAATCAATGAATGGGAAAAGAGATGTGTGAATTATAAAAAAGAAAAAGAAACAAAATTACAAAGGAGAGTAGTTAGAGAAATTTGTAAAAAAAAAAATTTGAATTAAAGTAATAGAAAAATAGAGAAAATAGATGTGTGAATAACACCACCTTTTTTTTTTTTTTTACAAATTACTCTAACTACCCTCCTTTGTAATTTTGTTTCTTTTTCTTTTTCTTTTTTATATTTGGCAAGTCAATCATTCCCAAATCCTAATCCCTTATTGTTGACAATTGTATATTTGATCATATTTTGATTATTCTGGCCTTGCATAATACATTCTTATAAGGGAAAATGATCATTTACCCAATTTTGGGGTTAATTAACCCCATTTACCCAAACACTCTACGAGATTGCCCACTTACACAACA
This sequence comes from Rosa rugosa, assembly GCF_958449725.1. Lineage (NCBI taxonomy): Eukaryota > Viridiplantae > Streptophyta > Magnoliopsida > Rosales > Rosaceae > Rosa > Rosa rugosa. The sequence continues at coordinate 18,972,686 of NC_084824.1, read as the reverse complement.
GTTTTTATTTTTAAACCCCACTTACCCAAAACTCTAAGAGTTGGACCTGTTTTCTTCATATTTTTGGACTGTTTTGCCCTTTTTTAATTGTCAAAGCTGGAAATTGAAATAGAAAGAGACTTAGAGAGAGAAACTCCCCGATTATAGAGAGAGAAGCTCTGCCATTTTAGAGAGAGAGAGGAGCTGTGCAATTTCTGGAGTGAGAGGAGCTCTGCAAATTCGAGAGAGAGAGAGAGGAACTCTGCGATTTCGAGAAGAGAGAGAAATTGTGTGATTTCCGAAGAGAGGAGCTCTGCGATTTCTACAGAGAGAAGCTCTGCGATTTCTAGATAGAGAGAGGAGTTGTGCTGTGATTATCACCATAGACCGAGATCGAGCTCTTGTTTGTGTTCCTCCTTCATCGCGGTTTGATTCTTTTCTTCATCGATCTCTAAATTTTTTATTTTAGCACGGTTTAATTTGTTTGATTTGAATTTCTAGGTCTTTTTGTGTACATTGTGTTAGTTTTGAATTGCTTTGTTAACTTCGAACTGATTTTGGTGAATTTGATCTGGTTTTTTGACTTTGATCTTCGTTTCGTTTCGTATTTGTTGATTCTGTTTGTTCTTAAACAGTTAGATTTCATATTTTCTAGTTCTAACGAAATATTAGTTGTGTTCAGAGCAATTTGTTATTGTTTCTGAAGTGTTTTTTTTTGTAGTTCTGGTCATATTATTGGGGGGCAATAATCTGCCTATTGGGGGGCAATAATTTGTCTTAATTGTTATAAAGTCTCTATAATTGTTGTTTACTGATCTTTTACTTTTTGTTCAGAGCAATTTGTTACATTTTCTGAACTGTTTTGGTAGTTCAGACTACATTATTGGGGGGCAATAATGTGTCTTAATTGTTATGAAGTCTCTATAATTGTGTTCAGTGATATTTTCCTTTGTGTTTAAAGACTGCTTCTAATGTGTTTTGGTAGTTCTGACTATATTATTGGGGGGGGGGGGGGCAATAATCTGTTTATTGCGGGGCAATAATATATTTGTTTTGTTATTTTTTGCAGGAATATGGGTGATCCTTTGGTTGTTAGGTGCATTTATTCTTGCGAAGAGGCCACCCGGGAGGCCTGGGGTGAAGCGGTTCAAGTCAAGTGGAGAGTGTGAAAAAAAGCCAATTCGTTGTGGTCGTTGTGGCAAAATGGGCGCTCATAACCTGATTATTTGGGGACTTAAATTCACCAAGTATTGAATTTGAATACCTGTACTTTTGTAAACTAATTTAAAACCAAACTGAGTTACTTCTGACCATCTATAAAAAAATTATTGGGGGGCAATAAACTTTTTATGACCCCCCAATAAACCTAATTATTTTGGTTAATGAATCTAGTAGCAATTTGTTGAAATGACCTGTAATAAATGAACCACAGTTAAGACATTATTTGGGGGGGGGGGGCAATAATCTGTCTATTGCATCCCAATAGACCACCCCAAAAATCACAAGTTTCTATCATTGACAGATTATTGTACTTTAATAAACTCAAAACAACATAAGACTTATCAAAACTCAAATTTTAGTGATTAATTAACCACAGTTAAGAAATGATTAGGGGCAATAATCTGTCTATTTCCCCCCAATAGACCACCCCAAAAATCACCAGTTTCTATCATTGACAGATTAGTGTGCTTTAATAAGCAGCGCAGTGATTATTGCCCCCCAATAGACATATTATTGGGGGGCAATAAACTTTTTTCTTTATTGGGGGGACATACGACGCCGGCGATTGCGATCGGCTCGACTGGGGACGAAGACACCGGCGATTGCTCTCGGATCGACCGGAACTGTGAAATTGCAGGTGCGAAATCGCTGGACCTTGAAGCTCCAGAATCGATTGGGTTTGGAACAGAGAGGTTGATGATGGAGTTGGACTCCGCGACGGATCGAAGGAACTTGAGGAGCGAGCAGAGGTCGCAGACTCGGAGGAACGAGAACTCGGCGCTGACCAGATCGCCGACGGCGGTTGCCGGTGAGTCTGATTCGGATTCCGGCGAGGGCCTGGGTTTGATTCACTCGGTCCATTGAGAGAGAGGCTGCGGGGAGTCGAGAGAGAGCGAAGGAACTTGAAGAGCGAGTGGAGAGAGAGAGAGAGAGAGAGAGAGAGAGAGAGTATGAGGGCAATACTGTCAATAGATGTTAGACTGGGTATATGAGGTTAAAAAACTCTTAGTGGAGCAAGTGGGCAATTTTTAGACTAAAATTGGGTAAGTGGTCACGGCCCATTCTTATAATTGTTTTCTATTTTCGCTACACCAAACATAGATTAAATTAAGGGTTGAACAAATTAGCCATATCACCCCTCTATAGAATGCTTAATTCCACCAGTGGAACAATGGCTAAAACACTGGGAATGGTATGCTGAAGTAACGTTTTTGAAGCAGATGTGAGAGGTTTTAGATCTCCTTTAGTTTAGGTGATATGCTTATACCTTTCTTCAATTTTGTATAGCAGTCATGACATACCTAAATTCCCAAATTCAGTCACATAGTGATTTTTCATTTGAGCTCTAAACTTTACCACACTAAGTGCTGGACTTTTGACAGATAACATTTTGTCTTGCCAATGAAGTTTGTTTGTTTTTTTTTTTGTTTTTTTTTTCTTTCTTCTTCTTAATCAGCAATGACATTCACAAGATAAGGGTAAAATATTACCCAAGATTCCAATCAATTTGATATATTATGGTTTTGTAACTGCTACCCCATCAACCAACCATCTATACATTTAAGTTCAATAACTATAACTAATACTCTAAATAACCAACTAGTTATTGGATTGACATTCTCTTCACAATGTTTTCTACCTAAGAATCAGAGTGTGGAGAGAAAAAATGAAAAACCATATTTACTGTAGAAAATTAGTGTTACTTGGAAGTTTTTTGCAATTTGGATTCATTTGGATGAACGTAATTAGCTAGGAAGCATATTCCTTATCTAATAATACAGTTCATTCCACTCAATGAACGTATTATTTTTCCTTCATTATAGGTAAAAATAATTGATTTATTATATAATGATATTTGATTCATAATTGACTTGCCAAATAGAAAAAAAGAAAAAGAAACAAAATTACAAAGGAGGGTAGTGAGGGTAATTTGTATAAAAAAATTGAATTAAAGTTATAGAAAAATAGAGGGGGTGTGTGAATAGAGAAAATAGGTGTGTGAATAGCACCACCCTGAGTGGGTATCAATGATTAATAGTGAAATGTAGGTAACACTATACCATGACTTACACCTCGCGTGCGACATCGATATGAGTCACGTCTAGGTTTTTCTTAAGCAACCTAAAATAACAGCACCATGAAATTTTTTTTTTTTATAATTAAAATAAGGGATGAGGCGATATTAGCTCATCGGAAGTAGACGATTTAGGGAGTATGTCCCACCCTCAAACCCGAAGGTGTTGGAGAGGAAAGATCCCACATTGGAAAAGTGACAAATAAAATATAACTTATAAGTGGGTGGATCTCACCCAATTGTACCGAGGCCTTTTGTGATTAAAACCCAACACCTATCGGGTGGTTAAGTTGGGACAGTATCGGTACAATGGTGGGCCACGGGTCACGCTTGTCGCTGTTTAACATGGTATCAGAGCGGGTCCTTCTCCAATTGCGTCTCCACGTAGGCACGTATCATGAGCCCAAATTGGGGTTCCCTGTATTGCCATCGAAATTACCAAGTGTCCAATGTGGGCATTGGATTGTATCGACCAAGTCTCCGATATGAGACTTGTGTCCCAAGTTCCAATGTGGAAATTAGATTAATTAATTTCACGTGCAGACCTAGAGTTAGGTTGCACGTGAGGGGGCGTGTTGGAGAGGAAAGATCCCACATTGGAAAAGTGACAAATAAAATATAACTTATAAGTGGGTGGATCTCACCCAATTGTACCGAGGGCTTTTGTGATTAAAACCCAACACTTATCGGGTGGTTAAGTTGGGACAGTATCGGTACAATGGTGAGCCACGGGTCACGCTTGTCGCTGTTTAACAGAAGGTGAAGGGTCTACCACACTTTGGGAGACCACCGCACGTCCCCTTAGTTATTATTATTATTAATAATAAAGAAAAATACAAAAAAGAGAAGGGAGGACAGAAGCCAAACCCCAAAAGTACAGACCAGAGAAAGAAATAAAAGATGGAAAAGAAATATGTCACGCCCCGAATTTTGAATAATAAATTCAAATCCGAAACATGAATTAAACCACTTAATCAAATAAACATTCTGAATTTTTTTTTTTTTAAAACAACCTCACCCAATGATACACAAACTCCAAATCTCGAAACCTCGAGTTCATTATTACAATTCACTCTCACAAGCAATATTGTAAAGCTCTAAATGAGCATAACACACCTCACAGGCTCACAAAGTAATTCAGATTAACACAAATGCAGCTACTCTACACAGCTCGATCTCCGTCCTGATTCTCTTGACCTGTAGGATTATCCGCTACACCGTTTGAATAGTGTACCGGGATTGCAACAACACAAACCCGGTAAGCTTTTGACAGCTCGTATGAGTAAATTTAAGGATTGCACAATTTTATGTAAGCATAAATAATTGGTGTGCACTACATCACTTCAAGCATCAATCAAATCACATCTCACAATGATCACTAAGAAACAACAAAACTTTTCTTATCAATTCAAGTTCCACTGAACGACTAAGAAAGAACAACCCCGCACTTTCTTTTACACTAAAATATACCATGGGTGCAATAACACTATGTATCCCCCAAGAAGTATATTGTACTCAAGGGCGCGATAACACAAAGTCATCCCCCAAGCAGTACGTTGCACCCAAGGGTGCGATAACTCGCAGTTATCCCCCAAGAAGTACAATGGCAGACAGATTAGAGCTCTAACTGTATCGTAATGTGTCACCTGGGCCAAGGTTCACCTTACGAATGACTGCTTCAATCATCCACTTTACTCAATTACTCTTTATCAAAATCAACTCAATAATACACAATAATTTATATTCTTGAAAGAATAAAGCTCGGAATTGTAAATAAATCACATCAATTCCACACTTTCCCAAATGCCACACCATCCAATATATATTTCACGTAAATATATATATACGTAGTCACCCTCACAGGAATGACCACTAATACCAACTATAGTTCACAGCATTTAAAATCGAGAAATTCATTTTTATATTTTAAAAATATTTTACTTACCCATGGACCGTAGTCGAACAAGTCCATATAATTTAAAACAATTATTTATTTTCTTAAAAGCAATTTCCACAAACTCCCAATTAACTAAAAATCACTGAATTTCGGTTCTTTAATTAACCATGTGCGATTTACTCACCTCTAATCCAGCTGCGTCTTCTTAACAGCTCAACAACAATTTCACAAATTATCCGCCAAATCGATCCGTCAATCACCTAATCCAACACGATCTTAACTTAGCAATTTATTCAAAAACCACACATATACAACAATCCAACGGTCGGATTCTAAATTAGTGATGATCCAACGGTCGGATCGAAACTATACGATGATCCAACGGTCAGATCCTCACGGATTGCCCTTAGGATCATCCTCCAAAATTATTACGAAGATCCAACGGTCAGATTCTCACGAATCGCCTTCCAAATCACTATTTCACAATTATACGAAGATTCAATGGTCGGATCTTCGCCCGTGACCACACAAAGTTATCGGGACAGTCATACGATCAACATATCAAAACTACAAGTCCATCGGACGGTCAGATCTTGACAGATCATAAATCGAACGATTCGAAATCGATCGAAACGTAAAAATTCATAACTTAATCATACGATAACCAAAAATTGCGTATAATATATCAAAATGATCGTATTGAAATATAGAATCTGAAAATGTACAGAAACCATATTTTTGATCCCCGGAGGTGGCCGGAAAGGGCCGCCGGAGTTAGTGGCAGAGCCGCCGTCGACCACCACCAATGGTGTCGGGTTCGGGCTGCCCTTCTTCATCTCATCAAGCTTAACAACTTTTCTAACTAACATGTAAGCTGGAAATGACCGGAAGGGGTCGAAATTACCTAGAACAGTCGAGGTGGCCGGAATTTTTCCAGAATCCGGCGATAAAATGCAGAAACCGGCGAGCTCTGATTTCGACGTTAAAACTTCAACCATTTGCTTCGATTCCTTCTGGAGAGTTGTTCAGAACGTCAAGGCGAACTCACTGGTTTAAGAATTACGGAAAGAGGTGGTCTGTAACCCGAGATATATCGATCGAAGGGTTGATTTTCGATCAAAGACCGGTCGAGCTCCGACGAACGTGAAAACGTTCATTCCAGGTGCGATTCTTCTCAGGGAATGATCTGTAGGTTTAGGCGAGTTCAGGGAGCTAAGAATCGTGAGTTTTGGTGGCCGGAGCTAGGAGAAAACCGGCGTTGACCGATTTTGTTTCAAAGTTTGCAGCTCTGATCTGCCGGATTTGAGGCCGTTCCGGTGGAAGTGGTCACGTCTAGCTGGTAGGCAGCGTCGAGGCGAAGGCAAGGGAGGTGGTCTGGTGTCGATTGGTGGCCGGAGGAGGGAGAACTCGGCCGGAGAGCTTTGCTCTGTTTTTCTGGGCTCGGACGCGCGCAAGAGAGAGAGAGAGAGAGTTCGGTTTCCAGAAATGGAACTGAAATTATTTTTGGAAATTTCCAAAAAAGGCAGCTTTATACTAAACTGGAAACTTTTTCAAAAAATTATAACTAATTCATACGAACTTCGATTCTTGCGTTCCGCATATGCACGCGATCGTATCGACGATCTCTACAGCTTTTATGAAGGAAGTTTTTCCAAATTCCATAAGTATAAAAAGTCGATTTTTCTTGAATCGAATAGTTTCGAGCTTTTTGTTAAAACGAATATTTCGAAACTTCGATAATTCAAAAGAATGAATTTGTTCGAGCAATATTCGTGCAAAAGCACTTTATTCATTTCGTACAATTTCACGAGACGAAAATGAAAATTGCGGGTATTACAAAATAAATACTAGAGTAAGTACTAGAGTTAAAACCAACAAAATCAAGAAGAAACCCTAATTTATTTGTAATCCTGTAAGACCATAGAAGACAAATGGTAGATCACGTACTATTTCTAATCCATCAAGCCCAATTCCCACATCATTGTCAGGGTTGGAGATGCACATATACCTTCCTTTGTATGAAGAAAATGGAAGTCGAGCAGACATGCACGGTGAGGATAGGGCCGTCAAAAGCAACAATATCATAAGTTGCTAAACATTACTACTCTTAATGCTACAGAGCAACGTCACAAATAATCCACCAATAATTAGTGGGTCAAATCCAAATTAGTACATGATAATAAAGTTTAACCTCTTTAAACCACTTGGTGTGGTAAGATTGGTCAAGCGGTATAGCATGGAACTCCCATATCTAGCTTTTAAGTCCCAACTCCCATCACTTTGTAACCAACAAGTTTGAGGGGCCTCCGAGTTCGTGCGCCTGGGCAGGAGATTAGTTTGGCACTTTGGCTTTATTGGGATACTCTCATGGACCTCAATCCAAATACTAACTGAATGAGTGTGTTATTAACTCGCTAACATAAATGAGGTGACTGCTACATTACCCTCAATAAAAAAAAATAAAAAAAAGTTAACCTCTTTAAGAGACCTCAATTTATAAAATTTTATTACACTTTTGTAATTTTGTATGGAGTAAAAATTGACAATGTACACTTCTTGTCCTCAACTTCTTTTTTCTTAGGGCCTGTGACCACTTACCCAATTTTAACCAAAAAATTGCCCACTTGCTCCACTAAGAGTTTTTTACTCCCATCTACCCAATTTAAATGCAAGTGACATTTTTACCCCCAAACTAATTAATAAATTACAAAATTCTCTCTCTCTCACCTCCTATCAGACTCTCTCTCTCTCTCTCTCTCTCTTCGCCGTTCCTTCACTCACAGTCAAGCAAGACCAAAACTGACCCGCCGGAGAAGTCAATTAACCCTTACAGCAACCACAACGTCGTCACCGCCGAGTTCTTGGGTTTCGATTATGAGCGGGATGTCGTCCGGGTTATGGGGTTTGGGATCTGCAGTCGGTGTCGTCGCCGCAGGGTTGGGATCTGCGTCCGGCTTGATTTCGTTTTGATTCCGACGACGTCGTCCGGGTTCTCGGGTTTCGATTATGTGCGGGATGTCATCCGGGTTCTGGGGTTTGAGATATGCAGTCGGTGTTGTCGCCGCAGGGTCCAGGTTCTGCGTCCGGCTTGATTTCGTTTTTTTTTTTTGGTAAATTTGGCAGAAGAATGAAAAAAAAAGTTTTATTGAGTAGTTATACATGTCTATTGCGGGACAATAATAAGATTATTGGGAGACAATAATATGAGTATTGGGGGGCAATAATATGCATATAAATTGATCAATTGTGCCTGTAGTGTATTCATTTTGGTTTTGGGAGTTTGTGCAATTCACTGGAGGGTAATAATATGATTATTTGAGGTTATAATATGATTATTGGGAGACAATAATATGAGTATTGGGGGGCAGTAATATGGTTACTGTGGGGGCAATAATATGATTACTGGGGGGTAATAATATGATTACTGGGTATTATTAAGGGGCAATAAATTCAGACGCCGGAATCCGGTTAACAGTCCGGTGGCCGGATTCCCGTCACCGGTCACCTGATTCAGGTCACCGGTGTCCGGAGTCCGCTGCCGGCCACTGGTCACCGGAGCACAGCAAGGTGGAGGATGACTTTTCTTTCTAAGTGAGAAAGAAGGAGAGGGCAAAAAAGTCCCAAAAATAAATAAAAATAATAAAAAAGAATTAATTGGGTAAAGGGAAAATAATCTCTTAGAGTGTTTTGGGTAAATGGGGTTAAAAAACTGTTAGTGGAACAAGTGGGCAAATTTTAAGCTAAAATTGGGTAAATGAGCATTTCTCCTTTTTCTTATTATACAATACTAGTTGTTCGTGAGTGGATTTAAGACTTCTCACTTATAAAAAAAAAAAAAATCATTAGGATGACCTTTTTCGAGTTTTTCTGTCTTCAGTCTTCACTTTGGATCAAGTTAGCTTAGACTGTCTTTTGACTTTTGATTATAATTTTTTTTAGCTGTGGTCTACTCACTAACTTAATTGCTAGAAGAAAAAAGAAAAAAGAAAAAACTCAATACAAGAAAATTCCCATATGATGCTGCAAAGTTTAAACATACTTGAAGTCTAAACAATTGTAAACAATATATTGGGATTCAAATTGACTAAGCTCGTGAAAGTATGAAGTACAAACAAAGTTGGTCTATTCCCTAGCTAACTCGTCTAGTTATCAACTCACAATTGCACATCATAATCAAATTAGTTGTATACCATTATATGACTAGAGTAATATAATCTCAATGGATCTCTTACAATTATAGGATTGATATCTCACTTACATCGTATTTGTCATTATAATATCTAGCCCCCTAGCGGATTGTATCATTAAGCCAAACTTAGCGGTTTTGATAGCAATCTAAGAAAACTCCGAACTCCAAAGTTCATGGCTTTTTATTTCAAAAAAAAAAAAAAAAGTTCATGGCTTCATGCATGCCTTTTCCTCAAACAAGAGGAAACGGTCCATATTCTCTGAAATCGGGGGACTATAGGGAGGCTGAATTCAAGTTGATGGGTAGGAGCCTATACATCATTTAATTAATTATTAGTCTCTTAAGTTGGTTGCATGGAGTTCTTTTTAGCATTCTGCAATGCATTTAGGTAAACTATAATGGTATGTTAGCATTGGCTTTTGGCTTCTTCTTAGGCAATAGGCATGGCATCCCAACCAACATTTCCATTCACTAATTAAACACCTTCATTTTTTAATGAAATTAAGCAATGACTTAAATACAAAGGAAGCTAGATTGTCTACTGGTTAGGACCAGGCTAAACTTAATTGTCTACATGTCCAGCACTTCATTCCATTATAGCTCATATGAATGTTGAGGGATCAAAGAAACAAGATCTGCTCATCATTCCTTTTACTCGTACCAAATTATGCTTCTTTTCGAGCTTTTGACTCTTGCTTATATGCATATATCAACTTTTCGGAACGTGTGTGAGTAAAGATTTTCTAAGAAAATCTTATGAAAAACAAAAAAAAGCAAATATGTAAAGAAAACAATTAAACAAAGAAAAGAAAAGTCGAATAGAATACATTATACATGCACAACTGAGAAACCATATAGCATATTATTAAGCAAGGCACATGTTAATATACTTTGTATGTCTTTTTGAGTTGACCTACTAAGATTTGCCAACCTAAGCACCGTTTCAGATTCAATATGACCATTTAACACAGAAACAATTATGCGTTTGTTTAATTTTGTTGTTACAGAGGCGGAGAAACCTGCACTAGAACTGTTCTAGAATCTTAAAACCCTTGGCTTAGCTTTCAAGGAAGCTCTTAACAGAGGCAGGAGGAGCAGCAAAGTAGTGGCATCCCAATTACATTCATGACCCATATTCCCTATATTTTAATATTAGAGTAGATGCATTTGCTTCAAGAATCAAGATCACATTCAATCATGTTTCCTTTTGATAATTTTTGACTCCCTATATCAAACGGTTCTTTTTCTTTTGAAAAGATAAAAGGAAAGCAAGAAAAATCATTCCAATTTTTTTGGCTTCTCCTTTTCACTTTCGGTGAGGTAAAAAGAGAGAAGTACATACTGTATAGAGGTGCATGTGGTACAGTTGAGTGGCAACCCACAACTCAGTTAGCCAGGTTGTCCCAGTTTGGTGGCTTTTCTTCTCTTTCCCTCTCACCTCTGGCTTGAACTCAGAGAACCCATTATACCAATCTCACTATTTTCAATAATCTTGTGCATGTGGGCATTGCTTGTTTGTTTGCTAAGAAAATAAATGAGAAAGAAAGCCGGTACAGCCGTTCAGAATTGATAGACCCACAAGTCCACAACAGGCACCAACACCATTCTTTGCTTTCACTACTCTTCTTCCCCTTCATATAGTCCCTTTACATCACCAACACCCCAACCATTCTAACCACTCATTCAGCCTCTCACTCACTCTTAAGATTCTTGCATTTTCTCAAGAATTGGTAGTGGGTACTTGTGAAGCTAGCAGAATGATCACCACAGAGCTTTTGGATGTTCAACCCAATGAACTCCAATTCACATGTAGGTTCTCAAATTCCGAGAATGCATGTAGAGATTTTTGGTTTATTAGCATTGTTTCAACAGACCCAATAATGAAATTCTCTGTCTTGCTTGAGATTTTTGATTGGTTCTTAATTTGGTCTGGTTTCACTATTGTAGTTGAGGTAAAGAAGCAGAGTACATGTTCAATACAACTTGGCAATAGGTCTGACCAGTGTGTTGCTTTCAAGGTACTGATTCTAATTCCACAACTTTTTGTTCTATTTTTCTTTATTAAAATGTTTGTGGCTTTGTGCTTGGTGTTTGTGTCATTGTGTGCATGCAAACAAATTAAGAAATGGACATGGGTGCTTTGCAATTTGACAGAATCTATTTGCAGGTGAAAACCACTTCTCCAAAGAAATACTGTGTGCGGCCAAATGCAGGCATCATAAAACCCAAGGCAACATGTGATTTCACAGGTCTTATGCTTTACATTATCACTTCTTAATTTTTACTCATTTCGATCTTGGGCTTACTTCTTCCCCAATTTACTGCTATGATTTCAATACTCTTGCCTCATATCTTATTTAGTATACATTCATATCTGGTATGTTCCTTAGGAGGTACGTGATCTTATGTTATTGGATGTAATCATATCAATTGGACAAATTCATATATTCAACTGACAAATTAATAGAATCATATCAATTAGGCACTTGAGAATTTGTCTGCTTAAACATGGGATAGATACGGCATTCATAATGTAGGATGTCTTTCAGGCCGGTTCCTTGACAGAAATTAAAAACCAGGCTCAGTTTTTAAGTTTAGGTTAACAAATGAACCAATGAATTCCGAGATTTCAGGATTCTCTAATGATTTCGATTTCAGGGATGCTGCAGTGGTAGGAAACTTTAGTGTTAGACCAATAAGACGGTTTTCAGGCCTGGTTGAGTACTCTAATGAGACTTTGAGGCCTTATGGGCAGCATGCAGCAATGTTGACAGAAGACACTTCGAAATAGATGGTTCATAGGAATGAGAAAGGTGATCGTGGTCCAACTGTTAGCCGTTCGGCAGAGATCTTTCTGATATTTCCAGCTGATAACCCTTACTGACTTCTGTTTGCTAACGGCTAATAATTCGACCAGGATCATCTTTCTCATTCCTATGGTCCAATTGTTAACCATTCACCAGAGTGAGAAAAGCTTGGTTGAAAATTCTCCACTAAATTTAATCCTGCAAAGAGTTTACTAGATGTTTGCTGTATTTTTGGTGGGGAAAAATGGGGGAGGATCATGGTATTCATTGTTAACACATGGTAACTCCTATGCAAAAGTAAACATATGGGAGGTATATATGCTTACCTGAGACCTGAGAATGTTCAACCAAGCTTTGCTAGCTCGGATTGCCTGGAGAATTTGTCACAACCAGAGGCAGTGGTGTCTTTTCTTTGAAAGGCCAAGTATTTCAAAAACTCACATTATGTGTTAGTGACTTCTGGGAGCTTGAGATCTTATACCTGGAAAAGTGAGTTGCTTGCTCTTGGTATTTGATTATGATAGGTACGGGTGACAATAGTCTACATGTTGCCTATGCCTACTACTAACCAGGTCACATTTTAATTCTTACTAATCAAGTCTGTAGTGTCTGACTTCTTCTGCAATATGCCTTTGCTGGTATTTTTTCCCTAATCTTGCGTCATTTCTTATATAGTATAATTTGACTAGTCAAACAAGAATCCACTTGATTTAGGTTAGTTGTAATATAAAACAGATGATCAAGAACTGAACATAATGATTAGAAGTTTAGAACTGAGATCGGAGCTAAACTAATAAACTTCCATAAGCACTGTTATTAAAGAGTGACCAGCCTGTTGTGGTGCAGCCGTGCAGAGCAAAATTTTATTGCTCAAAATAAATGGATTTTTCACTCTTCACTTTTGGGTAAATGCAGTTACTATGCAAGCTCAGAAAGTAGCTCCACCTGATTTGCAGTGCAAAGACAAGTTCCTAATCCAATGCACAGTTGTTCCATTTGGGATATCAGAGGAGGATGTTACATCTAGCATGGTAAACAACTAAAGATTAGAGATAGTCTCACTTGAAGTTGTTAAGTAAAATATTCATGTTCTTTCTTTCATCTTGCAGTTCGCAAAAGATAGTGGCAAATACGTTGAAGAGAAGAAGTTAAGAGTGGTGCTCACCAGCCCACCCACTTCTCCAGCATTTCTACCTGTTAATGGGGAGTTGAAGCAAGATCTTTGTTATGAAACTTCAGTGGAAAAGGACAGAGTTCCGAATGGAGTTGAAAACATACCTTCACCTCAAAGGGTAAGAACCTAATGCCATCTGTTTAAACTGAGTTCACTACTGACCTCCTACCTTTCTTTTGTTTTATTTCCTTTCTATCTTTTATGTCTTTTGCTGGTGTATATTTGTGCAACCATGCGTTTTAAAATCCTTTGTATTCCAACTATTTCATTGTTTTTTAAACTTGTTTGGGTGTATAATGTAGAAAAGTGCATTAGCTACTGTTGTTGGGAGAAAAATTGTCATCTCTATGTCAGTAGAAGTATGTGATTTTGTTTGGCACCAATTATCTGGAAGCATAAACTGGTCTACTCAGTGTTACTGTATATCTTAATCGTCTGAAACTAAAATTGTCTAAAAGGAGTTGTATACATTTGATAATAAGACTTGCATCTTAATCTGTTTCCTTCATGCCAGGGTGCTGACAATGTTGACGGGTTTGACAGCTATGAGGATATGGATGAGTCAAGAGCAGTTAAGCATGCAGAGGAATTGAAACCAGAAAAGAATGCTGTCGAGTTGAATTTAGCAAAGGATTTTGAGGAGTTGAAATCAAAGCTCAGGACAGTGAATTTAAAGCTAAAAGAGGTGAGTTCAGTTTGTTCTATCTTGATAGCATGCATGATTACCATGGAATCTGTCTTACTGGGAAGGGTAGATGGTTTAAATTTAACAAAACCTACATGGGAGTAATATGGGAAGACATTTATTGGTTTATGTTTATTATTATTAGATCCATGCATGCTTTCAATAGAGGAGTTGACAAAATTCATATAGGAGTTGATCTCCTCCACATCTTAAAATAGCGGCAAGCAAACGAACAGTAAAATTCAAAGGGCTAAACCACAACAGAATATTGATCATAGATAATAGCTGACAGTAAAACTATATTTCACGATTCTGAAGAAATCAGGACCATAAAGATGCCCAAAATCAAACCCTTTTCCACGAAGGCTTCAGCTCCTCCCCCTTCACATTCTGATAAATCTCTTTATTTCTCTCCATCCAAATGACCCAGAATACACCCATTACAGCGCTTCAGTACTTGCATCTATCATGCAAGAAGGCCAAAAAATTCCTTGGACTTTTCCAACTCAATTGGCCTTCCCTTTCTATTGAGCTAATGAGCCGAACATTGTTAAGATCACACTTCTGATGCTCATTTCCATTGTTACATACTACAGACCCCATGAGGGAAGGTACAAACTGCAGGTCTTTTCTTTGGGGAATTTGAACCATGTCACAGGTTTTGAGCTTTCCATGTCTGATAACCCAAGCTAACACCTGACTTTAGGACGAACTTTACATTTCCATACTACAGAAGGGGAAGAATTGAGGAATGGAGGGGGTTGTTCATAAACATAGAAATGAATGACGAAAAGCTGTCTCACCAACCCATCTCTTTTCCCAATACCTCACCATTTCCCTATTACCCACCACAAATTTGCAGCAAGCAGAAAATGGATTGATGCCTTGCGATATTTTCAAGTTTCAATGGGCTTGAATTATTCCCATCCCAGCCATTTGCTTGGAACCTAGATGCCCGAGTTTAGTTCTAATGACAGCAGGCCACAAAGTATCTCTTTCCTCCTGAAATCTGCACAACTTAATGCCTCATTTCTTTTCATCAAATTCTTCTCCCATTTCACCTGTCTTTCAATTTCTCTTACTCTTTGTATTGTTAACATTCTTGAAGATTGGATCCCCTCCTTGAAAATGGCAAGGAAGATAGTTATCTAATATTTGTCATGTTCTTCGCAGGCTGATCTTACCATCTTTAAGCTAACAGAAGAGAAGAGCATGACCACTCAAGAGAAGAATATGCTAAAACAGGAATTGGTGAGTCTTTACCCTCCTAGAATTCTTTTCTCATAGAAACAAAAGCAGAGATGGCTTCTTGCTTATGTCTTCACCCTCGGTCATGTTAACTTTTCTGCTGTGGGCTAAAAGATTAATGTCTGCTTTCCTATTTGTAGGAGTTGTTGAGGAAGAAGAACAATGCAAGAAGAATTATGGTTGGGTTCCCTGTTCTTTATGTTTTTCTGGTTGCTCTTATCAGTATAGCAATCGGATACTTTGCCCATCCTTAGAGAAAAGTAAAATTCTGTCCAGATACAGTAAATGAGCTCATTTTTCTTTCATGACCAGAAGGATCTCCTTGCATGTCTATGACACCAGAAGATGTTCTATGTCATCACTAATATATGTATAAATATATGGACCATCTAAATTCTGCATGTAAGGAGAGCTCATCTTTCAATCAAAATAAAATAATATGTCATTTGTTGGTGCTCATCTAACTAGTTCAGCAACATCATGGAATTCTGTTTGCAATTCAAAACGTACCAATAACTCCCGCGGTGAGATCTCAGTTGCTAACTCATCTTCAAGCACACCATTTAAATTTCTTTTAATGGCAAGCAGTATGATAAATAAATCCCCTTACAAAATCTGTAGATGGCTTGCTTGATTATTAGAAAAACTTCTATGAGCACGAACAACTAGAAAATGTACTTCTAATAGAGGACGAGATGGATATTGAAGTTGAATTGATTTCATTCAAGTTCTTGGACTTCTACAGTGAGCTAGATGCTTTGATCGGCCACCCTTGCAAACAAGTCCACAACTTCATTTTCAATCAAAGAAAAAAAAAAAAGGATCCTCTGCTGTGTATCTTTAAAGAGACATTAATTAGATTGCAACCAATTACACTATCAACTAATCACTACCAGTCTCTTCATCAGGATAAACGTCAATGAGCTTTCCCCCACTATAGGAGTGGAGGGGAACAAGCGTAGTCTTGCTAGTATCTGCAGCTCTAAGACGAATGTGGGCAATCTATACTCCATTGTGCCTACCACAATCCTCCTTAGCACATAAATTACAAATTACTGAACAGGCAGCAGGGCCAACCTTTGCAGCAGGCGGGAGATAAACCCGGTACGGACCCAGACAAGCATTGTGATCGAGTACCATATTACCACCACCTGACCAGCTGTTTGTTTACTCTTCTTGTTTGCCTCCTTGATAAAATGAACCGTCTCCCATGCACGGGTAAGCAAAGAACTCCCCAATGTCGAGGTATTTCTTCTCGTTAAAACCTTGGCAATTTCGGTGACCACTGGGATTTCCTTTTCCTTTTGGATTAGCCTGGTGGAGGAGTTCCGGCAGGTGGGTCCTCTGACGTAGATGTAGGAGCCTAGGAGGAGTACTGACTCTTTGGCAAGAAGCTTGTATGTGCCCACAAATCCCAGTATCCCACATAACAAAAACTTTCCGGACGTGTACAAGATAACGATATGTATATCAAATAATTCACCCTCATTATCCTCGTACTCCTCCTCGCCCGCTGGAACTACACAAGGTAACGAGAGAAGGATTTTTTTTTTTTTTTTTGTAATCGGAGATTTAACAAAGTTAACTCAGAATATGTTACATCAATTTGGGGAAAAACTGTTCTCAATATAGAACCCTTTATACTAAACCATCATCTTAATTCTAATACTTCGAGGTCCAACTTCCTTGCAAAATATCGATTGCACCATATGTAATACCTCTCGGCATTTATGAGCAACTTTATTTTTATAAAGTATAAAATATTTAAAAAAAAAAATTAAGCTTTATGGGATTATGTACTTTTCGAAGACCTAAAGACATTTTTGAATTAATAAAAAAAATTTATAAACATTTTTTAATTAATAAAATTGCAAAAAAAGAAAAGAAAAAGGAATGCATCTTGCATGTGATTTTGAGGAAGCACTTGACCTCATTAGCATTTTGTTCAAATTTAAATAGTGTTTTTAGGGCTTTAAAAAATAATAATCCGAAACAAGCCCAGCCTAAAGACAAATGATAAACTGTGCAGATTTACCTATACTCATTAATGACCCTACTTGTCCTCTTTGTAGGAGAAATTTTTCTATACTCCCGTCATTCCACCTGGCATATGTGACGGCAATCCTTATTGGTCCACGTAATTACTGGTTTTTCTCCGTTAAACCACCCCTCACCTCTGTTATCTCTTCTATGAGGAATATAAGGGCACGTTTACTTACTGGGAATGGAATGAAATGATTACGGAGTAAAAATACTCCTGTGTTTACTAACACATAAAGGAATCGGAATGATTCCAGGTAAAAGAATTCCTGTGTTTACTAACACATGAAGGAATGAGAATTTGTGTAGGTCCCACCTATTTATCAGGAATCGATTCCTGAATACTCAGGAATTCGATTACGAAGGGGGGAGATGGGTTTAGGAATCATTCCTCCGGAATCAATACCGATTCCTTTCTTCTCTCATTCCACTTGTCTCCGATTCATGATTATTTTCCATTCCAAGTAAGTAAACGTGCCATAAAAAAATATGAACACAACAGTAAACGTGGATCTGGATCTGGAAGTTCATCCCTCCCTAACCATTTGCAATTATGCGAAGCACTTTGCAACCAAACTGCCAGTAATACTTGAACAACAAAGTGAAGACGACTTGGCAAATTGAAAGATTTAAACATCAAAGTGATGATTTGACCAGTGAGGACGTTCCTGGTTTTCTCCTTTCCATAGTCAAGTTGATTTGGGTGCTTGGTTGTTGTTCTCTTAGATTTGGGTTTGATTATTCCACTGGAAGTCTAAATGATCAAAACCCAGTCTTCCAGGAAGACTTCTCCCCTCCTTCTTTTGGATGTTCATATCAATTGTATTCCTTTTTGTTTGAATATCAGTTCTTCTCGACATAACAGTAGACATGTAGGAATACCATTTTCTTCTGTCACTCTATCTAAAATGACGAAATTCTTGTATCGATCCATTTAGATATCATATATTTGTGGATAGTGCCTTGCATTTAAAGTTTAGAGTTTCTGGTGTTCATCGTTTTTTTGGTTCTTCATGAAAGAGATCTCAGAGCTGAAGAGGTAATAGAGGAGACGGGTGGTTTAACGGAGGGGAAGGAGAGATTACGTGGACCAACAAGGATTGCCCGTCACATATGCCAGGTGGTGTGACGGGAGCATAGAAAAATTTCTCTCTTTGTAGGCTTTGGATGAGAAAGTTTATAATTTTAAGCAAGATATGTATCAACCTGTTAGCTGACAAGTTCATATTTATTATGAGAAAACAGGATCGTTGATTCAAAATCTCATGGTTGATATAGAGAATTAAAACAATATTGAACAGTCTACACAAGCTTCAAGATTTGGTAGAGATCACAGAAAATGAGATCATCGATAGAGATAATTATGGGCTTAATTAAAGCAGTTATTCTAGTAGTTCCTTTTTTTTTTTTTTTTGAAAGGTTCTAGTAGTTCCCATAAGGCTATTGAGATTGGTGTTCATTCTCATGCAAAAAGAAGTAATGACTAATGACTCACAAGTAGTAATGTGGCAACTATGTTTGACAATTTACATGGTTGGTGTAGAAAATTGCATGTTTCACGTAGTGCATATGAGGGTAAATTGACAAGGTGAAATAGGTATGTGGATGTATTAATTATTGTAGGTTATTAGATCAACTCCAACAGTTTCTCTATAATTTTTGTATTATAGGGAAGTAAAAGTCAAAACTTTTCATAATTTTTGTTCTCCAACTTCAACAGATTTTTTATTTTATAGCAATCTCTAAAATCTCTATAATTCTTCCTTAAAATTTTAGAGATTGCTGTAATTTTAGAGAATTTTGTTTTCTCTTTCCTCACTATCCCTAAAATGGGGATAATTATAGGGAATCTATTGCAGCAAAAGAGACTCATTTTTCTCTAAAATAGAGAAAAATCAAAATATGGGGAAACTGTTAGAGTTGCTCTTAATGGTGGTAGCATGTTGAATGAATACTAGCTTGGTCTTTGTTTGCTACTCCACGTTATTTACAATATGGGAAGCTTGCCGCCCATTGGTGGTAGCAAGGTTGATGAATTCAGCAAGTATGCAAGCAAGCATCTGACAAGCATAGAAAGAGCTTGTGGGTTGTGCATGAGAGTGAGAGAGAAAAAAGTGTTAAGAGGAAAATTTATCTTAGGTGAAATATTGTGTTCTTGGGTATTCTATGAGTCTAGGTTGACAAGGATTTTGAGATTTGAGTTATCAGTAGTTTTATTCTTATAGGGAAAAGAGCAAATATCTTGAGTGGATGCATGTAAGCATGAAATTTGCCGAACCACTCATGTCAACTGTTTTTCATCCTTATTTATTTATTCAACTTTGTTGTGGTTTTTATAGTGTGTGTCTATTCTTGAATATCGGTTCGTTCATGGGGTTAAAATTCCAACAGGGTGATCAACTAAGAGTTTTGTTGGTGGATGTTGAAGACCTTCACAGCATTCATTATTCCAACAAAAACCCATGGATCTGCATTAAACATACAACTCACTTCATTGCCGAGACTAAAATGTCTCAGGCTCTGACCAGACGAAGTATCACAAACCCTCATCGAACCATCCTTGCTTCCAGTGTAGAGCTTGTTGGACCCGGTCGGCAGAGCTATCCTCGTTACACTCGTCTTAAGCCCCTCTAGGGTTGCCACCAGGTTGACGCCACCCCCAATGCTCCATGAATGTAAAAATTTTGAAGTTTTCATCCCTAAGCTTACAATAACCTTGGATTCAATACTTGTAAGCGGGTCTGATTTTTTTAGTTTGGGCTGAGACGACATCGTTGAGCTTTGTGCCAGTCGAGGATCGACATTCCTAAGAAAGCCTCGATTGTTGGCGATGCCTGTATCTGATGTCATGTAATTTGATCAGTTGAATGTGGGAGACTTCAAATTTCGATCTTGGAGATTTAATGAACGGAATCAGAAACCCTAATATTGAAGGAACAAAGCTGTTTGAGACTCAAATTTCTTCTATGAAATTTCAGAAACCCCAATGTTTGATTTGAGATCAAATCTGAAGCTCTTTGAGAGTTCAAGATATTTTGATTTGTGGGAAAAGAGAAGTCGATTGAGAATCAAAGAATTGGGATTAAGAAATTCAGAAATGGAAGAAACAGAGTAATAAGGAGAGAGATCAGTCACTAGTTATTGGGGGACTATTTGTAATCATATAAGAAAAAGGAGACAGAGTCCATAAGAAAGTAGGCGGTGACATGTGTATGTGACCGTTAGGTATGGTGTTGCTTTGGCTTGATCCCTTCTTATGTGCAGTAACAAGAACAAACACACAATGGTTTCTTCATAAGCTCTACTTTCCCCTTGTAGTAAGAGATTGTAATTAACATATATATTCTATCTTTTTTTTTTTTTATGAAAAGAGGTCAGCCCATTATATATATTCAGCAAGCAGTACAAAAACGAAACACCCCTATGAGGTCGACAGAAAGAATCGTTCCTTAGGGAACCCTAAACACCTATTCTATGACAAGAACAAGCCCCAGGCCACCCCGAGTACACCCACCTTTTGAGGAAAATAACGCACCCTTATTTCAAACAAAGATCAGCATCCTCCGAAGCAAATAGTAAAATGAACCCTCAGAGGATGTGAGCTTTGCGACCTATTAAAGAAACTAAAAGTTAGGAATGGAAGATGATAAATCACCTTCCATCCCTTCTAAAATTAAACAAGCCCAGCAGGCCCACATTACCAAGGCCCAAAATTGAGGAACCCTAGCACACCAGGCCCAAACCCAACTGAACACAGCCCCACCAAGATATCCAGTTCACCCTAGGAGCACCAACCCTGTCGCCACCAAAGACCGGCCGCCGACTTCACCTGCACTGCCTCTATCACCGTCAGAGATGCCGCCGATAGCCATGCCACCTTTACCGTCACCAAAACAAGAACGACCAACGACTCCAACTAGAGATTGCGTGGCCGAAGCCATCCACAAGCAGCCTTGCTCCGCTGGAAGCACCGAACCCGGCCAATATCCCACTTCTACCAAAACTGGCTGTGCTGGACGAGGGAGTAATCATCCCATACCGATAGCTTCCAATCTCAGGCCAAACCAGCCCTAAATCAACCCATGGATCTCCATCACATCCATCAACTGGTAAAGCCCCAGACGACGGCTGAATGCCAGCCCAGTCGGCTTTGCTGCCAAAACAGCCACCACTGCAGGTCGAGACGACCCCTACCCTCATTCCAAAGCCCCTCTGATCCCAGATCCGATCGGCCACACACCTATCACTGCCATCACGTCCAACAACAATAGCAATGAGAAAAAGGCCAAAGCCTACGTTTTGGTGATACCAACGAATAGGCCCGCTGCCACCACCGCAATTTAGACGAGAGAGAGGAGAAAGTACCCCAGTCCCTGTCAAAGGATCAGAGCCGCCACCAGTCGAAGCCAGCCGCCGCGGAGAAACCTCTCTTGTGAGAGTCAGAGAATAGAGAATTTTTTAAAATTTAGTCGATGCACATATCTTTTTTTTTTTTTTTTGAATAAAGGGCTGGTGCGGCTGCTCTCAAGCCTTGATTAATGAAACCGTCGAATACAAGGGGGGGACATTGAGCCTAAACCCCTGATTACAATAGGCACCTAGAGTACATCCTGAAATAAAATCATGAGTCTCTACTAAACAATTGTATTCAAATACGCACCAACTAGCAAAGAACGCGCTCCAGACGGTTCTATTTGCTTTCCAGCGGTGACACAACGGAAAGATAACTCGGTCTACAACTCGAAGACAACATAGCATAATATTCATTCTCACAGCTTTCCCACCATGTTGCCACTGGAAAATACATCCAGTGACACCAAGTTTCACCCTGCCACTAGGAGGCAGCGACCATTTGACGAAGCAAGGAACTCGCCGCCTACCTAGAGCAGACAAGGCACTTTTAGTTACTTTACTGTTTTATTTTATTTTGTCGATGCACATATCTATTCTATCTTGAATGGGTTAAACTCGAATAATTAGAAGGAAAGTGTCTAATGTCACAACCCCTGCTATGGTGGAAGCGTTTGCTGCTAGATTGGCTTGTCAGTTTGCTATAAGCAATAGCTTGGCTCCAATTATTTTTGAGTCTGATTGCCAGAAATTGGTTAAGGATATCATGTCTGATGAGGAGGATGCTTCTGGGTATGGGAGGATTGTGGAAGATATTTCTTTTTTCCAAGCTTCTTTACCGAGTTCTTACTTTACTCATGTTTATAGAGAGTCTAATTCAGCTGCGCATATGTTAGCTAAGTTAGCTCTTCATTCTAGTTTAGATTTATTTTGGAGTGGTCAGATTCCCTCCAGTATCAGCAACTATGTTGCTAACCATTGTATGAATTGATTTCATTTATAAAAGTTTGACGTCTTTCCCCTCAAAAAAAAAAAAAAAAAAAACAATGTGTTTGAATGAGAAAATTGTAGGAATTTATGAATGATGGAATCTACATTTTCATTAATTAAAATTCCACTAATTGCAATTTCTATTGTTTGGTTATATTTTTTTAGGATTTAGAATGTGTAATAAATTAAGAAAGTTTAAAGCAAATAAAAAAATTAAAATGGAAAAAAGTCTTGTTTTGAAAATAAATAAAGAACTAAAAATTGAATACTGTAACGGTGCATTTAGATGAGAAATTATGTATGAATTTATAAATGATAGAATCTATAACTCCATCAATCAAAATTCCATTAATTGCAAATTGTTTGGTTGTATCTATTTAGGATATAGAATGTGTAATAATAAATTAAGAAAGTTTTTTTTAAAAAAAAAATAAATGGAAAAAAAGCCTTGTTTTAGAAATAAATACCCAAAATTTTAATAACACGAAGGAATTCGAAATGACACATATTTTAGTGAAAATTGAAGTCAGGAGTTCGGACAATGAATTCATTTATTTTTTTCTATAGAGAAATTTAAAAATTCCAATCCGAGAGTGCTAAACGATGGAATTGACTTACAGAAATTATGAAATCTTCACTTTTAATTAACGTTCATCATCTTTTCCCTCATCCAAGCACATCCTAAAGGAATTTGAAATGACACATACTTTGGTGAAAATTATGCTGAGAATGCCAAATAAGGGAATTGACTTCTTGAAATTATAAATCCTTATTTTAAATTAAATTCAATCATTTTTCCCTCACCCAAACACACCCTTAATGAATACAAGTAAATTATGTTGTGTAACATGTGCAATTTAACTCAACATGATTTTATTCGTTATATTTATTTTTTAATAGAAATTGATTTTATTAATTAGAATCAAATCCCAGCTCCATCTCGTGGCCAGCAGATTTGAGGGACCATTTGGGTTCGTGCGTCTGCGGTGCAGTGGATTAGTCTGGCTTTGCCAGGCTTTCGCCGCAATGTCGGTGCAGGTGTCCTGGCGCTGGGATACCACTGCATGGGTGTGTGAGTTACTAACAACTAACCCGATAAAAAAAAAAACTATCATAACAGTTAGTGTTTATATGTACCTATAATAAGAAAATCGGCAAGAACACCGGCAACCCTACCTCAGTTAATGTCACTCAAAAAAGTCTAAGCGATGCTTGTTTTTAAGCAAGCCTATTCTAAGTAAGAACAACCTCACTCTCTAAGGGAAAATTGGCAACATGCGTCACCTGCCAGCACACATTGTGGTACAAATGAGAACTAAAAACATCTTTAAAAAAAAGCTTGTGATAGATACCCGCTATAATGTGTGATGATCTCTAGTGCTATTTATGTAACAATATATAGCTTTACAAAGTACATACGTAACTAACCATGAATATCTTTCGAAATATAAATTGAGTTAAACCCAATATAACGAGAGGTTGTGATATGAGTTTTCTTCTATTGCTTTTTATGCTTTAATTGAAAGTTACAACATGGATGTTGTTATAGTAATAAACTAATTATTTTACTGTAACCAAAAAAAAATAAACTAATTATTTTACCAAATAAGTAAATCTTAATTGGATTATGATTTTAGCTAATTACCATTCATTGAATCATAATCTAAGTATCTTATTGGTTTTCATGAAATATAGTAAAATTAAAATATACTAAATCTAGTATATTAGGTAAAATTTGTTGGCTCGAAGAATATAGACAATGCTTATATAGTAAGGTAACTTACGGGTGTTCAAGACAATGCTATAAATAGGGACTTAGAGCTACATGCCCACAGTACTAGTCCTTCTTCACATATGTCCTATAGCTAGTATACAATATTATCTTATGTTTTTTTTTTCCTCTTTTCTTTAATTTTTTTTTCTTGATTTCTAGGGCATTCTATCTTCCTGTTAATCGAAATTCAGATCTGGTTGGCTAGTAGAGGATTTCTAAAATATCTCATTTCTAGTGTAACCATTTTTTAATACGAAAGAACCTCTATAGGAGATCTAATATAAGCTTGCCCTTAAATTGTTCATATTTCTTTTTATTTTTCTCCTAGATATCAGCCAGTCTAGATATCTTCTAGAGAAATGGAGGAAGGTCACAACATCATTAAGTTCTCAAATCATTTGAGACACAAACACAAATATGTATACCTTTTATTTCCCATCATGAATGAGTTAAGCGGCGCATATCGAATCAATGATTTACCAAATTTTAATGTAAGTCTCTCTTCATAATTAATTAGTATTGTTTTGATCCATGAGCCTCTCTCTCTCTCATTATTTTGATTCATGATCAAGGATGATGATGATAAATGACTAACATTTTCTTTTGTGTTTGGCGCAGACGGAGATGTATTCTAAAAATCACAGCTGATGGAACGATTGTAATTGATTTGAGGCCTCAGTTGAATCTGGGGGGTGGCTTATACAACATCAATTGCAGTGTAGCTCATTGTCGGTTGTTGTTGGCAAGATATTAATTTAGAGCTTAATATCAACTGCTATCTTTCTGAAACAATCTCATCTTCATTCCCCTCACCTCCATGGGCTTCTCCACCTTCATGTTTTTTTGCCTCGTCGGCATGTGGCATGAAATCCTCACCTCCTGAGTCTTCAACATCCTCTCGGTTTTCATCTTCCTTATGTGTTAGCTGTGAAAAAAACCGTTTTTTTTTTTTAAGTATTAATTTTAACAGACACATGTTGAATCGTTATGGAGCCATTGTGTCATTGTGAGGTCCTAGGTCATATGGGTCTCGGCAAGAACCATTTATCTTGAAGATAAGGACTTGGATTATTGGATAGTTGGATGATGAGCAAGTACAAAAATTTGTTGGATCAACGATCTACCAGAACTTTGTAACTTTTATAATATGAAATTAATTATTTCAAAATATTGCTATTTCTTAATTCCAAAATAGCAAGTCTCTAACTCGCATTTCAATCACATTGATTGTCTTCTTTAGCTATTATTGCACCGCGATCCTGATCACATGGTCAGCAACTGACCATGGATTTTCTGGTCACTGACCGTCCGATTGAGATCGGATGGTTGACAGCTAAGTAATGAGATTTAAGATGAGAGCTGTCAACCGTCCGATCTCAATCAGACGGTCACTGACCAGAAAATCCATGGTCAGTTGCTGACCATGTGATCAGGACTGTATGGCACCGTTTATCTTTCAAACAGACCGAATTCATTCGAAAATTGAATTTGCATGAATTATGATTTGACCATTTTATCAAGGGGAAATGATCGTTTACCCAATTTCAGCTTAACAATTGCCCACTTGCACAACGAAGAGTTTAAAAACCCCATTTACCCAAAACACTCTAAGGGATTATTTCCCCTTTACCCAATTAATTCTTTTTTAATTCTTTTTATTAATTTTTGAGACTTTTTTGCCATTTCCTTCTTTCTCACTTAGAGAGAGAAGTCATCCTCCACCTTGCTAAGCTCCGGTGACCAGTGGCAGCCGCGGACTCCTGTGACCGGTGACCGGATTCCGGCGACCGATGACCGGTGACCGGAATCCGGAATCCGGCTACCGGACTGGTGACCGGATTCCGGCGTCTAAATTAACTGGCCCCTAATAATACCCAGTAACCATATTATTGCCCCCCAGTAATCATATTATTGCCCTCCAGTAATCATATTATTGCCTCCCAATAATCATGTTATTGCTGCCCAGTGATCATATTATTGCCGCCCAGTGAATTGTATAAACTCTCAAAACCAAAATGAATACACTACAGCACAATTGATCAATTTATAATCAAATTATTGCCTCCCAATAATCATATTATTGCCCCCCAGTAATATGATTATTACCCCCAGTAGAAACATTATTGCCCCTCAATAATGTTATTATTGCCAAGTCAATTTTGAAAAAGTTTGCTGGGCAAGTCAAGAAATTATCAAACCAAGCATATAACAAGTATTCATATAGTGAGAGAAGTCATATAGTGAGAGAAAACAACTTTTTTGACCGATCACCTTTGCCAACAAAATCATAATAAAAAGCAATCACTACTGGAGAAATAAAATTTGACCAGCCAGGAAATGTAGTGGGTAGCAAAAAAAAAAAAAAAAAAACTAGAAACTGATTTGGGCACCCAGTAAAGTTCTGGGCACCCAATCACCATCTTCGGCGGCACCATGGCTTCGTCTCCGGCGTCTGAAGGCTATACGTCGGTCGACGTTCGGGTCTGGACGACGAGTCGGTCGTTTTATAAGTCGTCGATCGCTCTTGGAGGTTGAAGAAGCTCCAGCGCCGGCTCCGATCGCTGTAATTTCGGGTCAGCCACATCGGGCGTTCGGGTCGGTTGCGGAGAGAGATAGGGCCTGGAAAAGAACTCGGCGTCGAAGATGAAGGACTGGAAACGAACTCGGCATCGAAGATAAGGGTCTGGAAACGAAATCGAGTCGAACTGATGACTGGAGAGAATTGAACGTTGATGACTTCGAAGGTGGCCATAGAGAAACTGGCAGCTAGGTCGACGGAGGGCGGCGTCGTCGTCTTCAGGCCGAGAGAAGCAGGCGGCCTTGTCGACGGAGGGCATCGTCGCCATCGTTGCAACCGGATATGGTGATCGGAGATCAGAGAGAGAGAGAGGATCAGATATCAGAGAGAGAGAGATCGGATATGGTATGAGGAGAGAGATAAAGACTGGGATTTTGTAATTTCTTAATATGGGGGCAAAACTGTCACTATAGGTTAGATTGGGTAATTAGGGTTAAAAAACTCTTGGTGGAGTAAGTGGGCAATGTTCATGCTGAAATTGGGTAAGTGGTCGCGGCCCCTTTTATCAAATGAGTGAATTTCATGGATTATGCATATCATGCATATTTAATAGTTACATTGAATTTGATCTACTTAAGAACCTTGTTAGACATCCAAGTGCTTTTTTTTTTTGACACATTCCTTTCGGATTGTTCGTGGTATCCGGCCCAAAGGCTTCTTAGACCCAGAAATTAATATGTTGGGGTCCCAGACAGCCAACATGGCATTGCACCCCCTCTCCTAACCACATTTATAATTCAGTAAATAACACTAAATAACCAACCCAACGTTCGAATGCAGGATGTGAGGGTTCCACATCTTGAACGTAGAGCCGTAGAGGCAGAGTCAAGATTTCAGGGTTGGAGGGGCCGAAATATAAAGCATAAGATTAATTGATCATACCTATATAGAGAAGTAGAAATAAAATACAAGTTATTGTTTGTGATAAATTGAAGAAATACTATCCTAGATAATTTTTCTAATTGAGTTTTATCATTAGTCTACTATGAGTACCTAGCCATTCATTCTAGTCTTCTTCCTCTAGATGTTGATCTTATTTATGAATCTATTTCACAGTCTATGGTTTTAATTATTTATAGTTTATTATGTGATTAATCTTATTTATGGTCAATTATGTGGTTAATCTATTGAAAAGAAAAAGACCCTTTTGTGTACGAGGAGAGCAAAGCCAGAAAGAAGAGTAATTTAATAGAATTTATTGATACTATTTTAGTTTAGTTTGATGGGGCCATGTAAGCACATATAAATAAGAAATATTTCCTGCTTATGTTAATCATACAATATATAACATATAATTGTATAGACTGGGGGGTGCCATGGCCACCTCAGGCCTTGGTGTAGCTCCGCCACTGCTTGAACATTCCCGTGATGAGACCTAGTGCATCTACTGAACCACTTGTCATGGTTGACAGCCGAATGCTTTAAGTTTATACATCCGTGCTCTCTATTCTTTAAGTTTAGCATCCTTGTATTTATTGGGCGTACACGTGGTGTACATAAGTAAAATACTGTGTTTTAATTTGACAAATCAATTTTCTGATAGGCTCCTTTGTAATACTACCAGTTTCTTAAAATAACCCAAGACACCCAATATAACCTACAAATGTGAACTGTCATGGAATTTACTTTATCAGCAAACTATGTATACTCGAAAATCATTGAATCACCACAGGTTACAACTTACAACAGCTCATCCCTTCTCTAGTGTCGTTACCGCTCACCACTCACTTCAAAATCTCCTATTTATAAACAAATGCACACTGCCTTTTCAAAAACAAATGCACACTGAAAGCCCACCTCAAGCCCCAACCTATGAATCCTATACAATTAGTGCTTTATGTGTATGTAACATAAACTCTCAATTCCATTGATGACCATTTTGTTCAACAGGTGATCCTGGAACGAAGGGTACAAAACCCCGCCCGCCAAAAACAGGCCTCATGAAGGCATTGTCAAATTTTCGCCAATAATGGTGGACAGTGTAAGACGGAGTGCTTAGAAGCATTCTTAAACTAGTAGGGCGGGGTATGTCCGCGGACCTGATGTTGGCCTCTGAATCTTGCCCGTTGGTGAGCAGTGGCACAATGAAGGATTTAGGACTAGAAGGTTCAGAAGATGTCATACTAGTGAAGTGTTTTGATGTAGGAAGCAAGATCCTCACTAGGGGTTTAGTCATCAAACCAAACACCTGCATGAACAAAAGCATAGTATAGAGTAAAAACAGTATATACATATATATATGCATTCAAATGAGATCCAGTTTTGGAGCCATTGGTATCTTACCACCGTGCTGAAAAGAACAACTGTGATAGTGCTGGTGATCATGTATGCATTTGCGCGCAGGTCAGTATGGCCAGACCTAGTAAACTGCATATGCACACAAATTCAGAGCTCAGGAACTATAACTATTTATTTCTGGCTCCTTGAAAACAAAATATCAATGATTAGCTAGCTGTGCCAGAATATGTTTCCAGGCTTTGAGCTGTCCGATATCTTTGTACCAACAGTAAAGAGCAAAGACAGTTCAGAAGCCGGTACACTAGTACACAACAATGGAATTTTTTTTCTTCAGCTAAGACATAACTATATAGATATCTACTCTGGCTTTCTAGCTTTCGCACATTGTTGTGAATTTTCCAAATAGTACAACGTATGTCAATTTATTCAATATCCTAGGCTACAGAGGATATTCTTCAACATTTTACCTGATTATAAGCAAGTGCCATAGAAACAGCGCCACGCATAAGACCAGCCCACCAAATTGTAACCTGAAAACCAGGAAACCTATGAAGACATGTAATACATCATCATATATGAAAACACATAAATGGCGAAACTCCTACTTGTTGCTTCAAATGGATCTTGTCTTGTGGAGATTTCTTGGTCAAGTTGGATAAGAACGATAAGGGGAAAACGAAGGCTGCTCTTCCAACCATAACCAGTGCCAAGAGTATTGAACTCACCGCTAAGGATTTTCCCGGGCTGAAAACAAGAAATAATGCAAAACAAAATAAGCCTATTAATCAAGAAAAAGTAACACTTATCTTGCAATACACAAGTACAGGAAGGAATGATTTTGGAAGGAGGCCAATCTCCATTTTAGGCAGTAAGCATATTTACCTATCGCTCACAAATCTCCACTTGTCAATATCTAAGGCATCCATACCAACGTAAAGAAAGATAAAAATCTCAGCAATAAATGATAGAGTGGCAAAAGCATGCCTGCATAGTTGGTAAGAGAAATAGAAACATCAGTAATATGACAGTTATACCAGCAAGGATATCAGAGGTTCATGAATCAAGTAAGGGATTTAACATACTTAGTTGTCACTCTTGAACTTTCAGTCACATTATGCCATGTGTAGTGAGACATAACAATACCACAAAAGAACACAGTGAGAATGGCACTTAAATAAAACAGCTGCAAAATAGATCAAATTAATGTTTATGGTTAGACCTCATTTAGAGTAAGATCAAAAAGGAAAAGAGATCATGCATAATTTGTGGAATCTTACTTCAGCTAGCATGTACGAAAGGTAAGCCATGAGGATCATAAGAGCAACTTCACGATCAGTTGAGTGTCTGATTATTTCACATTAAAGAAAGAGGTAATAAGAGCACTGACCAAAAGAACACTAAAATTACAAAGTAAAA
The DNA here is from genome assembly GCF_958449725.1 of Rosa rugosa. Lineage (NCBI taxonomy): Eukaryota > Viridiplantae > Streptophyta > Magnoliopsida > Rosales > Rosaceae > Rosa > Rosa rugosa. The sequence goes on along the minus strand of NC_084824.1, from coordinate 18,942,026 downwards.
CAAACTCAAGGTTGTTACATAAGAAAAAGAACAGGAAAAGGAAAGTGCATGCCACAAATTAAGCAGCACATCATGTGCAATGGGGGAGAGAGAGAATATTTTAGTTCTCTTGCCCCAGTAGGTTAGTAATAATTCTATACTGATCTACATCAAAGTCCATGTGCTCCTTTTCTCATAAAATTCCAGCTAAAAGCTAACAAGTGGTGCATTATTATTGTCCTTACATTTTCAGTTTGTTTCTGTTATAATTATAGAAATATCTTCCCCTGGTGTCTAGTAATCATCTATGATAGGGTATAAATATAACTGGTGATGTAACAGAAAATCAGCAGTTGGTTAATACCTCTCATTGACATTTACCTCAACTAAGTCAAGATATTAAAAGTAAAATACCAGCAAAATACTACATTTTACTAACCTGCCAAAATAGAGCTTTCTAATTACATATGCACTAAGTAGTCCAGCCTGCAACAAATTGGAGAAACAAAGAAAGAAGGGTCATACATGCAGTAACAAGGAACCACATATATACATGTTCGGAAGGGGTTGAGAGGGAGATAAGATGAGAGAGAGAGACTTACTACAACTCCCAGCATTGTACTTGTAGCAAATAGATATAAAAAGTTTCCAATAAACTGCATAACAGTGCTTGTATTGATGTGGGAGAGGTCAAAGCTCTGGATTGCATTGAAAAGCACGACTGATGTAGCATCATTGACTACACCTTCCCCAAAAACCAGACTGTATAACAAAGGTGTCTCATCTTGATTAAGCACCTGTATTGACAATTTGGGTTTATTCTATATGCTGTTCTTGAAGCTAGAGAGCCATATTTGCACAAGACTAGGCATACCTGCAAGGTGCAAACAGAATCGGTTGCAGAAAATATTGCTCCAAGTGCTGCAAAATCAAGGTATAAAACGTTAAGTAGGAAGTAGTTGAATAAAGAAGGAAGAAACTGAATGAAAATAGCAAGAATTTGAAATAAAAAAAGGGGCAAACTGAGTATACCGAGATAATCTCCGATGTTGAGGTCACCAATGCTGAACTTGCGGAAAAAGTGCATAGCACCTAAAGTCAAAATGTAAAAGAATCTATCAAAACCAAGTAACTGTCATCGTGAGAAAAGAGAAACAAACTTATTCAAATATTTCTTATGTATCACAAGCTAAAATGGATGCAAGCATATAAATCACCGGGACAGCTGTTTAATAAAGCTGGTAATACAGGTCAGTGTCACATGCACAGGCAGTTGGTGTTTTCAAATGGATATGGTACACAAAAGGACAAGCACCAGACATCCATTCATCTGTTTCAGGTCACCATAACTCTGTGTTTTAACTTCATTCTGTTGGAAAATGAATGACTGATTCACACTGTTTTAATTTGCCAGATTTTCAGCCAATTAATAAAATAGAAATTCTCTATGAAGTCAATTTATGACTCCCAAAAAAAATGTACTCTTCTGAAGTGAGCTTTGTGACTTTCTGATGACTGAACTGCTTACATAAGCTGAATTCCCATCAATTATGAATGATTGGAATATCCAAGGAGAAAATCTTAACATTATTGACATCCTCCTATAACATGTTTAGACTATAGAGTATAAACCTGGATCTAGAGAGACATCACCTGACTAAAAGCTAATACACATATCAGCACTTAGAAACAAGTAAATAATAAGCTTTTTCACAATTAGTTCCACTGCAGAGGCAGTCCTGCTCAGGCCTAAAATGACTTGATGCCTCTCAAGAAGTTCAACACAAGATGCAATTGAAATGCCTCACGTTTTCAAACTTAACAAGACGAGCCTAGTTCTACAGAGAGAAAATCCTCAAGTTTTTAGGATTACCTAAGGATATGGTGGCAAAGGATATGAGAGTGCCAATAGCCCCAAACATCATGATTGTCATGAAGTTACGAAAAAATTGCTTCTTCTTCACTTGGAACCTGATAGTAATGGGGGAAAAAAAATAGATCAATCATAACATACTGCAGACATAGTAAACAAAATTCTCAAATTAACTTTTAGTAATCTGACTGCTAAACCCCTTACAAAAATAGTGATATAGGACTACAGGAGTAGAGAAACACCTACTCAGCACTAGAGAAACCCATAAACAGCTGAGTGAACTTGATGTACACATTCAGCTAAGAACTACATTTTGAAAAGCCAAACAAAACATACCCGGCATTGAAAATTATCGGAGGAAGCAGATAGATGAAGAAAAGATCTTCACTAAACACTAACAAATGAGAGCTTTTCCCTTTTGTGGTCAGCAATATAACAATCCCAGTGCACAATCCCTGCCACCAAAACTCACAAAGTCAATTCCAGTTCTCCATCAAACACAAACATCAACATTCACACACAATCACATATAACAAATTAAGCTCACTCACAATCGCAAGCGCCGTAATGGACTCATTCATCCATCTACTCTCCTCCAGCAAATGTCCAAGCAATATGCAAGCGCAAAGTAGCGCCACAAAGAGGTTCATGGACACAACCGAAGTATGATCGGAAGTGTTCAACATTCCCACCGATTCCGATGCCATTGAGCTCAAATCCAACGCCATTGTTGCTGGATTCAAGTTTCAGATGCTTCTAGAAATTCCACCAAACTCAGACCGGTAAGTCCAAGATGGCGTCGAATCTTTAAAGGAATCGTTTTCGAGCTGAAAAATTGAAACTTTAAGTGAAAAATGAGATCTTTTATCAATTTTGGACCACAACATTAATCAAAAAGGAAGAGTTTGTCAAACTAGCTAGATATTTCAATGGAAATATCTCTCAATTAATACAAAACAGCCTGAAGGAATTTTCTTCTCTGTTTTTTCTTTCCTTTCAATTTTCTTGTGAGCAAAACAGAGAGTGACTTTTGAAACTTTTAACTTCTGAAGATTAAACAATTCAAAATAAAGGCATAAAACAAAAGTGAATGAGTCACTCACCAAACACAAATCTTGAGTTTTTTATTCGAAGTTTCCAACTTGAATATGGAAAACAAGAAACTTGAAGCAAACTGATGACCCAACTTGGGATCTGGGTTTCAAAACTTGTCAAGTTTCAGGAACTTTCAGAGAGAGAGAAAGTGGGTTCAAGGTTTGGACAGTTCGGCAGCAAAGCTGAGTGAAGCGGTTTGTATATATATAGGGGTTTGTATGAGGAGGGAGTTTGAAAATGGAGACAAAGTGACCGTTGATTGGGTCAGTCGTGGTGACAGATGGTCGGCGATGATGGAGTTGGATTTTAGCGGTGGGTTTCCGAGGGGTTGATGAGGTTGGAATATTAAAGCACAGAAATGTTTTGTGTTGGATCACTGCAATGATTGTGTCGTCTTCCTCGAGTGAAGGATCTGCAAAGATTTATTATATATTCCTATTCCTCGTGGAAAACTTTTGGCTTTGTTTTGGTGACTACTGAAAGTGAAAGTAAAAGCAAAATATGCTTCTGCTTTGCCCGCAAGTCAAATTCGAAAATGCAGAAACGTAAGCACGGGCGTAGGCATCGAGCTAGGTGTTAACTGTTGAGTTCAACAAGTTTATCGACTTCAAAGTTCAAACACGTTTAAGCATGTTTTTCTGGATATTTTGCGGGATTAAATAAGATTACGTTGAGGCATTCTGAGAACAAATCCACCATGAAGCGTATTAGAAATACAAGAAGAAAATGGCTTAGGTATATTTATAAAAAAAAGGATGGCTAGCTATTTCTTCCCACGTTTCTTTGTTTTCTATTAATCAAAAGTTTACAAATGATCCATTAAAGAAGTTTGTATAGAGACAAGCCGACTGTAATGAGGACTCAATTGTGTTTATACAAACAATGAGTGAAATAAGATTGAAACACTAGATTTACATGAAGCAACTGTAATCCACTAGATGACTTATCCGGTTATCCCCATAGGTTAGAGTTTTTTTTTTTTTTTTTTTAAGAAGAGCTGGTGCGACTGCCCTCAAGCCTCTATTAATGAAACTCAAAAGTTGTTTATGTGGCTTCAAATGTGTAGTAATACTTATAATTTGAAACTAAATAGGATACTCAAAGTTTAGTACTTTTGTATACATGGTACTGATGTGGTAATTAACTACACAATTGTCATATATATTCTCATACCTTTCCAGACATGGGATGGCTATTACAAGGTTTGAAGCATCTGACTCAAAACAAATTGAAGAAAGACGTTTATTAATGATAAATTGATGTCCACCCCAATTAACCTGTCGTAAGTCAGAAACATGCTCAACACAAAGTACACAACCCCTAATAAGAAATTAAGAATACACCCTCGATTATGATCTCACATAATATGCAGCATGCCAAATATTTTATCGGAAACCTGAATTTTTCATCAATTTAAAGTACTGTCAAAATTGGAATTTTAAACCTAACGTAAAAGTATTCTAATTGGCCGGAAACAACGGAATTTGATGGTAAGTTGTAAGTCAACGCTAGCCTTTGCATTCAAACATTCTAGATTGAGCCCTTGTCACGGCCCCTAAATTTTTATTATAAAGCAAATGGATGCATATATCCATAATGCATCTTTGTATCACGCTAATCAATTAGATCAACGTGGTAATTAATTTCTGGACACACACTAATAATTAAAGAATTTAAAGATGCTTAATTCTTTAATTATTAAATTCTCAAAATAGCAAGGAAATACTTATTATCAAGACCCTCTTTTGAATCTCATATGAGCACACATGGGGGCCAACCTTGCTCCCCACAAAGACAACGAGCCAGCAGCACCAAACTAGTGAAGGTGCCAGCAGCACCAAACTGGTTTCCCACGTTCACTAGCCACACTCCTGGTGAAGCCTTCGTGCGGTCACCATCAGAAGAGATTGATAACATATGGGGGATGTGATCGATGGGGTACTGTTTGCACTTTTGCAGTATAAATAAATGGGCAACAGTATTGGTGGTGGTGCTGCTTTATGATGCCGACCTCTTCTGAGTTTGGAATTGAAAACCATCATTGCTGCTTAGGTCAATGCCGACACCTTTAAAGAGATATTCATATACAGTACAGTATCCTTTGAGTCCCTTTCACCAAATTTTCCAAGCCACCTATAGCTCACTGAGTTTGTCTTCCAATATAATTGAACTATTGAAGCTTTCTCGTATGCATGGATATCTGGTCTTCCCTTAGTGCTGGATCATATGTTTCCTCTCTAATTTACTAGAAACATTTCTAGTAGAGCATGCATGGTTTTTAGGACGCTCAGAAGAGATTAAGTGCATGACATGGAATATTTTGTCAAATCAATCAGTTTCATTAAATATACTTCAACATTACATAAAAAAAAATTGGTGGAAAGTGGAGGGGATGGGGGTTGCGGACCAGATCCGGCCGGAACCGATCAGAAGGGATTAAGGGAAGTGATGGAAGATGCCTAGGTGTTGAGTTGCTGCAACATATGGGGTCTGGGTGGGTGGATAGTGGCCGCCGTGGATGGTGCCTTGCCGGCGGTTGTTTTCATTCAACATGGCTACATCAAAGTTGAAGGTGGTTGGGCCCTCCTTGGTCATCCTACTTCTGGACTCTGGAGGGTTCCACTATCAATATTGTCATCCCCCCCATGTTCATGGCAATTACCACCGTAAAGCTAGAGTCGATTATTTGGGCGATGATTAAGGATCCTGACGATTTTTTTGATTTTTGCGTAATTTTTTGTTTTAGGCCTTTGGCTTAGGTGAAATCTCTGTTGAGCTGAGATTTAGGAGTCTAGGTCTGGGTCTTGTTGCTATGTCATTGTCACGATATTATTGTAAGGACTATTGGGTTATTCTTGGTATTTTCTTATGGTCAATATACTTGAGAAATGCGCCCTACACATAGTCCCGTGGTTAGAGCATCTTTAGAGCATCTTTAGCAGACTCTCTATTTTGACTCATTAGCTATTTTGGAGAGCATGTTTAGCTTTTTATATATTTTAGCAGCTACACCAGACTCCTAAGTGGCTATCCATTATAACTTTTAGCTATCTCGCTCCTAAATATAGAGAGCAAGATGAGGCTCTCTATAATTTAAAACATTCCTTTTGTGTTATTTTATGTAATTTATAAATACATTTAAACTATTTAATCTTCATTTGAAAAATAATATAAACTCAAAATTAGCTAAAATAGAGAGTACTGATACAGACGTATTTCTAAAGTGACTAGCCAAAATGACTTTTTAGCTATTTTGGCTAAAATTTGACTAAAAAATGGCTAGCATTGCTAAAGATGCTCTTAGCAGACTCTCTATTGTCGCTCTTTAGCTATTTTGGAGAACATGTTTAGCTTTTTATCTATTTTAGCAGCTGCACCAGACTCCTAAGTGACTCTCTATTATAACTTTTAGTTATCTCGCTCCTAAATATAGAGAGCGGAATGAGGCTCTCTATAATTTAAAACATTCCTTTTAAGTTATTTTATGTAATTTATAAATACATTTAAACTATTTAATATTCATTTAAAAAATAATATAAATTCAAAACTAGTTAAAATATAGAGCATTCTAAAGTGGCTAGCTAAAATGACTTTGTAGCTACTTTAGCTAAAATTTGACTAAAAAATGGCTAGCATTGCTAAAGATGCTCTTATTAGACATAGAGCGGTTGAGGATAAGTTATTCTTGAAGGTGGTTTTGAGGAAGTATTGTGACTCTTAGAATCGGTTATTTATTAATTAATAATTCAAAAATAAGGGCAAATATTATGATTAGAGTTTGGGTTTCATTTGACTCATAGCGTATGTAACCGCTTGGTGTTATAGTATGAATATTAGTTCTTTCTCTCTAGTTGGAGCAGATGAGAATTTAGGGTGATCAAATATTTAAATTTCTCATGACTCATCAATTCACGCTTACAGTGCATTTAGATGAGATAATTATAAATTTAAAATGATGCAAGCTACAATTCCATCAATTTAAATTTCATTAATTGCAATTTTGATTGTTTGGTTGTAGAGAAAATTAGATATAAATCCAAAAAACTTGTATTAGGATAAGCTCATCCCCACACACACACACATAATCTACACCAAATTATCATTGCACTTTCCTTATAGGGTATATGTATAATAAAAATATTTCATGTTTTTACCTTACTATTTTGTCCTCTAATAATTAAAAAAATGTTAAACGAAATAAAATCTTCCTTAAATGTAGACGGATGTTAACTATCTTTTTAGAAACAAAATTAACCAGAAGGAAGAAAAAAAAGGGGTCCTTCACCCAAAGCACCAAAATCAGCTAAAATTGTCCCACTTACCCTAGCAATAAGTTTTTATTTCCACTTACCCTATTTCAAGCAAAATTACAATTTTATCCTTAACCAAATTGTTTATTCCCTCGATCTCTCTCCTATTTTAGATCGCGCTCTCTCTGATTTCATATTGCTCTCTCTCTCTCTCTCTCTCTCTCTCTCTCTCTCTCTCTCTCTCTCTCTCTCTCTCTCTCTCTCTCTCTCTCTCTCTCTCTCTCTCTCTCTCTCTCTCGTCTCGGTCAAGGCCGTCGGAGCAGGGGTACTTACCAGAGGCTCCAATGATTTCCACCGACCTCATGAACATCGGGCTCGTCATAGACTTCGTCCGTCGGGAAGAGCCACCACATGTGGAGAATCTCGCAGCGACGACTTTTTGCTCCGAACGACGACAGCCTTTTGCTCCCAGAAGCTTCCGCCTCTTCGGTCTGTCCGCTGGGAAGAGCCACCGCCTGTAGAAAATCTCGAGGCGACAACCTTTTGCTCTAGAAGCTTCCACCTCTCCAGTACTGCCACGGCGACGCCGTCGTCGGCTCCGTCACCATCATCGCTCCGAAGGGAAAAGATGTACCGTTAATTGTTGTTCTTGTTCTGGTATCGATCTACAGTGGGTTAATTGTACTGTTAAATTGCTGTTCTTGTTCTGGTATCGATCTTTGGCAGTCTACTAGGTCTGTTGGTCTCATAGTCTAGAAGGGAGAAAGATGTGTGGGTGCCCAAATCAATTTTTTTTTTTCTTATTTTTTTCAAAATGGGGGCAGAAGCCCAGAAGAAAAGAAAAAGAATAAAAATAAATTTTTTATCGGGGAGCAATAAAGGGCAATAGAGGTCTGTTAAAGGTCTATTGGGGGGCAATAAATGTTTTAAATTGATGTATTCTCCATTTTTTTCCTTAATCAAAGTTTTATTTGTCTAATTTTAGGGAGATTAGTTCTCATTCCAGCAACCAAAATGTCTATTGGGGGCAATAAAGGTTTAGTTGGGGGAAGGGGCAATAAACCTCTCCAGCCCCATATGAGATCTCCAACAACCTCTTTGGGGACTTCTGGCGAGGTTTTATAAACATTTATTGTCCTCCAATAAAGGTCTATTGGGGGGCAATAAACCTTTCCGACGACCTATGAGATCTCCGACAACCTCTTTGGAGACCTCCGGAGAGGTTTTCAGAGAAGTCTGGTGGGCGTCCGCCGGTGACTGGAATCCTGTGATCGTTGGCCTGAATCCAGCTGTCGGTGACCAGACTCCCGCGAAGTCTCCTATGGCTTCTCTCTCTTCCACACACACACACACACACACACACTCTCTCTCTCTCTCTCTCTCTCTCTATGTAACAAAGGGGTGAGGGTAAAATAGTCTAAAAACAAAAAACAAAAAAACTTAATTGGGTATTAGGGAAGACCTTATTAGAGTCTTTATGGGTAATGAGGAATAAAAAAAATTAATGGGGTAAGTAGGATAAATGACCCTAGAATTAGGGTAAATGGACAAAAACCCAAAAAAAAAAAAAAACTTCATTCAAGGATTCATAGAATATATTGAGAAAGAAACAAAATTCAAAACGCAGCCATGTTGATACCTATACATACATGTTCATTAACATAAACCCTAAAAAATAAAAAATAAATCACAAAGCAAAAAAATACCTCTTGAGGAGGAATTAACAAAAAACAACTCTACACTAAACCAGATATATCTATTGTATGGGTATTACAATGTGAATGATATCTATAGTATGGGTATTTTCCTAGCATTTGGGCATCACAAATATACAAAAACAAATACCACACATACCTGTTGACGAGGGAGCAACGCATGCTGGACCTATTGAATACAATTACCTTTTCAGGAGGAGTTAACCAAACGCATACTATACATAACCTATTGACCAGTAAGCAAACAAAACGCTCATCAACCGTACCTCTCTGATTAAAGGGATGTGCAACCGAACAAAGGAAACCCACGAACCTCTGATTGTGCGATCCATTTATATCCCGATTTGAATTTGAAATCAAAAACAACAAAATCGCATGATTCCACCGATATTGATGACGCTTTTGAATGTGGAGATTACATAGCAATATTGATTGGGGAGATTATGCATGTGAATACGAAGATTACATAACGTCCTATTCAAGTATTGATTTTGATTGCTTCAATCAAAGGTCTGGTTATGTTCTGGGCGATGTTTGTGGGCAACATTTTCATCTACCATATGTTTGGGGCTTATGGCTTTTTCAATATTTTTTTAAGAAAAATAGTTTTATTATCTATTCTAGTTAATTTTGATGAACCTTTTTTTATTTTTTTGAATCAAAGTATCGATTTCAATCAACACAAGCCAGAATGACACAGATACATACCTTCCCTTGCCATCTATAGGGCAAGTTTAGGACGTCGTATGCTAGCACCAACTATTAGACGATTAGTGCTCACTTATTTTAAAGCAAGCCTATAAACTATGAAACATACATAGTAAATAGGCACCTAAAAACACAAAAAGTGCAGTTTCCTACAAAAATAGGAAATAGGAAAGCAAAGAAAACCTAAGCTAATTAGAAGGACAGCAGCCCAATGGTCCCAAGAAACAGTCCAACCTAATGCTCAACAGTTGGCCCAGCCTAGCCTCTGCCATCCCGTGCAGACTGTCGGAGCACGCCGACCACCACTCAGGTGCCACAGACGCCACCACTAGAGCCACCAACATCTTGACGCTGTATAGATGCCATCAAGCCGTCGTCGCCCTGGAAGAAGCCCAAAACTAGCTATGTCGCCCAAAGCCTCCCCTTGAGTCGGTGCCCACGCATCCACGTACCTCAGATCTGCAGCAAAAACCAGAACTCGGCTAGACCAATTCTATCTAGCCTTCAAGCCAAAACTATTCCACCACCAAGGAGCATGCCCTAGATGCATCACTCGTCCAGTAGCGACACCACAACGTCAGCGCGACAAAGGTCAGAGCCGGCGTTGGGCTGCCACAGGACGAGCGTTGATAAAGATTGAGAAGAAACCTATGCAGCTATAGGACGAGAGAAAACTAGGGTTTTCTACTGTTTTTTATTTTTTAGATGGAATCTAGTTAATAGATATGGGTGTATATTAAAAGAATATTAAGGTGAGTTTAATATAATAAGTGAATGACAATTTGGGTGTATAATGAAATTCCCCTTGTTGTATCTACCTTGTCTTCAATTTTTATGAGGAGTCTTTGGGAGAGTGAATATAATTCTCAACTTTCAAAGTTGCAGCACTTTCATCAAACTAAGAACTAACACAATTGATCTTAGATGGCGCATAGAGATTATGCCAAAAGGGTTTTTTTTTTTTCAAATCACCCCATTAAGAATTTAATTAGTTTGAATTGATGTCTTACGAAATTAGCATAATCATATAATCAATCTTAACCAAAGTGTCAATGTGCCCTCCTACATTTTTTTTCTTTTTCTTTTTGTGATACTATAACCTCTCGTTGAAAGAAAATACTTATATTATTCTTTCTTGTGATGGAAGTGCCCTAACCTAAGGTTCATTAGAAGGTTTAAGCTGTCCCTTCAAGTAGTATTAACTGTTGTTGTGCTCTGGCCCCAAGCAACAACTCATAAACAATTGAATAGCCTAGGAACATCATTGGTGATGTGCTTGTGGTCTTAGCTTTGGTTTTCAATTAGGCATTGCCTTTGCAATTTTTTGTTGTTGCACCCAACTTTTTTGCATTCCTTTCTACGAAAACCGCAAGAAGTGCACTACGAAGCCTTGTGAGTATTTCCTGAAGTTGTTTGGCCTTTTTTCGTATCTTTATTTTTAGAAAAATTCTACAATATGTTAACATATGACATACATACAACTACCACTTTTAAAACTTAATTGCTCAAATGAGAACCTATTACAATTATCACTTTTAAAACTTAATTACTTAAATGAGAACCTACTTAACTCTAATAAGGACGAGGACCTTATTTACCTTAATGATTACTTTTTTCAAGTTACCACGTGAGTCTTGAAAGTGGTAATATGAATTCTCAGAGTGGTAAATATTACATTAAATATGACATGTATGAGAAATGTTAACGTACCATAGCTTTACCTTTATTTTTACCTATTCTCTTCTTACCTCATATGGCATCATGATGGTTGTTTCAACTGGTCACTAAGGATCTCAAATATGTTAGCAGTCAAAATATTAACTTTAAAGTGTTACATAGAGAGCTTGGTGAAACTAGAATTGCCTTTAAGCTCATGATGGTTTGGACTAGTCATTAGAATTAGCTATGTTTATTTTGAGATGCGTAGATTATTTCTAGATATGTTTATTTAGTTCTTTTTAGTCACTTTGAATAAGTGTGCTACCAATTATGTGATGGATCTTATTTGCTAATCTGAATAGGTACAGTAGTATGTATGTAGGCATGTTCTATGTAATTTCCTAGTGGTGTCTCAATGAAGTTAACTTGAGAGATGCAGGAAGAACACAGTCCCACACGGCCACACCTATGCCAACAAACGGGTTTGTTCCATGCTAGCCCCCAACCTGATCCTAAATGAGTAAATGATCCATCCATCATGCTAATCTCGTCCTCTTTAATCAAACTAGTCTCTCTTTATGGCAACAATGCAATCCGCCATTCCAAACCCACTTTAAACCCAACGACCTCTTCTCACTCATTGCGGCTACTTCAATCACCATCCTCATCTAGAATCTTGAGCCATCTAATCTCAACAAGATCTCAGTCAACTTGTCAAGAAGAAACGTACAAATTACATGCCCATATGATGACAATGCCCCTAGGACGCATCGCTAGAAGGAATGAGAATAAGAGACGTAGCATGTTCTATTAGGATTTCTTTTTCCTTGGACCGATTTTCAGTTTTGACTTCTTTTCGTTTTGAAGAATGGATGTCTGTGTGAAGTCTTTAGTATACGGATCATCATATCACAACCTGAGTGTCCTAAACGGTCATGCCGAAGCCTATATGTGTCAAAATCCCATAAGTTATCTCTCATGACATGGTTGGATTCAATGATTAGAATAGTGGTTGCATACAACCCATTAGAGCGACACATAAGTTTCTCTAATACTCGTTTATGTCCGTAGTCATTAGAGGTGATGCAAAGGAACTCTTGTCTATTCTCACAATGTGTTTCCACATGAAAACCATTGGCTCTTATATCTTTAAAGCTCAATAGGGTTCTTCCGGCCCTAGGAGCATATAGAGCTTCGGTGACATTAATACTTTGCCATTTGGCAACATAAATTGAGCTGGTCCTCGACCATGAATCAATTGTGATGGTCCTACCATCGTAGTCACTGAAGATCGAGTAGGTGTCATCCATAGGAATAATTGCCTATTTCGAAGTATAGTGTGCGTTGTAGCACTATCCGCGAGGCATTCTAACTTTCCGGGGAACATATTGAAAAATAATAAAGTTCGAAATTAAAATATGTCCAAGACATTCAAAAATAAAACGATACTTTATTAATAATAAAAATAGCCAATGATTACATCAAAGTTTCTTAACCAAAATCTAATCCAAAATAAAAATCAAATTTAGACAAATTGTAGTCACTCAATCCGTTCGGTAACTCCAATTTAGTTGTGACCAGGTAAGGTAAGGTGAGATTTTGGTGGAGCTAAGCTCTCTTTTAAAACCGTTCTCTCAGTTCAAACCTTTCCTAGACATCACAATTAATTGGGTGAGCCTAGTGAGAAAGAGTTAAAAACAATATGTCATTTATTGACTAAGGCATAATTGCCATTACATAATTTTTGGAAAATATAAAGGACTATTCTAATCAAAGTCTGCGGCATCCTTGTGCACTTCTTCTCCAGCTTTGAAATCCGCTATGGTGAGATTGACATCATTGTCTTCACCATCATCTTCTTCTTCGGCAAGATAGGCTTCTTGCTCCCTTAGGTCCCTATATGCCTTGTATTGTGAAGCTAACTTGTTGCTTGCTTTGTATTGCTTGAACCAATACTCACTTGATCCACATCGATGACACACGTTATTATGGTTGCCTCCCTTTAATTGAGGTGCACCTTTTGGACGTCCCCTAGGGGGGGTTGACGCCACCACCACAGCCGACGGCGCTACAGCCACCTCTCCCACGTGTGGCGTTGCCACCACGTGGTCCCGCTCCAATTTGGTGGTTACCTTCCTTGTTAGGGCGGTCATATGGACCCACTCGTCCATTATGTCCCTTATTCTTAGGGTTCTGCTCCTTGCGCCCTCCTTTCGATGCATTATAATTCGCCTCATAAACGCTCTTAGTTCCAATGGGCTTTGAATTATAATTCTTCACGAGGATGTTATCATGTTTCTCAGCTACAGACATAACATTGATAAGCTGATTAAACCTCGTGATCCGTCTAGGATTGTATTTATTTCGATATTGCTTTGATACCAAGATTGCTGAGACGGGGAAGGTGGAGAGAGTTTTCTCAATTAGCTCTTGCTCTGTGATAGGCTGTCCGCAGAACCTCAACATGGATTTGAGGCGTAGAGCTTCTGAATTGTATTCAACAACATACTTGAAGTCGGCGACACGCAGATTGTTCCATTGAACCTTCAAGTCAAGGAGGAGGGAATCTTGGACATTGCCAAAGCGCTCTTCTAGCACTACCCATGATTCTCTTGCATCCCTAATCGACATGTACTCCAAACGGAGTGATTTATCCATGTGACGTTGCATCAGGATGAGTGCCTGAGCATGCCTTGCAGTTGTTCGCTCAAATATGAGTTCCGGGTTTGGTTCCCAGATTATAGGTAATATCCCTCTTGAAGTGAGATGGTTCTCAACGTCGGTTACCCAACTATGGTATTCCGAGCCTGTTGAGTCAAGCCTTGGTTCATTCGACATCTTGAAAAAGAAGAAGGAAAATAGATTAGTTTCAGAGTCAAAACTTCCACGATAATTAATAATAATAAGATTTCCGAGCTATGCTACCAAGAAATCGATTTCCAAGAATATTTGGATTAGACCGAAACAATGATGTTTAATATGGTCAAAAATCGATGCTTGCGGATGCTCTTTGTCCAAAGTTTACGAACGCTTTTAGTTCGTATGTAGCGTGAATCCCCACGATTCCGCTTTAATAATCGAACCCACGTTATAGAAAGGTGGGATGGAGGAGAAGGGAGGTTGCAAATCCCTGATGAAAAAAAAGAAATTTAAAAACAAGAAAGCAGGAACTTTAATCTTAAATACTTACTTGTTTGAAAACTTGAATCAAGCTCGTGTTGATGCAGGCGTGATGAAGCGAGGCTAGCAGTGCAGCCTGTGCGCGGGGACGTGCGGGTGAGTAGGTGAGGAGGCTGCTGTGCGCTGCGGTGCTGTCGAGGCAGTAATATACCATTGTTTATTTATTTTATTTTTTTCTCAAGTACACAACTGAACCTAGTGGGATAAAGAACTCTTACTGATTGCAAGTTTACTTTAACAGTAGTAGACTAATAGTGTACAGTTGACCAATATGGCCAGCAACAATTTCTATTATGTGAACCAAATCCCAATTACTTTTGAATTGACAGGACCTGAAGTCCAAAAGATAAACTAAGAAGTTGATCCGAGACCGTGGTATCTAGTGTTGGTTGAAATTCTATTTCTAGTTCAAAATTGGGGAGAGACAGTCTCTGTACTTTGTAACTACTATCCCACTCTAGCAACTAGGGAGCAAATGTACCTGAAAATATGGCCAAATAGGTGTGAATCTAATGCAATTCGGATTTGATTGCCTTTATTTGTCCGGAACAAGACTGAGAGTCAGGTATGTCAACAAAGTTGTCACGTGGAACCCTCAAGAGTAGCGCATCAATAGCCTCACACTTGATTCTGATCTTGATGAGCTCATGCTGAATGATGAGACTAATATTTACTATGTTTTTAAGGCATTTCTCTCTACATTTTACTTAGTTATTTCCTTAACAATTTCATTTCTAACTTAGTTTTTGTTTTTAGGTACTTTTGAGTCTGGAAATGCAAGGCAAGAAGTAAAGAGTGCAGAAATGACAAAGAAATGGAGAAATGAAGTTTTCCCAGTTCTACCAGGAAAAGGAATCCCAGTTGAAATAGGAATCCTAAGTCAACTAGGAGTGAGCTCGGAAAAATGCTGGTCGGAAATGAGAAATGGAGGAATCCCAGTTGGACTAGGAAACCTGATCACACTAGGAGTCCTGATGCTACTAGGAGACCTGGGACGACTAGGAGATGTTGTGGCTTGAAGATGACTCAAGATAGTTCAAGAATGTTCTAGAATGCACAAGAATTTCGACATATATAAAGTGGGCTTTCAAATTGACCCAATTGAAGAAGTCTGGCCCAAAGATTGAAGCATGTGACTTGCACATGAGTCTCTAGATCCTTCTTGACGTCTTGGAGGAGTCCATGGCCCATTAACATTGATTTTTGCTGTGAGAATTAAAAGGAAAATACAAAAGAATTTTGGCAAAACCAATTTGGGATAGTTTTAGATTTCTATGGATTTTTGGAAAAGAAAATAAAAGGAATAAATATTAATTCATGTTTCCTGATTCCATACGAGTTGAATGAAGACCATTTTGAAGGAAGATTCATGGAAGATTTCAGCAAAGGTAAATGTGACTTGTTCTCCAATTCTCAAGGAATATTTTCATTGGTTGAATGATGTCACAAGGTAGATTTCGACCTTGATTCTCTACCATGCTAGCCGTGCACTATATATAGGGGGGGTTTGTAAAGACATTCTACACACCACAAAAATTCAGAATCAAAAGCCACAAACACTTCCCCTTCTCCTCCAAAGTTTCGGCAATCTTCATAACATCCAAAGTTCAAGGCCGTGAGCATTCATCCTCTCCATTCAAGCATCCTTGCCGTGATTTTCATCCATTCCATCACCTTTTGAAGCGTCTTGCGTTCTTGAAGATCAAAAAGTGTAACCATGAAACCCTATTTTATGTTTTCGGTTTTAGAACTTTGTAAAAGAATTTCGGTTTTCTATTTGATTTCGGGTTTTGTTTTATTGCTCTATGATTTGCGATGTCTATGGTGGATGAAGTGTTGATTTTAGATATGTAGTTTTCGAATACTATGAAGCATGTTTTAGGTTTTAGGTTTTAAATCTGAAAATTGCGATTTCAATATATGTTTGCATGATTGTTAATTTCGAGCTTCAATCCCATCTTTTATGTGTTAATTGATCTTTGGATGCATACTTTGATTGATAAACATGTAATTAATCCATATTAAGATGCTAGCGTTCTAGGTCTTGATTATTAAAGTGGAAAACTTATAATTACTTAGGTAAATTAACAATGAGTCTTGCATGCTTGATTAGCATTCTAACTTGTGTTCTTGGCTTGAATTGATCAAACTTCCAATGTGCTTAATGCGTTGATTATGTTCTTGTTAGTGATTAGCTACCACTAGTGATTGCATCCTTAATAAGGTTAACTATGGCGCATTCATCTAGTTAATTTAATTAAGGGAAGTAAAAAGAACTCTGTATGCGTTCATCTTTGTTCTTGGTTGATTCTATGCTATGACATATTTTGATTCGTAATTTGATGGTTGAAACCTTGCCAACATGTTAGTAGTAGTTAACTATATCTAAATTCGTTCCATTCATAATTCTCTACTTGATTATGTGTTTTGATGTGTCACATGTATATAAATTAGTTGTTAAATTAGAAAATAAAAATCCAAAAATCCCTAAGTGTAATTTACTTAAATAATGTATATAATATATAGTTTTGTTTTGTCTAACGTTTTATTTTTCAGGAATTAATAAGGCCCTAATCCCCGGTTGAGAACGATCCCTACTTATTCTTACTACATTGATAGAGTTTTAAATTGAGCACTAATTTTGTGCAGGTCACTGAAGGTTCTTCTTCTCATACAAGACTTGCTCTTTCTGAGTCATTCGAGGTTTCTTCTGGTGGATATTTTGCAGGAGTTCAGGTCTTCCATGCAGGAACAACCCATCACTGTGGTAATAGGTGTCTTTGCCAGCCCCCTCATCTTGCACAAAACCCTAATCAGATAAGATAACAAAAATTAATTCACATATCCAATTGAACAAACCCTAATCAGATAGTAAGATGTAAGAATAAGAAGAAGACACCCTAATGTACAGACTCACATATCGGGCAAAACTTTGGAAGAAGCTTGGAGTTGTGTGGTTGCACAAAGAAGAGCGGCTATGAATCACGAACCGGCTCTCGTTTGGGGTTTCGGACGCCCAACTCACCACTTGCTTGATTGCAGGATCTTCACTCATGAGAAGATCGTAGAGATCGACTGGCGCCCTGAAGAGAACCTTGCGACCCTCCTTGTCTTGCTTGGCGGCGACGAGACCTGGTGCCCTCTCTGTTGAACAAGTCCATCAGTCACTGCGCCCGCGGCTGCGGATTTCAATTTCTTCGAGGACGGTGGCATTTCCGGATCAGATTCCATGAAGACGACTAAAACGACGCGAAAAATCCAGAAACGGAAAGGAGGGGTGGGCTTTTGGGAAAGTCGAAGCGATTCAGTGTGTGTCACATCTGCAATGCCTTTTATCTCACCCAGTGTTTTTTCCTTCTTTTTTTTTTTTTTTAGGTGAAGGAAAAGAGACACTGAAAATTTGTGGAACTATGTGGAGGTAAAACAAATGACAGGTATTTATAGAGAATTTTTTTTAATAATTTGTTTCTTACCGTTCTATTACCGTGAGTATAATTGTTTACCATGGGATTTCATAACTAACCAAAACCAATGATCCAGACTTCATCCCTCCCCTTTCGTTGCTGATGTGGAAAACAATTTTGTCTTGGCCCATGTTGGATTCCTAGCGACCTAGGTTGTTCTTGGGTTTGTTTTGTACACAGCTCGTGCCCTAGGTCAGAAATATTGGGTCAGGAAAACACCGGTGGAAGCATGCAAGTCAATATTTTTTGCTTTCTGGGGCAATTTCTTGTTGGAGCCATGGCAAGAACATTGCCGGTGGGCTTGCTCTGCAATGTTAACATATGAGGTTTGGGTGGGTGTGGATGGTCTTGAATTTTTTATTTTTTAAAAGGGAGAGTTCCCCAAATGGTCGGTCAACTATGACTCATTCGACACTTTGGTCACTCAATTTTCAAATATATCACTTTGATCACTCATATATTATTCCATCAATCGCTTTAGTCACTTTGCTAAATCCTTTGCTAAAATCTCAGTTCTATATACGATATTTTTGTGATAATTTTATCAAAATCTCATTTTAGTCACTTCTCCCAATGATTCCTCTTCAAACTTCTCAATTTTTCATAATTGGTTGGACGAAAATATACTTGATATTGTAGCAAAAAAAAAGTTTATATAACGGAAAAATTAACGGAGCAATACTGATAGCAAGTCTTACCTTGATTTATTTGCATCCTCTACTCATTACTTATGTTGGCCCACCGAGACTATACTCTTGCAAACCTGTCCATGGCAGTCTTATCTTGGCTTACATATAGTGTTAGCCAAATAGCCACCCTCAAGTATAAGAGCCAAGTTATAGTGTAGGGATTATGAGTATGGGATATCGTACCCAAGGGATTGAAAAACCTACTCTAGCTAAGGAAAACCTAAAGGATGCTAGATGAATATGCAAATGTACAAATTACAAACAAGGGCTCACAAGTGAACCAAAGTTCATGGTGATTATATGCAATATGGGGTAGTGTTTTGATTTTGGTTTTGGAGATGATTTGATTCAGAAGTAGCTAAATGAATACTTGAAATGTAAACTACCCTAAGCTAAATTAGATGTAATAAAATGGATGAGAGTTAGGACTTAAGATTTTCACCTCTAGCCTTTCTTGCAAACAATGATGCTTCTATAATGAATGATGTCATTTTAATTAGCCAATTTCTCTCCTTGCATCCCTCTCGGGTATGACAAGGGACATGCTCCTTTGATGATATCAAGCAACCCCTCTTGGGTGTAGTACTTAACTACTTAAGTCATGCATTTCAATCCGGTTAGGTATCTAATGCATTTACCTAAGTGCATAAAGCTTGGAGATGAAGAAATTATGCAAACCAACCACGCTTATCTGTAAGTGATTGTAGTTCACAACCCTAACATGCACATATGATATGCTATCATACTTCAAACAACCAAGGTTAATCAAGGCTTAATTATTTCTCATGTCATGGCAAATATTCATACCCAAATTGATTAAGTTTAAACATAAACATTCAACTCTTGAACTAGCA
Organism: Rosa rugosa; assembly: GCF_958449725.1. Lineage (NCBI taxonomy): Eukaryota > Viridiplantae > Streptophyta > Magnoliopsida > Rosales > Rosaceae > Rosa > Rosa rugosa. Next base: position 18,922,560 of record NC_084824.1, on the reverse strand, counting down.
TGTTAAGGTGCTAAGAAAAGTGCATCAAACATAATATTTACATCAAAGTCATACAAGATTGGTTAGGGCTTTCAACCCTAGCCCCAACAAACTAACTACTCACTCATAATCAAATACATAAGCTTCAACATGTTTATGAACATCAAACTAAAAAATAGGGATAGAGAAGTGACTAGTGATGATCAAATTGAGGATGGTGTAGATGAACTCATGGAAGTTTTTTCATCGTGATGATGATTCCTCAAGTGATGCTAGACTCCTCTCCTTCTTCAAAGATTGATGATGGAATATGAGATGTAGAAATAATCAAGTGGTGAAATGGTGGAATTGTGAAGCTTTATGTATATGAAATAGAATGGGTAGATGGAAAAGATGATGAATTTGGTGGTGGTGATAGTGGAGGTTATGAATATATGGTGGTGGTGATGGAGGTTTTGTGGAGGAGATGATAGTGATGATGGAGGTTTTGTGGAAGAGATGATAGTGGATTGTGTAGAGAATATAGAGAGAAAAAGATGTAATGGAGTGGTATGGGTGATGCCTTAAGAGTGTGATGAATAGATGCTTATATAGAGAAGAGAGAGAGGAGTAAAATGATGAATAGAAGCAAAAGGAGCAGCTCAAGCATTGTAAGAAGCATGGAGGTGGAGTATAAGAGTGGTAATAGATCCTAAAAACAAGGGAAAATGGTATGGAAGAGATGAAGTAAAAAAAGAGGGAAGTAATAATGAGCTATTAGAGTGTAGATGACTTAGGAGAAGAGAGGAGCAGCTAGCTCTTTTTATTGTGCATGAGAATCATGAAATTGAAGAGTGTTGGGGTGGTTTTGGGTCGCCAAAGTCAATGATAAAGATGGAGAGAACCCTATGCACCATGCTTATTATCCAAATAATAATATGATGGATTAATCTTGTAGGATTCTTCTAGAACTCTCTTTGAGTATTACAGCAACATAACCCTTCCAAAAATTCACAACAAATCCGTCCAAAATAGATTTTCGGCCAAGTTACCCTTATTCGATCAACTAGGATTCATTTTCTGCTTCCAAAGCTTCATTCAATTGAATCTTCATCGAGAATTCAGAATTAGTCTTTGACTTCTTCATACCAAATGTTCCTCGATAATTGTAGATCATGGTGATAAAATTTCAGAGCTTAGTTCACCGTAGTTTGGCCGGAAATTCTGCCGGAATCCGTACAGGTCCGGTTTTGCCTTTTTCATCTTTTAGTCAGAAACTTGGACCAATCTTTTGAAGGCCTTCCACTCCGAACTAACTCTTGAACTCTTCATAATAAATGATCCTTAGAGCAACTCCAACAATAGGGTTCAAAATCAGATTTTGTTGAATTATAGGACTTTTCATCTCCAACAATGTTTTTTAGGGGGAGTTGGTCCTAAAATTATAGGACTTGGGTTCATCCCAAGTCTCATATTTGAGACTTTTCCAAGACCAAGACTCTGATACTGTTCATGGGGCCCAGCAAATGGGTTATTATTTGCTTTTACTCAAATTAGCCCTATTTAATCTGACGGCTCAGATTTGAGGAAAAAAATATGATCAATGGCTCTTATTAAATCAAGGGTTATTATTTCTATTTTGTTCCAAATTTTTTTTAAAAATTACCAGAAAATTGAGGGAAAAAAAATATACCCGTTGGAACAGTAAATTATGGGAAATTCTATAAATACCAACCCATTCTTTTCTATTTCCTCACACCAAATATCCTCCATCTCCTTCACAATTTTTCATTCATTCACCCATCTTACTACCAAATATCATCCATTCATTTAATAAAAAATTAATTAAATGAAAAGAATAATTTTTAAATATTATGATAAAATTAAAATTAATTTTTTAATCTTATTTAACTATATTAACATGCTTTTAATATAATATTCATCAACATTATACTCATATTATATTTTAATCAAGAATAGTGAAATAGCACCTCCATATAGCACCTCATTGTTGGAGATGAGAATTAAGTCATATATGAATAGTGCAATAAGGGGGTTGCTAAAATGAGAATAGCACCCCCAAATAGAACCTATTGTTAGAGTTGCCCTTAGGATGTCTAGAATGGATCTGAAAAGTTTCAACTCATTTGGAGTTCGTTTGATTAGGCTGCCGATCATCCTTCCTTGTCTAGCTCGCTTTCTCCTAGCCGGAGTAAGAAAATGTGCTAAGGTTGACTTTTTAGTTCATTTCCATACTTCTCCATCATTTCCTAGCATGATAAGGAAAACATAATAAATATATATAAATAAACACAAAGGTTAAGCAAAAGTACAAGATTAGGGAAATAATGAAATTTGATCAGTCAACATTAAATTGGACTTTAGAACAAGTAATTTTCATGTTTTAGGGCATAAATATGTATATGAATTACGATCCAACATATAGCCTTACTATATGATCCCTCCAGGACTCTACCTTTGTCAACTTGCCTACGGCATTTTCAATAGTGCCTAGCGTTCTTTAGAACCTTGATATATATAGGCTCCTATTATCAATGAAAGACACAACAATTTCTCTCTTCACTCTCTCTCTGCAATTTCGTTTCCTTAAACATTGTTCTGAAAATTGATGATTTGATTTCGTTTGATGGATAACTCTTGCATGTTTATATTTTATGATGTACACATAGAATATTATGAGCATGTGAGTGGCGCTAGAAATATGTATTTTAATCTCCTAAATGGTTAATAATGCTTATTTCATTGTTAGCAAACTCTATAGGACAATAGACCAAATCAAATAATGAGAGTTGCATGCTAGGTAGGAGTTCCACACTAGTTGGATTCTCGTTTCGATCAAACTTTCACATGTGATTAATGCTTAGAATAAATTGTTGATAAGATAGCGTTCTGTAACTTGATTGTTTGTTCTAAAGACTTAGTAATGGTGCGTTCTTCTTAGGGCTGGGCGTTTTGAACCGGAAACCCGAAAACCCGGCCCGAATTGGCCCGGACCGCCGGGTTCGGGCCGGGCTTTGAAAAAAAAAAACATGAAAATTTGAGGCCCGGACCGTTTATGAATAAAACGGGCCGGTCCCGGGCCTGATATCTCAACAGCATAAAAGCCCGAATAACAGCCCGCATAACCCATAGTGTCATATGTCCCTCTGTGATAGGCTAGTTATTTAAGTATAGTGTGAAATTGACCACAGGTGATCACCGAACCCTACTTACCTAGACTTTTTTTTTTATCTGATCCTACTTACCTAGACGACTCGTTTTGGAAAACCCTTATCCGCCACTCGTTTAGCACGACCTCAGCTCTCTGCCTCTCTGTTCTTCGAACCCTAAAACCCCAAATTTCAGATTTCCAATCCCAGCCTATTACGCCCAATCAAGCTTCAATCAGTTCGTGTATAACTTTCATCAGCCTGTTAAATCCATTGCTTGTTCGAAATGACCACTTCTGGGAATGAGATCGTGCTGGCGAATCCATCCACTGAGGGCAGTGGGGCGACTAAGGGCGGTGCGGCGACTAATGGCGGATCGGCTACTGGTGGAGGAGCCGCGACTGATGGCGGTGAGGCGACTTCTCTTTCTTCTGCTTCTTCCTTTCCCTCTTCTGCAACTCATGGCCTCATAATCATATGATTAATTGAAACTATTTCTCATAGATTCAATGGCTTCTGGATTGGATTAGTGAAAGATTGAAGTTTTTGTATAGTTCTAGGTGGATGATTTCAAAAGCAGCCGAAAGTTGGTGAGGTGTGCTGAAGTCGGCATCTTGGCCGGTGAGTTGCTAAACCAAGGTTCTAAATTCGGAGGCGCTCATCGGGTTTGAATGTTTGATATATGAACCACCTTAATCGGCCTCTTCTTCGATTTGGAGCTTCTAGTCCTTGCTTCCTCTCTCTGGCTACCGAAAAGCCCGGAAAGCCCGAAGGACCGGCCGGTTTATTAACGGTCCGGGCTTTCCCGGTCCCTGAAAATGGAAAACATGTTTTGAGCCCGACCCGAAAATTTCGGGCTCGGTCCCGGTTCCTGTAAAACCCATGCCGGGCTGGGACCGTGCCCAGGCCTAGTTCTTCTTGCTTAAGTAATTTAGGGAAGTAATAAGAACTTATGCATGTGGTCATGGTTTGTTCTTGATTGAAACATTTTTCACGACTTAGTAATTGAGACTAGGATAATAAACTTGTCTTAATTTCTGAGTCTCTAACCTTTCTCCATCTGATTTCAAAACATTATTAAAATCTATTTTCTTCATTTTTACGTTTGAATCTTCAAAACCCCAAATTAGTTTCATTCTAGGATTGCAACGTACTCTTCTATTCCCTTTTCTGTCTCGCCATCTTTCTTTTCCTTTTCTACTTCTTTGACATTTTTATTTAGTTTAGAATTAGATTATGTTATTTGTTTTGTGTTGTTTTCTTTCTATGTGAAATTTGTTACCCTCAATCTCTGGCATCGAGTGATCCTTGCTTATTATTTACTACTGACGACTACATCTTGCAGGGTTAAGTTGAGCACTTGATTTGAGTGTATAAAAAAGCATCTTAAAATCTTAATAGTATCGATCTTAATAGTATCTTGCCCATCAATTGGAGTCCAATCCGTTCTTCAAACCCGAGAATTAGCCTGTTTACAAATTAAAACTCATGTTAGACGAAGTTTTTGCCGTAAGGATATCTCTGCTTTATTCTAGTTCAATCAATATTTTGTGAAAGCTTTATTGTATATATTCTTTAAAATTACACTAAACGTAACATTTTAAAGTAGTTTAGAGTCCGTTGATGATTTGAGAATGACTGAGTTGCTTCTTCATTCCCATAAAGAAGCAACTCCTATTAAAAGTGTCAAACTAATAATGATGGTAATATTTGTACACAATGTTGTAGACTTTTTCACCCACCACTACCAGCAAGTCAATCAAAGATAAAGATTTTTGTCTCCAATTACCTCCACTTTCAGAAAAGCTTTCTTCAGCTCTCATTACTCGAGCGATTTTTCTCCCCTTCGTAAAATTCTAATCTTTTCCTAATTAACTTTGTTGTTTCTTTCGCACCCGAGGCAATCTCCCTCCACTATAGTCAAAGACAAAATCTGTTTTCCTAAAAGTATTATTTTCAAAACAGTGTAAATCTTCATTTTTCAACATATTTCACATTTGTACCCAATTTTCATATATTCTTATGAGGTATCTTATATTAATGCGGGAGGTAAAAAGAGTTTTTTTTTTAATCTCTTTGTCTTTATTTGTCTTTTCATATGAGTTGGCAAAATCTAATAATAATTGAAAAAAGATGGAGGTCCACCCGTGTTATTAACGGAGACTACTAAAAGTATGTCGAGAATTAATCTTGAGGAACAAATGTAATAGCTTTAAATGTGTCGAATGACCTAAACTTCAAAAAATGTTTGTGGCATCTACTTTTTTTAACCCTGTTGCTTTTTTGAGTAAGTTTTCACTTTTCAGTCCATGGGTGACTGTAAAAGAAAAATCTACCCGGTTAGAAATGTTTTGAATGCATTGCGGTGTAAAGCACGCGCTGGTGTATTAACAAGGATTGATACGCGCGAAAGCCAATTGAGAAAGGCCTTTTGCCCCCTTGTAGCTTTGCCACGCTACCTCAAGAACTCCTCCCGGAGGAGAGAAACACACACAAATTCAGATACACCAAAATCCCCCATTCCTATTTTCCTACCAAACCAAAAATAAAAAAATAAAAAAATAAAAAAATTCCCTCTCCTTCTCCATTCTAGGGTTTCCCAATTCGGCCCAATTCGCCGTTGCCGAAGCACATTCAGACAGCCGCTTCGGTACTCCAGGGACATTGCTCCGGGCTCTGCGATTCTTGCTTGATTTGGATGCTCCGGCTTCGTCGCGGGTTTGGTAATTCGGGAGCGGACTTAGGTGAGCTTCATTTGAATTTGAATTATTTGGAGCGGTTGATCAGGCGTGTACTGTAGCTTAGCTTCTGCATTTTTGGTTAGGGTTATTGCGTTTTCCACATGATTATGAATTTCGTGAGGTTTTTCTTAGATTGAAATCGGGTTCGGATTATGTGTTTGAATTGCAGCTAAATATGTTGACATTCTTTTACTGTTACATAGATGTAGATATGCTTGCTGTAAACTCTCGAGGCAGAGCTGTTGTTTGCTATAATATGGTAGTGCTTGTAGGATTTGTGCATGGACTAGTTCGGCGGCACTGGAAGTTAGTACCGTTGAGTGGTGCAACAAGTCTCGATGGTTTGCTCGGTTGGAAGTGGGAGGATGGCGGTGATGGCAAGGGTTCTTGCAGGTGGGAGTGTGTCACATAGCCTTGCAGGTACAGTGACAATTTTCCGAGGCATCTTGTAGTGTTGTGCATTGTGTCGGTTTATTTTTGTTTCCTAACTTGAGCTCTGTCTATACGTTGTTAGACCATTGCTTTATCTGACTGGCTTTCTTTTGATTGTTTTTATTTGTTATTTACTCCTCCGGACAGAGGAAGCTCCTCATCAGAAATTCGCGGCTCATTTGATTTGTAGACAGTTAATTGAGGCAAATGATGCAAATTTGCTTGACGAAGAAGGTAATTCTAACTTCCTTCATTATGCATAAAAACCTACTATTCAGTATTCACATGTATGGTACTAAATTCAATGGATGTTGTGGGCGGTAGCACGAGTATTGTGCAAATACTACCAATTAATGATATGGTAGTGTATATGCATGTGCTGCCTTGACTGAAGTAGGAATGTCTAGAAAACTGAAAATTTTGCATCTTGGTGTTCATGACTCCTTTGTAACATTTTATAGTTTCACTGAAGCTTTTCAGAGCTCGTAGTTTCATACACTCTTGATGACTTCCATTTGGGTCTGCAGATATGCATGTGTTTGATTTGGAGCCGATGGCTGATACTTTGCTTTTGGTAAGCACAAAATTTCTTAAGTTGTTGCTTCTTTCTCTGTCTGTGCTCTTTTATGCATTGAATTTGCATAGTTGAATCTTCAAGAAACTTTGCATGTGATTTGTGGTGATTTATAAGGACGTCTGCATGTTAGATCTGATAATTTGTCTTCTTCAATGTTGAATGGTTTATCTATGTTTGAGCAAGAAGATAACTGGTGCCTGCATGAACCCACTGCTTTGTTTATCTAATTGAGACTTAGAGTCTCCATGTTCTCTGATCTGCTTGTACACTGTAACTTACTCTTTTTTTTTTTCAATTGTCACTGTGAAGGTTTGTTGCAATGCTTGTAAAAAACCAGTGAAGGCTAGCCAATATGCAGCCCATTCAGGTTTGTAGGTTTCTCCATCGTCCATTTTTTATTGTGGTACTTAACTCTTTTTATTTGTATGTATATACACTTCCTTTTATTTCCCCATTTCCTGTGTGTGTACCTGTGTTGGCCCATTGTTCTTGCATATGATACTTTTAAGCAGCCATAGACGGTCATGCAAGCGTGCACCCCAAGGAAAATTGAAGATAAAAAATTTCAAATGCCGCACTCATCGGGAACACACAATAAGTTAGAAAAATTTGGCCTTATTTTGCTGTTGATACTCGAGTTCGTAAATATTATCAAAGATCAATCTTGTGTTTATGATTTATTGATTTTTTCAGTCATTCATCTCTTAGTCGCTCATTGAACATATGGGCTATAAAACAAAAAGTACCTCCCCCCCGGTCCTATAAATCCCCTCATAACCTACTAACCTAGTGAGTAGCTGGGTTTGATCCCATGCCCCCTGGTACGGTTCCAAGAGATTTTCCAACTATGATAGCTGCCCGTATCATTTTAGGTTTTATCTGAGATTTCACAGCTGCTTCTTTTAGGAAAACATCCAATTTGTTCCACTAGCAACCTAATTGATATGAATTAATGGTCTATATTATGGGTTCTCTTTTGGCATTCATTGATCATATGTCTTGTATATGATTAGTTGCAAGCAATTCTAATCAGGATATTTTAATCACAGCAATGTCCTTAACCATGTTTGTTTGCCAGCATATAGTTTTTTTTCTTTCTTCTGATAGGTTGCTTCCTACAGATTTTTATATGCACTTTGTTCTGGTTGTATGCTGAGATCAAGTGAATTTCAGTACTTTGCAGGTCATTAAATTCTACGCAGGAAACTAATTTGGAGCTTGATGGAAGTATTGGGCAAAGGAAGCCTTCAAGGAAGGAGAAGAAAAAGTTATTAACTGCATATGCTCGTATCCTTATAGTAACTTCAACAGTAAATTTAATGTTTTCCTGGCACTTCATGCATTTCTACTGATCTCACACCTTCATTTTCACAATGCTTTTTCTATTTGAGCCAAGTTGGTTAGGTTCTCCAAGTGGTTTGAGAGAGTTTAAGATACTCATTATTTTTGAACAATTTTGTGAGTGTTTTGTCGGTATCATCTTAAAGGTAGTTTGTTCTGAGTTATATGCCAGACAATAGGTTTGTTTACTTGATATGACAATTTGATAGTTCTTAACATTTCTTAGACCAGTCAATGTCAGTTAGAGAGCTACAAAGGTCTGAATCTGCAGATGATGTTGCTGTGTCTCAACCTCAGTTGGATGGGAAAATAGGAATGAATTCTTCTTGTGGTATGGGCGCAAAGGGTAACTCTTTCTCACTCATACAATCTTACTGTTATACATCAATTTTATATGTTTCCTTACCTGATGTAAATTTCTGTTTGTGTTAAATAGCTGTTTTGTTTTAATAAGCTACTCCAATTTGTCTGCAAGTTGCAACTAGGGGCTGGTTTTATTATTGGTTCTGATTACAGGAAAAAGAAAATGAAGAAATTGGATAGAGAAATGGTAGAGATCAGTGATATAGGAAACAAAATGTATAGATGGTTTATAAATTTAAATTTAAAACTCCTTAATTTTAATTAGTTTTTAGTTGTATGTTTTATTTTTTCTCCTCTATTCTTTTCATCTTTCTCATTTCTCTTTTTCTCCCTCCTTTATTCATCTTTCCCTTTTATTTAAAAATGAAACCAAAAAATGTAATGGATGATGGTTTAGTTTTTCAATTATCTTATCATAGTGCAACTTCTTTTTGGTTCGTTGTTCCTGTTTGTGTTATCTGGATGGCCTGTCGCTCTTGCAAGTCTTCTGGATTGTCAGTTTTCTTGGTTCTAGCTCATACTTAGTCCTGTTTAACAAGCAATTGATGAAAAGGATTATATTATTTCTTAAAGGAAACATGTAGCGGGTGCCTACATGTTGTGCTTCATTACACAAGATTAGGGACATTTGATCTGAATTGATCAGTGATATGAGCTGGATAATGTGAGTCACGTTCAATGTCAAAGTTCAATCTGAGTTGTTTTCAAAACGAAACTATCTCTTCTATGCGAAACAGTGACATATAGAAGATTGTGTGAATCGAAAGATTCTCCTTGCAGTTTAGGTCTTCTTGATATCATTAGCAAAGTGCACTTTTAAGTTGGTTTCTTTTCTCTTTACCTAATTTTCAGTCTCCTACATCCTCGGGTAACAATGTTTTTTTCTTTTCTTTTTTAGTTCTGGGTACAGGTTTATACTCTCTCTATTTTTTTTTTTCAAAGAAATTTTATTTGGAAAAGACCTGCAGTAAGCGAATAGATTTTGTATACTGCTCAATCTGTATTGAACTTTCTTCATTCATCTACCATTTGATATAGGGAACTCAGTATCTGTAGAAACGACCTATATGATGGATGGTTCAGGAGTTACCCCTGAAAATACCAGTTACTCAACAAGTCTGCTGCATCCTCCAACCAAACGATTTAAAATGTAAGATTTTTAATCTTATGTTGAGCAATATATTGCATACTACTGCCCTGGCTCTGTCATTTAGTTGATTCTTTGGTTCTCTTAACTGCTCTGATATTATGCACAGCTAAATACTGTACTGTCAATTTTCACTTTCTCTTTCAAGGGAGAGAGTACTTGAACTCTGTGTTTGTGGGTAATTTTGAAAAATGTACTCCTAGTGGATTCATGCATTTATCCTTTAGTGAGGTAGAAAGAATGGTCAGATAATGGGTGCTGGATAATGTGATAGTTTTCATTTATGTGTGAATCTATGCCTCCTTTGGCTTCCCATGCTTTTATGACTGGTAGACTTGAAATCCTTTTTTCACCTTCTTATAGGATAGCAGGTGAGCAGCCACCACTGTCAGATGATCTGGGAACAACATCTATTGTATCAGAACTCAAAAGTACTCAGGAAGCATGTCAATGTGAGGCTAAATTCTGACTTAGTTTCCTAAGTAGAATATTTCTTTGTAGAATTAGGCTTATGGAAATATGTCTGAAAATTATTGATTCTTATTAATGAAATAACAAATATCGTGTATCAATATCTTAGTTGTTGCCAGTCCAGCTAAGGTGAAATTATAGGGGATTTACAAAGATAACTTTGCATGCAAAGCTACCCTCATTAATTGGGAATGAGTTTACCACAGTTTTCAAAGTATGAGAACTTGGAATAGTTGGTTTAGGGCTCTATTTACACAAATTTGAACAGCTTTGATTTCCACACCCAGCTGAATAGTGGGAAAACAAAAATGAAAAAAATTAGAAGGAACAATAGGTGGATTTTTTTTCTTTCTTTTTACTTTCTATTTTGACTTGCTATCACTAATCTAATTTGCAAAGATGTTCTTAAATGTTGATGATTGTTGCCTTTAGTATAGAACTCGATAGATTCTGGAGCTGTAAAATTGAAGGTGTTTTCAGGTGTAGATACATATATTACATGTGTGCAGATAGGGATACTCCAAAAGGAACCATTTCTGGAAGTGAAACACCTAATGGTTCTGCTTTTACATATAAGAAGTATGGGCAAGAGTGCCAATTAAACTTGTATTCATCAATGTGCAACTTTCTCCATGTTTCTACTTCAGCATACCAATATTAAAAATGAGATCTTCCGTCTGATAAAAAAAAATAATAATAAAAAAAAAATAAAAAAAAAGAGATCTTGTATGAACTATCTAATAAATGTTTTGAATTTAAGTGAACTGCTTGGAAAAGATTATTCTCATGATCCTTCTTTTCCTATTATCTACCTACTGTCCGTTCTCTGTTCAGCGGTAGCTGACAAATGATTTTGTATTAATCAGACTGTCCTGTTCCCCTTGCTACTAAAGTATATTACTCGCAAAGAAGTAATCGGCTCCGTACAGCACTTTGTCATCTGTACTCTGAGGCAGTGACATCAAATAATGAGCTTTGCACTGTCATGGTGAGCTTGAACATATCAAGATGTTGATTGAACTGTAAACTTTTATTGAGGAACAGCTAATTTTTGTTGCTGTCATTACTTTTATGATAACAGAGGGACGAACAGTCTTTGCCTTCTATACGAACACCTGATCAAATTCTCGCACAAAATTCAGAAGCTTGCTTGGAGAAATCAATAGGCTCCCTGCCTGCTGGTGACCTATCAAACCAGTTTCCCATTGATAATGTTCCGAGGCCTCAGGCTGCAGGTGTTGGTTTGACAAGAAGCAAACTTCTTTCAAAACCTTATTCTTTTGCGGGTAGCTCAGGTATTTCACTATTTCTTTGTTAAATTTGTAATGTTTCATTTTTCAGTATTTCATTTGTCAGTGTAGATTAGAATTTTTCCTGATGATTTTGTAACTTGTTAGTCAAATCGTGTTATGGATCATGTCATTGATTTTGCAGGACAATCGCTGGGAACCATGCAACAGCGAAATGGCAGAGTTCCTGTTGTATAGGAGTAGTAGGAAATTTTTAGCTTTGGGAAGGTGTTACTTAACCAAATACGTGAGTTTAGAAGGTAGGATTCTTTTTTGATATTGACTGAGAAAATCGTTGAAATCCTAGGCATTATTGTCAATCCATACCTATGTTTAGATACGAATTGCTGTCAGAAGATATGTAAATCTGATTTTTTGTAAATACGACTTTTATTTGTTCCTTGCATTTTTTGTTTACATTTTTCATTTTGCTATAATTCCTATATGTGATACTGGATCTATTACATGGAGAAAACTTTTCTATGCTTAAGAGCAGCAACATGCACATTGCCTTTCCCCCATGTTTATAACTAGTTTTCCAGTTACGATAAGGGTTTTGTTATGAGTACCTGTTAGGTTGTGCAACATCTCAAGACCCAAGTAATGGCAATAATGATAATAGTCACGTAGCAATATTGTTTTCACTTTTCTTATTATTTATTATTACTATTGGTAGTAGTAGTAGAAGAAAACTAGAAATAATATAAAGTGGTAGTGATTGCATTAGCAACAATTCCAATAAATAATTGATTAGTATGTGAGGTTTAGATTGATTTCTTGATTAGATAAACAAATGGTGTCAATCTTGTTTGTTGCTTTGATGTCATGGGTCATTAGCAACTCCTCAAGTATGCAAGTATATCCTCGAAACTGCATCAAATTGTCATGTGGCTATCCAAAGTTGGGTATATGGGGACATGTTGCTCCAATTCAATGGTAAGTCGTCATATTGTCATGTGGCTATCCAAAGTTGGTTATAATGTTATATGGGGACATGTTGCTCCAATTCAATGATAAGTGGGAGTTCTGTAGGTAAGTTTCCATTAGCATTCATGCAATGAGAGTGGCACAAGACTAATGTGTGACATCATTAGACTTGGACAGCCTCTTGCTAGTGTGCTAGCCTGCTAGGAATGTCTAAATATCTTGGTCTTCTACTTTAATTGAGCAGGTTGCTCTATTTTTCACTGAAATATCTACTATGTCTGGTGTTGCTGAACAGAAGGGGATAGTAAATCCACTCTGCAATTCATTATGGTAAACCGAGCTCTGCCTTTTTTTAACAAAAAGTTTTCCGCGTTAGTAAGGATTCCGTTCATATAATGTCACTTTGCTTGATAGCACATTAGAGGCTCACTCACACTGGTAAAATAGGATTTCAATTTTCAAAAAGCTTGTCTATATGGCATTAACTTTTTTGAATAACATGACCAATTTTATGCTTTTAGAAGTGAAGGTCTACACCTCACAGAAGGGAACAGATTCAATTGCCAAGTTCATTACAAAAAAGTTCAGAAGTCAAGCACTAGTAGTAGAAAACCCTATACAGTGCTGTAAACTTGATTTAACATGATTACACGGGCATTATTCTTCAAAAAATGTGGAGTGAGAGACTACGCTCTCCACATACAAATCAGAATCGAAAACCATGGGAAGGCCACCACTTGCCAAGAAATCTTTACAACTTCCATTCTTCAGGTTGCCTACAAGTGTTTCCAATTGATTTTTTAAGAGTAATACCTTGGTATCGGTCCAGTACCATAGTGGCCAGGCCACTATTACTTCCTTGCGGATCAGTAGTTATTAAAATCCTACTCCAAGATTCCTTCACACCATAATCTTCCATAACCCAAAACGAGCACTGCCAATAACCTTTGTCCTCGAAACAAAGACACCCTCTTTAAAGTTTAAACGCCAGTTTTATATTCCTGGAAATCTCTGATAGGTTCAGGTGAGGGAAATTCCGAGAACTTCTCTGCTAAATCAAGAGCAGGCAATGACAGGGTGACCTCCAGGGTCCTTACATAACCAGTGGATAGCTGCGTTCAGAGGCGTCCTGGATCTCTATTAAATAGATACAAGGCAAAGCTTGAACCCTTTTCCATGGATTGGCTTTCAAATGAAAAGGCAAACACAACGCGTCAATTAATTGTGAGGAACTTGTATTCCTTGATACATATAGCCGAAAGTGTGCTTTGAGAAAATATATATTTGAATCATGGGGAAGGCTTGAGACAGGGAAATGGGATACTCTCAAGGACTCTCTCCTGTGCAGAGGTTGAATATAACAAAGGTTAGTGGTTGAGGTGAGTTTCAATGAAGTGTGCTTTGGTAGTGAGATGGAGCCATGGACTTTGATACGCACCTGAATCGACACAGAGACTTGGCAGGGGGTCGAGAGACTATCTCTTCAATCATATCTTTGTGGAATGTGTGGCTTCCCTACTTCAGTCGCCACTGACATATTCAAAGTATCAAACCTGGCAAACCAGGTGGTAAGCTGGGCTTCCAGCGTAGGGTACGTAGGGATATTTGTGGTTTAACTCTTCAAAGAGAGTATCATACTCACCAGGAGCACGAACAGCTGAAAACCAAATTAAGATCTATAAATTCAAGACAAATTCTTTGCTTAATATAGTCCATATGTACACATTGTGGAAGCAAATTTCTCCAAATGGTAGCTCCCAGCAGAAACCTTTCTCTGCACCACATTTCATTGGCTTGAAGTCTTTTCTGCTCTCCAAGAAACCTTTACACAGATTATAGGTTTCAAGAATTACTTCCGGATGATTCAACTCATTCAGTGTCAGAAAATAACCCCTACTTTTGAATGTAGGTCTCAATTTCAGCCTGCAGTTCCATCATGATCTGCATTAATTATGATGTAGGAATTCAAATTTGGGAGCGTTCCCTGCTTATGCCTTCTTCTAATGCTTTACTCCTAGATCTGCTAGGTTTCAAATGCCCTAAGGTGCTTCTGTTTGGAATTTGTAGATGGGAGGCTCATCCCCACGCCTGACTTATTAGTTATTATATCAAGATCAGAAGAGTGCATAGAGGGGGACATAAAACCTTGACCTCTAGCCTCAGTACATAAATCCTCGTAGAGCGGTCTAGGGCTCACCATGCTGTACATTATCTAGGGCTGTATAACAATAACTGCACCTTCGGCAGTCGCATCATATAGAAGATTAGAAGTCACGTACGGTGAAAAACCATCAGAGAAGGTGAAGGGTGATGATCGATGAGAGGTCTTTATATATGTACAGTGGAGGAACTAGAGGTCCCTATCCGTCCAGGTTATCACTTATCGCATCCACTCCCATCACTTTGAACGGTTTACTATTAAAACGCAGTATTAAGCTACAACAAAGTCTGCACGAAGTGGTCAAATTGAAGGGGCCTCATCTTCCCTTACATATGGATTGCATCGTCTACGTTCCCAAATTATCTTCACCGGCGTACAGGACTCGTCACACTCTGAGGATAGGGAGTCGTCGTCCTCATCAGATGAGGACAACAACGACTCTGACTCCTACTGGTTGAGCTGGCCGGGGATCTCTATGCTCTCAGCTAGGATGAAGAGTTTCCTAACTATACCACTTTTAAGGTACTCAAGAAGAAAGACAAACGTTGACTCCCTATTCAGCCTCCTCCTTTTGAAAAAGAGGATTTAAGGGGCGAGTACGATCCCAATTACTTTCTTGTGCAGTTGTGGGGGGCACCAAGTTCTTGGTCTCAGCCCCAAAAACTAAGTATATTGTTTTGACGCTGAGTTTCGCAATTGGAAGGCAATCCCTTCCATGTGCTCAGGTGGTCCTCTCCCTTTCCGACGTGGGAGGCTTTGGTGGTGGATGGTGATGGTCATAGGATAATGTTTACCCACGAAACCCGCTGCAACCATGTTGGCAACCAGATGATTCTTCAATTGAGCAAATCCGAGCTTTCTACCTACCATTTCAACTAGGGGCTGGGACATGCGTTATGATGCACCACTCATGTATAGTTTTGGTCATCTAGGGGTCGACGAGTCTGCTTCGCCAAGGGCTGTTTCGTATCACATGAAACTCAGAAGCATGGATTGGGATGATGCGTCTTTTTGTTTGAACATTTGAGTTACTTTTTGATGGTGATGATGTAATTAATCTGTAATACTGTTATTACAAAGAATCAACACACAAGGTACAGAGATACAATTGTATAAGCACAAAGTACATAGAACATATTTGCAGCAACATGAATGAGTAAAGTGTTCTTGAAGAGTCAGCAAACCTGAAGAGGCCATTGATCTCCAACACTTGTCTTCTGCACTTCTCACTATCTAATCTCTCTATGGGGCGAGTATATGAATCTCTGGTGTTGGTGAGATTGCAGGGACAAGGTTTATATATGATTCAGTCTAGGGTTTAGCCTCCTCCCATAAAGGAAGCTATTCAGTACAGAATCACATATTCTTAGGTGTATGTCATTAACATTTAGTTTGATAACCAAGTTATTTCAGATTCCCTGCCTTAAGCATTTTGATACATAATGAGTAAGTAATCTTTAAGTCACTAGATTTCCCATCGCCTACTCTGCAAGTAAATGACAAGTATGCCTTATTGAACTAAATGATAATGTCCATTTTAGTCTTACAGATGATGGTTCAAGATCCTTCTCCGTCAAATCACTGCTGGACGCCTGGACTACAGTGAGGATTCCAGCCACATCTTTGAGTTACTGGACGACCCTGAACAAGAGTCTGGTGATGTCACCTGCTTAATGCCCAACTGCTTGGTTGCTTTGTGCTATAAGTAAATCATACCAAGTTTGTAATCTCGCTATTTTAGATTATAGTAGTGTTCAATTCTCACAACTCTTCTTCTCCAGCTTATTTGTTTTAAATATTTGGGATTCATTTGAAATATTACATCTCTACATTCTTGTGTATTTTGATCGATCGTGTTTTTGCATTGCAATTTGTAATACCTATGCTGCAGTTTACAGTTCTATTGTTATTATTATTATAATTTTATTGTTACTGTCCTATTAGTAGCTCGGTTGCTTTTCTGTAAAAAAGATTGTATAAAAGGCTTAATTCTTGGCTGCTTAATTATTTTTAAAGAGGAAGTAATGAAAGACAATTTTTAGATTCCGTTGTAAGTTTGTTTTTTTCATCTTACTTTTCACTCTGACTAGCTAGCTCGGGATGTCCATTTGGTTGGGTCTCTTACATAGGTTAATATCAAAGATTTTTTTTTAACATTTGTGTGTCCATTAGTTGAACTTTTTGACATTGCCAGTGAACTTTTTACATTTGTGTACTGAATCTATGCCTCCTTTGACTTCTCATGCTCTTGTAGGATATCAGTTGAGCTGCTACCACTATATGATCTAGGAATTCTAAATATACTAAAGTTTCTAGCACTGTTCATCACTGTTCACAAAATGAAGTGACGGTTTTACCCTGTCTTTTGACTCAAATTACAATTCTGCCATAACTTTTTTTGTTTTTTGTTTTAGGGAGAACAATTCTGTTTTTGTTGTAAAACAAACATAAAATAATTTGAGAGAGAGAGAGTTTAGACGCAGAGAATGGAGAGTGTGTCATATTCATCTCACTATGAGGAGTCTTATATAGGGCTACATCTTGTGTACAAAAGGTAAAACATCAATCACTCATACAATTACGAATGTGTCAATCACTAATTAGAAGCATATCAATCGACAATCAATAGTAATGGCATGCATCAAGCAATACCTATTGCATGAATAGCCATATCATTTACAACACTCCCCCTTGGATATTCTATGTCAATAGTGTTGGTTCTGCTATGCACTTCTAAGTTGCCTCGTCAAAAACCTTGTCAAGTAATAAAAACCCTGTGGGAGAAAAACAACCTTGGTCAAAGGAGAAAAAGAGCACAACGCGCGTGAATGTGGAGTAGTCGTATCACAACAGAGATAGGTGAAGTCTTCTTATCAGCATCGTAAGTAGATAGTATGTCTACGAGAGGTATGCATTAGAGTTGCTACACCAAAACCTTGCCCGGTAAACCCAGTGGGAGAAACCCGTGGTCGAAGGGAAAAGATGAGCAAATGCATATATGTCAAATCAAAGCATCTTCCGGATGCAGTAAGTGGGGTGACCATGCCAAAGATGTGCCTCGTCAAAACCTTGCCAGGTAACAAAACCCAGTGGGACAAAAATAACCCTGGACGAAGGACGAAAAGAGTGCACGATGGTCAAGTGGGTATGCTTCAGGATACTCCCCCTGATTTCGACTCCCCCCTGAAAATTACATTTCAGGTAATTCAGATAGTTTATGTAGACCAATACCTTGGACATGCTTCTGGAATGTAGACTTTGGTACTGACTTGGTGAAGAGGTCTGCACGATTGTCTTCAGATCGAGTCTGCTTAACTTCAATCTTTTGATGCTTCTTGTTGCTGATTGAAGAAGAACTTCGGTGCAATATGTTTGGTGTTGTCTCCTTTGATGAAACTCATCTTTATCTGCTCTATGTAAGCAGCATTATCCTCGTAGATAATGGTTGGTTCATCAGTGGTGGAATGCAGTCCACATGTGCTTCGAACATGCTTTGTAAAGGCTTTTAGCCATGTACATTCACATACTGCTTCGTGAAGAGCTAGTATCTCAGCATGATTCGAAGAGGTAGCAACAAGTGTCTATTTCGTAGACCTCCAAGAAATTGCAGTATTCTCAATAGTAAAGACATAACCAGTTTGGGAACGTGCCTTGTGCGGGTCTGATAGATAGTCTATATCAGCATATCCAACAAGGCAAGCATCATTCTGAGGATCAAGGGGGTGATCCATTCCTTGATGCATAGGGATAGGATAAGCCCATATCCGCCGTACCTCTAAGGTAGCGAAAAATGTCTTTTATGCCATTCCAGTGGCGGTGTGTTGGCGCAGAGCTATATCTAGCTAACAAGTTCACTTCAAATGAGATGTCCTATCTAGGGCATTGAGCCAAGTACAATAATACGCCTATTGCACTTAGATATGAGACTTCTGGCACCAATATCTCTTCGTTATCATCTGCAGGACGATACGGTTCTTTCTAGACTTCAGACGACCATGGGTGTGCTTGCTTTTATCCTCATTAAAGCATCTTAACATCTTCTAGATGTAATTTGGTTGATGGACCAAAATTTCATCTGCACTGTCCTCAGACTTCAGGTCGAGACAATAATTTGTTTCCCAAGGCCTTTCATCTCAAATTCCGACTTCAGGTGTTTTGCGGTTTCCTTGATCTCTTCAGGAGTATCAGTCAAATTTATGTCATTGACATAGACTGCCACAATTCCAAACTAGGAACTTGCTTCCTTAATAAACACGCATGGGCATAGTTTATTATTCACATATCCCATCCCGATTAAATATTCACTTAGACGGTTATACCACCTCCGTCTGGATTGTTTCAATCCATAAAGTGAACGCCTCAAAACTAATGAAGAGCGTGTTCCGTGGTCTAGAACTATTTGCATCGGGTATATTAAGTCATTCAGGAACTTTCATGTATATCTCTGTATCGTGATCCCCATAGAGATAAGTTATGACCACATTCATAAGCTGCATATTCAGTTTTTCGGAAACTACCAAACTGATAAGGTAGCGGAACGTTATGACGTCCATTACGGGAGAATACGCCTCCTCGTAATCAATCACAGGGAGTTGAGAAAATTCTTGCGCCACTAGACGAGCCTTGTGTATCACAATCTCGTTTTTCTCATTATGCTTCCTTACAAATACCCATTTAAATTCTACGGGTTTAACACGGGGAGGTGTAGGAACAACAGGTCCAAACACCTAGCTTTCTCTTTGTCAAGGAATCTAATTTGACCTGGATTGCTTATTTCCTTTTTGGCCAGTCGTCTCTACGTTGACATTCATCAACGGAGCGAGGTTCGATGTCATCGCTATTTATAATTTCGGTAGCTACTGCGAATACAAGTATATCATCGATGATAATCTCATTCCGATTCCAGATCTCACTTAAGCATGCATAATTTACCGAGATTTCTCTATTCTCGGGAGTGGGTTCAGACGTTGGAGAGTCCCCCAACGTCGTCTCTTCTAGGACGGACCCATAATCCGGAATTGTCTCGTGAGATGGATCAGTTGAGATCGCGATGTCTAGTGGATTCGTTGGTGCCAGTTTTACCCTCTTCCGGGGATAAGAATCCTTTGAACCTAGTGGTCTACCTCGCTTCTGGGCAGGGACATGTGACTGGTTAGCCGCCATGGTCGTACCTCGTCCATCTGGGGCGACGCGTCCTACAGGGACATCTATCCTTGCAGGCACATTTGCAGCAGGTATATGTGATCTCGTCACTTTAGCTAGATCAGAGAAAGTGTCTGGCATATTTTGGGCTACACTCTGTAGATCTAGAATTCTCCGCACTTCATTATCACATTGTGCGGTTCGGGTATCAAGATGAGACATAGTGGGGACATTCCACGTCAATTCACGTCGTTCATCAGGAACGGTAACGTTCTTATCTCCCCCTAACGGCGGGAAGACTGTCTCATCAAAGTGACAATCCGCAAATTTAGCGGTAAAGAGATCGCCTGTCAAGGGCTCTAAAGAGCACATAATGGATGGGATTCATAATCGACATACATGCCCATCCTTTGTTGAGGACCCAATTTTGTACGTTGTGACGGCACAATTGGCACGCGGACTGCATACTCAAATGCGCGTAAGTGCGAAACATCAGCTTCGTACCCAGTCACCAGCTGTAACGCGGAGTAAGGTTGGTAGCAGTGGGCCTCAACGGGACCAATATAGCTGCATGCAAGATTGCATAGCCCCACGCAAAAACTAGAAGTTTGGTGCGCATTACCAAGATTCTATTTGCGAGACCATCTTGGGTGTGAACATAGGGAACTATATGTTCCGCATCAATCCCAAGGGATATGCAATAATCATCGAAAGACTTCGATGTAAACTCTCCGGTATTATCAAGTCTTATAGACTTTATGAGATAATCCGAGTGGTGAACCCTCAATTTCATGATCTGGGTGAGAGTTTAGCAAAAACAGCGTTTTCTTGTGGACAATAGTGTAATATGTGATCACTTTGTCGATACATCAACCAAAACTATTAATATTTAACTGGTCCACATGGTGGTTGGATATATATGTCCACAAATTTCCCTTGCATTCTGTGCAGAAAAATGGTGGTGTATGTACTAGTCTTTGCATATGATGGTCTAGTATGGCATAGCGTGTCATTATATACAAGACCCTTATTCAGAAGGGGATGCACCTGCGATGAATTGAGGATACGGTGCATCATACTTTGACCTGGGTGTCTCAAACGGTCATGCCAGAGCAAGTAGTTGCTTGAATTAGTTAGCTTCTAGCTAACAGATTCCAATTTCTCCAATGTATGCTTCTGGCCACACACTTTGGAGGTTATGCAAAGATATTACACTCATTTTTCTCAGTGGTTTCAGCGTGATAACCGTTGGTTCGAATATCCTTAATACTCAATAACGCTCTTCTGGAACGTGGAGAATATAAGGCCTCATTAATGTTAGGTTCAGTACCATTGGACAACATATAGTGGGTTTTGCCATAACCCTCTATCAGGTTGGATTGACCTAATACGGTTGTCACAGAGGTATGAATAGACAATAAGTTTGAAAAATATCTCCGATCTGGGAGTATGGTGTGCGTAATAGCACTTTTAACCAGACAACAAACTTCCCCACAAAATATGCCTATTCATTTATTTAATTCAATGGATCACATGTATGAATAAGTTTATTGAATTAAATATATTCGAACATAACCACATTTCTATAATCCAAAATAATTGAAAACATAAATCACCAAAATCCGAAGATGTTTCATTCATTAAGATGAAATAGATATGGCACAAGGGGCCAATTATACCCATGTCTTCGAGTTCTAATCCTCGGTATGTTCAGTAACTGCCTGAAAATCCATGATCTCTAGTGTGGAATCAATAGAAAATGACCCTTCAATAAAGTTGATATTTTGAGTTCCGCGACTGGCGTAATACTCATCTACTGCGTAGGCTATCGCACAACAGGTGCGGGACCAGCAGTCAATTCCTCCACATTGATAACAAAGATCATGCTGATTCTGGTGGCAGCGGGCCGGACCAGTGTTCCTTTCAACTCGGGCTTGTTGAGTTATGGCATCATGGTTCCTACCACGTGGGCCTTGGCCACGTGGAGCCTGATTATATGGCCTCTTGGGCTTTGGCCAAGTGGCAGACGGTCATATGGGCTAATTTCGTTCTGCCAATCATGTCTTGCTTCAAGCAAGAAAATGGTCATTTGATGGTGAAAGTGCTCTTCTAGAGCGACCCAAAGAGTCTGTGTATCCTCTTCATCGGATACTCAACTTGGAGTGTTTTCTCCATATGTTTCCTTTGAAAATTATGGCACTCATATTAAAAGCCTCAATGACGACATTGTTAGCATTGATTGTTGATCTCATCTTCTTTGCAATCAGATGAATTTTCACATCTTGAGTTCACTTTAGATAGTTTCTTCTGGAGACCTCCAAAGCAACAAAGTCAAACATGTTGAGATTTGACATTTCTTACAGGAAAGGAACAAATAATATTAGTGCTTTGGGTAATATCATCGATAAGCAAGTAATGAGAACTTCAAGTTCTATAACATGGTATGAAAAATCGGATTAGACATGTAAAATCTACTGGTTTTATCGTGTGTGGTGAATTTATGAAGAAAACTTCAAGTTTCTTAAACGTCATTATCGAAACTACAAGTTCGATATATGTATGAACTACTGGTTCATTTAGAACTTTTAGTTCATTAGGTACCTGCATTTTCTACACATATATTCTAGTGCGAAAATTTAGACAAGGAACTCAATAATATTGAATAAAGCAAATTGAAATAATCTCACAAATTTGGATAAATAACAGTCACAAATCAATTGAGATATTAATTGCATGCTACTAATTTAACATATTAACTATCACACAATTATGTGAATAAATGCTTCTGGCAATTAATTACACATTAGATATGGTGAATCTATTTACAATATCAAATCATTTTTCCTTTTATTTTGATTCTGCTGGACCAAAGAAGGAGTGGGCTTGATAGTGAAGCCTATCGGGCTTAGTCTGCGGGCTTGTGACCCGGGCTTTCATGCGTAAGTCAAATGGTGTGTGAGACCTGCTGGGCTGCTAGGTCCGGCTGAGGGAGAGTGGGCCTGCTGGGCTCAGGCTAGTCTGCCAAGGAATGAAAAGTTATTACTCAACCCTTTCGGTAACTCCAATTGAATACGACCAGGTAAGGAAAGATGAGGTTTAGGTGGAGCGAGGCTCGCTTAAGTACACGGCCTCATCTGAACCTTTCCTAGACATCGCATCCAACTGGATGAGCCTAGTTTGAGAAGATTCATAACTTTTGTCATGGTAACATTTAGTGAGCTTCTATTCTGGCCTTGCAACTTGGGCCTGAGCTTCTGGCTCGAATTTGTTATTGTGACTTTGGGCTTGATTTAAGCTTCTGACTCAGCCTCATTTAATATTCACAATTATAACATAATTAAATTCAATATATGTTATTAAATCATAACGTAAATAAATTAATGCAGCGATTATGTACCTAAGGAATTGGATTCAAATCCCATTAATGCTTCTGGCATTTCGTATAGGTAATAAATTGGATAAATGCTTCTGGCATAATGTTTATATAATAATCGCGTAATAAAAGCTTATAATGCTTCTAGCATAATGAATTATAATGGTATAATTCAAATTTGTGTAATCGAAATTTAAGCCCATAATTCTTCTATCATAATTCATGCAATAATTCAGAATTGTCTCAATGTGATAATGAAGTGATTGTGGTAATGAGCATAAATTACTATGGTAATTGCTTCGGATAAAATCAATCAAAATCAAATCACGGGTTGATCAATCACCAATTAAATGGAGTTGAATCTGCTTCTGGCAGTATTAATATTAAATGGTGGTGATAATTACCAATTGGTCATAATGGCACAGTGGACAACATGCTAGGCTGGTACACACTGTGGCTGGGTTCGAATCCCAGAAACTGCACAATATGTTTTTTTTTCTTTCTTGTTGAATTGATGTTACTGATATTGATTTGGTACTACTGGACCAAGTACTATAGATATATAGTTGCAGTCCATATATTTTTCTCTTTTCTTTTCCAATCAAACAATCCCAAACACATGAACAAATATATACAAATACGTATACCAAGTAAATAAATCATGTAGGATTTGCTAGGGTTCATGCATTATGGTGATTTTTCATATTCAATCAATAGGCTCAATAAGCAAGAAGCATGAATATAAAATTAGATTTTGGAAAACATTACTTGATGAAGAACGGAAGAATCTTCAGCTTATGTGTGCAGAACTGAGAAGGTTGTCTTCTCAGCCAATCCAAGAGCTATTCGCCTCTTCTGAACAGCTCCCACTTCGAATGGTGTACAGGTCTCAAAACGACTTCAATAGGGCTGAAATTTGGAGGTCAGATAGAAGAGGCAGAGACGAACAAATTTGATGAAGGAAAGATTTTGATCTGAGGTCCCGATCAAGAGGTTTCGGGGCGTGCAAACAGGCTGATCTGCACAGGAACTGGCGTGCTGCTGTGCTGCAGGGGCAGCAGGCGTGCGACGATGCTGCAGGGGCAGTAGGGACTGCAGGGAGGCTGCGGCAGGGAGGTTTTTTCCTGGCTAGGGCTTTGGTTGATGATCCTCAATCTTGCCTCAATGGTAGAACTATTCGTGCTGATAACGTGTTGTAAAAGAAACATAAAATAATTTGAGAGAGACAGAGTTTAGACGCAGAGAATGGAGAGTGTGTCATATTCATCTCACTATGAGGAGTCTTATATAGGGCTACATCTTGTGTACAAAAGGTAAAACATCAATCACTCATACAATTACGAATGTGTCAATCACTAATTAGAAGCATATCAATCGCCAATCAATAGTAATGGCATGCATCAAGCAATACCTATTGCATGAATAGCCATATCATTTACAACAGTTTTGTATTTGTAAATTTCTATAAATCATGGAAAAAGTTTGTTATTGTTGTTGTATCCCATTTATTGTTGATCTATTATTAACAACAAAACAAATCATATTCTAAGTAGCGCCTATATTTTTTAGATTGCGAGTATTTATCTATTACATATGAAGCTTGAAAAAAAAAACAAATCCGCAACATCACGCTGGTCAATTTACTAGTAACATCTATTGTATCAGAACTCAGAAGTACTCAGGAAGCATGCCCATGTGAAGTTAACTTTGACTTAGTTCACTAAGTAGAATATTCCTTTTTTTTCTTTTTTGAATCAGGAAAAAATGTATAGGCCGTTACATACCTTTCTGCTGTCATTTAAGGGCATAGACAGACAAGAAGCTAGTGGTAGTACCCACAAGTGGTACATACATATAGTCATACTCATTATACAATCAAATACGTAGAGGTAGTGAATACCCTCATTTGGTACTACTCCAAAGGCGCTAGAGATACATAAAGTGCACATCGATGCTTTGCTTCCTAAAAATAAGGAATTTATTGTAAGGGTTTTGTCCATTTACCTCATTTCTAGAGATTTTTTTCCCACTTACCCCATTAAGTTTTTTTAATTCCCTCTTACCCAAAACACTCTAAGGAGGTCTTCCCTAATACCCCATTAAGATTTTTTTTTGTTTTTATTTTTTTTAATACCATTTTACCCTCACCTTTGTTACTTAGAGAGAGAGAGAGAAAAAAACCATAGGGGACTTGGAATCCGGCCAACTTTCGCCAGAATCCGGCCAACTTTCGCCAGAATCCAGCGATCGGATTCCGGTCACTGGCCGCCGCCCACCGGACTTTTATGAAAACCTCACTGAAAAGGTTTGTTGCCCCCAATAGACGTCTATTGCCCCCCCCCCCCCCCCAATAGAACTTTCGGTCACTGGAATGAGAACTAATCTTCCTAAATTTAGACAGACAAAACTTTGATTAAAGAAAAAAAAAAAATTACATCAATTCAAAACGTCTATTACCCCCCAATAGACGTCTATTGCCCCCAAATAAAACATTTTTTTTTCTTTTTTCTTTGATTATAGGCCTTCTGCCCCATGTTATCTATTAAAAAAAAAAAGGACGTCGTCCAAAAAAGAAAAGAAAAGGAAGAAGCGGTCGATCTCAGACGGAAAAAAAAAATTGCAGAGGGATCCGGTCTTCGTCTCAAACAAAGAATCAACAGTGCCGGTGCTTCGGATTTGTGACTCCGAGATCGCTTACTAGGTCGTCTTCACGCAGCTTCGTCGTCGCTCCTCGACTCCGGCCGCCGCGAACCTACCAGATCTCCGACTTCGGCGTTTCTCTTCGTTCGACTCCGGCTACCACGTAGCTTCAGATCGCCTCCTTGCCGCCGACGAGCCGACGAGGATCCGAACTGTGCAGGCAAAATCGACCCAGCCCCGGCGACTTAGCGCCGATGAGATCCGGTGCGGCATCGACGCCGGCGTGAACAAGGACCGAGAAAGAGAGAGAGAGAGAGAGAGAGAGAGAGAGAGAGAGAGAGAGAGAGAGAGAGAGAGAGAGAGAGAGAGAGAGAGAGAGAGAGAGAGAGGACGCAATGGCATGCTTGTAATATTTTAATTGGATTGAGGGTAAAATGGTCATTTTCTGTTAAAATGGGTAAGTGAGAATAAAAATCTGTTGCTGGGGTAAGTGGGATAATTTTTGCACATTTTGGTGCTTTGAGTCAAGGACCCTTATTGTAATTAGACAAACTAAAAACATAAGGATGAGCCTAGGGCAAAACCCCAGCCCACCATAGAAGCCCAAAAACGCAGCCCAGAGGGGAGTGACCCAACGAAGGCCCATCAAGGCAGCCTTGACTTGACCCGACAACCACCGCTGTACCAGAAGCTTTGATGCACCACCACCTTGACGCCGTCACGACCAACATCGCACGCCGCCACGATCCATCCCTCACGCCTCCATGATGCCTCCACACCAGATTGCTCGACCCAACAACACACGGCCTCTGCCTCCATCGAAACCACAAGCCGACGCTGTCAAAACAAGTTCCTCCGGTCCCTGGCAACACGGCTACTGGAGTAGCAAGACGACCACCGGCGCGGAATCCCAAGAACAAACCCTGCAAAAACCTTGATTCAAACCACTCCATCCCAACAGCTACATAGGCAATCATTCAAATCCCGCCTGGCAGCAAAGCCATGTGGCTTCGGCGAAGCCAAGAGGCCAGCCTAGGCCAGAGCCGCCGCCGGACGAGAATGCTCACAGGTCTTGAAGCCGCCTCCTTAGGGTTTTCTCAAAGAGAGAAGACGTTTCTGCTTTAGGTTTTATCCCTTAACGAAAATACAAGCTCTCATTCCTAAGTAGAATATTCCTTGGTAGACTTAGGCTTGTGGAAATATGTCTAAAAAATCTTATTCTTGATATTGAATAAGTAACATAATATCTGGCATCAAATAACCTCAGTTCAGCCAAGGTAATAAAATTACAGGGGATTTACATAGATAACTTTTGCATGCCAATTCAAAATCCTATAATGCAGAATCCTGATGTCACGTATATGGTAAGACCTTTCTTGACCTAAAATTCCTGCATGACTCTCATACAACAAAAAATCTGCCCATTCGCTGTTGCATATATGGTCCCCAGAGATTGTCCTGCAAAACCAATGACATAATCCATATCCTGATAACTAACAAAAGCTGTTTGAATTTCAGTTGGTTGGGAGAGGGTGGAGATCAAAAACTGTTTGGATTTGTGTAAATACTAAATAGAGACAAAAACTAATTATTCCAAGTTCTCATACTTTGGAACATTGTGGTAAACTTATTCCCATAAATCATTCAAGATCCATTCTAGGCTTCTGCATTATTGTCAATCCATAGTTTAGATATGCATTGATTGCATTCTGTCAGAAGATATGTAACTCCGGCTTATTGTAAATATGACTTATTTTGTTCCGTGCATGTTTTTCGTTTACATTTTTCATTTTGCTATAATTCCTATCTGTGATACTAGATTTCATACATGGAGAAAAGAGAGAAGAGTTCAATACAGCAACATTCACGTTGCCTCTTTCCCCAGGTTTATACCTGGTTTTTAGATTATGATAAGGGTTTTGTTATGAGTATCTGTTAGGTTGTGTAACACCTCAAGAGGGTGGAAGTAATAACAATAACAACTTAATAAGTCTAATACTCATGGGTAGCAATATTGCTTTTGCTTTTCTGATTATGTATTATTACTAATTGGTGGTAGTAGTAGAAATGGTAATGATAATATAAATAGTAGTAGTGAACTAGTGATTGCATTGGCAACAATACCAATAAACAATCAATTAGGATTTGAGATAGATTGATTTCTTATTTAGACAAATATGTGATGTCAATCATGTATGTTATTTGATGTCATGGGTCACTAGCAACTCCTCCAGTATGCAAGTATCTGCTAGAAACTACATCATTTTCTCTTGTGGCTATCCAAAGTTGGTATAGATGGGGACATATTGCTCCAATTCAATGTGAAATTAAGTGGGAGTTCTGTAGGACCTGGTAAGTTTCCAACTTTCCATTAGCATTCATGCAATGAGACAATGGCACGAGACTAATGTGTGACAGTAAGCCGCACAAAACTAATGTTTGAAAGCAATAGACTTTTTTTTTTTTTTTTTTTTTGGCATTTGAAAGCAATAGACTTGGACAGCTTCTTGTTAGTGTGCTAGGAATGCCTATATATCCTAGTCTTTTATTTTCAATGAACAATTTGCTCTCTCTTTTCAACTAAAATATTTGTCATGTCTGGTATTGCTGGAGAGAAAGGAATAGCAAAACTGTGCATTGCATTGTGATAAGTACTATGCACTCCTGAACCCTAAACGCTATACACATAATAGAGTCACTCTAGGTGTGAAAGCTTGTCTGCATATCATGAAGTAGGGAATGTCCTAGGAACTGTTATTGATATCTTATTCTTGGGTCTCTTCTATCTTTCCGTATTTCCTTTTTTTTTTCTTTTTTTTTTTGAATTTTTTTTTTTTTAAAACTAGAGTTACAAATCTTCATTGAGTAGTCTTTATAGATTATAACTTTATAGGTACAGCTTTTATGCATTTTATTTTCCTTAGAAATCTCAATGGGAGTTAAAGATGAGTCAAGGCTGGTGTAGGTGTGGGATGCCTGGGAATATCATATTGTTCATGTGATTAGTAAGGCTGGCACTCATCTTCCTTTAGAAACAGTGCCATTATAAATATTTCAAAGCATCACTTTCCTAATCCTTACCAATTGAGTATGTGCTTTCACTTTTTGTGAAGCAAATGAATGGAAAAGCTGGAAGGTTTTGAGTTGTTGCAGCAATAATAATCATTGTTGGTTGTGGCTTTCATGTTGCTTTTGGGAACAGAACAAAATACTAAAACCTCATCCCTTTTCAAAGTTCCGGAGGCACTGAGTGAGCCAGGTCAATTCTGTTCTTGATCAGGTTTTGCCGTCAGGCCAAAACGTACGACTTATCTTAAACCATTTTATAGGTGGCAATTGATGAGTCACACAGGAGAAAGCTTTCCTCTACCTTGTTACTTACACCAAGTTAAATCATGTGTTTTGTGCTAAACTTGCTTTCATTTGGGCTTTGGCATCATCCTCTTGTCTTTGTAAGCATGCTTGCCGTCTAAGTATGCGAGAGAGGAAAAGAACAGATAGAACATGATTATTGGAGTGGGACACTCACTGCCTTATGTAGATTCTAGACAGAATTTTCACTTGGGGTACTCGCACCAAGTAAGTCTGGATTCGTTCGTACTTTTGTTGGTATTGATCTACTGCTTGTATCGAAAATATAGTTGTCCTAGACTTTCGTTTACTTATCTTTTATTTTATATCCTCACACCTAGTGAGTTTGAATTTTATTTTTTATATATCGAAAATATAGTCATCCTACACTTTTGTCTAACTACACCCTAAAACTATCCTAAACCCTAAAAGATGACTCTTTTTTTTTTTTTTTTTTGCCTCATCTCTCAAATAGCAATTATCATAAACACAAAACTTAACTCATGAATTCCTCATATTGTAGAATGAGGAATTCGAATCTGGAATCTCAAGGGAACGTGCAGCTGCTCCATCTTTTTGGAACAACTAGAACTAGAAACCTTTCTTGTCTACTAGAGCTACACCAAAGAGCCGATGAAGCAGATAATCATTTTCTACTAAAAACAAAGATCGTCATAAAAACAAAGATCGTCATACTTATCATCGTATTGAACAATGAACATGGAGCTTCATATAAACTCTGCAGTGGAGACAAGAATGGAGAAGATAAGGGAATATACGCCTTCGTATACGACATAAACAGACGGACAGGAAGGCCTCTTTTCGTAATTTCGCATTGCCGTTACGGAGGTAAGTGAAGCTCAACAACTTTTTAAGATGCCCTTAATTAGACGGCAAATTTTCTCCTCCTCCGTGGCTCCGTCGGGCCATCGATTGAGACTAGGAAGACTATTTGCCCATATGTGAAGCGACCTTACTAACAACATGTATTAAATGACACTAATTTGATTTGATGTTGTTTTTTTATAATTTCTTGCATTTTGGATTGGATTGGATTTTCAGAAAACACCAGCGGCATCATTAATAATTGATATAGGATTAGGATCATAAGATATTGGTCAAAAGTGGCAAATTTAGACTTAGGATTAAAAAAAGAACCTTCATGCTTTACGTACTGTCACTTGGTGAATAGTTGTCCTATTGCTTAGGTACTCTCTCTTGTATTGGTTTTGGTTCTCAAACTTGGGGCATTATTTTAGCCAGAAATTGTGTTTGTTGTTTTGCATCAAACGAGTAATTCCTATTCTTTTTGAAGGGTTGATTTCTTTTAGTCTAAAATCTTATGAGATGAGAAATCGATCAACCTTGCAATCTTTTTTGCCATTCATGGTACTTGGCATTTTCAAATGAAATATCCAAATACAAGCCCGAATTGTACGAGCATTACTTCATCCACAAGCTCTTCTTAGTAGGATTAAATATCTCCAAGTCTGTGGATAGATGTCAAGTTGAACCATTTATGAAATGCTAACACTTCCCTCCAAAACACGTCTTACTATGAGGATATAGGTCTCTGCTCATATAAGGACTTCATCTCTTTTCTTATCCCAGACGATGTGTTATGTAGTGCACCCACCAAAGTAGGTCACTACCTCAAGTACTTGCCCGGAGAATTAAAGAAGAAATTGCTACTAGCCAAAACTTAAGGAATTTACTAGCAGTAGCTTGAGAGAAACAGAGAGAACAAAGTCGAGAGCATTATTCGTAATAACAATTTACTTACTATTAAATGTCTATACGAATGATCTCATCTATAGATTTTTTTAATTAAGACAAAAATAATATACCATGAACTGAGATTCGTGTTGGATTAGCTTTCCATTAAAAGATTGCGAACTAATATAAACATGCTAATTAAAAGATCAATCCCATGCATTAACCAACCATATTCAATATTCAGGAATTGTTATTAGATTGTGAAACCCATACCTACCACTAAACTCCAATACAAGGAGTTCTATACCATATTTTCATGTCAAATGGTCCATTTTTTTAAGCTAAAAAAAATAAATCTCACATTATAGAATATACATGGCCATTTGCTTCAATTATCACCCTAAGCCACTTGTATGGTAACATGTTCAATGAAAAAAGATGAAAAAGTCGACTAAATCAGCTTATTCAGGTCCAAATTAAGGCCAAAGTTACAGATATGTATAGCTACTCTATGCTCTGTTGGTTAAAGCCTTTGGAGAATTTCTACAAGCTGAATATTGATGGTACCAGAGTTTCTCCTTCTGGTAAGATTGGTGCTGGTGGGGTCATTAGGAATCACCTTGGTTTATGGATTACTGGCTTTCAGATTAATCTTGGTTCTGGTGAAATTCTGGAGGCTGAAGCCTGGGGCCTCTATTATGGTCTCAAATTGGCTGCTGAACATCATTCTATTAACTTGGGGGTTGAATCTGATTCTGCCATATTGGTCTAGTTCATGCAAATGCCTGATCTCTCCCTCCATCCTCTGGGATCCTTACTCAATGGATGTAAGTTGCTTATGTCTAATATGAACAATGCTCAACTCACCCATGTGTTCCGGGAATGCAACATGCTTGCTGATGCATTAGCAAAGAATAGCATCAATCATGATCTGGGCATCATCACTTTTGAAAGCCCCCCCTATCCATGCTGCTCAGGCATACTTAGAGGATATTGCTGCTGTGTCTAGAGCCAGAAGATCTGGCATGTGCTCTCACACTTAGTTGTTCCTTTGCTTTTGTTTGGGTCTTTTAGACCCGTCTGTAACCCAAAAAAAAAAAAAGAAGATCAATCCCATGCATTAACCAACCATATTCGATATTCAGGAATTGTTATTAGATTGTGAAACCCATACCTACCACTAAACTCCAATACAAGGAGTTCTATACCATATTTTCATGTCAAATGGTCCATTTTTTTAAGCTAAAAAAATAAATCTCACATTATAGAATATACATGGCCATTTGCTTCAATTATCACCCTAAGCCACTTGTATGGTAACATGTTCAATGAAAAAAGATGAAAAAGTCGACTAAATCAGCTTATTCAGGTCCAAATTAAGGCCAAAGTTACAGATATGTATAGCTACTCTATGCTCTGTTGGTTAAAGCCTTTGGAGAATTTCTACAAGCTGAATATTGATGGTACCAGAGTTTCTCCTTCTGGTAAGATTGGTGCTGGTGGGGTCATTAGGAATCACCTTGGTTTATGGATTACTGGCTTTCAGATTAATCTTGGTTCTGGTGAAATTCTGGAGGTTGAAGCCTGGGGCCTCTATTATGGTCTCAAATTGGCTACTGAACATCATTCTATTAACGTGGCGGTTAAATCTGATTCTGCCATATTGGTCCAGTTCATGCAAATGCCTGATCTCTCCCTCCATCCTCTGGGATCCTTACTCAATGGATGTAAGTTGCTTATGTCTAATATGAACAATGCTCAACTCACCCATGTGTTCCGGGAATACAACATGCTTGCTGATGCATTAGCAAAGAATAGCATCAATCATGATCTGGGCATCATCACTTTTGAAAGCCCCCCTATCCATGCTGCTCAGGCATACTTAGAGGATATTGCTGCTGTGTCTAGAGCCAGAAGATCTGGCATGTGCTCTCACACTTAGTTGTTCCTTTGCTTTTGTTTGGGTCTTTTAGACCCGTCTGTAACCCAAAAAAAAAAAAGAAGATCAATCCCATGCATTAACCAACCATATTCGATATTCAGGAATTGTTATTAGATTGTGAAACCCATACCTACCACTAAACTCCAATACAAGGAGTTCTATACCATATTTTCATGTCAAATGGTCCATTTTTTTAAGCTAAAAAAATAAATCTCACATTATAGAATATACATGGCCATTTGCTTCAATTATCACCCTAAGCCACTTGTATGGTAACATGTTCAATGAAAAAAGATGAAAAAGTCGACTAAATCAGCTTATTCAGGTCCAAATTAAGGCCAAAGTTACAGATATGTATAGCTACTCTATGCTCTGTTGGTTAAAGCCTTTGGAGAATTTCTACAAGCTGAATATTGATGGTACCAGAGTTTCTCCTTCTGGTAAGATTGGTGCTGGTGGGGTCATTAGGAATCACCTTGGTTTATGGATTACTGGCTTTCAGATTAATCTTGGTTCTGGTGAAATTCTGGAGGCTGAAGCCTGGGGCCTCTATTATGGTCTCAAATTGGCTACTGAACATCATTTTATTAACGTGGCGGTTAAATCTGATTCTGCCATATTGGTCTAGTTCATGCAAATG
This sequence comes from Rosa rugosa, assembly GCF_958449725.1. Lineage (NCBI taxonomy): Eukaryota > Viridiplantae > Streptophyta > Magnoliopsida > Rosales > Rosaceae > Rosa > Rosa rugosa. The sequence goes on along the minus strand of NC_084824.1, from coordinate 18,889,179 downwards.
CCTGATCTCTCCCTCCATCCTCTGGGATCCTTACTCAATGGATGTAAGTTGCTTATGTCTAATATGAACAATGCTCAGCTCACCCATGTGTTCCGGGAATGCAACATGCTTGCTGATGCATTAGCAAAGAATAGCATCAATCATGATCTGGGCATCATCACTTTTGAAAGCCCCCCTATCCATGCTGCTCAGGCATACTTAGTGGATATTGCTGCTGTGTCTAGAGCCAGAAGATCTGGCATGTGCTCTCACACTTAGTTGTTCCTTTGCTTTTGTTTGGGTCTTTTAGACCCCCGTCTGTAACAAGAAAAAAAAAAAAAAAAAAAAAAAGATCAATCCCATGCATTAACCAACCATATTCGATATTCAGGAATTGTTATTAGATTGTGAAACCCATACCTACCACTAAACTCCAATACAAGGAGTTCTATACCATATTTTCATGTCAAATGGTCCATTTTTTTAAGCTAAAAAAAATAAATCTCACATTATAGAATATACATGGCCATTTGCTTCAATTATCACCCTAAGCCACTTGTATGGTAACATGTTCAATGAAAAAAGATGAAAAAGTCGACTAAATCAGCTTATTCAGGTCCAAATTAAGGCCAAAGTTACAGATATGTATAGCTACTCTATGCTCTGTTGGTTAAAGCCTTTGGAGAATTTCTACAAGCTGAATATTGATGGTACCAGAGTTTCTCCTTCTGGTAAGATTGGTGCTGGTGGGGTCATTAGGAATCACCTTGGTTTATGGATTACTGGCTTTCAGATTAATCTTGGTTCTGGTGAAATTCTGGAGGCTAAAGCCTGGGGCCTCTATTATGGTCTCAAATTGGCTACTGAACATCATTCTATTAACTTAGCTTGGTGGTTGAATCTGATTCTGCCATATTGGTCCAGTTCATGCAAATGCCTGATCTCTCCCTCCATCCTCTGGGATCCTTACTCAATGGATGTAAGTTGCTTATGTCTAATATGAACAATGCTCAGCTCACCCATGTGTTCCGGGAATGCAACATGCTTGCTGATGCATTAGCAAAGAATAGCATCAATCATGATCTGGGCATCATCACTTTTGAAAGCCCCCCTATCCATGCTGCTCAGGCATACTTAGAGGATATTGCTGCTGTGTCTAGAGCCAGAAGATCTGGCATGTGCTCTCACACTTAGTTGTTCCTTTGCTTTTGTTTGGGTCTTTTAGACCCCGTCTGTAACCCAAAAAAAAAAAAAAAAAGATCAATCCCATGCATTAACCAACCATATTCGATATTCAGGAATTGTTATTAGATTGTGAAACCCATACCTACCACTAAACTCCAATACAAGGAGTTCTATACCATATTTTCATGTCAAATGGTCCATTTTTTTAAGCTAAAAAAAATAAATCTCACATTATAGAATATACATGGCCATTTGCTTCAATTATCACCCTAAGCCACTTGTATGGTAATATGTTCAATGAAAAAAGATGAAAAAGTCGACTAAATCAGCTTATTCAGGTCCAATGGCATTCACCTAATCAGTAATTGAACATGAAAATTATGTTCAATCACCATTAAACGTAAATTTAACGGTGAAAAATAAAATATCTCAATTTAAAAATAATTATTAGTCACTAACTGATCCGATGAACATTATTGTATTCAGATAAAGAAAAAAAATCAAAATAAAATCACGTTTTTTAATTCTGCAGATTTGATTCTGGCTGCTTTAAAGCAAATTGTCTTTTATAATAATATTTCTTTTTCATGTATTTAGCACTGTTTTCACTTTTCACCCACCACTTTACCAAAACAGTAAATAAAGTAACATGCTTTTGTTTGTTGTGAAGGGAAAGAAAAGAGGCTATAAGAACCAAAACAAAATTGCAATGAGAAAGAGACAATATATTCTTTCTACTACTTCCTCACTCGATCCTTCCTTCTTCTTCTTCTTCATCTTCTTAAATTTCCCAAAACCCCAAAAATCCCAAACGGATAAACTTCTTCTTAAATTTTCAAACTTTTTTTTTATTTTTGATTGAATTGAAGAGAGAGAGAGAGAGAGAGAGAGAGATGTCAATACGGAGCTTAATCCAGGACATGAGGTTTTCCCGGTCGCAGCGGGTGGTTCAGGACCGGTCGGCGGTGGCGGCGCCGGAGGTGGGCGACTCGGTGAAGCAGAGCTGCTGGGCACAGATGCCTCAGGAGCTTCTCAGGGAGGTTTTGATGAGAATTGAGGCTTCTGAGGCCGCCTGGCCGCCGCGGAAGAGCGTCGTCGCCTGCGCCGGAGTTTGCCGGAGCTGGAGGCTGCTGACGAAAGAGATCGTTAAATCGCCTGAGCTCTCCGGAAAGCTCACCTTTCCCATCTCCGTTAAGCAGGTCCTGGTTTTCTCTTTGTTTGGTTTCAATCGCCAAAAAGTTTTTTAATTTTTAATTTTTTTTAATAGTTGATTGAGGTCATTATAAATTCGATTTGGTATTGATTTCGTTGTATTTGGGTGCCTTGTGAATCTGTTTGGAAGTAGTACAAGTGTGTGTTTTGATCTCACTGCATTGCAATTTACACAAAATGATGGGGTTGTAGTGGTTCTTGCTTGGTTGGGATGCTTTTAGTGTAAATTTGTAATCTTTACTAAGGAACTTGCTTGCCCATTTCAATAGACAGCTTTTATCTTTGATAATTCCCATTTGGTTTTCGCCTTCTATGATCAAGAATTCAAGATAGTGTTTCTTAGCCAAGTTATCAGGTTCCATATGGGTAGTAGTGTGAATTGGATTAATAGTACAGAGAAGGGAATTCGGAATCTTGTTCTGAGCTCGAAACTACGTTTTTGAGTGATAATCTCTGACTGGAAAATCTCTGGTTATTTTCAAGTTTTTGAGTTGTTTATGAATTTTGATGTTGGTGGTTGCAGCCTGGTCCAAGGGATGAACTGCTACGGTGCTTTATAAAAAGGAACCGCTCAACCCAGACATATTATCTTTACCTCGGTTTGACCCATGGTGAGCATTTGCTAATCGAAAACAAAAGCATCATTGTAGTGCATTGTGAATAATAGGTAGCTTTTTGGTTGTTTTTCAAAGATCTGGCCTTTCCTTCTCCAGTGGAGGTTTATTTTGTTAGGTCATTTAGGTATTGATTGTGCTATCAAGATAATGCTGTCACTTTCTGTATATAGTGGTCCTACTCTCTTGCTTTCTTTTGAGCTGTAATGATTTTAACTTATTATCTGTCTTGTGTCCATGGCAGCATTAACTGATGAGGGAAAGTTCCTACTTGCTGCTCGCAAGTATAAACGCCCCACCTGCACAGACTATATTATCTCACTAAATGGTGATGAAATGTCAAAGGGCAGCAGCAACTATATTGGAAAACTGAGGTATACCATTGTATATGCTTTTTTTTTTTTTTTGCCCTATGAGCTCCAGTTTAACTCATTTTCCCTTTTTCTTCCTCAAGGTCAAATTTTTTAGGAACCAAGTTCACCATCTTTGATGGGCAGCCAACTGATGTGGGAGCCAAGTTTACAAAAAGTCGATCCACTAGGCTAGTGAATTTGAAACAAGTTTCACCTAGGGTCCCTGCTGGCAACTATCCAGTGGCTCACATTTCATATGAGCTAAATATGTTGGGTTCCAGGTAACACTTCTCTTTGCACGAAAAGTTACCTTCAGAAATGAACTTATAAGAGTAATATTTTTAATTCTATCTGCATGGACGGTTGCTTTTTCACAATCGTCACAACAAATATTCTTTTCGGTATAGTAGATGGGGTGCATTTGCTTTTACAATTTAACTGAAGAAATTAAAAAATTCAGAGTTCGTACAAGCAGGGGTCCAAGGAGAATGCAATGCACCATGGATGGCATTCCTGCCTCTGCGATTCAACCTGGAGGTGTAGCACCCACACAGGCAGAGTTTTCAAGTAGTACTGCCGAGTTCTTTCCGTCCCTTCCATTTTTCCGTTCGAAATCAACTCGCATGGAAAGTTTCCTAGGGCCTTCGGCCAAACCAAAAGATGGGGTGATCGTGTTGAGAAACAAAGCTCCAAGGTGGCATGAACAACTCCAGTGTTGGTGTTTGAACTTTCATGGACGAGTAACAGTTGCTTCAGTGAAAAACTTTCAGTTGGTGGCTTCTCCTGAAAATGGACCAGCTGGGCCAGAGCACGAGAAGATTGTCCTCCAATTTGGGAAAGTGGGCAAGGATTTGTTTACCATGGATTACAGGTACCCAATATCAGCATTCCAGGCATTTTCAATCTGCCTCAGCAGCTTTGACACCAAGATCGCTTGTGAATAAAGAATAATACATCTCAACAGGTATGATATTTAGTCCTTTGGAAGTTAATTATTCCTGAATCTAAGTAATCAGACCAAAAAAAAAAAAAAAGTAATCAGAAGTAGTGAACAGAAGAAATTGTTGCGTTGACATAAATGAGCACTATTATTGCTAAATGTCATGAACAGTTAAGAATCTGTAGGTTGATATTTCTGCTTTGATGTATAAGTTCTGTAGTAAATTTACTTGGTGATGGTGGTGTACACGTCAATATCTCTTTACATGATTATGATGAATCCTATATTTTCCTACTGGTCTAGGAGCAGCAAGGTTTGAAAATCATTTAGGAGATTGAAGTCAATGAGACTGTTTTCCGAAGGTGATTGCTACTGGACTTCCTATGCAGAGGGCATGGTCAGAGGCTTCAAACCTTCTGGGATCATGACTTTGTTCAAGTCATGGAAAGACCACTGGAACCGAATGTTGGAGAGCTTTGGTTCTCTGTCATCCCCATATGTATATTTCATTTGTTAATGTATATAGCAAGTGTTCCTATAAAAGCATGCTATTGTTTTGCTATTTGATGCCATATCGAATTTCAGTTGGTTTTAGTCAGACTATTATAGGTTGTCTAATCATCAAATGAATTCCTACTTGTTCATTTTCTCAATGAGGATGATGGCTCAATCTGACTTCGCCCTAACTACAGTTGATGAAATTTTCCAAAATATTTCTATAGTCCTATTCTCTGGCTTGTATTTTTCTTCTTTTCCTTTTGGTAAATAGCACATCGATATATATAAGAGCTAGATGATGCATTACTGTCTTTTAGTCAATCTTCCAAAGACGCCAGTTTACCGTTACAAATACCAGGAGCTACATCAAAGCACAACAACAGAGAAATTCTGCTCTTCAACTTCAGTTAACCAAGGAAAAGCAAATGCTAACAAGAAACCAAATAGCGAAGAAAAAAAGCCAAGGAGCTTGCTGCTATATAGCAAAGCTTCCACTTGTAGTACCAACCCCCCACTCCACTGAACCTTGAATTGTTCAGGTATTTCTCATGGTGCGAAGACCTGATGTGATATCTGCCCTCTCTGCTCTCAACATCCCGAGCATATCTTCTTTACTTGCTCCGGACTGGTTCTGCTTAGTTCACTCTATCCTCTCGAGTAGTTGGCTTGTTTGGATATTTGAAAGGTTGTAACCGAGTCTGGGACTGATCCCGATGGATGCTTTGTCAAGTGAAATTTATGTTTTTGACACTTCTGGAAAAACGTTGTCTTCGGGTGTTCGACCATCCAGAGCCTAATCCCTCTCTGGTAGCTTCCAAAGCATTCCTTGCTGCTCAAGGATTTTATTTCCATCTTCAGTCTAAATCCTGCACTGTTCAGTGTCTTAAACGCTGAACTTCCTCCCTTCCGATTTGATTCCTCCTCTGGTAGGCTCGATCAAGATTAATACTGACACAGCTTGGTGTACCTCCTCCCTTGGATGTGGTAACCTTATTGCTGCTTTGGCTCGTGACTCTTCTTGCCATCTCCTAGCTGGTTCTGCAAAGTTCTGCATGCCAACTCTTCTACCGCAGCAGAAGCATTAGCCATTCACGGCAGTCTTTTGTAATGGTATCCAACTCAAATCATCTGATTACATCGATCTATCAAAACGCCACTCTTCGGTGGACTGAGCAGTAGCACCAATGGTTCACAGTATATTTCCGCCATATTAATTGGGTGGACTTGGTCCAGCAGACAAAGCAACAAGACTGTTGAAACCCGCCTTCCTCCTTGCTTCACATTTTGTCATATGATGCGCAGCTCGCCTCCATGAACTTGTTTGGAGTGCTGGGTTATGAGATGCTGATGTACACAGTACATTATATATGCAAAACCCAAAGGCATATAATATATTACAAGCTTTCTGGACGAGTACTTGGCTTTTAACTAGGTTGCTTCCCCACATGATTTTTCTTCAAAACTTAATCTTGGGTTTCATTTGAAGGTGTTAAACTAGTTTCCTGGCCTTCCTCACGCACTTTCAGCTAACCCAAGGGCACATTTTGCATGCTCTTTGACCGGTATGCTACTACTTTACGAGTTTTGATAACCCCAGGGTCAGATTTAGTTCCTTCTTTTTGACAGTTGTTTATGTACTTGAAATAATATCCAGAGAAGAAAAACTCTTTCTGAATAAAGCATACAAAGTAGTGCAAGGCTTCAAGCACTTGAGAAAGGGTAAGCTTAAATATCTCATATGACCAGTCTCTTGGTTCAGCGTATGATCACAAGATTGCTGGTTAAGAATATTGATCAATCACTTGAGAAAATGGGGGCAAATTTGTTTCTCGATTCTCGAATGACCAAAGCCAAGGCTTATACAATTTTGCCACACTTTTCAGATACAAGAATAGAACACAAGTTTATATTTACACGAGTACAATTATAATTCATACTAAGCGGCTTGCATGTGGATTCCCTGTTCTGAGTTGACATGAATAGATTCAGTAGCTTCTTCGTCAGAAGCTAGATCATCCGACTGCAATTCCACTTGATTAAGGCTTCGGACGAATCCAGAAAATGAAGGAAAATGCTCAGGTGAGAAGAAATAAGCTCCCATTCTCTGATAAGTGAACAAGTTTATTTCATTCTCTCCTAACAAGTTCTTCTTTATCTGTTGAAAGCCTCCTGGAGCTCCTGAAATTGATGAGTTTTGACCAGAAATTTCAACTCCGTGCTTTCTGCACGCTGTTCTAATTTGTGATAGTAATGACTCGGGACTAGAACGGGATTCGTGTGGTTGATGTACGTCTGATAAGTCCAGTCCCGGCAATATCATTTTGCAGGAGTTTCTTGCAAACATATCTGCAACTGCTTCATAACCATCTCGAGAGGATGTATTATAAAACCCAGATGTCAACTCAGATGGGTGAGACCTTGTTTTGTACCAAGAGTGCATTAGAGGGACTTTGCCATATGCTGTGACTTCTGTGTCACCAAAAGTTGAAGAAGCAAGGGAAAGGATCCGATCTCCATGAGAGATTAGCTGGTTTGAGTACCAGGACAGGAAGAAATCACCATATGGTGACTCCCATGATCCCCCATGGTCCTTGAAGAAAGTGTTTGAGTCCGGTGACTGGTCATAGCTCGGAGCATCATGGGGACCGCCAAGACCCCATAAAGGATTTCCGGTTGCCTCAGCATGTTGTTTAAGAACATTGAGCATGTTTTCATCAAAACATTGGAATTCGCCAACCCCGGGAATTTTGCTACGTTTGACTGACTGGTGATGAGAAGGATACCGAAGCTCACCATCTGGTCCTAGGCTCACTGAGACGCCCTGAAATTTAGCAAAACAGGAATTACTGAACGTTCAGTACGCATGCTAAACCTAAGATGACTATTGTTTCATTTTTAGAATTCAAAAACTCAGGACTGCTTACCGTGATTGTGGAACCAAGGAAAGGCGAGAACGAAGCTTTAAAACTTTCGCAGAAATCATGGTAAACTTGAATCGGAGTCTTTCCATTAAGAACAGGAAGCTCATCAACAGCCAGTGATAAACACTCCTTGTATTGCTGCCCTGACCTGTCTTTGAAAAACATACCAGGTTGGGACTCCCCTAAGCAAGACACCCAATCGGGGAGTGAGATCTTCGGTTGTTTAGAAGCGTGGAAGCAGAGTGACACATGAAGCTCAAGACCGGCTTTCTGAACCATCTCTGCTAGAGAATGGTAGGCTGACCACTCATACTTCCCCATGGCTTCTTTCTCAACAATTCCCCACCAGACAGGAAGCTCCACGCCTGTCACTCCCAATAGCTTCAGAGCCATTAGTCCAACCGCAATTGCTCGGGCATGCTTCACTGAATTGCAGTCTGAAACTGCATCCAGGGGCAACCCAACAAATAGTCTTAACCCGTCATTCTGAAACGACCAAGCAAGAAAACCGAGTCAGTCTCAGTCAAGACAAGTAACTAAGCCTAGAAACAAACTGGCTAAATTTAACCAAGTACTTTGCAGCTGTACATATTTAACAAAATACAGAGGATGAATTCTATAGATAAGGTGTTTACAAACTCAAAGCATGAAATTGGCCCCTAAAAAAAAAAATACAGATTCTAAAATAGCTTCTGGCACTCAACTCAAGAATTAACAACTTACCAAACATCAAAATCTTCTTGTTTTTCAAAACCCCTTTTAATTCTTTCATGTATCAATTGGGTTTTATTTTTATAGATAAGGTGTTTACAAACTCAAAGCATGAAATTGGCCCCTAAAAAAAAAAACACAGATTCTAAAAAAGCTTCTGGCACTCAACTCAAGAATTAACAACTTACCAAACATCAAAATCTTCTTGTTTTTCAAAACCCCTTATAATTCTTTCATGTATCAATTGGGTTATATTTTTATGACAATCAGATTCATCAAAATCTCACAGAAAACAAATTCAAACATAAACTAAACGGTCACAAGTCGCATGCTTTTCATTTCCTTCAGTTTTCTACTTGCAAGTTGCTACTACTATCTCTAAATATAACTAGAACAAAAGAAGAAGTCCTTACCGATTTGGATCTTTTGGATGGACCCGAAGCTTTAACGGGTCGAACCGATTCAGACTGAACGGCCCTGAGAGTAAACTGAAGCCGGCCATTTTTCCAGCTCGTGTACTTTTGACCAAAGCTTATCTGGGTCCTCAAATTACCACTCAATTTACAAAACCCCAATTCCCTGCGCCCCAATTCAGCCCTTCCGATCTTCACCTGAGAGCTTCGAACCACAGAAACCTCCATTTCCGAAAAAGCTCGAAACTTTACACAACCCAAAACCCAATTAAGCAAGAAAACCCAAACCCAGAATTTGATTCTTGTTTTTTTCAACGAAAATTTGAGAGCTTTGTGAGTAGAGGAGAAGATGAGTTTTGAAGAGTTGAGATAAAATGGGGGAGGAGAGGAAGGGTTTATATAGAAAACGATTGAGGGCCGCAGACGCGCTTTTACGCGCGAATGGCCAAAAAGAACCCGCCACGTGTCGACTGACAATTTTGATTTTCCTAAATGACCAAACAGTGGGTTTTGTGATTTGGAAATTCATAATCCAAATTTAATTTTGGTATTTTTGATGACTCATTCTCAACAAAAAAAGGTATCTTTGCTGACTTGATTGATTGTTAATAGGAGGACAGCCATGTGGTTTGATTGGGGTCTGATATCATGGTGGTGTTTATAACTAGATTTTGTGTTGTGTCATTTAGATTTAGACCTGCCTCTTATCTATAATTACAATAATTCACTCAGAAAAGATTCTTATTGTGAGGTCTCGAGTCAAAATCTTACCATTCGTATTAGAATAAACAGTTGGGCGGTGGTTTTTTTTTTTTGTTATATCCGTTGTATGAATGGTGTTATTTCATGTTAGAATTTATAAGATTTGGACCTCAAAATCTGCTCACTTGACCTCACTCTATTATGAATTATTAAATGACATATATAACCTACTATAAAATGACTATTAAGGACAATAATTATACAAAAAAAATACTATATTTATTTTATGTAGACTTTCCAATTCAATAATATTAGATTGTATTCTTTATTATTTCCCTTATCTATTTTCATTTTCCAATTCACTACATACTCATTAAAGCATTCATATATATTTAATAAGAATTAAAAATATGATTAAGATAATGTGACATAAAAATGTATGATATATTGATATATATGTTGAACACATATTGGTGAGGGAAAACAAAATAAATCCTATTATAATTTATGACCTGAATCTAAGTCTATCCATTATATTTGCAAAAAAAAAAAAAAAAGAGTAGCAGTTATAAATATATATATATATATATATATATATATATATTTTTTTTTTTTAATAATTAATCATGAGGTACAAAAAGTAGAGAAAATAAATAAACATTAAGAAAAAATGATTTCTTCATTGTCTTTAACAGGTAAAATAGAAAAAAAAATTAAAAAAAACCACAAAATAGTTCATGTTATTTCCTTATTGATTAGAAATTAATTTTGAAAATCAATACCTTGTGTTTGATTTATTTTATTTTATTGGAAAAGCGATTTATGCATGTTGTTTGATTAAGGTTTGTATATGTAGTTAAGATTTATAGAGTAATTAAATCATTCAAATGACTAAATTTTTTATTTTAAAGATAATAATTTGTTTATGAGTGAGGTTATTTGAGGAACTTTAGTGAGGTTTAGTGAATAAATTTAGTATTTAAAAATTTGATAGGAGGTGTAAAAAGCATAGAGGTCAAGTGAGTAAATTTAGAGGTTCCAATAGAAAAACTCAATTTATAATGTTGCCTAACAGCATCCCTCACTATTTGGATAATTTTGTGATTAACTCGATTTGCTTTACAAGTAATGAGAGTAATTATACTCGATCTCATGTAGGTCACATTTATTGAGTGTTATATTAGTCACATTGAAAACATAATTGAAATTGACACCCCGCCTATTTACAAACAGGCATTACAAATCTTTATGGCGAAGTGCACAAACAATGCCTCTAGTTTAAACTTTATAGAAACAGCAGAAAAATATCAATTTGAAGCACCCAAATGAGGATTAGAAGTTTCATACTATAGTACAATTTGCTTATACTTTTGAAGAAACTTGTTTAAAGATAAACATAACTTCCCAATTCAAATATCTTCAAATGCATTGTTGAATGTTGGTTAAATGAATTTAAGATCGTAATTCCGTTGGTTGTAATTTCGTAATTATTATATCATTTGTATACCAAATAATTTTTGAGGTGATTAAACTTGACTTTGGGATATGTGATTTGGAGTTGGATACTAGTCAACATTGGATAACGGAGACTATTTATCCATAAAGTGATAAAATCAAAACTAAGCACTCAGGTTTTTTGCCTAATCCGACTCCAATACCTTACTAATTAGGAATTTAATAATTGTGGCGGCTGTTTAACAGTGACATCTTTTATATATTTGTGGACATGGAGATTTGAGATTGGAGATTGGAGATTGGAGGACGTGGAGTCAGTGTGGAATTATAAGAAGCCACCTCATGCCAACTTCCACGAGAGAGACTTATGTACGTCACCCGTACCACGTGGCAGTGCGGCGGCTCAATTAGTGTCCAAGTAGAGGGGTATTTTAGGTATTTCACATTAAAATCAAGGGCAGTTTCAGAAAAAAAAGGGAAAAAATTTCTTTCTTCTGATTGGAGGGCCGCACCGCCAAGTGGTGCGGCAGCCCCGATGCAAGAATTTCTCAACTTCCACAGACCACATACCACAATATTGTTTTGACTCAGAAACACAATGATTGGATACAAGAATGGAGCTTTGGATGGGTCTGAACTCTGACGTGGTAAATAATCCGAAAGCGATGTCTGTGTGCTGAGTCATGTCCAGGTTAGGAGAAACTGTTTGAGGCCTCAGTTTTTGGTTGTATTTTCCGATCCGAAAAATCAGTGTTTTTTCTCTGCCTTTGGAATTGGATAGCTCGATCGATGGGCCACTGCTGGTCCACATGACCCACAGTGCTCAAACCTGATTTGTAGATAGGAAAATTTCGAGAGGAATAGGAATCTGGAATCATCATCGTCTTTTTGGCTGAGTAATTTATGTCGGCCATTTGTCTAGATATCCATACGGCGCTCACCAATCAAGGGTGAGCATGGCATATTTAGGCAACCGACCTCTTTTTGGCTGAGTAATATTATTGCTTCATGTTGATCGATCTAGCTAGTTGTTTCAAGATTTAAAAAAGTTGTGACGAAGCCTTTGTTTTCGTAATTAAGAAGGAAAAAGCAAACTATAAAACTACCTAAACAATTAACGACTACTTTATTTATGGGGTTAATTATATCTTTTGCATCTTTCAATAATAAGCAGGTAAGAGTTCATAGGTTTACTGAACCTGTCTTGTTAAGAGTTCGTTGATCTCAACTAGGGTATTAAGTGTACATACCAGTAAATACTTCACTGCCACAAAGTTTTATATTATTACCAGGACCCCGCAAGATCACCTAAGAGGCCAGACCATGGGTCGGGAAGGACACCCAGCAGGACGGTGCTCATCATGGTTGGCACCTCGGGTGATACAGGTCTCTACTCCGCCCAGTAGGGCTAGTCAAAGTACACACCAGAAGCCTATATTAGCCTGCAACCTGTGGACCTGCGTCCCACGTCGAAGAAATGGGAAATCTAGCTCTTTCCCATGTTCGAGTATATAAGCCACACTCAACTACCTTCATGTGGGTAATAACTTCTTTCTCTATACTATTACTCTGTCAAATTATACACATAATCTTAATTACTTAAGTATCAGAGAGGCATAAACCGTCCGGTACGGTTATACCCTTAACCAAAACCTGTTTAGGCTAATTAAACAATCAGTTAAATTAGACTAATTTCTCTATAGATTTTTTTTTTTTGGGTACAATGACGACAGCTCACAGCTTTCTGTACAAAATTGAATGTATAGAAGTGCATGGGTATATACTCACAGCTTCAAGCCAATGCGATATATCATGAAAGATATGAACCTAAACAGAATAATTCCAAAAGTTGTGCTAACCTTGAAAGTTGAAACCCGGATATGGGAATGTATAAAGCAGCAAGAACAACGAAGACCCAGAACACAAAAGATCAAGTCCTGTAATCAAAATCCGTCACTGCCCAGAATCTAACAAACAAACAATGAAACAATTAAACAAACAAAAGCAACTCTAATTGCACCTCCACTCTAGCTAGGCAGGAATAGAGTCGAAGATTTGGAACTTTTGGGCGTTCATCGCATTACACCCCCCCACAAAAACCCAAAGAATCAAAAACGGAAACCCACCACCTCGGCACCTCCACTCTCCTAGATTGAAATTCCACGTTGGCTGGTTCTGATGGAATTTCAAAATTAATTGAAAAAAAAAAACAGAAATTGAAAATGGTGAGAGAGAGAGGTGAGGAGGACGATGATGATGATGATCTATGAAGATGGCCGGCGGTTTGAAATTTTGGAAATTTGGGGAGTGTGGTTTATCACAAAGGGTTTGGGGGTTTGTGGGCGTTCAAGTCGAGTAGCTCCAGTATCCAGATAGTTTTTTTTTTTTTTTTCCTTTGGGTATGGGCTGAAAGGAAATATACATATACTTGGGGGGTTTTTGGGCCAAATTCTTGTCTAGGCTGTAGCCTAGATAGCCCACCATTTGGTTCCGCCTCTGCCCTTAACGTTGTGTATTTCCTTTGACAGGATCACGGAGTTATCTTGGTACCTGCTAGCGGGTATAGCATTATGTTGGACAAGTCCCGGAGACACCAATAGAAACATTAAGTATATAGCTAAGTTCACTCTGAAGTGGCGGGCATATGAACCTTGATAGCCTTGATTGAGGGTGGTTCCAGGCTTCCAGCACTGACGGGATAAGGTCAATAGCTATGGCCCCGATCAATATTACACAAACTTTGGTAAAGTATCTAGCAAATTACATAGTTGAAGTAGTGTTTGAATAGTTTACAAACCGATCGAAATGCTGAAGCTGCCATAATGATGTGTATTTTGATCGTTTGGAAACTTGAGATATCAATATCTTATAGACAATAATTCAAGAGCTGTTTCTGAGAACTTCTTTAGGGTGTGTTTGGATGAGAAAATTATGAAATTAGTAAGAATTTATAAATGACGAAATCTATAACTTCATCAATCTAAAATTCCATTAATTGCAATTTCTATTGTTTGGTTGTATCTATTTAAGATTTGAAATGCGTAATAAATTAAGAAAGTTTAAAACAAATAAAAAATAAAATAGAAAAAGCCTTGTTTTGGAAATCAAAATTGAATAATGCAAAGGAATTTGTAAATGACACCTATTTTGGTGGAAATTGAAGTGGGGAATTTAAATAATGAATTCCTTCGTTTTCTTCGGCAGAGAAATTTAAATTTTCCAATATGATAATGCCAAACGGGGGAATTGACTTTTAGGAATTATAAAATCCTCCATTTCAAATAAATTCCATCATTTTTTCCCTCATCCAAACACTCTTACAGATATTAGGTTTTATAGAAAAGACTTCAAAATAGTATTAGCTCTAAAATAATGGAAATCAAAAGGTGCCAATAAATGTATTGGTTTTTCTCAAATTTCTTTTTTCTTTACGTGTACAAATAGAATAGGAAGCAATTATCGGAGGGGGGGAGGTCGGCAAGCATCTCTATAGATGCCAACTTGGAAATCTGATTGAACCACTTGCTTGAGTCTTGTTCAACTCAAACTTCCCAAAACCTTAAGCTTAAGCTTACACAATCAAGTAATTCTTTCAGGGAAGAAAGATTTGACACTTTCATACTGATCCGAAATCATGTCTCATTAGTATTTATCCAAGTTATGATTATGTTTAGCTATTAACTGAAAACGTGAATGACTAAATTCTTGCTCTAATTTTAGGAGGAAAATAGAACTAATGTGCTTCACTTTGGTTTTGATTACGTCCATACATTTCATGCTGATCCGAAATCATGTCTCATTAGTATTAATCCAAGTTATGAAAATGTTTAGCTATTAACTGAAAACGTGAATGACTAATTTAATTCTAGAAGGAAAATAGAACTAATGTGATTCACTTTGGTTTTGATTACGTCCATACATTTCATGCTGATCCGAAATCATGTCTTGTTTAGCTATTAACTGAAAACGTGAATGACTAAATTCTTGCTCTAATTCTAGAACTCACTTTGGTTTTGAACTTTTGATTACGTCCATACATTTCATGCTGATCCGAAATCATGTCTTATTAGTATTTATCTTAGTTATGATTACGTTTAGCTATTAACTGAAAACGTGAATGACTAAATTCTTGCTCTAATGCTAGAAGAAAAATAGAACCCTAAATCACATTATTGGTTTTGATTACGTTCATACAACATTTCAGGTTAATTATTAACTGAAAACGTGAATAACTAAGATCTTATTCTACAAGGAAAACAGAACTAATTAATATGACGAGGATGTGAACCAGACCATATTCAATGTTCGGTAAACTTCATTCGGCTTTTAGTTATCCTCCTCAACTATAAAGTATTGTAGTAGAAATTTGAACTCTAACCCTAAGCATGAGGTAAATACTTTCTACTACAGTCTACAATACCGCCGTAAATTAGCAATCAGCATACATGTATACCCTGAATACTTACTGCTTAGAATCATGGCCACAATTCAGGAAAAAAAAGAGAGAACGAAATAAGCTTGGTGAAGAAATAATGCTTGGTTGGCATGATTTTAAGTTGGACATCTCATTCAGAAAACTACGCCCACCAACATTCAAGGCAATCAATTTCCAAAATGAAACCTCATCCATTATAATTGTTATGGGCACATGTTAGGATGCTTTCATGTTTTTTTTTTTTTTTTTGGTAATAAGGACTTCCATTGCACAGCCAAAAAGGCAACAACAAACAACAGAAGAAAAAGAAACAAAGAAACTAAGGGGGATCTGAAACAGCATCAAACAAGAGGATTCGCATTAGGGAGGGAGGAGGGGGATGCTTTCATGCTTTGAATTATGATCTGCATGAATTATATTATATTATGGCCCCATTGTCACCGTCTTTTTCCTTCTAGAGCGGGTGGGTGCATTATGTCGAGGAATCATCTCCATTGGTTTTTTTTTTTTTGGGTAAAATCATCTCCATTGGTTTAGCTTCTTGATTCATAATTCATATTTCCTTCTCTTCAAACTTTCAAAGGGCGGGTGTTGCAAGACTTTTTGGAGATGAGACAAGAATACAGTTCCTACTATTGAAAATAATTGTGTCCCAACATTTGTCATATCGTCAGTTTTGCCTTTTGCATTTCCATTGTTCTCTTGTAATATGGATCAGATCAGGGCAGTAGTTAACATGCATTACGAAGGCGGGGGGATTTAGTCCTGCCATAGTCGTTGAGATATAAGTCTTTTCCCTAAGAATCATTATAAATAAGTATAGTAAGGAAAGCCAATGACCAGGTGACATAGTTATGCTGTTTTTTACTGTCAAACAACCTGGATTAAACTCTGAAGTCGGAAACCGTTATAACCAAGTGATTAACGAGCGGAGCATACTACTTTAACTATTCTAATGGCTCCTAACTTCGATGTTCCAATAATCTTGAGCACTACAAAACTTTCAGCCTCCGGCTAAGCATAGGCATTCTATGGACTAATAAAAATCATTTTGGAAAAATTAAATGAGGGAGAGTAATCATTTTGCAGACACAGCTGGGTATTTATGCAATTAAGGTAGTGATGGTTGAAATGGATGTCTCCAGACCACCTAAGAGGAGCAGACCAACTACTCATGGAAATGGTCAAGGTAAAAAGGTAAAAGGGAAATAGAAGGGCATATGCAACTTTTTTTAAGATAAAAAAGAACGAAAAATGTGCTGTCCAAAATGGTCATATTCTTAGAATCTTAGACAATCATGCCATTCATACCTTTAATATTTTCTTTGTCAAAATGCTTGACATCTTGTTATTGCTTTGTTCAACATAAATGCCCCTTGAGAAAAACATGTCCTCTCTCAAGTCTCAACTACATTCACTTTCAATGCCACTGCAGTTAGGTGAACTCAAGGAATATGCTGTAGAACTGCAGTTAGCTGAACTCAAGGAATATGCAGTTAGGTGAACACAAGGAATATGCTGTAGAACTGCAGTTAGCTGAACATAAGGAATGCAATTAGGTAAACATAAGGAATATGCTGTAGAACACTGTAAAGGGATGGATGGATCAGTCACTGTATGTTTCACCTTAAGAACTAGGAAACACTTTATCTAATATAAGAACCAAAACCAGAATCTCTGACAGACGAATTTAATAGTTCTTTGCCAAGTCTGGAATATGTAGCTCGGATCTTGCGGCATAACAAAATTGGAGAATGAACTGAAACCAAGATTGGAGTTCCCAAAACAATTTATTAGTATTACAATGAACTAAATATAGTGTGTTTAAAGGCAGAGAGATAAATATGAAAAACAAAATATACAATATAAAGAAGCCTCTTATACAAAAATATTAGAAAAGAAACAAGAAAACTGAATACAAGATATATAAAGATGTATCACCTCTCCATGCAATTTGAATAGCTTTCCCGGTTCGGAATCAATTGGCAGCATTTGCAGCCTCATAGATTGTTTCACGACATCACTGAAAGTTGTTCTGAATGCCATTTCTCTACGTGATCCGAGCAGAATCCTTATCTCCTTGAGTCTCTTTTTGAGGTCTTTGACTGTGAATGAATTTGTCCTGATGAGTGTTTCTTTCTCCTTGGAGCCCCTACTCCGGCAGGGTCTATTAAGGGGCCAGACCAAGTTTGAATGGATTCTTTTGAATATGAGAAGTTTGTGGAACTGAATGGAACATCAGGGGGATCAAAAACAGGATCAATGTGATTTGAAGAACCTAAAGTATAGCCAAGTGTTCCATCTTGGTGTGGAGGAGGAAACTTCTCGCTCTTGCTCTTTGCATTTGCATGTGTTATTAGACGCCGCCTCTGTAATAAAAGAAAACACTCAGATTAAGAAAATCCACCAAGAGCTGGTTAATAACTAATGATTTTAGTTTTCAAGTATGAAAGTAGAAAGCATGCATTGCAAGGCTCATATATGGCATAAGAACGAAGTCAATGTTAGCCCTGCATTCTGTGACTCAACCAAAAGTGTTCTATGATTTATGCAAGTCAATAAACCCTGCATGCCATCCCTTACTGAGATCAGAAGCCTAATCTTATTTGCAACCCAAAACCATCAATGAGATGATACAGCTAAGAGATGTGTGCATGTGTGTTTGTGCGCATTTGGAAGTATTTTGGCTCCATTTTGGATTGCTTCACTAGAAGCTCTGTTGTTGCATAACATTTCCACTGGAAGCAGTTTTGTTAAAAGCAGATTTTTTCATAGTGCTTCTGCAACTCGAAAAGCACTTCTAAGTCTTGATCCAAACGCAACCCCAAACAGAGCCTTTGTGTCTGTGCATAGTGTTTTCCCGTGAGGGGAGGCAAATAAAAGCTTATCTCCCCATGTAGGTTAGCACCACAAGTGGATATGAATACAGCAGTGCTGTACATGGATATCCATGTACTCTTTGGCTGAACTCCTAATTTTACCTAGTCAATAATAATGGCAAGGGAAATAGTTCCTTCCAGCCATTTTAAGATTGACATTTTTCACTTGTTGATAAAACAGATGAGCTACTGCTGAAAAGAATTACTGCTCATGAACTTAATTCGATTATAAAGACTAACATGGCTACCATTTATGTGAACTCTTAAACCTAATAAAACAATCAGTTGATTAAGGCTGCAGCTCAAATGACATACATCAAGATTGGCTTGAAGCTCAGCATTGGCTTCCGGAACAGGAATTCCCCTAACAGCTCGATCACGTGGCCGAGATCTCCTTACACCATCTGCATTAGATTTGCCAGCAGCTCTCAATCTGCAATTAAGAAACTCATTTTAGGTTGGATTTCAGCTCTCAATCTATTTCATTCTATTTATTTGGAGGGAGGTCAATCAAAACAAGAGGAAATGGAAATGACTGAAAAGTGAAAACTTATAAAAGATTAACTACCTGATAGCAAAAAAAAGGTTAAAACAATAACATCACTGAGATGATAAATCTCAAAACTTTACCCATATAAAATATGCAAACCAAGAGTCCAAAGGGACGACTTTAAAACAACAATATTTAGTCATATGCGGAAATTGAAGGCACTGCATTTACTGCAATTTTAGTGCAGATGATTCTCTACATATTAAGCTTATGCAATGGAAGCTAAATAAACAGTAATGGTTCATATTCATGGAAGGTGTGACGTGTGAATCTAACTTTAATCAAATGAACAATCAAGTGATTAAAGGCAGTCATCAACCTTCTAGCTTCTTCATCCCGTAGTTTAGCATCCATTTCTTTGCTGGGTGGATATTTTGGGAGGCTAGAAGGATCACAAGCATAAGGTTTGGTTGTGAAAAACTGCAAAAGACATTGCCATTACATAACATTATTCAAAATACACAAATTGGAAAAATATAAAAAATAAAAATAAAGTAGAAAGAAGAGTTTGTATGATAAAGTATTATATTAACATCAGAAACTGTCATAACAGGAACAATATAGTGGAAATAAAATCTCACTTCATTCCTCAATGCAGCAGTGGCAGTCTGACGTTGAGCTGGATCAATTGAAAGGAGGGTGTCAATCAGTGGCAATGATGATGGTGGAAAGTCTTTAAAGGTTTCTGCAATGCATCTTTTGTATGATTGCTGAGGTTTAAAAATGGTTGCATGTGGCAACTTTGACTTTTTCCAATATTCTTCCGAAGGGGAGCCGCATAACTTGAATATCTTGTGTAACTGCTCCACCTATTTCAAGCAAGACACTGATTAACAGGACTGGAAATATCTATTCTGTAAACATAAACCTACTCAGAAACACCAAGAATTATAGATCCATAAATCTAGAAGCATTTAGCATTGCCTGACCAAAGAATTTGCGAGTGACAAATTGAACACACTGCAGAAAAGGAAACTGAGTGAATAAGCAGAAGTGTTAAGAACTCACTTCTGTGCGACCAGGCATGATTGGCTTCCCAGCCAACAACTCAGCTAAAATGCAGCCAGCACTCCAGAGGTCCACACCTACACCATAATCAGTGGCACCAAGGAGAAGCTCTGGGGGTCGATACCATAGAGTAACTACTCTACTAGTCATTGGTTGCTTGTGATTAGGATCAAAGAACGAAGCCAATCCAAAATCAGCAATCTTTAAGATTCCACCATTGTCAATGAGAAGATTGGACCCTTTAATGTCACGATGAAGCACATTGCGGTTGTGACAGTGTTCAAGCCCGGATAATAACTGGTGCATATAGCATTTAACCTGCCATATTTCCATAACAAATAATGAAAACTGGCTCACTTTTCTGGCGAAAGGTAAATTTTTTAGATAACTATGTCATATGAACACAACAAAACCAAGAAAAGTGAGGTTTGCCGTACCTGAGGCTCTGTGAACTTGATTGCAGGGCTTGCAGCAAGTCCTGCCAAATCATGCTCCATATATTCAAATACAAGGTACAAACTACATGACATCCTTGACGTGACTAAACCTTCCAACTTTATAACATTCGGATGATCCAAACGTCGTAGGATGAGAATCTCTCTGGCCATGAACTTTACACTCTCAGGCTCCAAATTATCAAACCGAACCTTCTTTAGCGCAACAATCTTCCCCGTCAAAGTATCCCTAGCTTTGTACACATTACTGTATGTACCTTGCCCAATCTGATCAGGATTCACAAGCACAATCAGAACTAAACTTGATAAAAGAAATAACTGAAGAATCTCTACTCAAAAGTCGAAGCAATGCATTTTCATATCTGAATCTTACCCAATTTGACTACATTGCTATAGTTAGAAAACCAAAGCTTAAACACAGAAAAAGACTCCAACTTTTGCATCCCTATTCTAACCTCACACATTCCATTTATGCCTCCCTCACATTCTCTCAACCAAGTCAAGAAGAAAAAATCACGAAAAGCATTACATTTCTACACAAAAACAAAGCATAGCAAAAGCATCATCATCATCACAATCACCTTATCGAGCTTCTCGAACGTGTCGGCGCGGCGCGGCGTCCAGCCATTAATAGCCTCGCCGGCGACGGCGGAGAGCCACGACGGCCACCCGGCGGCGACCTGCTCCCCCTGCAAATGCTTCGGCGGATTACTGTTCCTCGGATTCGGCCTCGAAGATCGCCGCCGTTCGCCTTTCGGCCTCGTCCTCCTCTCCCCCTCCTCCCCATTCCTCACCTCCTCACTCACCTCTCCGCCGCTGCTGCCGCTCACCTCCGCCGCGGCCGCCGCCTTCTTCGAAACCCTACCCTCCCCGACCTCCTTCTCCGCCGCCGCCGCCGCCGCCGAAGCGTCTTTGCCGAAAACGCAGCCCATCAGTCATCGACGAGTCTTCTCCATTTGTGGCTGCATTGTCAGCGTAGCAGAGCAGGAGGAGGAGAAGAAAACCAAAACCCTAGTAAGTAAGAATGAAGCTCAAAGAATGGGGCTTTTGATGAAGAGGAAGAAGAGGGGCTTGGCTTTTTGGAGACAAAAGTGAACAACAGCAATGATTTCTGAAGCCACAATTTGTGGGCATCACTCCAAAAAAAAAAAAAAAAAGACTTGAGCTTTTGCTACTACTGCTGCTACTATCACTACAGTTAAAAATAATGGGTGTTTTTTTTTTTTTTTCCTTCCCTTTTTCTTCTGAGTTTCAAAGAGAATGATAGAAAATTTTGGGGGTGTTTCTTTTTCTTTCTGTAAATTTTGACTCTTTTTCTCTTTCTTCTCTGTGTGTGTCTCTGACTGTGACTGTGACTGTGACTACTGGATGATTGGGCTTGGCTGTGTGTTTGGCAGGGACTGGAGTTGGGTTTTGGCGAATGGGCGGCGGCCACGTCGGAGAATGTCATGTGAAGCAGCGGTGGTGTTCGGATTGGATGTGGTGGGGGGAGAAACCATGTCTTTCCATTTGTGTCAACTATTTTCTTCTTCGTGAGAACATATAAATGGATGTTGTTCTTTTTTGCATTGGTCAAACAGTTTTACGAGGTAAGAGTGCTCTCTTTGAAATTGAAAACCAATAAATTTTACCAACGAAATTGAATTGCAGGCTAAATTAAAACTAAAATAATAGTGTTTAAAAAGTAAAGAAATTAAATTGAATTGAATTGACACTTGCGGGACATAATCGTAGCAAATACCATTACATTCGGAGGCGTTGGGAGATGCTCATACATCAGCAAGATTACAGTTAGGGTTGTCAATGGGTCGTGTCGGGTTGGGTTCGTGTCGGGTCAATGTATTTATCGTGTCGCAAGATACAAACTCAAACTCAACCCATTTAATAATCGTGTCAAAAATTTAAACCCAAACCCAACTTATTTATTAAACGGGTTACCCGTTTCCAACCCGCTTAATCCATTTAACAAATATGTCGTGTCATGTTAGACAAAATGACTCATTTAAGGGTTAACAATGCGACCCATTTAATTAAAAAAATGTATAAAATGATTAAATTCACTAGGAAACGAAAAATATAAATAATTATATATATTCATAAATAATTAAATCCAGTAATGTTAATTCAAATTGTCTAATTCTATGATCAAATACTCCCAACATCCAAAATTTTAAGAAGAAATATAGCATAATCGGGTTATACGGGCTCACTTCGTGTTGGCGGGTTGACCCGTGACCGACCCATTTATTAAATGGGTCATAGCAAGTTGACCCACGGCCCACCCGCTTTTTAATTGTGCGGGTTCAACCCGCTTTATTTCGTGCGAGTTTCGAGTCGTGTTATCAGGTCGTGTCAGAATTGACAGCACTAATTACAGTATCAGTAACAACTATAATGTGGTAGTATGCATGCCTTTGATGATTTAATCACTAGAATTATGAGTACCCGGCCGGTGCTAAATTGTTTGGGAGAGGGAGCCGATGAAGAAGGGTCCAAAAGGCTCGCTAGTCTTCTTGATTCTAGTAAATCTGTGAAGTTTGTCCTCGTGCATTTTATGTCTTTGATTTTAGGACCCAATTGGGATTCAACAATTTGGATTTTGGACCACTTTTATATTTAATGGATAGTTACTTGAACTTTGGTGCTAATTTTAGTAATTTACAATATGAAAAATTGTATAGGAACATATTAATGGTTGATTAAATATTTATGCTTGAAATGATGTCTTTTGTCCAAAAAAAAAAAAGACTCATAGACTACTGTAAAGTTTTTATTTACTTATATTATTTATGTACTATAACAACTGAATGAACTGATTGCTTATAAAAAACGACTTATACTACTAAACTAAATAATTATAGACATAATAATTTTTCCTTATCGGTATTTATAATCAACATCAATACCTTCTATAGTTTGGACTGTTGCACATTCACTTCTTTGACAGACACTTGATACCCTTTTGCATGGGAATGTGGGTGCTGCATGAGTCATTATTATGTCCATCATTTGTTATTAAGCAACAAAAGAACAAGTATATGCTACAAGGCAGTATTATGGATTTAATTCCTAATCAATTTGTCGCCCGCATATTGTGAGAGAGAGAGAGATATGTAGCCTTATCGATCAGTATAACAAATTCCATTTCAAAGGATATAAAGTTGTTTATGGTAGGTACTGAGTCCTATTCCGGCTATTCACCTATGCTAGGGTTTGTTTCTGGGCTGTAAGACTGTTGGGCCTGGAGTGGACTTCTGCTCATGGTTGGAGTCTTTGGGCTTGCTTTTGGACGGTGGACT
This sequence comes from Rosa rugosa, assembly GCF_958449725.1. Classification (NCBI taxonomy): domain Eukaryota; kingdom Viridiplantae; phylum Streptophyta; class Magnoliopsida; order Rosales; family Rosaceae; genus Rosa; species Rosa rugosa. The sequence goes on along the minus strand of NC_084824.1, from coordinate 18,865,570 downwards.
TCCTATGTGCTGTATGGGTCTCTTGCTGGACTATGTTTGACTGGGGATTCTCAAGTTGGGCTGCTCTGATGAATGAAGATGGAGTGGATGATGATACGTCATCCTCTACTCCTAATTTTATTTAATTTTTGATCTTGGTCGCAGAAACCAGTAGCTCTGAGGGTTTTTTATTCCTGCTTCGGAATTTCTAGGTTTTTGTTTGAAATAATCGCGCGTGAACTTCCTAAAAGGTGGGTGTACTGGGGGTATACTGGGTTCTTGTTCTTGTTTAGAATAGGAGTCTTAGGGTGCTCTGAGGAACGATTCTTTCTGTCGACCCCATAGGGGTGTTTCGTTTTTGTACTGCTTGCTGAATCAATATAATGGGCTGACATTTTTTGATAAAAAAAAAAGTAATTGGATAAAGAAATTATATTCAATCATCTTTAGATTTAGATTTAACGATAAAAATAATTATTTTCACCATTAGAGCTAGATCTAAATATGACTTAGCAAAATTTTCTTACGCAGTTACTGTACATGTAAACATTACTGGTTACGACAGATTGAATACATGCATATTTAGGGTTGGTTTTGAGAATTTGAGGTGTTATGGCTAAGTAAAGTCACACCATCTAGACTACTTTTTTTTAGTTGAACAAGTCATCCATTATATAATTCAGCAAACAATATAATAATTACCCGCTCCTAAGAGATAATATAAAAAAAGTCATTATTTAGAGTACAATACCAAGCACACCCATAAATAAGGTACACTACACATCACACCCATCTTTTTGGACTAAACCCATACAAACAAACCTAAATGCGCCAAAGATGACTAAAAAAATTGACAACGAAGCTTCTGCTTTCTTTGCTAGCCATTCTCTCAAAGAAAGAAGACAGAATGATCAAAATAAAAATAAAAATAAAATAAAGAGTAAAACCTTAAAAGTCTTTTGGACCCAAAACAGCCATGTCCACCATCACCATCCATACTCGGGGTCCGCCTCCTAATTGGAATCCCAAGAGGCTTAACTAGCTAAAACCCTAAGGCTGTGTTTGGTTTGTGGAAAGGAAATGAATCATTTTCCTTTCCATTGGGAAAGTGGTTCCTGAGGGGGGAGGGGAGGAACCAATTTCCTCCTCTTTTTCCTTTCATTTGGGAACCAGTTTCCCTTCCTGGGATGTCCCAAACACAGGAAAGGAAACACTTTCCTTTCCCAATACCCAGATTCTGGGAAACAAACACAGCCTAAGTTAAACCATAGTATTGGCATCCTCGTAGAAAGTTGTCACCATAAGACCAACCACCGTCATCTCTCTACTTCTTTCGACGTAACCAAAAAGCGCATCATCAAAATAAAACAATTCAGCTGAGGTGCCACCCCCACGCTGATCACCACCACCGCACACCAAGCCACCAACGTGTTCGACCTCACACTGCTAACCGACCGAACCCAGCTAGTCCACCGCATTAGCGACTTCTTCCTGATGCGACATCCAAAGGACAAACCCAGCACCCCAATCTTCATGGTCAGCCTACCCGCCCACAACTGGCCCCTATCAGACATACCATTAAGAACTCTCCGGAAGTAGAGGACATCAGAACCACAAACCATAGCCAAAGCCTAAAGGGATTTCCATAGTTTAGGATGGGTCCAACTGAGGCATATTTTAAGTATTTTCCTACTTTCTTCCCTATCGTTTGAGCGTGCTGTGTTTGTCAGCACATGGATACATTTAGGTACTCATTTTTATCGGGGCCACACACGCGGAGGTTCCTTTGTAACTTTGTTGGCTGGATTAATGAAATGTTCTCGTTTCTTCTAAATAATAATAATAATAATAATAATAATAATAATAATTCTTTCCACTATCACAAAGGTGGTTGAACATAATTTTTTTAGTTAGTTACTGAGCCTATGAACATTATTGGTTGCTGAAATGTCCGGTAGTAATATGTCTTGATATTGTTTATGTTCATTTAAAGTTTCCAACGAGACTATTCTCAAAGCATTGTATCACAACTCTCTCACTGATTGTAGTCAAAACTAGAGAAAGAACTAACTGTCTCACCCACAAAATTTTGGAAGCCATTAATTTCCACCGCTCCATTTTATATGTACGTTCATCTCGTCAATGAATTTTTCCATGGTCTTTTGGATTGTTTCTATCAGCTAAATATCCATAATTACTAGAGAGGCATCAACAAATTTTCACACCATTTTTGCCACTCATCTTATACTTTCAAATCTTAGGACTAGCCTCGTCCTGAGGTATAAATGAACAAACTAAATAACCAAACCCAAAATAGGCAAACACCATGAATGAACAAGAAGCACCGACCCCCAAGTCCCAACGTCATCGTATTCGTTTCCGAACAGATGAGGCCAACTAATCCATTCCCCCAACCCAGATGACACGAACAGAGGCCTTCTCAACCGTCAGATTCAAAGTCTCCCCAAACAAGGGCCATGATCATCCACACTCTGCCCACGTAAACCATCCTCATTGGGCTGTGAGAAACCCCCCATAACCAGTCCGACAACCCGTCTCGTTTACCAAATCCTCAAGTTTTACCATCAAAGTCATATCAACACAGCTCGAGGAGAATGGCCACCATTGCTATTGCTAGCTTCATTGGTCTCACCGCTCCCATCACTAGAACTCAAGGACTTTCTGGGCATTTCCCAAATCCCTCTTCCCCTTTCTCCTCCCTCAAATATTCCCAATCCAGAACCACCTTCTCTCCCTCCATGGCCACCACCCCAATCCAAGTCTCTGCTTCTTCTTCTTCTTCATCATCATCGCCCACCATTGGTAAAGTTCCTCTCTTTATTGCTCCTTGGTTAATTTTGTTAACAAAGTTTACATTTTTATTGCGCAATGTTTGATGGGTTGGTTGGTGAAAGGGTAGATGAAAAGAAAGGTTCAGGCTTTTCCGGGATTGTGGGAGCCGATGACCTGTTGATTGTTGGGCCGGGAGTACTTGGGCGATTAGTTGCAGAGAAATGGCGGGAGGTATTCTACTTATCTTTGTCTACATTTTGATTATTGTTAAGTGACTAAGTAGTTCAATTTTGTAGTGGTTAAGCAATTGAGTTTTTACAGGAGCATCCGGGTTGTGAAATATATGGGCAAACAGTCACCGTTGATCACCATGAGGAGTTGATCAAGGTGGGTATCAATCCATGCTTGAAGGGGACCAAAACGGACCATAAGTTTCCTAATGTCATTTTCTGTGCTCCACCATCTAGAACCTCCGATTATCCCGGTGATGTTCGGTGAGTCTCTGAATTGTTTTTCGTGTTAATTGAATTGAAATGTATGCTTGGAGGTGATGGTTGGTAATGTTGTTTGTTAGTTAATCATTCGGACTGTGTATGGTAGTTAACTTGTGATGGTGGTAATGGTTTTTTTTGGTTTTTTGAATAAGTAGAGTGGCTGCATTGAACTGGAATGGTGAAGGTTCTTTCTTGTTTACATCAAGCTCTGCACCGTATGATTGCAATGACAACAGTCCATGTGATGAGGTAGACACATTTTTCTGCTGGTACCAACTCTTTATAATGACTTAGAGAGCCTTCCTTGTGCACACGTCCTTTGGGTTTTATCTTTTAAAGTAATGTCGCCAAGTTGCTCTAGTGATATGGAAAATGGTTATCTGCCTTCGGTTAAGAATTGTTTTGTTTATCATAATGTCCATATTCTTTCTTTGCAGGACACTCCAGTAGTGCCAATAGGAAGGAGCCCCAGGACCGACGTCCTTCTTAATGCAGAAAAAGTAGTGCTGGAGTTTGGTGGTGTTGTTCTTAGATTGGCAGGGCTTTACATATCCTTTATGGAAGTGGAATTCTGAAAGAATATTTATACATTACTGGAAAGTTACTTGTTCTATTTCAAAGTGACCTTAACTATGTTTACAAAGCAGATAGAGGTGCCCATGTTTATTGGTTATCGAAGGGGACTGTAGACGCAAATCCAGATCACGTTCTGAATCTCATACATTACGAGGTGTTAACATCATCCTGTTGTACTTTGGCTACTGATAAATTATTCAATGTAGTTCCACTACTATGTATTATTTTTTCTCATGTTTGTTTTATAATACATTTCTAGTATATCTTCCAGGCTTGAATATTAATCTGTTCAGTTTTGGCTTTTCTTTCTCTTAATATTCAGAATTACTATTCTCTGAGTTTCATATCATTGATCTAGATGGCTTTATATCTCTACATTGTCAGTAATATATTTATTGTTTCAGTGTCTGTATCTGTGTTATTAATGTGGCTGATCAAGAACCTAAATCTCTTTGGACAGGATGCAGCTTCCCTATCTGTTGCAATCTTAGAGAAGCAATTACGTAACCGGATTCTCTTGGGTTGTGACAATCATCCATTGTCCAGGTTCTAATCTTTACACTGTTCGATGCCTTTCAAAACTGTTGGTCATGTTGACTTCAGCATACTGTGAACAGGATAAGCATATGCTTCTGTGCCTGTGTGTATATGTGTAGGGATATGATTTTAAAGCTTTTCAGAGGATTTCCTTTTTATTTTGTTCTGCATTTCGGTTGTGTGCCTGTGTGTATATGTTTCGCTAAATATTGACATTGTGATTCTTATTTACACTTATCTGTTCGATAATGTAAAGCAAGCATCTGTGGCCTTTTCAATGTTTCTGCAGGAAAGAAGTGATGGACTTGGTTAATAAAAGTGGGAAATTTACCAAAGTGTTTGAGAGCTTTACAGGTAAGCTTCTTAGTAGTATCCCATATAGATATTCAATTCTTTCCCGCTTGTTAAGCAATCTTAGTTTGAGAGGGACAGAAGAGAAAAGATATGGACGAAAAGAAAGCATTTTAGACTTTCACTTAACATGGAGAGAGAACAAATTTTAATACGGTCATCAAAATGGAGATAGAATAAAAGTGTTTTAGAAGACAAAATAAGGGTCCAAAGTCTCTTCTTTCCATTTCCTTCCATAAAGGGGAAAATTTAGAGCTCCATTTTCTTATCTTCCCTCAATTTTTCTCCACCCACCCACATTGTTTGTTTATATATGCGAAACTTAGCTTTATGATCAGTGCCACTACTTTTTGTCAAGACTACAAAAGTTTGAAGTTCTTTAGTACTTATTGTTTCTGAGTTCAGACTTCAGACTATGCAATAGTTTGAAACTCATACATTGTGATGTTGTTTATGCAGGAACTACTGATCCATTGGGTAAGCGATTAAACAACTCAAAAACTCGTGCAGAAATAGGGTGGGAACCAAAATACCCCAGTTTCTCTCAATTCCTTGAGAGTCTCTGAACTAATGTTACCTCTATCTGCATTGTGCGGGAAATATTGGTTAAGATAGCCCAAGGAATATTTGCGATGGAGCTGAGCATGTAAAGTTTGTTTGCATATTGTGGAGATACTTGCTGCAATGGTCTGGACATCTGTAGAGAACTAACAATTCTGAACCTATTCAACCAGCCTCCATGGAAACTTATTGGCTGGTTTGAACATTCAAGTGATTTAACTTCATGTATCTTTGTACAGGCAGCTTATATATCATTGGTCCCAAATTCTCTATCTCCCCCAGCTTATATAGATTCTATTTTTTTCTCTCTGTGTTTACTTTGCTGTTACATAAGATGTATCCACCTGCTTCTGCAGAAATTATGTTTCATCTTCTAGAATGATTAATAGAATAATAGTGGATTGTGATTTGTCGGAGATTTTGGGAATCTTTTCCCAGTAAAATGAATTTTTTGCTCAAGAAAAAGCTGTCGGTTTAGACAGTAAATCCTAGCACCGGTCCTTCTCTTCTCCGCTATTTTACATCCAGTTGGAGATGAAACACTTCGTCTCTTCTGCATTCTTACATACTAGTTCGAGACAAAACTACAATGAACGAGCAGAGATTGTTTTTATTATAAGAAATGTTGATTTAGAGCATCTCCAACAATGGAGTCAAAAGCCATAACCATTTGCAAAATTTGACTCTCCTAGTGTCATCGCTATTCATTCATATTTTGTATCTCCAACCATCTTTAGTCAAAAGTCAAAGTCATTTAATAAATTAATCATTTTAGAGAATTAATTAATTAACTACAATATTAATAATTTATATATCATACATAATTATTTTATATTAATATAAAGCAACAATTTTCTGATTTTTAGAAAAATTTCTGATTTTTTCAAAAAAGTTTTTTTTTATGGTTTAAAATACAATTACTTTATTATTAACCGTTGATTTTAATGCATAGAATTTTTTGAACCGTCAGATTAGATATTCAGTAAATATTTTTATTTTTAGAATCAGTTAATCTCAGCCTTTCATTTTAAATAGAATCAATCAAGCTTCAATCTCCACCGTTGATTTCATGCAAGTTGCTTTTTGTCAACCTCTCACCGCCCATGTGCAGCGGGGGCCCACATGTCTTCCATCTGAAGCCTGAAGCCTGAAGCCTGAAGCCAAAATGGCTTTCGTTCTTCATTTTATAGCGCTCAACATCAACTTTTGACTCATAAGTCAAAATGACTAAGAGTTCCCATTGGTTTGGTTGGAGATGCTTGGTGAAAAAGCCAAAGCTAAAATAGCATTCGACTCCATGCCCTAATTACTATGGTCTTTAGGTCTTCTTATGTGGTAAAAACAGGGAAAGTTGAGGAAAGACAGTTGTCTGCACTAGTCAACTTGTTATAGTCAAGTTGTTATATTACTTTAGCAGTGACCAGGGGTATGAACCTATACCTATCAGAGGCAAGTCAGTGTACGTACTCTAATACATATTAAGTATTGGAATTGAAGTCAAGTTGACTTTGTAATTGCAGTGTATATAACTAGGCAATTCTGAATCCAGCTTGGATCTCATACTTGCACAAAGCTTGCAGCTTCTGCAATTTGACTTCATACTTTCATATACAACTTCAAGCTTGTGTTGGTGACATACTAATTATGGGGAAGTTGTGCTGTTCGGGAGACGATGGTGAAGGCGGTCTCAACCTCACGGCTGTGCTCGTGGTGATTGTCATAGCTCTTGTTGTTATGACTGTATTTTCCCCTCAGCCGCGACGTGGAGGAGTTGTTGCTATATATCGCTGCTATTGATCCAGGCAGTTTTCTTTAAACATCAACACCGTAGTTGCCCTATTATTTCATACTTTACTCTTGTTTGAATTTGATGTAAATCATGTAATATGTTCAATTTACAAGGTCTCGGAGTTATGATGTTTTTTTCTTAATTATGTAATAAGAGACTCTTATACTTTGACTATAAGAAATTGTTTTCAAGTGCATTCTGAAGTTTCTTTCCTTACTATCCAACATTCCAACCCTTCACCGATCTCAGTAAATTTTGGTTTTCTTAGTGAACAAATGGATTGGCAAACTAGGAGAACCCACCGATCTCAGTAAATTTTGGTTTTCTTAGTGAACAAATGGATTGGCAAACTAGGAGAACCAATCGTAAACCGAAAACATACAAGTAATAATATGACTCCATAATAAGTGGTTTCAATGGTTCTTCATGAATCTGAGATGTATTCTGGAAATTGCTGGAAAAGACAGAAGATCTGTTGAGGGTGCCCTTTCCATGGGATTAGTATATCTTAAATCTCAGTTGATCCTGTGGGAACCAAGAAGTTTGCCCCTCAAGTTTGAACTTTCTCGGTCTTCAAAAACTTGCTTCAACTAATAATTGTATTGAAATTTTCTTAGTTGACAGGCAAAACTTGGATTTCAAAAGCATGACAAGTCTGGATGCTCAATTTGTTATTAGGAAAAGCGAACAACATATCTTTAGTCTCATAAGTCTTTCATTGTTCCTACATGATAATGACACCTTGCATAAAGGACATAACATTAAGAGAGAGTATGAATGAAAAATTGCTTCTAGACCAATATAATAAGTACCAACTAACCCACATGCTTAATAGTTCCCACTTGAACACCAGAGACCAGAGATGGTGGACTATTCGAATTGGATATACCAATCCATGAACTCGCTTTCTTTTAGTACTGATGAGGATAAAAAGTCCAGAAAACCGACCGACTACACTAGCATAAGCAGCCATAATTTCTAAAACTTAAATATGAGAGCCATAATCTCTAAAACTTGCTTCTATACATATGGCCAGCAAGAGAATCAGTATGTTAAGCAATTGTGCTCACAAAACACATGGTCCATGCTACAACTTCAAAATATATCCGTCGGAAGCTTGCAAGAATTCAGAAAACAATAAGAGGGAGGCCTATCACAAACCTCAAAAGAATCAACTCAACTAATCTATTTGAATAACACTCCAATTCTAGAAGGGTCCCCATAGCTCAGGATCCAAAACCAATATTATCCCACTAATTGCTGTAAATCATTTGAATCAGTTCCCAGTAGAATCTATAATTACAGCCCCGGCACAGATAGTCATAGTACCATTACAGAGGCTGCCTTCGATAGTGGGCTCAAAAACACCAACCGCAGCAGGATGCAATGCCAATATAAACAGAAGAGAGTTATGTATTGCAGTTTAAAGAAGGCGGCAGAATTTTCATTAAACCACCAATGCCAAATGCAAACTAGGGAAGGTTAAAGTGAGAACAAAACACCTCCTTGCAATGCCATTCCCAAATAAACCAAGGAGTGACAGCGAAAATAAGAAACCATGGGGTGCAAAGATTTAGCCAGTAGAGTTCCTTGGACTTTAACCAGTCTTTGAAGTTAAGACAGATTGAGAGTAAGGTGAAGTCACACCCCATAGATTTCCATATTTTTAAACAAGTAGGCAAGTAGCACATGCACCTTCTGAAAAAGTGATCAAGGGACACTCAATATGAAGTTTGCAGTGAGGGCATATAGGATCAGTTGTAAGCCTTCTTCTGCGACATCAGTAGGAATCTTGCCATGGAAGACTACCCAAAGTAGGTATCATGAGAATTGCCTGAAAAAGTGCCATTTCCAAGTATCAACACCAGAAAATAAGGAAGAGTAAGATAGAAGAAAATCAATCACTAAACTCGCTTTCATTTGGTACATGCAGATGAGGGCTAAAATCCCAGAAACGCAACTGACCATACTAAGATGGAATGAAACTAAACTCTCCCAGCTGTATGGTCAGTTGGGTTTTTAGAACTTGAATATGAACATCCTGAAGAGAATGAGTACATACAGATATAGTAGAATCTAGATCCTATACCGGCAAGAGAATATGCTATAAAAATTCTGCTCACCAAAAACATGGATGAGGCTAAGTACAACTGAAATTATCCTTCAGCGCTTGACAATATAAACTGACAGCAGACCTCATGATAGAAGCTTGCTCAATAGAACATCTGTAAAGAACAAGTGTGACACAGAAGGCCCCTCTTCAGAAATACGAACAAGTTTCCATGCCTTTGAGAGAAGCAGATTACTATAGAGAGGGTGCCCCTTGACGAATACCAAAACCAGGAACAAAAGTCTCAGCCCATCTCACCATTAAGAATAACTTTGTACTTGACTGAAGCCATGCATGCTTGCAATAAGTATTTCCAAATATACTTCTTCCAGAAAGCTCTATTGATTAGGGAGAGTGTCGCATAGGCTAGTTCCCACACCTCCAGAGATCAGCTGCTAAAGGTCAGAGACAACAACGTTCTTCATAATTCTTATCAGTACATCAAATCTGATTCTCATCATTAAGGCCTTCAAGCTTATTCCTCATTCTCCTTGCAGTGGTTGGGACCTGAAAGGTGAAAGAACCTTTGTATTTCACTATTTCTGTGGCATTCTTCTCTGCAACCATAAAAGCTTTTCCTGTTGCAGGGCAATGTTATATTGAGCAGTCAATTCAATCTCCAAATTATTTAAGAAAAGACTAACGCTTGCAGAGAGACTTCTCGATTCCCCAAAATCTTGCAAGACTCCTCTTAAAAATGCTTGCAAACACTTCCCTTTTATAAGTTTCATATCAGTAGTAAACTCAGCACCTTTAGTCAAGATGCCCCCAACTACTGGAGACAAAGCCACTTACATTTTCATGCAAAAGCCATATAGCTTGAAGTCGAAGTTACTTATGCATACAGGATATGGTTTGGCAAGACTCAGTACAAAGAATAATCAATCAGCAGATTTTCTTTTTTTGGATATATGGATGCCCAAAACAAGAAAAACACAATTACATCTCAGAAATTACAGTCCTAATGTAATACCCGAAAAATTCAAGTTATTTTCCGAGAACATTTTAGAATGATTTCGTGGTCATGGGAGAATGTACGAAGCTTGGAGAAGTGTAGATTTAGTTCGAACGATTTTATTTCGAAAACGTACGTTAATTAGGGGCACGCGAAAATCGACTTTTTATACGTACAGAAATTGGGAAAACTTCCTTCACGAAAGTTGTAGAGCTCGTCGATACAATCACGTGCATATGCGGAACGCAAAAATCGGAGTTCGTATGAATTAGTTATGTTTTTTTGAAAAGTTTCCAATTTAGTATAAAGCTTCCATTTTCGGAAATTTCCGAAAATATTTTCAGAATTTCCAAAAATGGAAACCGGCTGCAGATTTCCTCCCGAAGCCGGAAATCGCCTCCAAACTTCCACCGGCCATATCTTCCTCCACCGGCCACCAATCTTCACCAAACTTCTTCTCTTGGCTTCGCCTGGTCCTTGCGCACCCGTATGTGGCAGCCTTCCACGGCGGCGCGGTCTGTAGCGGCGGCGGGGAGCTTGAACCGATTTGAGTTCGATTGTAGTCAACGTCGGTTTTCTCCTAGCTCCGGCCACCAAAACTTCCGATCCTTAGCTCTATGAACTCGCCTCAACATGCTGATCATCATACCAGAAGGATCGCACCTGGAGTGACCGGTTTCACGTTCGTCGGAGCTCGACCGGTTTTCGATCGAAAACCAAAACCTTTCGATCGTGATATCTCGAGCTGTAGTGCATCGTTTTGATTGATTCTTGAACCAGTGAGTTCACCTTGATGTTTTTAACAACTCTTCAGAAGGGATCGAGGCCGGAGGATGAAGTTTTCACGTCGAAATCATAGCACATCGGTTTCTGCAATTCTTCGCGGGTTTCTGGAAAATTTCCGGCCAAACCCAACTGTTTAGGTAATTTCCGGCCACCTCCTTTCACTTTCAGACTTCATGCTAGTTATGAAAATTGTTAAGTTTGTTGAGATGAAGAAGGGCAGCCCGGCCCCGACACCATTGGCGGTGGTCGGCGGCGGCTCTGCCACTAACTCCGGCGGCCCTTTCCGGCCGCCTCCGGGGGTCAAAAATATAGTTTCTATGCATTTTTAGATTCTATATTTCAATACGATCATTTCGATATATTATACGCAATTTTTGGATATCGTATGATTAAGTTATGAATTTTTAAGTTTCGATCGATTTCGATCGTTAGATTTGTGATATGTGAAGTTAGGACCGTCAGATGGACTTGTAGTTTTGATATGATGATCTTATGACTGTCCCAGTGGCTTTGTGTGGTCATGGGCGAAGATCCGACCGTTGGATATTCGTATAAATGCAAAACAGTGATTAGGGAGGCGATTCGTGAGAATCCGTCCGTCAGATTTTCGTATAAATTTGTGAAGATGTTAGTAAGGACGATTCAGGAAGATCTGACCGTTGGATCTTCGTGATGATTTTTGGAGGGTGATCCTAAAGGCGATCCGTGAGGATCCGACCGTTGGATCATCATTTAATTTCGATCCGACCGTTGGATTGTCGTTTGAATATGTTTTTGAGCTATTGGCTAAGATAAGGTCATGTGTGATTAGGTGATTGACGGTCTCCCTTGGGTGAACGATTTCGGTGTGTATTGTGTTGAATTGAAGACGCAGCGGGAATATCGAGGTGAGTAAACCTCACGTGGTTTATATTACGAACCGAATAAATTTAATTACTTTATATTTTGGTCGTAATTATGTGAAAATGATTTTGTTTATAAAAAAAAAATATATATGTATTGATGGATTTTTGTTGAGGAAACCATATAGTGAGGTGTTGAGTTTTATTGTTTGAGAAACAGTAAATTGTTGAGTTGTTGAGATATATTGATCTGTGGAGATCAATAGGTCACAGGGTGACCATGGCATCTATTAGTGAATCACGCTCTCGTACCGGGCCGGTGGTTACTAATAGTATTAAATCGTGAACCACGCTCTCGCGACGGGCCGGTGGTTACGATCAGTTAGAGCTTTAGTCTGTCTGCCAAATGTTGAGTGACCTTATGAGGGAAATTGAGAGTAACTCATAAGTGTCTATATATATATATATGTATATGAGAGTGAGAAAGTGAAGTGGTTTTGTGGTGATCGTTGTGATTGTGATGTTTCTACATTTCTGTACTTGAGTTAAAGGAAATGTATTTTAATAAATCAACAGTTCATTCTTGTTTACTCATACGAGCTGTCAAAAGCTTACCGGGTTTGGTGTTGTTGCAATCCCGGTACACTATTCAAATTGTGTAGCGGGTAATCCTGCAGGCCAGGAGAATCATGGCGGTAATCGTACGGGTTAGAGTATTTGTCATAGATTTACAGCAATTGTAATAGTGAGGTGAGTTAAACTCATTTGAGCCTTACAATTTGATTTGGTGAGAGTGTGCTGTAATAAATAATTTGAGGATTTGGTTTATTGTAATATTGAGAGGTGTGAAGCGTGGTTGTTTGTGAGAAAAAAATTCAGGACGTTATTTGTAATTGTTATTATTCATGTTTCGGACTTGAATTGATTATTCAAAATTCGGGGCGTGACAGTTTGGTATCAGAGCGTAAGGTGCATATTTGGTGATGTGTCAATACTTTCCGAGTGATGGCCCGTCTGCAGCGGATCCCCATCGTGTGCTCTTCGGTATTGGCTAAGTCATTGGGTATGCATGAGTGTTGGGAGTTGTTTAGGCCGCTAGGTCGTTTTAGGAACGTGAATATTTTCCCTGTAGTATTGACTTGGTTAATATGGACTTGTATTTGACTTATACTGTGTTTTAAGTGTTATACGTGTATTAGCCAAGCATACTATACTTCTTAGGTGATGGATATTCAAAGGGGTTGTACTTAGAACCTTAAAGTTGTCTTGTAGGTTCGTATTGGAATAAGTTTAGTTTCCGCGAGTTGTGATCTTCGAGGAATAGGAACCTCTGGATTTAACTCTGATGAGAGGGAGAGGATTGTTTTTTGGAAATAAGGTCCTTTTGTATGTTGAAGTGTTGGTTGAAGGCATGGTATTGACCTACGCACGTATCCAATGCGGATACAAGTATTAACCATATATTAAAAATTGTGGTAAGTTCTTATGATTCAACTAAAGGGCATATAATTTGTATATTCAAAAGTAAAGACTCAAATAATTAGGTGGTTTTTTGATTTCAACATTCTTTCGTAGGGATACAATTCGAAGTTAAAAATTTTAAGAAACTTATTTTCTTCCAATTAAGTAGATTCCGAATTAAGAAAAGGAGTGACAAATATGAAAATAAGGGCCTCCGTTCGTAAAATTTGTGAAAAATGTCGATTGATCCGTAGGCGGGGACGAATTATAGTAATTTGTTCCAACCCGAGACATAAACAAAGACAAGGATAATCTTTTTAAACAAAAAAGGACTCCAAAAATCTAAAGGACCTGATGTACAGATGTACAAAAAATCAGTAAAAAAAACCAGGATCTGTTTTGACATGAAATGGATATATCCATATATCTCTGACTTATATTTATGAGATGATAAAATATGGCAAAACCTATACCAAAAATTGGTTCACGTAGAAATAGACGTATTGGTTGTCACACCCCCAAACTCAAGGCCAATATTGTACTGAAATATGGCTCATGAATTTGTGACGTGAGCTAACAAAAAGAAACTTCCTTTTTGAATAAATTGAAAGCAAGTAATAGACTATATATAGATATATCTGAATAGTACTTTTATTAGAAAACGACATCATTATTTGTACAATACCAAAGTTTAGCAAAATATATTACAGTACTCATTCTCTTGAAATAGTAGTAGGAAAAACTTTCTTTTATTTAGGAGGTTCATCCCCTTTTTCCCCATGCATCTACTCGTTACCTGAAAACATGAAGGTGTAGCATCATGAGTAACACAGACCCAGTAAGTACAACTTACATTCTTATACTAATGTGTCTTATAAGAAATCAAAACTGAACAACCAAGTAAAAATGTACCGAGAACCATTTATATGTTCACACCAAATCTTAAATATGTATTTGTATACACACAACAGACACATATATATAAACGATTATAAAACTGGTAATAAATCACATAGTCACATCTCTTTATCGAATCAACAAATACTGTAGCAATAATAGGTGCAAATAACCTCAAAACAATGCATGCTCGATTCTCTTTTCACTTAACACCATAACATATTAACAATATATCACAGATAGATATTTGATCAACAATATAAGTACACTTTTCATTTTAGTGAATTTTCGGATTAACTGGTATCAACTCATAAATCCACGTGCTAGGGTCCATAATACCAAAGCACGGGTAAGCCAGATTGACTGGTAACAATTCATAAATCCACATGCTAGGGTCCAACGTACTATACTAAAGCATGGGTAAGCCGCAGCATACTAGGGTCCAACGTACTATACCCAAGTATGTATACTCAAAGTAAGCAACCTTCCTAAGAGTATAATAGTGCACTATCTGAAGGGACTAGGGCCCATGCTTAACGTCTCATAACACCAAAACACATTTACCAGTAATTCACTTAAGCACGGGGTTGTAGATAACACCCGGCTTCACAATTGTACTTCTCAGACATAATCAAATTCACAAAATACAATCTTTATAAATTATAGATCATAATATATGTATATGTACACACACATATAGAGACATACATATATTTAGGAATAACCTCATATGAAAACATATGTAGCATAATTATATAACACAAATAAGTAAATTCACTAGCAAACAACATAATTAAAAATAAGCTTATACATAACTGAAATCAAGTAAAATATGTAATAATAAAGTACAAGCATATAAACAAGCTTACATAAGTAAATATAACTGAAATTGTGTGGACAAATTAATATATATACATAATTATATATATATATCTATAATTAAACTTGAAAGTAATTGTGCAATAAAGGTACTGCAAATTAAACTTGAAAGTAAATGTGCAATAAAATAAAAGTACTGTAAATTAGAAGTAGTAAAAGAATATTAGTTAGTAGTCAAAGAGTTAGTAGTCCTCTTTTCATAGTATTAGAAATCTTAGTCCGAAGTGTCCATTCGTCAATCAAAATAATAGTACCAAGTACTGTCAACTTTCTGTTTTTATAACTTGTTCAATTCATGTCCGAAATAGTCAAGTGAGGACACCAAGTCATAGGATTTTTCATAAGGAATTCAATGGAATAAGTCATGTAGTCCAGATCAGAGTGATATAGTTCAGAAATGGTAAAAGAACCATAACAGTGCTGAAACCGATATTTTTGAAACTGACCTTTGATGTTTAAGTCTTTACGTACTGTGTATTTTACCATTACTTCTCAAACTCTCCAGAATAAAAGTAGAGGTCCTAAGCTTCAAATTGATATAAAGTTTGTAGAAAATGGATAAGAAATGAGGGAGATATGAATTTTTGAAGTTGTGATGGCGGTATGAGATTTCCAGCGAGTTTAAAAGTTGAAAACTTTGATTAGCCATAACTTCTTCATTTCTTAACCTTTTTTAGTGATTCAAAAGCCTAAACTAAAGGATTTTTCATGAAGAAACTGAAAATATAATTAGTTTTGACAAGATTAACTTTTATCAAACACGAAAATATATGACTGCAGCAAAACAGATTCTTTTCCATTTTATCATCGGTTATGCACTTTGATAAATCTTAAAGGCAAAAGAATATAGGAATGTATTCATGTACTTACTTAAGAAACTCAGAGATGGAGTGAATATTTTGATCTTGGATCCAAGCTTGGACTTCTTTGAGAAAAACAAAGGGAGCTTCTTAAAAGAAAAGGATGAAGGATTTGTGAGGTGAGTTTTCTCTACAACTAAGACTTCCAAATCAGTTTTGCACTTGATCTTAAGGCTTGAAGGAAAAATGATTCAGCTTCATGTTTATAAAGACTAGAAAGATGCATTAAAAATTAATCTTTAGCATCTTTACTTGACTTGTAAGTCAAAAGTGAGTTGGAAGTCTACAAAGCATTTACAAGGAAATTTCCAAGGAATTTCCAAGAAATGTTATGGTTGTTAGAAAGAAAAATAAGATTAGTTCTTCTAGATGTATTGGCATTTGAATCATGTATACATATATACACATAGATACACATTTTCTCAAACTAATACGAAGATTGATATGCCATTTCGTAAGATTCAAAATATGTGTTAGCAATAACTAGTACTAAAATGACATGCATCACAAAAATAATATAGGTAATAGTATTGGGCTCAATAACAAATATCGAGTGTACATGCACAAGAAATACGAACTAAGGTATTTTAGTAAGTTCCTAGAACTCTATTATAACTTGTAAGTATAGCATGTGGTATCATCGGTTTCTAAACGGGAAAATAAATGCTTAGAAGATACTTGGATTATTTCTAAGTTTAAGGTATCTTAGAGTGCTCTACAGTGATACTAAGTTTCGGGTTATTACAGTCTACCCACCTTAAAAGAAAATTCGTCCTCGAATTTTACGTACCTTGTTCTATGAACAATTGCGGATGTTTCTTTCTCATTTCTGATTCTAGCTCCCACGAAGCCTCGTTTTCGTCATGTCGATTCCATTGTATCTTCACTAGTGGAATTTCCTTAGTGCGGAGCTTCCGTACTTCTCGACCCAAGATACGAACAGGTGCCTCCTCGTATGTGACATCTTCTGAGAGTTCTATGGTACTATGGTCGATGACATGGGAATTGTCGGGTTTGTATTCCCGTAGCATGGATACATGAAAAACGTTATGCACGTTGGATAAGTGTTGGGGTAGATCTAGTCGGTAAGCTAAATTACCAACTTTCTCAATGATCTTGAAAGGTCCAATAAACCTTGGTGACAACTTGGCAATCTTTCTCCCGAAACGAATAACTCCTTTCATCAGTGAGACTTTCAGCAAGACACGATCTCCAACCTGAAATTCTACACTTCTCCTGTGTCGATCCGCATAACTCTTCTGGCGACTTTGTGCAGTCTTCAAGCGCTCCTTAATTGAAGTGATGACCTCTGCAGATTGCTTAACTATGTCAGGTCCTGGAAGAATGGCTTCTCCAACTTCAGCCCAACATATTGGAGTACGACACGGTCGTCCATAGAGAGCTTCAAAAGGTGCCATCCCTAGGCTTGAGTGGTAACTATTGTTGTAAGCAAACTCGATCAAATATAAGTGAGCCTCCCAACTTCCTCCAAAATCCAAAATGCATGATCTAAGCATATCTTCTATCACTTGATTGACTCTCTCAGTTTGCCCATCAGTTTGAGGGTGGAATGCGGTGCTCATGTCTAGCTTCGTCTTCATTGCCGTTTGTAGACTAACCCAAAATCCTGATGTGAATCGGGCATCACGATCAGAAACTATTGAAACAGGAACTCCGTGTAGTCGCACAACTTCCCTCAAGTACAGTTTACTTAAGACGTCAATGGAATCTGTTATTTTGATTGGTAGGAAATGTGCAGACTTCGTAAGGCGATCAACAATTACCCAAATTGCATCATTGCCTCTTTGTGTCTTTGGTAATCCAGTGATGAAGTCCATCGTGATGTGTTCCCACTTCCATTCTGGAATCTTGAGTGGTTGTAATAATCCTCCCTTCCGCAAGTGCTCCGCTTTCACCATTTGACATGTAAGGCACCTAGAGACATATGCGGCAATGTCTCTCTTCATGTTGTTCCACCAATAGTTTTTCCTCATATCTTTATACATCTTCATTCCTCCTGGGTGGATTGTAAATTTTGAACGATGTGCTTCCTGCATTATATCATCTTTTAATGATGCAACGTTTGGCACGCAGAGCCTCCCTCTAAAACGCATTCCTTCTCTTGCTTGAGTGCTCCAATCTTCAGGGTGCTTTTCTTTCATTCCTTGAACATATTTCACGAGCTCTTCATCTTTTCCTTGGGCTTGGATGATTTGACTAATTATGGTGGGTTGCACCACTAGATTTCCAATAAAAACTCCATTCATGTTCACTGAAGGAGTAATATTGCATTCAATTAGAGTTCCCAACATGCTCCAATGATCTCTTATAATTGAAGCAAGGTGGCTTTGAGGTTTTCGGCTTAAAGCGTCAGCCACTACATTTGCTTTCCCTGGGTGGTATTGTAAGGTGAAGTCATAGTCCTTGATAAGCTCCATCCATCTTCGTTGTCGCATGTTTAGATCCTTCTGGGAGAAAATGTACTTGAGACTTTTATGGTCAGAGAAAAGATCGAAGCGTTCCCCGTACAAATAATGCCTCCAAATTTTCAAAGCAAAAACCACAGCTGCTAGCTCGAGATCATGGGTTGGATAATTCTTCTCATGCACCTTCAATTGGCGAGATGCGTATGCTACCACCTTTCCATTTTGCATGAGTACGCAACCAAGTCCTTGATGTGATGCATCACTATATATGACGAAAGGAACTCCGCTTTCTGGAATGGTGAGAATGGGTCCTGTCGTCAATCTTTCCTTTAGCTTTTGGAATGCTCGTTCACAATTATCATCCCAAATGTACTTTACATTCTTTCGAGTCAACCTCGTCAATGGGAGAGCAAGTTTTGAAAAACCTTCTATGAACCTTCGGTAATATCCAGCAAGTCCAAGAAAGCTTCGTACTTCCGTTGGAGTGGTGGGAGCTTTCCATTCTAACACAGCTTCAATCTTCGCAGGGTCCATTGCTATCCCCATTTGAGAGACTACGTGGCCTAAGAACTTTACTTGGTGTTGCCAGAAATCACACTTCTCAAGTTTCGCATATAGCTTATGTTCCCTAAGCACTTGTAAGGTAGTCTCCAAGTGTTGTGTATGATCCGCTTCATTTTTAGAATAAATCAAAATATCATCAATGAAGACAATAATGAATTTATCCAGAAATGGACTGAAAACTCGGTTCATCAGATCCATGAATATGGCTGGTGCATTGGTTAATCCAAAGGACATTACCAACCACTCATATTGCCCATACCGCGTGTTAAATGCGGTTTTATGGATATCATCCTTC